>NC_136061.1:1686863060-1688063060 GCF_964261635.1 Lissotriton helveticus | reverse complement strand
AGAGGATATTGAGGCAAATGTGGAGCATACTCTCTTCTTAACCTATTGTATTCTTTAACACAATCTAGATCTGCACAAATCTTTGTTTCATCACATTCAATCAAGTACAATCCTGATAAAGTTCTGACTCATGATAATGCCACATATGCCATACCCTCTTTAAACACAACACTTCCAATGTTCACCAAAGCGCTATCTACACTTAAACCTTGAGATTTATGAATTGTCACCGCATATGCCAAACAAATAGGAAACTGTTTTCGGCAAACATATAAGTCTTTCACAAGCAAAAATCTAGCTGAACAACGACAAATTTGTTCTATTTCATCAATGCCATCAAATTTAATTTTTACAATTTCAATTCCATCTCTATTTTTGTAATTCACAAAACCAACAACATGACCCATTGCTCCATTTACCAGACCTCTTTCAACATTTTAATTCCTTCTCAAAATGATACGACAATTTAAACACACATTCAGAGTCTTTTCAAAACCAGCAGTTTTAGATATAGTCTTCTCTAATGAATCCAATTTTGATTTCAAATTTTCAGACAAAATAATTGTTGCTCCCATATGTTCAATTTTATCTATAGCTTCCAGTTTCACTATCTCTTCATTTTCCAACTTTAACATTTTGTTGTTGAACATGGAACATTCTTTCAGAGTTGGCATCAAACATATGCCAGATTTCTTCTCGTTAATTTTCTTAAAAATATTCTCTGGAAGAATGTTTTCATTTCGGTACAAATTTGAAATTAATCGTCCATGTAAAGCTTCTTTCCCTTGCTGACTTACTTTTCCGATTCTTACATCTTGTAGAATATTTTTATAATCTTCATCCTTTGCCTGCCGCATATTTTGAAGCAGTTCTGCATATTTGAAGTTTAACCATATATTAACGTTTCCAATGCTTCCTAGGCGCTTCCTGGTATCTTCATGCGTGAGCATTTTGAACACAGGTTGTCCTTTCACTGGAGTCAACTGCAGTAGATCTCCAAAAACAATAATATGTTTTCCTCCAAGTAAGACATCATAGTCTGTCCTAAGAATTTCTTGCATTCTCAAATGCACAAAAGCAAGCATTATATTTGACACCATGCTTACTTCATCAATGATAAGAAGTTTCATTTTCTTCAGGACTCTCAAAACTTCGGAACACGCATCTCCAGATAGCTTGTGATATTGCAATTTGTTATCATGCTCCACTGGCAGCATCAGTAAACGATGTAAAGTAATCCCTTTAATATTATGTGCTGCCAGCCCAGTTGGAGCGGTAACAACACAAGATAGCGGTGATTCAGTCCTTTTCTGCAGATAAGTTGCAATTGCTTTAATCAGAAAACTTTTTCCAGTTCCCGCTTCTCCACTTACGTACAGTTGGACTGGTTTAAATGATGTACATGAGCACTCTTTTTTCTCATGAGTGAATCCATGTTCAATCTGTTCTGTGACTTCGTCATACATCTGTTTCTGCTCAAGGTTTAGTTGTTTCACCAAATCTTCTAAGTTAACTACATCATCTTGAGCTTGTTCCATAGCTCTTTCCACCTCATCCATGGCAGTGGCAGCTTCATTTTGAATAATTGGTCCTCCAAGTGGATTCTGACTCAATGAAGCAGAACTCTGACTGTCTTGAGAACTGTCTCTAGCAATCTCTGCAGCAATTGTGGCTTCTTGCTCTATTTCTTCGTTCAACATTTGCAGATAATTTGGAAAAACAGGACATTCTATGGTATCCTTGGTTGCATTAAAAGAATCTTCGTAACAGAGAAAATCACCAAGTAGTTCCTCTTCTGTACGCCATGGCTTAAAGAGTTGCAAAAGAGCTAAATAGTAAAATTCCCTTTTCTCTGGATTTTCGCAACTCAATTTTCGATGATTAATCAAATGGCCTTTTTTCTGTCTCACTAGGCATCCTTCACACCCAATGATAGCATATATTCCATTGTTGATATCTTCTCTGATGGTTCTCTTATAAATATCGTTTTGCAGAACTTCATACAAAGAACTGTTCTCAAGATGACTACTTCTATTTGGATAGGATGTATCGAACATGTTTGTCTTCAAAATATCTGTACTTTCTGGTTCTTTCTCCGCCAAATACTCTATTTCTTGTACAGATTTCAAAACTCGATTTCGTGTTGCAGCAAGACCTAGACTCCCCAAATGATGGTTCTAGATTTGGCATTGAGACTTGCTGATGACAATCGATCAGAACATTCATATGCTCCAATTTCTCGATGCGATCACATCTTCAGACTGTAACTGTATAATTTCTTGCTTAGACTCTTTTCATGTGAAATGTCCTCCCACATTATCTTCAGTTCTGTCTTTTCTTTTTTTGTGATGTAAGACGTCACATATCGAGCCACAGCAATAGAGTTGTCAGCAACGAATTGAATATCCATGTTAGCATTCCACATGGACAAAATCACTGGGTTGTAGTCGTTGATGTACTTGGACTCTTCGTTTCTTTTTAAATTGTATGTAGTTGTTGGTGATTTCCTCGTCACAGTATGTCGCAGAGAAGACATCAAATTATTTACTCTTCCTTTAGAAATCACTGGTCGGGGAAAGCCGAAACGACATTTTGTGTAGAACTTGTCCTTGTTTCTGAATTTTCGACGACAGTACTTTCCACAACGATGGGATTAAAAGCGTAAAACTTGTTGCCTTAAACTGTTTTCTTCTGTAGTTTTCGGAACAGCACATGTTGAATACTCTTCAATGAAGCTCATCACTGTCTCATCCGAATCTGTTCCAAATTTGGGTGCATCTTTAATCCACAACAACATATGTATATGAGGAGCAACTCTCGCTTGATACTCCTTTTTCCAAAAGAAATCCAAAACCTCTCCAAGGGGAGGATTTTTTTTGTTGGTAATGAAAGACATCATAGCTTTATATCTATGATTGAAATATCTGCACACATTCACTGGATCCAAAGAACACAGTTCTCCAGCAGTTTTGAATTCTATATTTTGAATATTTGCATTTGCCTCTCGTAGAAATTGAAGTAAGTCGTCCCATGCATACTCAGCACAGCTAAGAGTGAGGAACCATGTAGGAGTTCCTAAGTTTCTTAGCATACATTTCAATTCCCCATGACGACGGAACCAATACTCATTTGTACCACGCTGACATGCCATGAGATTGATTAAATGAGATTCCAAAATATTATCTTGCAGATTCACTTTCTCCATAAAGTCCCTCGCCGAAACATTTTGCAAATGTGCTCCACTTTTCAGTATATGGTTTACTGCATAAGAAAGCCCAGACAAGTCACTTTCATACAGTAGATGAAACAAATAGGGAATGCATTGACGAAACCTTGGATATTCAGCATATAATCTTACAGTTCGATATTCAGATGCAGGAATTTGAAGTGGTCGATCGTCATATCGTCCACCTCGACCTGTTGGAAATAGCTGTGGAAAACAACGAGCTTCCAAACTTTCTTCCCATACACTAATGGGACTTCCTTTTGCTGCTTTCATTTGAAACAATTCAATTGCATTCCTCATTACTTCTTTGGAATGCAAAGGATGAACAGTATAATGTTCATATATTTCTTCACTTCTAGACACATCAACTTTTTCAATTTGGCCGCCTGAACAATCACTGTCTTCATCTGCAGCTGTTTCCTCTGCTGCAACACATACATCTTCGTAATACTCATTGTTTTTGACTAAATACAACGTTGCCTTTTTGACTTTCCTAACATCCACTAAATCTTGCCAGATTTTCTTACTCTTTGTCGGAACCCCATTAACTAGAATAACTAAAGGTTCCTCTTCTACTTGTTCTATACCAATTGTATCAATATTTTTTTGGGAAATCTAGAGGCAAATAAACAACTCTTCCCTTTAATCCTCTCTGCAAATCTGTAGGAGGCAATTTCCCTATCTTAGGCTCCATGCGAACAATTGCCTGAAAAGGATGGACACATTGAATCAAAATAGACTCATATGTATTTAAATCCATCAATTCACGGGGAATGTCTACCAACTCCACATTATTATGAACAGCTCTAGCAGGCATTCTGTTTTGATTTAATTTATCATAACAATATTTACAAATACGCTGATCAGAACTCAAATCAAAACAATTCTCCACCCACAAATAAGTTGCAAAATCCTTCCACTCATAATTATTTATCTTTTCACTTTTTACGTATAAATCAACTAATCTAGTTTGATGCTTATAATGACTTCGTCGACAACACACACAAGTAAAATTCTGCCTTTTACTTGATTTCACCTTAAACCTGGTAATTTCCTGCTCAAACTTTTCTGTACTTGAAATCTGTACATTGTCTTCCACATTACCTTGAATTGCTGTGTCAATTTCTACACTGTCCTCTTTTTCACCAAAATAACAAATCTCAATTTCTTCACAAATCTTCTTCACATCTAATTCAGTTCCATGCAAAAGAGCACTGTTTAATTGTTTAAGCTTAAGTGCTGGACTTTTTGCATAATATAACATTCTCACTAATTTCCTCATTTTGGTATGATGCACTGCTAACATCCTAAAATGATGAAAAACCTGTGTTTTCTCTCACTCTGCAAGGATCTAAGTCTTGCAACAACTTCATTTTCTGCTTTAGACTTTTCTTACTATATGTACGTAAGAAATTACAAAACAAATCAATTGATTCCTGTCGCACACTACAAATACTACACTTCCAAGTGTACACTGGACCCTTAGTACGTCTCCCTAAAACTTCATCAGTTAACACCTCTTCTAGTTCTCTAGGCACAGGTTTCTCTTTTTCAATCGGACAACCGTCTTTCACTTTATATGCTCGACCGCTGGTGTCAACTGCATGCACTAAATCATTCTCCTGGAAGTAACTCTCCTCATTAAAAAATGGCTCACAACTTGAACTGTGCATCCATTCTCCTGAAAAAAATTTACAAAAATTAGTCCGATTAATTACTCTTTTCCATCTACTGTTTGATTTGAAAACATCAATTGTCTTGTTAAGTGTCCTAATTCTATTAATTATTAAAATAAATAATTTTTTCTTAACTTCAAAAGCCTGATCAACAATCTTCTCTACACTTTTCTTTTTCTTATAAAAAGCAGCTCTCTGTTTACCTTTCCTAATGTTTTTTAACAAATTTAAAACCACCCTATTGCGAAACATTCGTTTACGAATATCTCTAAACTGATTCTGCCTTCTATTCCTATACATATTATTCTCTCCTGCTCCAGTTGTAGGATTCTTTGAGGGTCTCTCCTTCCTTTTCAAATTTACTCTCTCATTCTCTTTTTCTACATGCTGTCCAACATTTTTTTTTTGAACGACATATGTTCCGTAAGAAAGACTTAGTTGTCTTACCAGGAGCTTTGTTCCTGTTTTTTGAAGTATTTGTTGTTGAAGAGTGCTGTAATTCCGTTGCTGTTTTTGTTTGTAACCGTATTTCATTTTTCCTTCTTCTTTGCCTTGAGGGCATCTTTTCTTACTCTTGAAATCTTGATTTCAATCTGTGTTAAAGAAAAAAATAGCACATTATAGACCACTATTATCAAACAACAAAGCAATGACAAAAAGCAAACGGTCTATTCAGGGTTACAGATCAAGTGAGGATTCTCCAAGGGTGCAGAAGAGGTGAGACCTGTATTGAAGAGTGTAGTGTAAGAGAGGTATGTCCACAGGTACAAAGAAAGTGAGACCTGTGTCTAAGAGTGCAGTAGGAGATAAGCTTCATGAAGTCTAGTCCACTGCACTCTTACACAGAGGCTTCACCACCTATGTTCTCCAGGAAAGGCCTCTCTCCCACTACAATCTTGAACACAGGCCTCACCTCGTCTGTACCTCTGGACATGCCTCACCTCATCTACACAATCTACTTCCTAATCTAAGGTAACACAGGTGACATTATTGTGAAAAGATGAAATATATGTATTTAATCATGCAGACACTATTTATTCCTTCTCAAAAAACTAAAAGTCATTGTTTTCCACCAAAATCGTTTTTTAAATAACATTTTAGACACACACTGCAGGTCCTATGTATAAGCATTCAGTGTCCATGAGTACAGTGGAGAGGACTAAGCTCCTCTCACCCTTCGACAAGCCTTACCTCATCTCTGTCCTCTGAACAGGCCTCAATGTATTGAGTATAATTGATAGTAAGTAGGGGCAGATGAGGTGACGCATGTCCAAGGGTGTAAATAAGCTGAGGCCTGTCTAAGCATGCCAATTAGTTGAAGTTTATTCAGGGTTGCAGATGTCTGGGGTGCACAAGAGGTATGGCCTCTATTGAAGAGTGTAGTAGAAGAGAGGTCTGTCCACGGGTGCAAAGAACTTGAGACCTGTGTCTAAGAGTGCAGTGGGGGATAGGCTTCATGAAGCCTAGTCCACTGCACTCTTAGACACAGGTCTCACCACCTACGCTCTCCAAGAAAAGCCTCTCTCCCACTACAGTTTTGAACACAGGCCTCACCTCCTCTGTCCCTCTGGACATGCCTCACCTCATCTGCACAATCTACTTCCTAATGTGAGGTAACATAGGTGACATGATTGTGAAAAGGTCACTTTTTTATGTAATCATGCACACACTATTTATACTTTCTCAAAAATATAAATACATTAATTTGCCACAAAAATGTTTTAGTAGTGTAATGAAAAGCTTATACATATGACCTTTTCTCTGTTTTTCAAATGTTATTCTAAAAAAAGATTATGAGCCCTAAGCAGGAGTGCAGATGTGATGAAGCCTGTCCAGGGGAGCACAAAAGGTGAGGCTTGTGTCCAAGAGTGCAGTGGATAGGACTAAACTGGAGTAGGGTGCAAAAAAATAGATGAGCCTAATTTATAAAGCCCTGCGTCAGTTTTGCGGTACTGAAGCGTCACTTTTTGTGATGCATCGGCGGCATAACACATGTGCCTTGTTGCGCCATATTTAAAAAGTGACGCATGTAGGTAGATGCGTCACTTTTTAAACCTCTGCGCCACATTATACCTCTTTCAGGTGTAATGTACACAGAGAAGTCATTTCTCCGCAAAAAGCCTCGTAATAGTGACACAGTGAAATCTATGAGATTTCACTGCGTCACATTTAGGACACTTTTACGTCAAAATCTTGCACCTGCCTTACAGCAGATATAAGACTGAGGCAAACGCTTTCACATGCAGCTTTCCCCATGTGAAAGGATGCATTGCTGGAGTACAAGCATTCCATTTCAGTACTGAAAACTCACTATTTTACAAAATACATTTCCTCTCTCTTGCAAACAATCCTACCAAGCATTACCAAAAAAATAACACAAACCAACAGCAAAGAAGCTCAGTGTGCTTCCTAATCTGAAGTAACACAGGTGACATGATTGTGAAAAGTTCACATTTTTTTATGTAATCATGCACACACTATTTATTCTTTCTCAAAAATGTAGAAGCCATTGATTTGTCCCAAAATCGATTTTTCAATAACATTTTAGAAACACAGTGCAGGTCCTACTATTTATTCTTTCACAAAAATGTAAAACTCATTAATTTGCCCCAAAAATATTTTAGTAGTGTAATGAAAAGCTTATACATATGACCTTTTCTCTTTTTCTCAAATGTTATTCTAAAAAAAGATTATAAGGCCTAAGCAGGAGTGCTCATGTGATGAAGCCTGTCCAGGGAAGCACAAAACGTGAGGCTTGTGTCCAAGAGTGCAGTGGACAGGACTAAACTGGAGTAGTGTGCAAAAAAAAGATGAGCCTCATTTATAAAGCCCTGCGTCAGTTTTGCGCTACTGATGCGTCACTTTTTGTGACACATTGGCGGCATAAAACATGTGCCTTGTTGCGCCATATTTAAAAAGTGACGCATGTAGGTAGATGCGTCATTTTTTAAACCTCTGCGCCACATTATACCTCTGTCAGGTGTAATGTACACAGAGGGGTCATTTCTCCGCAAAAAGCCTCATAATAGTGACGCAGTGAAATCTATGAGATTTCACTGCGTCACTTTTAGGACACTGTTACGTCAAAATCTTGCACCTGCCTCACAGCAGGCGTAAGACTGAGGCAAACGCTTTCACATGGGGCTTTCCCCATGTGAAAGGATTCTGACACCTAAGCAGGAGTGCAGATGAGATGAAGCCTGTCCAGGGGAGCACAAAAGGTGAGGCTTGTGTCCAAGAGTGCAGTGGACAGGACTAAACTGGAGTAGTGTGCAAAAAAAGATGAACCTCATTTATGAGGCCCTGCGTCAGTTTTGCACTGCTGATGCGTCACTTTTTTTGACGCATCGGCGGCATAAAACATGTGCCTTTTTGCGCCATATTTAAAAAGTGACGCATGTAGGTAGATGCGTCACTTTTTAAACCTCTGCGCCACATTATACCTCTGTCAGGTGTAATGTACACAGAGGGGGCATTCCCCCACAAAAAGCCTCGTAATAGTGACGCAGTGAAATCTATGAGATTTCACTGCGTCACTTTTAGGACACTGTTACGTCAAAATCTTGCACCTGCCTCACAGAAGGCGTAAGACTGAGGCAAACGCTTTCACATGGGGCTTTCCCCATGTGAAAGGATGCATTGCTGGAGTTGCGTCATTTTTGTGACACACACTTTTGCGCTTACAGATACATCAGAAATACTGACTTATCTGTAAGTCCTAAAAACATGATGCGTCATACATTAAATATAATCCATCATTGGTGTCACAAGGAGTGCACAGTTAAAAGTGACGCATCGCTGTTTTCATAAATAACGCTCTCAGTGTGCTTCCTAATCTGAGGTAACACAGGTGACATGATTGTGAAAGCTTCAAATTATTTTATTTAATCATGCACACACTTTTTATTCTTTCTCAAAAAATGTAAAAGCCATTGATTTGCCCCAAAATCGATTTTTCAATAACATTTTAGAAACACAGTGCAGGTCCTATGTACAATCATTCCATTTCAGTACTGAAAAGTCACTATTTTACAAAATACATTTCCTATCTCTTGCAAACATTCCTACCAAGCATTACCCAAAAAATGAAACAAACCAATAGCAAAGAATCAAATATTTTTATATAATTATGCACACACTATTTATTCCTTCTTAAAAATGTTAAAGGCATGGATTTGCACTAAAATCATTTTTCAATTACCATTTTAGGAACAGAACACAGGTCCTATATGCAAGCATTCATTTTCACTACTGAAAGCCATTAATTTGCCCTAAAATCGTTTTTTATTTAATATTTTATGAACAGAGCACAGATCCTCCAGGCACTGCAACCATTAATGGCACAGAAAACCTCTAATTCTACACACATATTCCTCATGGTAAACAATCAAAACTCTTCCCTCTCTATTTTCAAATCAACACCCTTACCCCCCTCAGCCCTTTCTACCTGTTACCATAGCAACTCCCTCCTCACTGAGCGCCCAAGGTTAAAAGTTTATTCTACAATGTTGCAAATCAAATCAGCAAGCATGTTTGACCTCTCAATACACCAGCTTATCCACTGCAATCTTTCTTTAAATGACTTTTTCTTAACCATTCAAATTACTTCTTTCACATAACAGAACCATGCACCCTAACTTTCAGTTTTCAACTATCTGAATCCACCAATCATTGCTTGTGATTCAAGAGCACTGAAACTCACCGTTTTTTTTTTTGCAAACTCCTACTGTTCCAACTGCCATTTAATTCCTACACTTCATCTGACTGCACCAGAACATCCTCTCACCATGTACTCTGTCTGGATTATTGGACATTGCTACATTCACTGGGCTCAAAGGTATGCAGCGACCAGAAATTTTCACAACCTTGATTTACCAAATGTGCACATAAAATGGATTGGCCAAAGAGGATTGAGATGTCATCAATTGATACCATTGGTGAAAACCTTTTACCATCTGCCACACCCTGACCTCATAATTTTGCACTGTGGTGGAAATGACCTAGGCACTTTGACTGGGGTAGGTCTGGAGATGCTTTTAAAGGACACCTTTGGGCAATCAATGACAATTTTTCCACAAACTGCCATGGTATATTCCAATATATGCCAGAGACAAAAATGGAACTGGTCCAACCAATTTTGTCCACAATTTGAGAAAGCACGGAAACATGTGAATACATCTGTTTCTGCTTACATGAGAGACTATGGAATGGGTTCAATATACAACAACAACTTGCGTTACAACATGCAAGATATCTACAGAGCAGATGAGGGGAATAGAATATTCCTCCTGAAGACTGTGCACTGGTACCTACTTGTAGGTACCTAAATCAGCCACAGAACCCAAAAGCTCTTTTCAGGGCTACCCTACCTCTGATCACTCTAAATGATTTTCTTTTTCTTACTTTTTTCACTATTTTTCACCAAAGTACGCTCCCCGGTACGCTTCCCAGTACGCGTACCGAGCGCTCCCCCCGCAAATTCTTTTTTTTTTTTTGCCTATATGGGCCTCCTAAGACCCCCTCAGAAAACCCAGAGGGTCAGGGAGTGCCTACCATGCCCCCTTACACCCATTCCCAACGTTGTTTGTCCTCCATTTTCTGTCTCAAATCTACCGAAACACAAAATGGAGGACTCCCGTAGCGCTGCCGGTACGAGTACCGGGGCGCGCACTGGGAAGCGCTCCCAAAAATGTTAAAAGTTAATTTACATAAAAACCACTGGAGACACTTTCACCAAATATAGAATAGGCCATACTACATACCATTCCCTACCATTTTCCCAAAATTGGTGGAATTCCATTGAGCCATTTGGCCTGTAGCCCTCTCTAAATATCCTGAGGTGAATTACTTGACAAAAACACATCTGCAGTGTTAGAATTTACAACCAATTAAAATGTTCCTTTCATTTTCTACTATTATTTCATGACATTTGATTGGTTATGTACATGAATATATATAAAGAAAGAGAGGGAAACACAGCCATTTTGAGTACTACTTCCTAAAGTACATTTCAAAAGGATTTTCACTGAGAACTTAAACTTCTTTTTCAAAGGTAAGATGTTATTTTGAAAACTGAAGTATGTTGTGCACTTTAAGGTAATTTGGAAAACATTTTCTGATAGTTATATACTATCCCTCTGTAATAGTTATAAATTGAGATAGGCTTCTCTGTTATAGTTATGGATGGAGTTAGGCTTGTCTTGTATAATTATGAATTTACTTAGGCTTTATGATATACACGTTTTTATATTTCTACTTCCAGCCTGATACCATACACTGCCCAAAGATAACTTCAGTTAAAAAAATCAAAACTACCTGTCTGAACTTAAACCCAACAGTGCCCTATCTCTACTGATATATTTCTTTTTTATGCAATTTACAGCAAGAAAATGGAAGGAGAGCAGAATATTTCCTTCAAAATTGTTCTGGAGAACAACGCTGAAAAAGTTATTGAAGACAATGATGACTTAAATTTCATGGATGAATCACGGGACTATGAATTAGTTCAATGTGTAGAAGCAGTAGATTCGCTGATTGAAAATGAGGACATTTCCGACAATGTGTTGTTAGAAGTTCTGTTAAATTTGGAAAAAGAATCAGAAAAATAAATTTATATTTAATAACCAAAAATTGTTCGAGACATTATTCATTTTTATATGTAATTCATAAACTAGTACCAATTTGATTATAATGTAAATTCAGACTTATAGTATACTGTGCAACTTTTTTTATGTTACATAGTAATTTTGCTCATAGTTACTTCCTTTCTCCCACTATATTATCTCCAATGTGTATTTAACATCTCTTTTTCATCTCCTGCCTCCATGTTATTTCTGCTTTCCTGACAGACTATGATATGGATTCCATATACCACAGTAACTTCTGTAACAACATGCAAGATATCTACAGAGAAAACGGTGTACATTAAATTTAAGACTCAGCATTAGTACCTACATGTTGGTACTTAAAACACCCAAACAACACAACAACTCTATGCAGAGCTACCCTACCTCTAATCACTTTAAATTATTATTTTCCTTTTTCACTGGGTTTTCCCCGTGGTACGCTCCCCGGTGCGCGTACCGGGTGCTCCCCCCGCGAAAATCGAAAAAAATATATTATTTTTTTGTCCCGCGGGACCCTGTGATGGCCCCCACATCAAACCTAGGGGGTCAGGGGGGTGTACCCTGTCCCCTTTTGGTCATTTCCCCCTTTGTTTTTTGCCACCTCTTGTATCTCGATCCTACCGAGACACAAGATGGCGGCCACTGCGGACTGTTTTGAATGTTTACAGACACCCGAGAGCCAATCAGCTTTCCGTGCGCAAGTCGCGTAGCACGCCCGGTGCGCTCCCCGGTACGCGTACCGGGGCGCGCTTATAGATATATATATTTTTTTAAACTCAAATTACTCAAAATCCTCTGGAGCACATATCTTGAGACACAGCAAAGGCACATCGGGCTACCAGTCCCTACAATTTTGCCAAGTTTGGTGAAAATCCATTCAGCCGTTCGAGCTGAAAGTGAGTTTGACCGCCCTATGGAAATTAACATGGGGAAAACACGTTTTGGGAACCCCCTTTTATCTCGGCCCCCGCTTGACGAATGCCCCCCAAACCTTCAGGGAAGGAGCGGAGCGCCGCGAGGCAAAGTTGAGGAAAATTTCAGGCAGATTCCTCAACCGGTGCCAAAGTTATTCCCAATAGAATGTTGCGATTTCCCTATGGAAAACAATCCTAACTATAACTACCTACTGGCAACCGCCAGTAGGTAATATATATATATATATATATATATATATATATATATATATATATATATATATATATATATATATATAGATATATATATATAGATTCACTGAAAAAACCATAGGTTATAGACCATATATAGTTAGGAATTAGCATTTAAAAAACCTTATTTTACTCACACAAAACCATTGAAATTCCATATATAGTTAGTTGCACTAACTATATATCGCGCACCCGCAATCCACTGCTGATCATGTCACATATTACATCATTCATGACATGGTCAGTGACATCACTGATGACATCACTGATGACATCTCAAATGACATCACTGATGACATCACTGATGACATCTCAAATGACATCACTGATGACTACATCCAGTGACTGTATAATTCTGTAAAGTTAAAATATGTCTTACATATTGAAGAATGAGTGGATGTATAAGTGTCTTGATGAAGGATTTAGTAGGGGCATGGCTGACTGTATGAGTGACTGATTAAATGTGTCTCACTGAGTGCATGGGTTAGTGACTAAACTGTCTTAATTTGTGCATCATTATGTCTGTTGTTCTGTAAACTGCTGCAAGTGTTGATCATTAGCTATATGATTAACTGTATGGGTTATTGATTGGTTGCCAAAGCATTTGTATGGGAGACTGAGTGTGTGTGTGGGTGGCTGGGAGGTGTATGACTCTCTGCATAGATGTGTGAGCAGTTGATTGACTAGATGTATGGGTTCAAAAGTGCATGTGGAAACAGCTGTATGGGCGGTTGACTGTGTGCATGAGTGTATTGGTGAGTGAATGGATATCTCAGTGCTACATGTCAAAGTAAGTACATATGTAAAACACAGTACATGTGAAAGTTGACATATATAAATAACTGTGCATAAGAGCCAGTGAATGTGTGAGTGGCTGTATGGATTATTGTGAACTTGTATCAGGGATTGTATAACAGAGTAAATATGTTTTAGTATATGTTTGAATAAGTAAGGTGTGTATAACTGTATAGTTGAGGAAATGGAGGTGTGATTGATTCTTTGCATGACTGACTAAGTGTCTGAGTAACTCCATGGATGAGTGACAGTCTATGAGTGTCTGTTTACACTGAGTGTATCTAAGGTTATATTAGAGTCTGAAGAGGTTCATCGTATTATCACATGATTGATGTCATCAGTGATGTGATCAGTAATGTCAAATGAGATGTCATCAGTGATGTAATCAGTGATGTCATTTGAGATGTCATCAGTGATGTCATCAGTGATGTCATTTGAGATGTCATCAGTGATGTCATCAGTGATGTCACTGACCATGTCATGAATGATGTAATATGTGACATGATCAGCAGTGGATTGCGGGTGCGCGATATATAGTTAGTGCAACTAACTATATATGGAATTTCAATGGTTTTGTGTGAGTAAAATAAGGTTTTTTAAATGCTAATTCCTAACTATATATGGTCTATAACCTATGGTTTTTTCAGTGAATTTTCAAGGTTTTGTAAATGCTAATTCCTAACTATATATGGTCTATAACCTATGGTTTTTTCAGTGAATTTCATTGGTTTTTTAAAAGCTAATATCTATAGCTGTAAAATGTATTCTTCTTTAAATCCAAAAATATATTTTATATGTTTATTAATAATTTTTTTTTAATATTTTTTTTGTTTCGCTCCCGGTCCGCGAACCGGGAAGCTTCCCGTTAGCTCAATTCGATTCCGCGATCCGGTCCGCGAACCGGTAACAAATCAACATAGTTACGGTATCGCGTTGCCGCGTAAAGCGTCTTATGACGTACTGCGTTAGCGCACCCGGAAGTGCCCCGGGGCGCGGACCGAGGCGCGAAACGCAACTCCCCGGAAGCGATCCGCGGCGCGAAAGCGCGACGTATCGCGTTGCCGCGAAATGCGTCTTGTGACGTACTGCGTTAGCGCACCCGGAAGTGTCCCCGGGCACGGACCGAGGCGCGAAGCGCAGCGAACCGGAAGCTAACCGGGGAGCGTTCCGCAGCGCGTAACATGAAAGTTAGAGTCATGTGACTTGTTAATAAAGCTTTTCATTGGTTCATTTCACTTTTAGTTTCATAATTATGGAAGGCTAGGTCAGGTGACCTAAAAATAACACTTTTCATTGGTTGAGAAGTATTGTTTTTTCCAAATGATGAAAACCCCTCCTTCTTTCCTCACTCTGACTTTCATCATTGTGAGAGGAAGACCTTTATTAATACTTGAGAAATGACTTCAGTACTTGCTTCAGCTGGTGGACCCCCACCACCACCTCCACCTCCTCATGGGAAGAGAGGACCACCTCCCCAGGTGATCACCAACACAGAGGAGGAAGAGGAAGAACTAGAGGAAGAGGAGAGAGAAGAACCACAGTTCTTGGAAGAGGTGCCCCGGGTTTCCCATAGGAAAGCCAGTTTCATCTGGCAGTTTTATTCAATCCCTCCAGGGCAAAAGAAAGTGAATGCGAGGTATGTGACCTGCCTCATCTGCAAAGAGAAATTATCAAGAGGGACTGATAAAAAGTATAGCTATGGGAACTATACCATGCATCGGCACATGACCAGGAAGCATCCACTTAATTACAGCCGGGCGGAAATACGGGATATGGAACAAAACCCAACAGCAACTCCTGTGGCCAGGTCAACATCGTCAATATCATTGACACCAGCAGAGGCACGGGAAACTGTGCCAAACATCCAAGAGAATTTTGGGCACATGAAACATACTTGTATGCACTGTGGAGCGTTGATATCATGTGGTAACATGAGTATTAATGCCATCAACCTGGCTTATGACAATCATAATTGCCCTAACCGCCCCCAGTAATTTTTTTTTGCTCCTGTTGAGCCCTTTTCAACGCCTGTTTTTTGTTGTTCCCCCCCCCAAAAAAACCAAAAAAAATATAAAATCGTTCAAAAAATACAAAAAAAACAAAAAATGTTCAAAAAATACAAAAAAAATATAAAACAACAAAAATATAAAAAAAAAAGTTCTTTTCAGAACTACCTTCCCTTTCCAAAAAAATTGCTAGAATGTTTAGCACTCTGGCAAGCTCTATTTCTTTTGGTTCGCTTCCGGTTTAGCTTCCCGGTACGCGTACCGGGAGCTAACCAAAAAAAAAACTTTTTTAAAAAAAAGAGTAAGTATAAGGAAAGTAAACAGAGAGTGATGTTTCAAGAAAGACAGCTATAGGGAGTAAAGAAGAGATACTATTTAATAGATCTATTTACCAAAGAACAGACAGAAGATGGTATAATTGTGAAAAACAAAATAGATAACGAAGTGAAAGAAAAACAAGCATTGGCATAGCCAATAGGTATCGACTTTTGGACCTTCTAAGTCTTTAGTTATGCAGCATAATATCCTTGGTGCAGCAACATCAACTGTTGCATGGCTAAACACGTATAAGGTCCCAAAGGCGAGACCTATTGTCTATGCCAATGCTTGTTTCTTAAGTAGAATTGCAATACGTATGGCTCTTCCATGTAAAAAAATCTTATCTTGTGCTCAAAAGATTGCTAAAGTCTCGACAGAGAACAGGCTAGATTGTAAGTAGGGTAAATTGCGCTTGGTGATCTGTTTGAGGGAGCGTCTGCTTTGCCTGGTGTCTTTGGAGAGCAATTTTGATTGTTATACTGGACAATATAGCCCTAATGTAAATAACATAGGGGCATATTATCAACATAGGCAATAAAAGTTTTGCAGCTTTTATAGGCAGAAATGTGTCGCTAAAGCTGCTTTTGCGGCAGAAAACTGCCGCTAAAGCCGCTTTTGCACCAGTTTTCTGCCAATAAAAAGAGCAATAATTTTATTGGCTGCATTCATAATATGCCCCTTAGTGTGCTTCAACTACACAGAGAAAGCATTATGAACAAATAGTGATACAGTGATCAGTCAAAGACACTAAGAGTAATAGAGACGGAGTGAGTGAACAAGAGTGAGGAACTATGAGAAGAGAGGGACTGAGAAAAAAAGTGGAAGGAGTTGAGTAAGTAGGTAATAGAGAAAGGAATGAGGGAAGTAGCAAAGGCAGGAAACTGAGGATTAAAGAAATGAAGCAGTGGAACTAATAGTAGTTCAATGTGATAGAAATGTAACGAAAAGAGTACAAAATACTTACCTTATAATTGTCGTTAAATTCCTCACTTTTTATTTTTATACTTTCAATCTGTGAAAGAGAGAACAAACATTTGAAAAATATAAAAACATGTATTGAAAAATTACAAAAGACAAGGGCAAAGATTGAAGGACAAACAGTTTTTCAATAACTTTGACACTTACAGAAGCTACACAGTCCTAAAGATATACATTTTAAAGTAACACTATCTTGATGCAGATGAAGTGAGGCCTATCTTAAAACATGGTGCATCTTTTGCATTGCTGTTGTCTCAGAAAAGTGTCGCAAGACACTAAAATTTAAAATAATTGCTTCAGGATGCCAATAAGATGTCTACTATCCAGAGTTTTGTTTCAGGTGAGGCCTACTCAGGGTTGCAGATGAAATTTCGAGTTGTTGAAGAGAATAGAAGACATAATACATGTGAAGGTCTACCAATGAAGTGAGTCATGTCCACTGCAATCTTCAACAAAGTCCAAACCTCCTATGTTTCCCTGGACAGACCTAAACTTGATCTGCACAATGTGATTCGTAATGATAGGAAACACAGGTGATGTAATTGAAATACATGCAATTTATTTTGCTCATTTCACAATCACATCACTTCTGTTTCCTTTGCTTAGGTATCTCATTGTGCAGATGTAGTCTAGCATATCAAAGAATACGCAGAAGTGCAGCACTGCATGCAACAACTTTGACACTTACAGAAGCCTCACCTTCTCCATGCCTTCTACACAGTTCTACATATACATCATAAATGGAAACATTACAGAATTAATTATACATGTTAAATGGTTTATTTTTGCTGTTCTCAGAATGTATCAAAATTCACTAAAAACAGTGACTTGAAGGTATTCATCATGTAACAGCGGGGAAAAAAAAACACAATCAAAATGATTGTGTTTAAAAAACCCATACAAGATCAGAAATCAAAAATCAGAACTCCTTAAAGTTAACTTACTTTCCATGACGTCCAAGGATGTCCTATGAATAGCTTATACTCTTTTGTGCTGTTATTACTTTCAGCCCACCAGTTTCTGAAAGAAAATCTCCATCGTTTTTAAAAACATGTTACATACAATAAATGACTTCTTGCTCTCTACCACAAGATTCCACAAGGCCAAATTTTGTCAGAGCCATGTATAACTCTTGGATTTCTTGTTAGCCAATCCCATCATTTGGCATTCCCGCAACTTTCAGAATTAAAATGTTGAAGATCATTTTCACAATCCTGGAATAGTAATATCTTCCCCTTCTTGCTCAGTCATGTTCTACATTTCGTATGACACTGATACTGCTTAATATGAAGCAGACTTACACTACCTCTATGAGTACTACAATTATTTAATTCTCTACATCACTTTTAATCACAAAGTAATGTAAAACAGTAGACAGCATTGCAGACTTACATTCCCTCTACTCCATGTTTTGATTGGCTGCTTTAATTAGCTTATGAAAAGAAACAGTTTTTCTGAACTCATTTAAACTGCACATACATGTCCATGATGTCCAATCCTATGATTAGAAGTTATGTCTCTGAACTACACTTATCCTCAAGGCCAAATTGTGTAGGAGCCATTAGAACTTCTTGAAATTCCACAGATCATATCCCGAGATTATTTTCCTAAAATTTTGGTTTTAAAAACACCAGGTAAGAGTTTTTAAGGTCATACGGCAATTTTTTTTTGAAAATTACAACAGAATCATTACAGAATGACCAGCCATTTCTAGACTTTAAATAAGCTGTGTAATATCCTGATGATATTGAAGGGCCGTCATGATATATAATTGCTGTAGTTACAAAAGTCCTTCCTGATATTGACAACTGCGAAGCTACAAAATTTTTTATTAAAGTTGTCAATTTTGTTCCATCAGGCCTACATCGTTGGAACATTAAAATGATGTACTGGCCATATGTTCGTATAAATAATGTGGACATCATTTCAGATTTACATTGGCTACACTCCATGTTGTGATTAGCAGCTTTTACTAGCTTATTAAAGGAGACTGATTTACTGTCTGGCAAAGTTAAATATACAAATCTTTCTGAGTCTACACTAGTAGTACTTGATACCATACAGTTCTCGCAGTCATGCTGCCATTGATAAGAAAGCCCAAACAGCTGATCTACATCTACTCCTTCAGCATGTAATACATGAAGCATATACATTAAAAACTCCTGACAATCTTGCTGAATATTTTGAGAGAATTGTGTTTGGCCTGAACATCTATCTAACAGATTTCTAATTTCAGACACACTTTCTATGTTTCTTCTATCAGTGGTACATTTCTCTAACACAGAATTTAACAAACTGCAAAATCTTTGATCAGAATTGACCACAATCTCTTCTTTTACATTTTTTAGAGAAAACAAAACATTAATTACTACATTAGCATAGCAGTTGACACCAGAACTGTTTTCAAACTGAAAACCAACAACATCTTCAACAGAATCCTCTTTGTTTCTGCTTGTAATTTTAGGTTCATTCACTTTTTGTCTTTTTGCTACAACCTGCCCAGTATTGTTCTCATTTCTTCGTTTCCGGCCTACCAGACGTTTCTCAAACAAAGGAAACTGAGGCAAATGTGGCGCATACTCTCTTCTTAACCTATTGTATTCCTTAACACAATCTAGATCTGCACAAATGTTTCTGACATCACAGTCAATCAAGTACAATCCCGATAAAGTTCTAACTCGTGACAATGCCACATATGCCATACCCTCCTTGAACACAGAACTGCCAATATTCACCAATGCAGTGTCTACACTTAAACCTTGCGATTTATGAATTGTCACCGCATATGCCAAGCAAACAGGGAACTGCTTACGGCGAACATATAAGTCTTTTACAAGCAAAAATCTAGCAGAACAACGAGCAATTAGCTGTACTTCCTCAATGCCATCAAATTTAATTTTTAAAAATTCAATTCCATCTCTATTTCTGTATTTCACAAAATCAACAACATTACCCATTGATCCATTTACCAGACCTCTTTCAACATGTAAATTCCTTCTTAAAATTATACGGCAGTTCAAGCACACATTCAGAGTCTTTTCAAAACCTGCAGTTTTAGATATACTCTTCTCTAATGAATCCAATTTTGTTTTCAGATTCTCAGACAAAATAATTGTTGATCCCATATGCTCTACTCTATCAATAGCTTCCACTTTCACAATCTCTTGCTTTTCTAAATGCAACATTTTGTTGTTAAATTTTGCACATTCTGCAAGAGTTGGCATCAAACATATTCCAGATTTCTTATCAGTAATTTTCTGAAAAATATTCTCAGGCACAACATCTTGTTCTGGATATAAATTTGACAGTAATCGTGCATGTAAAGCTTCTTTCCCATGCTCGGTCACTTTTCCAATTCTAACATCTTGTAGAATAGTCTTGTAAACTTCATCCTTTGCCTGACGCATATTTTCATGCAGTTCAGCATAATTGAAGTTTAACCATATATTGACGTTGCCAATGCTGCCTAGGCACTTCCTGGTATCTTCATGCGTGAGCATTTTGAACACAGGTTGCCCTTTCACTGGTGTCAGCTGCAGAAGATCTCCAAAAACAATGATGTGTTTGCCACCGAATAACACATCATACTCTGTTTTGAGAACTTCTTGCATCCTCAAATGCACAAAGGCAAGCATGACATTGGAAACCATGCTTACTTCGTCAATGATAAGAAGTTTCATTTTCCTCAAGATTCTTGAAACTTCAAAACAAGCATCTCCAGATAGCTTGTGATATTCTAATTTGTTGTCATGCTCCACTGGCAGCATCAGTAAACGATGTAAAGTAATCCCTTTAATATTATGTGCTGCCAGTCCAGTTGGAGCAGTGACAACACAAGACAGTGATGACTCTGTCCTTTCCTGCAAATAGCATGAAATTGCTTTAATGAGGAAACTTTTTCCAGTTCCCGCTTCTCCACTCACGTACAGTCGGACAGGTTTCAACGACGTACATGAGCACTCTTTCTTATCATGACTTAATCCATGATCAATTTGCATGGTAACTTCGTCATATATTTTCCTCTGCTCAACGTTGAGTTGCCTTTCCAACTCTTCTAAGTTAACCGCATCCTCTTGAGCATGTGCCATGGCTCTTTCCACCTCATTCATAGCAGTGGCAGCTTCATTTTCAATAAGAGGTCCTCCCAGTGGATCCTGACTCAATGAAGCAGAACTCTGACTGTCCTGAGAACTGTCTCTGGCAATCTCGGCTGCAATCGTTGCTTCCTGCTCAATTTCCGCATTCAACATTTCTACATATTTGGGAAAAGCAGGACATTCTATGGTCTCCTTGGCGGCATTGAAAGAGTCTTCGTAACAGAGGAAATCTCCAAGCAGTTCCTCTTCTGCACGCCAAGGCTTGAAAAGTTGCAAAAGTGCTAAATAGAAAAACTCCTTTTTTTCAGGAGATTCGCCACTCAATTTTCGATGGTTTATCAAGTGGCATTTTCTTTGCTTGACCAGACATCCCTCACTTCCTATTACAGCATACACTCCTTTCTCAGTATCTTCTTTGATGTTCCTCTTGAACATGTAATTTTGCAGAACCTCATACAGACAAACATTCTCTAGGTGACTGCTTCGATTTGGATAATATGTATCCAACATGTTTGTCTTCAAAATGTCGGTACTGTTTGGCTCCTTTTCCGCCAAATACTCAATTTCCCGCACAGGTTTGAGAACTCGATTACGCGTTGCAGCAAGACCAAGACTCGCCCAAACGATACTCCTGGACTTGGCATAGAGACTTGCTGAAGACAACCGGTCAGAACATTCGTACGCTCCGATTTCTCGATGCGACAACATCTTCAGACTGAAACTGTACAACTTCTTGCTGAGGCTCTTTTCATGGGAAATGTCCTCCCACATATCCTTCAATTCTGTCTTCTCTTTTTTGGTGATATACGACGTCACATACCGAGCCACAGCCATACAGTTATCAGCCACAAACTGTATATCCATGTTAGCATTCCACATGGACAAAATCACCGGGTTGTAGTCGTTGATGTACTTGGACTCTTCGTTCCTCTTCAAATTGTAAGTGTTTTTAGGTGATTTCTTCATCACATTATGTCGCAGCGAAGACATCAAACTGTTTACTCTTCCTTTAGAAATCACCGGTCGTGGGAAGCCGAAACGACATTTGGTGTAGAACTTGTCTTTGTTTCGGAATTTACGACGGCAGTACTTTCCACATCGATGGCTTTGGAAACGCAGAACTTTTTCTCTTAGGCTTTTCTTCTCCTTTGCGTTTGGAACAGCACACGTAGAATACTGTTGGATGAAACTCATCACTGAGTCTTCTGGATCCGTTCCAAATTTAGGTGCATCCTTGATCCACAGCAACATATGTATATGAGGAGCTCCTCTTGCTTGGTACTCCTTTCTCCAGAAGAAATCCAACACCTCTCCAAGAGGTGGATTCTTCTTATTCATGATGAAAGACATCATAGCTTCAAATCTATGATTGAAGTACCTACATACATTGACTGGATCCAAAGAGCACAGTTCTCCGGGTGTCTTGAATTCGATGTTTTCTACGTTAGCATTTGCCTCTCGTAGAAATTGAAGTAAGTCTTCCCAGCCATACTCGGCACAACTCAGAGTGAGGAACCATGTGGGAGTACCTAAGTTCCTCAGCATACATTTTAAATCACCATGACGACGGTACCAGTACTCATTAGTACCACGCTGACACGCCATGAGATTAATCAGGTGAGATTCCAAAATACTATCTTGGACATTCACTTTATCCATAAAATCACTTGCCGAGATGTTTTGCATGTGTATACCACTTTTCAAGATGTGGTTCACTGCATATGACAGTCCAGACAGATCGCTTTCAAACAGGAGATGAAACAAATAAGGAATGCATTGTCGAAACCTAGCATCTCCTGCATACAATCGCAAAGTCCGGTATTCAGAAGCAGGAATTTGATGAGGTCGCTCATCATATCTTCCTCCCTGACCTGTTGGAAAAAGCTGTGGGAAACACCGAGCTTCCAAACTTTCCTCCCAAACACTAATGGGACTCCCTTTGGCTTGTTTCATTTGAAACAACTCAATAGCATTCCCCATGACTTCCTTTGAATGCAAAGGATGAACACTATAATGTTCATATATTTCCTCACTAGTAGAGGGTTCTACTTTCTCAATTTGACCAGCACACAAATCGCTATCCTCTTCCTCACTTACTTCCTCTTCTGCAACATATACATTCTTATAGTATTTATTATTTTTTTTCAAATACAATGTTGCCTTTTTAACTTTCCTAACATCTACTAAATCTTGCCATATTTTCTTATTCTTTGTCGGAACCCCATTAACTAAGATAACCAGAGGTTCCTCTTCCACTTTTTCTACTCCAATTGTGTTAATGTTTTTCTTCAAATCTAGAGGCAAATAAACAACTCTTCCCTTTAACCCTCTCTGTAAATCTGATGGAGGCAATTTCCCTGTCTTTGGCTCCATTCTTACAATAGCCTGAAAGGGATGGATACTTTGAATCAAAATAGATTCATAAGTATTTAAATCCTTCAATTCAGAAGGAATCTCAACCAATTCCAGATTATTATGAACTGCTCTAGCAGGCATCTGGTTTTGTTTTAATTTGTTACAACAATAAGTACACACACGTTGATCCAATCCCAAATCAAAACAATTTTCTACCATCAAGTATGTTGCAAAATCCTTCCATTCACTATTATTTTCCCTTTCACTTTTTGCATATAAATCCACTAACTTAGTCTGATTCTTATAATAAGTGCGTCGACAACACACACAAGTGAAATTAGGCCTCTCACTTGATTTCATGTCAAACGTCGCAATTTCCCTCTGGAAATTATCTGTACTGGAAACATGTACAGTATCTTCCAAATGACCCTCTATTTCTTGCTCAATTTCAACATTCTCCTCTTTACTTCCAAAGTAACAAAACTCAATTTCTTCACATATATTCCTCACATCTATTTCAGAACCATGCAAAAGAGCAGCGCATAATTGTTTCAGCATAATTGCTGGACTCTTAGCATAATACAACATTCTAACTAACTTCCTCACTTTGTTATGATGCACTGCTAGCATCCTGAAATGATGAAAAACACTCTGGCATACTCTCCTGGAAAGACAAGCCAGTGAATGACCATGCAAACCTGTCACTTCTCTCACTCTGCAAGGATCTAATTCTTGCAACAACCTTATTTTCTGCTTTAAACTTTTCTTGTTAAATGTCCGTACAAAATCACAAAGCAAATTGATGGAATCCTGTCGCACACTGCAAATACTACTACACTTCCAGGTGTACACAGGACCCTTAGCACGTCTTCCTAAAACCTCATTACCTAACAA
The DNA here is from genome assembly GCF_964261635.1 of Lissotriton helveticus. Taxonomy (NCBI): domain Eukaryota; kingdom Metazoa; phylum Chordata; class Amphibia; order Caudata; family Salamandridae; genus Lissotriton; species Lissotriton helveticus. The sequence goes on along the minus strand of NC_136061.1, from coordinate 1,688,038,923 downwards.
CTCTTCTGCCTCTGTTGTCACAAGTTTTTCTTTTTCAACTGGACAACCATCTTTCATTTCATAAGCACGACCACTGATGTCAACTGCATGCACCAAATCATTATCCTGGAAATAACTCTCTTCATTAAAAAATGCCTCACAGCTTGAACTATGTATCCATTCTCCAGAAAAAACTTCACAAAAATTACTACGATTAACTATTCTCTTCCATCTACTATTTCTTTTGAAATCAAAAATTTCCTTGTTTAGCTTCCTAATTCTATTGATTATCAAAATAAATAACTTACGTTTAATTTCAAAAGCCTGATCAATAACTTTCTCAACTTTTTTTTTTCTCCTATAAAAAACTAATTTCTGTTGACCTTTCTTAATATTTTTTAACAAATTGCCAATTATCCTGTTGCGGAACATTCGTTTACGAATCTCCCAAAACTGTTGTTTCCTTCTACTATCATGCACAGATTTATCTCTTGCTCTAGCAGTAACATTTTCATTTGTCCTTTTCTTTCCATTTGATTTACTTGTCATATTATGGATTGAAACATTTTCTGTACTAATATTTTTTTTATTACAAATATTTCTTATGAAATATTTAGAGCTCTTACCCGGTGCTTTCTTCATGGCTTGAGAAATCTTTTTGTTAGAGGACTGCTGCATTTTTTTTTTCTCCTGCTGTCTTTCACGTTTTGCAGCCTTTTTCTCTCTTATTTTTGTAGGCATCTTGAAATGATCTGCAGTTGAATCTGAGGAAAAAGATAATAAAAAATGTTATTAAACATTATTATCAAACAGTAAATCAGTAATAGTGATCAAAAACATAACACACTACTTGACATTTTATTTTGAAGATTTTTTAGTCATTGCCATTTTTACAATACAGAAATACCAGAAAAGAAATGACATTTATATTTATGTTACCTATGCTATTTTATATGTGAATCTGATCTAATTTTATGAGCATATTTTAATATTTTATTGAAAACACTACACATAACCTGTTTTTGAAGGTGTTTTTATTTTTAAATTAAACGGTTTACCTTTTTACTTTTTATTGATTATAAATTTTAAAAATAAATGTTTATAATTCCAAAGGCTGAAGCAAGTCAGCTTCCCATCCGATATCATATAATTCAGACAAATCTGCATCCTCATCACGCTCTTCTTCATCCTCAGGATTTAAATCATCCAATGGATCAACATCCACTGATGTTTCAATTACAAGTTCAATGATGAGGTCAAAATCAACTGATTGCAGATTGTCGCTCATGTTGAGGTTGTCTTTATCTTTAAAGAAAGATAACAACAATGAGATGTTGCAGAGTAAGAGACAAATCTCACAGATTATAATAGTAAAATTATTTAACAAGAGTAACATTTTGCAGCTATTATTTAACCATGTCCAGCGATGCTGAGCAGGTGAAGCCTATGTCTAATTTTTCACTGAACAGGACTCATCTGTTCTTAACCTTGGATAAGCCTCAACGACTCTGTGTCCCCTGCACATACTCAAATGTTAAAGTGCAGATTTATATTAAATGGCACATCCCCAGGCATGCACCAGTTAATGTGCACCACTGTTTTACCACCCATGGTGTGCCGCATTTACAATCAGATAGGAGAAAGCTGCTTCAAAACCCTGCGCCTGCTTGAAGCTTGCATAGGTCTTGACGCAGCATTGTATAGATGGGGCACCCCTGAGCCTTGCTGGAGCTGCATCGCACTTACGATACAACTCCAGCAATGCGCCACCTTTACAGCACAGATACGTCACGCATCTGTGCCATTTTTGCCCCATGCTGCGCCGCATTGTAAATGCAGCACACCATGGGTGGCGGAACAGCGGCGCAAAATGACTGGCACATCCACTGCTGCATCGGTTTCATGTGGCACGTTTTTTTTACACCATGACACATCTGCCTAAATGCATCAATTTGTAATTTTCTCGCCTCATAGCAAATCTTTTGCACCGCCACTGCGTCACAAAAGTGACGCACAGTGGCGCAAAAGATGCATACACCTATCATAAATCTGTCCCTAGCATTTTAAATGATTAATTCCGGATGACGATAAGGTGTGGCCTATGCAGAGGTTTGTTTAAGGTGAGGCCTACTCAGGGTTGCAGATCAAAGTTACGCTTGATGAAGAATACAGAGGAGATAATACATGTAAAGGCCTACCAATGAAGTAAGTAATGTCCACTTTATTGCACCAGTCATCATAAATGTATCCCTAAGCTTCTTATCTTGTTACAGATGAACCACCATATGTACATGACATTTTAAGTAATTTCCACATGTGCAGTGTTTTCAAAATATAATTTGAAAATCGTTTTTGGGGAAAAGTAATGGTTTGCAAAATTATGACAAGGACATAATGGTGTATGCTTCTCTATAAAACATTTCAGTATCTCTAATGTCATTTTTCCCATATTACATTATAAGACCTTTCCCCATGAAGCACATTCCTTGTAAATATGCTCCCACCTGTGCATTGCAAATTTAGATTTTCACTGTTTCAGACACATAGCCATGTTGAAAGTGACCCAAAAAAATTGCAAACGTTTCCCCATGAAGCACATTCCTTGTAAATATGCTCCCACCTGTACATTGCAAATTTAGATTTTGACTGTTGCAGACACATAGCCATGTTGAAAGTGACCCAAAAAATTTGCAAACGTTTAAAAAAAAAAAACATTCATGTGTCTTAATGACATTTTAAGTCATTTCCCCATGGAGAATGTTTTCTAAGTGGCACAAAAGAGGTATACACCTATCATAAATCTATCCCTAGCATTATAAATGATTAAATCAGGATGACAATAATATGTGGCCTATCCAGAGGTTTGTTTAAGGTGAGGCCTACTCAGGATTGCAGATTAAAGTTACGCTTGATGAACAAAACAGAGGAGAAAATTTTATTGTAAATGCCTACCAATGAAGTAAGTGATTTCTACTTCATTGCACCAGTCATCATAAATGTATCCATAACCTTACTTAAATTGTACTTAAGACACATAAAAGCGTTTTTTGATTGGCTTTCCTGCATGGTAGGGTCACTTTTAACATGGCTATGTAACATAAACATTCAAAATCAAAATTTTCCATGTACAGGTGGGAGCATATTTACAAGCAATTTGCGCCACAAAGAAAGGTCTGGCATTAAAATGGCAAAAATAACATCAGGGACAGTCAATTGCCTTATAAAAAACCATACACCATTATGTCCTTCTCATGCATTTAAAAACAATTCCTTTTTCCCAAAAACGATTTTCAAATCATAATTTCAAAAAACTGCACATGAGAAAATGACTTAAAATGTCATTGAAACACATTAAAGCATTTTTTGATTGGTTTTCCTGCATTGTTGATTCATTTTTATCATGGCTATGTAACACAAACATTGATAATTAAAATTTTCATGCACATGTAAGAGCATATTTACAAGCAATTTGCGCCACAGAGAAAGGTCTTACACTAAAATGAGAAAAATAACATCAGGAACAGTCAATTGCCTTATAAAGAACCATACACCATTATGTCCTTGTCATGATTTTATAAACAATTCCTTTTCCCCAAAAACGATTTTAAAATCATAATTTCTAAACACTGCACATCAGAAAATGACTTAAAATGTCATTAAAACACATGAAAGCGTTTTTTGATTGCCTTCCCAGCATGGTTTGGTCACTTTTAACATGGCTATTTAACACAAACATTCAAAATCTAAATTTTCCATGCACATGTGAGAGCATATTTACAAGCAATTTGCGCCACATAAATCATAATTTTCTCCTTAAAGCACACTATTCTCTATCTAAAGTAAAGAAATATTTTCTCACCTTAGCAAATACTTTGAGTTTGAAAACAGTCTCAGAAACACACCAATTTGTCTTCAGCAGAGCAAAAGGTATGCACTCCAGAGTCTGCAGCTATCAAAAGCACAGAAATGGTGTAATTCTTCACACATATTTCTCATGTCACCCAATCAAAACTCTTCCCTCACTTTTTTTCAAATGAAAACCCTTCCCCCTCTGCCCTTTCTGCCTATTTTCCATAGCAACCACCTCTTGGAGAAACTCTGGTGTTTGCAAATTCACACAACAATGTTGCAATTGAACTCTGAACTCTCAGTGCACCTGCATATCCAGTGCTTTCTTTCATTTAATGATTTTTTATTAACAACTCAAAATACATCTTTCAAAGAACACATCTCTACACCCTAACTTTCTGTTTTCATCAATCAAAATCCACCAATCACTGTTACTACTTCATGAACACAGAAACTCCACAGTTTTTTTCATTTCAAACTCACATTTTTTCAACTGCCATTTCATTGCCACACTTCATCTGACTGCAGGAGAACCTTCTCTCACCATGTTTTCTGTCTGGATTGTTGGTCATAGTTATATTCACTGGGCTCAAAGGTACGTTGAAAGCAGGAATTTACCTAACCTCAATTTACAAGATGTGGAAATTAAGTGGTTTGGCCACAGAGGATTAAAATGTCACCAATTGATACCATTGGTGAAAACCTTTATGCATTTGCCCAAACCTGACCTGTTAATTGTGCACTGTGGAGGTAATGACTTGGGCACTTTGACTGGTGTAGGTCTGGAAATGCTTTTAAAGGACACCTTTGAGCAATTAATGGCACTTTTTCCTCAGACTGCCTTGGTATATTCAAATATATGCCAAAGACAGAAATGGAGGTGGTCAAACCAATTTTGTCCACAAATTGAGAAGTCGAGGAAGCATGTAAACAAATCTGTTTCAGCTTACATGAGAGACCATGGAATGGGCTCCCTGTACAACAATAACTTGCGTTACTACATGCAAGATATCTACAGAGGAGATGGAGTTCACTTCTCAGATGAGGGCAACAGAGTTTTCACTCTGAATTTAAAAATGTGCATTGGTACCTACTTATAAGTACCAAAATGTACCATAAACCCAAAAGCTCTTCTCAGAGCTACCCTACATCTAATCACTCACAATTATTATTTTACTCTAACTTTTTTCACTAATTTTCAACAAAGTACGCTCCCTGGGGCGCTACCCGGTACGCGTACCGGGAGCTAACCTCGCGAAATTTTAAAAAAAAATGTTTTTTTTTCGCACATATGGGCCTCCTCAGCCACCCTCACAAAACCTAGGGGGTCAAGATAAGTCTACCATGCCCCCTTCTACCTATTCTGAACATTATTTGCCCTCCATCTTGTATCATAATTCGACCGAAACACAAAATGGTGGACTCCCGTTACGCTTAAGGTTCGCATACCAGGGCGCTCACCGGTTCGCGTACCGGGTCGCTTCCTGGGAAGCGCACCATCAAAAAAGGTGGGAAAGTAGTTCACACAAAAGCCACTTGAGACAATTTCACCAAATATAGATTAGCTCATACTACATACCAATCCCTACCATTTTCACAAATTTGATTGGAATTCCATTTAACCATTTAGCCTATAGAACTCACTAAATACCGTGAGGTAAATTACTTCACAAAACACATCTGAAGTGTTGGAATTGACAACCAATTAAAATGTTACTTTCATTTTCTACTTTTTTTACCTGACATTTGATTGGTTATGTACCCGAATATATATAAAGGAAGAGAAGGAAACACAGCCATTTTGACTACTACTTCCTGGTGTACATTTCTATTAGAATTTTCATTAATAACTTCAACTTCTTTTTAAAGGTAAGTTGTTATTTTTAAAACTGAAGTATATTGAGCACTTTAAGTTAATATGGCAAACTTTTTCTGTTAGTTATATACTATCCCTCTGTAGTACTTATACATTTAGATACACTTTTTTATATTCCTACTTCCACTCTGATACTATACACTGCCCAAAGATAAATTCTCTGTTAAAAACTACCTATCTAAAATTAATCCCAACAGTGCCCTACCTCTACTAATATATATATTTTTTTATGCAAATTTCAGGAAAAATGGAAAGTGAACAAAACATTTCATTTGAAATTGTCCTTCCAGAGTCCAACACAGAAATCATTGATCCAAATGAGATTGAATTTATGGATGAATCTTGGGACCAAGAACTACTGCAATGTGTACAAGCAGTAGATAACCTCCTTGCAAATGAGGACATTTTACAACCTCAGAGACTACAATCTATATTCCATGATTATGAAATTTCTGACAATGAAATGTTAGAAAGTTTAATAAATTATGAAACACAATAAAAAAAACTTAAAAAAAAAAAAAAAAATAATCAACAAAACCAACAATCAATTAACATACAGCATTTGAAAAGTCTATCATTCATTTTTCATTGTGATACGCTCCCCAGAACGCTTCCCGGTTCGCGTACCGGGCGCTAACCACGAAAAAAAATATTTTTATTTTTTTTATTTTTTGCTTAGCGGGGCCCCTTTAAAGCCTCCACATCAAACCTAGGGGGTCAGGGAGGAGCTAGTATGCCCCCTTATGGTTATTTCCCCCTTTGTTTTGGCCTCCTCTTGTCTCTCAATCCTACCGAGAGACAAGATGGCGGCCGCTCCGGACTGTTTAGAATGTTGACAGACACCGGAGAGCCAATCAGCTTAGCTACGCGAAGTTCCGGTACGCTTAAGGTCCGCGGACCGGAGCGCTGCCCAGAGCGCGCTTACAGATATATATCTTTTTTTAAACGTTAATTTCTCAAAATCCACTGGAGCACATATATTGAGACCTACAAAAGGCACATCGGGCTACCAGTCCCTACAATTTTGCCAAGTTTCGTGCAAATCCATTCAGCCGTTCGGGCTAAAAGTGAGGCTAACCGCCCTATGGAAAACTCAATGTTAAAAACACGTTTTGGGACCCCCCTTTTTTCTCGGCCCCCCCTGGACGAACCCCCCCAACATTTTCAGGGGCTGCTCAGAAACAAAATGTTCCATTTTCCTGAAAATTTCAGCCAATTCCGTCCACAAACGCCAAAGTTATTAGACATAGAATTTTCAAAAAACCCATAGAGAAAAAATCCTAACTATATATACCTACTGGCGACCGCCAGTAGGTAATATATAGATATATATATATATCTATATATCTATATATATATATATATTATATATATATATATATATATATATATATATATATATATATATATATATATATATATATATATATATATATATATATATATATATATATATAACCTACTGGCGGTCTCCAGTAGGTAGGTATATGGGGCGATGAGGACATCTTGTGTCCTGAGGACCTCAGGACTGAAGTGGACTTCATCCCCCGAGCAGCAGTGTACAAGGAGGCACGTTTGCAGAAAGGTGCAAAAAGGGTATGTGGACTCGGACCACTCTCAGCAATCCTGTTGTGTGGGGCTTACTAGAGATAACAGGAGGGCTAGTTGGCCCCCAGGGACTCTCAGGAGGCAAAGGGACTTCATTCCCTACCCAAGAGGGCAGACGCCAGGAGGCGCCATTACAGAGTGGTGGAGAAAGGAGGTGTGGTCTGTGTCCACCTCTCAGCAATCCCACTATCTGGGGATTTCTGGATGCATCAGGTAGGCTAGTTGGCCCACAAGGACCCCCAGCAGCGAAGGGATTAAGAGGGTGCCAGGGAGTGTGCTTGCAGACTGGTGGTCAAAGGGCCCGTGGCCTGCTATAAGTACTTACCAATGCTGCTGTGTGGGACTTACAAGAGGTAATAGAAAGGGTAGTTGGCCCCCAAGGTTGTCCTTGGGGGTCAACAACCCCTCCTGTTACCTCCAGTAAGTCCCACAAACCTTGGGGGTAAACTACTCCTCCTGTTACCTCCAGTAAGTCCCACACAGTGGGATAGCTACACACACCCTTTCTCCACTACTCTGCAAATTTGCCTCCTGGAACACTACGGGTTGGGGGATGAGGTCCACTTTACTCCTGAGGGACTTTAGGGGCTACAAAGTCCTCCTGGTACCTCTTGTAAGTCCTATGCAGCGGAATTCCTGAGCACTGGTTGGAGGCTCAGCCCCCTTTCTTCACCAGTCTGAAAACGCGACTACCAGTTAAAGAAGCATATGTAATGTAATAGGTCTCGCATTTGCAAGAGTTAGAACTAATAGCATTGTAAATGTAAAAGTGTTTCACTGATATTGTTAGGAATGGAGTGGATGTACGTTGTGTCAAGTGGATTTATGTGGTATGCTGTGCAGTAACATGATGTGGATAGAAAGTATGTGGTAGTAAGTGTATAGGAAATATCTAGAGGGGGATTATGTGTTATGGGGAGTAATTATGTGGTATGGTAGTCTGTGTTGTGGAGTGGTAACCTCGGGTTTAGTCTTCCTCGTTTCCATAGAAGCTAAACTATGAACTCAATGAGACAGAAAAAAAAAAGAATCACTGAGGAGCACTTCTGGACCTAGTCAGAGGTATGAGCAGGTCCACTGGAATTATGCAACTGTTTGGCTGCACCGACTTTCGCACAATTATAAATTTTCTGCATTAGCCACATAATCCATTATCTGCTGCCTAATCTGCATATTTGAACAAAAAAGACTTGTTTCAAGCTCAAAAGGCTCAAATGTTGCCAAAAATACAGCGACAAGTGTTACAGCGTGGTGGAACCTAGAATGGTTACTTGTTACTTATTGCTAAATGTGGGTGTTAAATTGGTACTAATGGTAGGCAAGCCACTCCTGCTTCTTTCTGCTCCTCTCTTGCCTCTTTCTGCATTTCTGTTGCTTCTTTCTGTACTTTTCTTTCATTTTCTGCACTTTTCTTGCCTCTTTCTGCAAATCTCCTCTACATTCTGCACTTCTTTTGCCTCTTTCTGTACCCCTCTTCCCTCTTTCTGCCACCCTCCTGCCTCTTTCTGCACCTCTGTTCCTTCTTTCTGTACTTCTTTTGTTTCTTTATGTATCTCTCTTGCTACTTCTTCAGCTCTCTTGCCTCTTTCTCCACCTTTGTCACCCTTTATGCATCTCTGTTGCTTCTTTCTGCACTTCGCTTGTCACCTTATCTACCCCTCTTCCCTCTTTCTGCACCTCTGTTGCTTCTCTTTCTTCTTTCTGCACACCTCATGACTCTTTCACACCTCTCTTCCCGCACCCGTCTTGTCTCTTTCTGCACCTCTGTTGCTTCTTTTTGCACTTCTTTTGTTTCTTTCTGTACCTCTCACTTCTTTCTGTACCCCTTTTGCCTCTCTCTGCACCCCTCTTCCCTCTTTCTGCACCCCTCTTGCCTCTTTCTGTACCTCTGTTCCTTCTTTCTGCACTTCTGTTTCTTTCTACATCTCTCCTGCTTCTTTTAGCACCCCCTTGCCTCTTTCTCCAACCATTCACCCTCTTTCTGCACTCCTGTTGCCTCTCTCTGCACCCCTGTTCTTTCGTTCTGCACTTCTTTTGTTTCTTTCTGAACATCTCTTGCTTCTTTCTGCACCCCTCTTTTTGCAACCCTCTTGCCTCTTTTTGCACCTCCGTTACTTCTTTCTGCACTCCTCTTCCTTTTGTCTGCATTCCCCTTCATTCTTTGTGCACCCTCTTACCTCTTGCTGCACCTGTTTCTTCATTCTGTACTTCTTCTGTTCATTTCTGTACCTCACATGCTTCTTTCTGCGCCCCTTTCCTCTTTCTCTACCCTCTTCCCTCCTTCTGCATCCCTCTTGCCTCTTTCTGCACCTCTTGCTTTTTTCTACACCTCTCTTGCTTCTTTCTGCACAACTTGTGCTTCTTTCTGTACCCCTCTTCCTGCACCCCTGTTCTCCCTTTTTGCATCTCTGTTGCTTCCTTTTGCACTTCCCTGCCTCTTTCTCCACCCCTCATCCCTCTTTTTGTACCTCTATCCCTTCTTTCTGCAACCTTTGGGCCTATTTATGCACCCCTCTTCCCTCTCCACTATAGCCTCTTACTGCATCTCTGTTCCTTCTTTCTGCACTTCACTTGTTTCTTACTGCAACTCTGGTGCTTCTTTCTGCTTGCCACTTGCTTCTTTCTGCACCCCTAGTGCCTCTTTTACACCCCTCTTCCGTCTTTCTTTATCCCTGTTGCTGCTTTCTGCACCTCCGCTCCTTCTTTCTGCACTTCTTTTGTTTCTTGCTGCACATCTCATGCTTCTTTCTGCATTCCTCTTCCCTCTTTTTGCACCCCTATTGCCTCTTTCTGCATCTCTGTTGCTTCTTTCTGTACCTCTGTTGTTTCTTTCTGCAGCACTCATGCTTCTTTCTGCACCCCTCTTCCCTCTTTCTGCACCCCTCTTGCCTCTTTCTGCACCTCTGTTCCTTCTTTCTGCTCTTCTTTTGTTTCTTTCTGCACCTCTCTTTCTTCTTGCTGCACCACTCTTTCCTATTTCTCCACCCCTAATCCCTCTTTCTGCACCACTGTTGCTTCTTTCTGCACTTCCCTTGCTTCTTTCTGCACCTCTGTCCCTTCTTTCTGCAACCCATATGCTTCTTTCTGAACCTCTTTTCCCTCTTTTTCCTGCCCTCGTGCCTCTTTCTGCACCTCTGCTCCTTCTTTCTGCTATTCTTGTGTTTCTTTCTGTACCTCTCTTGCTTCTTTCTGTACCACTCTTGACACTTTCTCCACCCCTGTGCCCTGTTTTTGCCTCTCTGTTGCTTCTTTCTGCACTTCTCTTGCTTTTTTCTCCACCCCATCCCTCTTTCTGCACCACTGTTGCTTCTTTATGCACTTCTCTTGCTTCTTTCTGCACCTCTGTCCCTTCTTTCGGCAACCCATATGCATCTTTCTGTATCCCTTTCCCTCTTTTTCCTCCCACTTTTGCCTCTTTCTGCACCTCTGTTCCTTCTTTCTGTACTTCTTTTGTTTCTTGCAGCACATCTCTTGCTTCTTTTTGCACCCCTCGTGCTTCTTTCTGCATCCCTCTTTCCTCTTTTTGCACCCCTTTTGCCTCCTGCTGCACCTCTGTTGCTTCCTTCTGCACTACTCTTGTTTCTTTCTCTACCTATCTTGCTTCTTTCTGCACCACTTGTGCTTCTTTCTGTACACCTCTTCCCTCTTTCTGCACCCCTCTTGCCCTTTTCTGCACCTCTGTTCCTTCTTTCTGCTCTTCTTTTGTTTCTTTCTTCTCCTCTCTTGCTTCTTTTTGTACCCTCTTGCTACTTTCTCCACCCCTTTTCCCAGTGTGTGCATCTCTGTTGCTTCTTTTTGCACTTCTCTTGCCTTTTTCTCCACCCCTCATCCCTCTTTCTGTACCTCTGTTGCCTCTTTCTGCACTTCTCTTGCTTCTTTCTGCACCTCTGTCCCTTCTTTCTGCAATCCTTGTGCCTCCTTCTGTACCTCTATTCCTTTTTTCGGCTCCGCTCTTGCCTCTTTCTGCACCTCTCTTTCTTCTTTCAGCACTTCTTTTGTTCCTTTCTGCCACTCTCTTGCTTCTTTCTGTATCCTTCTTGCCTCTTTCTCCACCCCACTTTCCCATTTCTGCATCTCTGTTGCTTCTTTCTGCACTTCTGTTGCTTCTTTCTGTACCTCTCTTGCTTCTTTCTGCACCCCTCGTGCCTCTTTCTGCACTCCTCTTCCCTCTTTCTGCACCTTTGTTGTTTTTTTCTGCACTTCTTTTGCTTCGTTCCTGCCTCTCTTGCTCCTTTCTCCACCCCTCTTACCTCTTTCTCCACCCCTCTTCTGTTTTTTCATCTCTGTTGATTCTTTCTGCCCTTTGCTTGCCTCTTTTGCCTCCCCTCATCCTTCTTTCTGCACCTATGTTGCTTCTTTCTGTACTTCTCTTGCTTATTTCTGTACCTCTCTTGCTTCTTTCTCCACTCCTTGTGCCTGTTTCTGCACCCCTCTTTCTGCACCCCTCTTGCCTCTTTCTGCATCTCTGTTCCTTCCTTCTGTACCCCTTTTACCTCTTTCTGCAACATGAAAACAATACAATGAAGGATGAAATATACTCATATGGTACTTGGCTGGGTAAATTAGGTGCAGAAATACGTGATGAAATATGTGACTTTATATGTGGGAACATTGTCAGTGAGACAAGTGAAGAAAGGATTGAGTTTTTGGCTCTGGAACTAAATATTGTGAATAATAAAATCTGTAGTAAGTTACACAGAAAGAAAACAGCTGGTAACAGTTTACTACAAGCACAAAGCTGTCACCCTAAAAACCTCATAAACAGCATCCCCTTTGGGGAATTATTGCATGCAAAACGCAACTGTAGTACAGAGGATGACTACAGTAGAGAAGAACTAGTCATGACACAAAGATTCAGGGATCGAGGTTACAGCCTAGCCACCATCAAGTCAGCTGTTGATAAAGTGGCCAAGTTACAAAGGGAAGAACTGTTTATGGAAAATGAGCCAGAACCAACTAATAATCAGCTTAGGTTTATTACCACGTACCATAACCAGGCTTGGGAGGTACGTAAAAGCTTGACGAAATTCTGGGAGATCCTTAAAACAGATGAGGACCTACAGGACAACATTGGTGCATATCCTTCGATGACCTTTAGAAAAAATAGATCATTGAAGGATACTCTGATGACTAGTAGTATCAAGGAACCTAAAAAGCCTAATCCTATACAAGGATTCTTCACCTCTATCAAGTGCAAAGCATGTAGATACAGCCAGAACTGCAAAACAGTTAAATTATGTAGTGAAAAAGCAGCTTTTAAGATCATGAGACACTTTACATGTGATACAGATTTTGCATTATATGAACTAAAATGCCCCTGCAATCTGTAATATATCAGAAGTACCATCAACAAGGTTAAATTGCGTATTCTGGAACATTTACGTGCGATCACCAAAAATGATAAACAATATCCGGTCGCCCGCTATTTCAGTGTTAAACATAATCAAAATCAAAATGTTCTGAAGTTCTGTGTGTTGGATTCGATCCCACCAAGAGAAAGGGGAGGGAACCGCACTCTTGAACTGAGAAAACTGGAATCCAGAATGATTATAAAATACAATAAAGCTGAATTCAGACAAGACGGAGGTCCTCATCCTCGGACCCACCCCGTCAGCCTGGGACGACTCCTGGTGGCCCACATCGCTAGGCACAGCCCCGGAACCCATCGACCATGCACGCAATCTGGGGTTCATCCTCGACTCCACCCTCTCCATGACTAAGCAAGTCAACGCCGTCTCCGCGTCTTGCTTCAACACCCTCCGGATGCTACGCAGGATCTTCAAATGGATCCCTCCCGACACGAGAAAAACCGTCATCCAGGCCCTCATCACCAGCAGACTCGACTACGGGAACGCCCTCTACTCAGGAACAACAACCAAGCTCCTGAGACGACTACAACAAATCCAGAACGCCTCGGTACGACTGATCCAAGACGTCCCCCGACGCAGCCACATCACACCCCACCTGAGAGGACTTCACTGGCTCCCCGTCAACAAGAGAATCACCTTCAAGCTCCTCACCCACGAACACAAGGCGCTACACAACACCGGACCAACATACCTCAACAACCGACTCAGCTTCCACCCCCCCACCCACAACCTCCACACTTCCACCCTCGCCACAGTTCCTCGTATCCGGAAAACCACTGCCGGTAGCAGATCCTTCTCCTACCTCGCCGCCAAGACCTGGAACGCTCTCCCTACCAGCCTACGACAGACCCAGGACCTGCTGGCCTTCAGAAGACTTCACAAGACCTGGCTCTTCGATCAGTGACAGCCCTCCCCCCCCCACCCCCAGCGCCTTGAGACCCTCACGGGTATGTAACGCACTCTACAAATGCTTTGATTGATTGATTGATTGAATACAAGAGTCCCTGGGGTTTGAATCAGGATGAAGAGATGTCGATACATTTGAGATAATTAAACAGTCCTGAGCTGCGCCCATTCGTTACTGCCTTTCTTTTAATACGTTTTTAACAAGTTCTGGTTATGTTTTAAAATAAAGGATTTTTTATGTTTGGTAACATGAGTTGTATTTGTTTTTGTTGCAGAAATGAAGAAGAAAAAATAAATTGGAGTTGTGGCTGATTCCATAGAAAGAAAAATGAAATTTAGCTCACTGGAGCATGATTGTCAACTATCTATATAACGTTGTTTGGTGAATTATGAATTAACCACTTGGGTTGAATGAACTATATCTTTAAAGAAAGGAGAATAAACCATTATTAATGCCTATGATGGCGGGCTAGTAACTCTTTCATGTTCATGATGAATGATTTGATTTTCTTTTTAACCACTGGGTTGAAACGAGGAGTATTATTTTTACCAAAAGAATTGTTTACAAATTAAACTTTCATTTATTTTGGAATGTTAAATAACCACGCATAATTTGTACATGCTTTAAAAACCTCTTTCGTATAGTATGTTTACTATGTCTATTTTGCCAAACTGAATTGAACCCTGCACCTTTAAATGTTTGTACTGCACTTTACCCGTGAACAAGCAGTGAGGTTAACTGCGAAATGCGTTGGGCACCCGTTGCAATAAAGACCGTCTGTTTGCATTAAGGCCACATCACCAGTGAGTTTTATTTCTCATAAAACTAGATCTTTGTTGCAATACTGGGGAGTTGCCTCCCGGCCGTGCTACCCGCCGTAGAAAGAGGCTTTGGTCTTGCCATAAAGTTACGTTGGATATATATATATATATATATATATATATATATATATATATATATATATATATACTCATTTTTCCAAAAGACGGAATGTCAACGCTTTGACGTTTGGTAAAATTCTTTATTGTCAGCTGAAAAGAGTAGGACGCGTTTGCCATTTTAACTGTGCATGTTTCCGTGTCACTTGCGGACTACAACCATGAAAAGTGAAGACATATTCATAGTTTTTTAAGTTATTACATTACACCCATCTATTGCCGCTTAGTTGAATGAGGTTACAAATCATAAAACCTTCATCAGATGCATATGCCAGCAATGTGTATCACAGTTGGGGATGTTGTCAGATTATTCCAAACATTCATGTTACATTACAGCATGTTGTCGAGAAACTAGCGCCGTATCTGAAGCCGACCACTACATTCCCTCCCACTCGCAAATCTGAAGAGATCATTCATATTTCAATGCACATGTATTATTAATAAATTTTGATCATTCCCTGCCCTAGTGGGCCATGATTACATTGCATCTCTACCTACCATCTCTCGTATACTTTACGGCACTACAGGTTTAGACATCACATATATTATATTAAAAGACAGCGCATGTGCGCATACCTCATTCGTTGATCTACCAATCTAGCCCATGTGGGCATGATAGCTCCCCTAGATACTTGGTATCATACAAAATACTATTACATTTGACTTTGCATTTTTTACCGTAGTGCACAATGTGAATGTGAAAAGATTAAAAACAGTTAAAAATAACAGGATCATTGGAATAATTCATAAGTATGTGTAAAGATCTTCTTCCACATTCAAACCCATAGGGGTCTTGTTGTTAAGTTTGATAATGTAACTTGATTCAAGTTTCCGTAGGGTTTTCTGTCCATCACTCCCCCCGGTGTTAACTGGTACAGCATCTATTACAAAGTATGTTAGCCCACTCACATCTTTGTTGTGGCATTGCTCGAAATGACGGGCAACTGGATAAGATTTGTCCTCATTTGTTATGGCTCTCAGGTGTGCAGCACCCACTTTTGGACTTGGAGAATTGTGCTGCATCCGTACCTCAGGCCACACGGGCCCTAAAGCATGTAGAGAGCAAACTCTGTCTTGCAAGGAAATTGCCCTTCTATTTTCTGTTCTGTGAACCCTGGCAAGTAGCTACTGGTATTCTTTCCGAAGGTACAAGCCTTGCATTTTGTGCATTTTATAAAACCGTCCTTCCTAGATAACCATATTTTGTTGGTTTTGGATGCTCTACCTACTCTCAGCATATTACTTACCAGTGCTTGTTTTAAAGAGCGTGCCCTTCTAAAGGTGATAAGAGGCCTTTTTTTTAACACACTGCTTCAAAATTGGACCATTACATATGATATGCCAATGTTTTTGTAAAATATGACGCAAATCATTGTGTTGGTTGTTGGACATGGTAATCATCCTATGCTGGTAGTTCCCTATTCTATTCCCTATTCTATTCCCTATCTTCTTTTTATACTGGGATTCAAAAGTATCTCCTTCCTCGATTTTTTGGTTACCTTATGTACTGCTGCTTCAATGCATTCTTGCGAATACCCTCTCATAACAAACCTGCTCTTTAAACACTCTATTTCCACCTCCAGGTCTCCATTGGTGCTGGTGCTCCATTGGGTTTGAGAAATAGTTTAGTGCGTAATCTCCCTTGGTGGATGTAAGCTGTCAGATCTAAAAGGTTTACCTCTACACTGCTGTAGACACTGGTGAATTTCAGATTAAATGTATTGTATTGTAGTTTTTCCACAAACTCACGGGACCTGATCTCATCCCCCTTCCAGACTACAAATAAGTCATCAATATAGCGACTTCACTGAATCACATTGTCTTGCCGTTCTTGTTGAAAAAGTGACTGGACTACCTGCTCCTCCCACCAGCCCATATGCAAATTAGCATAGCTGGGGGCGAAGCAGGTGCCCATCGCCATACCACACCGTTGATGATAAAGATCTTCATTAAAGAGGAACATTTTTTCCAAACATGTGGTAATCATTCATAGCAGCATTTGGGTATGGTGCCAGAATTTGGCAGGTCTCCCTCCTAGAAAATATCTGACTGCATTCAACCCGTCCTTGTGACGAATACTGGTGTACAAAGTCATCACATCAATCGTCATTAAAAGAAAATCAGGTTCCCATGGCACATCATACACCTTGCGTAGGAAATCCCCCGTATCTTGGATAAAAGAGGGGATCTTGGTGACTAGTGGACATAAAAAAGAATCAACAAATTTGGATGTGTGTTCAAAAGCACTATTAATGGCCGAAATATTGGGGCGACCTGGGGGATTCGTTATGCCTTTGTGTATTTTAGGAATTAGATAAAACACCGGAGTGGTTGGATTGAATATTTTAAGATAGGACAGCTCCTCCTGACTAATCAAGCCCTGTCTTTGCCATTCCAATAACTGGGTGTTGTACACATCAAAGCTTTTATACATAACTTCATTTTGAATTTTGGCATAGTTAACTCGGTTCCCTTATTGCTTGTTAGCCTCAGCAAGATATTGTTGTTTTCCCCATGAAACAACATTTCCACCTTTGTCCGCATTGCAGACAATACAATCATCATCACTGCCAAGTTTCTCCACTAAATCATAATACTCTCTCATTTGCTGAGTGGATGGTTTTCTCTTTGCATTTATTCAAGTGTACAATTCGTTAACCTCATGTATCACCAAATTACTAAAAACATCTACAGAATCCCTTGATGTCTCTGGTGTAAATTTCAAAGGTAATTTGAACTTCATTGCCTCACTGCCACCAATATCAAGTTTTTCTTCTTCGGCCAGCTGAATTGCCCTGCTTGATGTGCTGGGCAGATCTTAAGTGGCCATATCATCACCGGTCAAAGTTCCTTCCGTTTGCAAGTCTTGAAGCTCAACCATTAAATTGATATGACTGACCCTTAAGTCCCCATCTGCACGGTCTAAATTGTTAATCACGGAATTGACTGATCTTGCGGGAGCTATTGCTAAATACTTCTTCAGTTTTAATTCATTAAACAGGTCTACTCTTGTGGCAGTGTAATCCATGTCCATTTTTGGACAATAGGAAAGACCCAGTCTCAGGGTTGTAATTGTTGTGAGGTTAACAATTGTTGCGTCATTTTCAGCAATTAGTTGTTGTTTTTGGGTTTCGGTTTCTCGCTTGATGTTACATAGTTTGGCGCCTTTGCACCTCTTCCTCCTCTGCCTCTTCCTCTTGGTGGCTTGGAATCTGCTGGGAGTCTTGGCCTGAAGTTGAAACATCTCTCCTCCCTTAAAAAATCAAACTCATCTATCACTGATGGAATTGGTGTTGCTCTGACATTGGACAATCCTTCTTCCAAATCAGTGTCGAGCTCAGAACTTTGTACACTGCTTACATCCAATTGTTGAGCCTGCAAACTTGAGCCGCCCATGTTCATCCTTTGTCTTCTCATGTTTTCAAATTTTTTGGCAAAGGTGTAGATTTGACCCCTATCATAATCAATTTTATCCCGTAGGAACTTCTGGGCTTTCCTGTCCTTTATTGTGGCTTCCAATTTACTTAGACGTTCTTTCATTTCATTCATGTATTGCATAATTGGCCCTTGGTAAGCTTCTTTACTGAGCATGTCCATAATTTGTTCAATCTCCTCCATAATCTTAGCCCAATCTATTTCTGCAAACTTGATTAGGATTACTAACATCCTACTAGAAGACTCTTGGTTATTGTCAGCCGATTCCTGAGCATGTTGGGATTGGGGTCCTCATAGGTAAGGGCTCTGTTGTGTCTTATTTTTATGCTTTATGTCTTTCTTGACACTGTCCCTTTAATCTGTTAATTCCTTTTGGATCCTTCCTTACTCCTGTGTTCTTTCTCTTTGCTTGGTCTGGCAGTTGTCTGCTAGCCTGGAGAGGGACACCAGCTGTTACCTGTAGCTTATAATAAATATACCACATTATCAACATTCTTGTATGGACTTCATAACACCTTTCCCTGCAACATTTTGGCGATGTCCGGCTAGCGTTACTTGGAAGAAGCTACTGAAGGTATTGAGTTCGGCTGGTGAAGAGAACCACGCGTGAATTTCGTAAAGAAAGAGTTACTGCCAAGGAGGAATTTGCTTTCCTAACTGAACTACTGTGCTGTACGACTAAACCGGAACCGAGTTGAGACTGTGTTTGGCATATCCTGTGTCCAATATTTAAAAGAAAAAAAAACTGGAGTGTACTACTGTGGAACACAAAGATCACGGAGTGAGTACTGTTTATGTATTTTCCACACATTCGTGCATCGAAGCTGCTATCCTTCTCGATGCGACCAAATACATGTGTGATTTAATCAATCAACATACACTGTTATACGCAGTGCGACATTGAAAAGTAGGCTCCAACGCTTACCTTGAGACTCGTTCGTGCGACATTTGAAAAAGGCTGAAACGCTTTCCACGAGACGCTGTTCCTTTGAAGAACGATGCCATTGTTGTCCCTTCGAAGAGTGGAAGCTGCAGCTCCTTCTGACTCATTCCGTTACGTTCTGACGTATTGACGTTTGTTCACTACGTGATAGCGGCCATTTTCTTTTTCAACAAAAAGGTTGTTAGGTAACGTGAAAGGAGCACGAAGGAGAGAGACAGCTCCGGGATATATCGGAGTAAATGCAGTTTTGATGGTAACGTTAAATTATAATTATTTTTGGAAGCGTGTGGAGAGTCAGCGTAATTTGCGGAGAGTCAGCCTTATTATTATTTTTATAATTTAAGAATTTGTCGCTTGTTCGGATTTTTGGGCCAGTTGAAGCACACGATAAGAATAACGTGGAAATTAAAGGCAGAAAGAGAAAGATGGAAAGCAACAGTGTAGTTATGCCACTATTGTTTCTGCAGCAAAGTGGTGATCCTCCTATAGAATGGGAGGAATGTATTGAAGTATTCGAGAATTATATTGAGGCAATTAATGGCAAGGACTTCAGTGCTACGAGGAAAAGAGCGCTATTATTGAGTACCTTGGGGAAAGAGGGACAATATGCTTTTAAATTTTTGTCTCAAGGAACTAATGCTGAAGGAAGAGTTATATCTAATGTGTATTTGGAGGCAAAAGCTCGTTTAAAGAAAAGATACTCGAAAGAAGTCAACATTGTCATGGCTAGACACAAATTTTACACGCAACCTCAGCGCCAAGGGGAGAGTGTGGATCAATTTGTTACTCGCCTACGGGAGTTATCGTTGAAATGCAACTTTGGGAACATCAGAGACGAAATGATTAGGGACCAGCTCATTATCCAGTGTGGGAACAAGAAGATGCAAGAGAAGCTGTGGGCAGCGAAGAATCCTTCTTTGCAGAACGCTATTGACATTGCTAAGATAGTTGAAGAATCGGGTGCATGCATGAAGGAGATGGAACGCAAGGATATTATAAAGGAGAATGTGTCGTCTGTAGATGTTGTTGAAGAAGTGGGAGCTGTGGGAAGAAAGAAATCCTATGAAAGGAGTGAGAAGAATGTGGGGAGGAAGTTTAATAATGCTTATATTAATAGTGACTCATACAAAAGTAGAGATAAAATGTGTTCAAGGTGTGGCAGCACGTACCACACTGCTGATTATAAAAAATGCTTTGCATTGGACAAGGATTGTTTGAAATGTGGGATGTGGGGGCACTTTTCAAGAATGTGCAGGTTTGTTCCCAGAGGGAGGATTGCTTTTGTTCAACAAATAACAGGCTGATGTTGCTACGGTTGATGATGTTGAGTGAAATGTTGGAACAAGGGGTCATTGAGCAGATAGAACCCTCAAGTTGGATTTCGCCAGTTGTGATTACAACCAAATCTGATGGCAAATACAGATTCTGTGTTGATTTGCGCACACTTAATCGCAATATTATCGTGGATGGGTTTCCTCTTCCCAATATTAATGAGTTGGTGCTTTTAGTGAAAGGGGGAAATTTTTCATGAAATTAGACTTGCGGAGTGCCTATCATCAGATCGAGCTGCATGAGGAGTCGAAACATCTGACGCGTTTATCACATCTGAAGGCATTTTCCAATTAACTAGGATGTCGTTCGGGTTGGCATCGGCAGCTGGTGTGTTCCAGCGGATAATGGGTTCGGTGTTGAATGGGGTGGAAAATGTTGTTCATTTTCAAGATGACGTGTTGTTGTTCGGTAGGACGAAGGAGGAGCATGATGTGATCTTGAAAGAAGTGTTGAACAAGATGGAGTCGGCTGGGTTAACTTTGAGGAAAGATAAATGTAAGTTTGCGGTGGAAGAGGTGGAGTACTTGGGTTATACCCTGTCGGCGGATGGTGTGAGGCCTAAGCGGGACTTGTTAGAATCTATACGGAAGGCACCAGCACCTGTCGATAGGGATCAGTTGAGGTAATTTTTTGGCCTAATAGAATATTACGCGAAATGTGTTCGTAATTTTGCGGATAAGACGGAGAAAATAAGAGAATTGCTCAGGAAGGGTTGTAGGTTTAGTTGGGGCCAAGAGCAGGAGAGTGCGTTCGTTGGAATTAAGAAAGAGATATATGAAGCTGGTATTTTGACACCTTTTGATACTAAAATGGAGTCTGTTCTGACTGTTGATGCAAGTGGTGTTGGCATGGGCGCTGTGCTTGCCCAGGTACATCCTTCTGGTTTGAAAACGGTGGCGTTTGCGTCAAGGTCCCTTACTGTTTCGGAAAGGAACTACTCTATAATAGAGAGGGAGGCACTTGCTGCAGCATGGGGATGTGAGTACTTCAGGATGTATCTGTGGGGGTCTCTTTTCAGATTACAGACTGATCACAAGCCTTTGGTGAGGATATTGTCGCCGGGTGGGGCTGGGAAAGGCTCGGTGAGGTTGGCAAGGTTAGCAGCAAGACTACAAGAGTATTTGTACAGGGTGGATTATATTCCTAGTTGGAAGAATAACTTGGCAGATGGTTTGTCGAGACTTCCGCTACCATGGCAGGAGGTTGTTTGGGCTGGTGTTGAGTCATCGTTGTGTGAAGGTTCAGTAGCACCGTTGGGTGATGTAGTTGAGTTATGTTCTGGTGCCATAGGGAAGGAAAGATGGGATGAGAGCATGGCAAGTGATGGTGTGTTGCATAAGGTGAAGGAATTGATTGTTAAGGGGACTAGGCAAGAGAGTACTCTTGAGTGTGCAGTCAGACCCTTTTTGAAAGTGTTAGATGAACTGTCTATTTTGGACAAAGAGGAGAATATTGTAATGAAGGGTGACAAGTTCATACCACCACAAGATTTGAGATTCACTTTGTTCAAGTTGGCACATGAAGGCCATTTGGGTCAGTCGCTCACCAAAAAAAGGTTAAGAGAAAAATGTTGGTGGCCGTCAATGGATCAACATGTTTCTGATTGGGTTGAGAGGTGTTCTGACTGTTTTGAGAGTGAGAAAAGGTTAAAGTTAGGCACTCAGGCACCCCATGGCACTATTGAGGATCCTCTTACTCCTTGGCATTCTGTTTGCATAGCTTTTATCGGACCTTTCAATGGTCTAAGTGTAGATTTGAGATTTGCCCTTGTACTGATTAATGTCTATTCTAGATGGTTAGTTGTGAAGTTTTGCAAGGAAATAACCACTAAGGTGACAATTCAATTGTTAACTGAAATTTTTTGGGAGGAAGGGTTTCCATTAAAATTAATAACAGATAATGGGAATCAGTTAACTTCTGAGGAAATGAGGAAGTTCCTGTGTGCTTGCGGGATTGTCCATAGTAGGACATCATTTTACAACCCACAGGGGAATGGAATGGTTGAGAGAGCTAACCGCATGGTCAAAGGTGCGATCCAAATGGCTATAGCTACTGGCGGTTCTGTGAAATGCATGGTAGAAGAGTTAATCTGGGCATATCGCACGACTGAGAATTATTCTTCTGGTATGATTCCTTTCACTGTGATGAGAGGTCGTTCCGCTGGCTCCAAGTTAATTCCGGCTTGGATGAAAGAGTGTGTAGGTTTGGGAAATCCGAGCGGTGTGAAGAAGGCTGTGGAAGTAGTACGTAATGTCTCACAGAAAATCAGAGTGAATGATTTGGTCAAAGTGAAACCTGGACGGATTTCAGGTGGTTTGACAAAATTCAGGGGGCCATTCAAGGTTAAATCTGTACATGATAGATATGTAATTTTGGAAAATGGTGAACACTGGAATCTTAGAAGGGTGGCTCTTTACAAAAGACATGTCAATGCGAATGTTGGTGATGTGGTTGTGAGGGGAAATGATGTGGTTGATGTTTTTCAGAAGAGCGTCGGTGCTCAATGAGTAGGGTCAGGAAACCTCCTTCTTACTTGCAAGATTATTATTGTGACGATCCTTAGTTTTTCTTTTTGTGTGTTTGGTTTATTTTCTTTATTCACTTTTTACTACAACTGAAGGAATGAGGATATGTTGTATCTTGTTTTTATGCTTTATGTCTATCTTGACACTGTCCCTTTAATCTGTTCATTCCTTTTGGATCCTTCCTTACTCCTGTGTTCTTTCTCTTTGCTTGGTCTGGCAGTTGCCTGCTAGTCTGGAGAGGGACACCAGCTGTTACCTGTAGCTTATAATAAATATACCACATTATCAATATTCTTGTATAGACTTCATAACACCTTTCCCTACAACAGGCTCCTAATATTCTGAGGCCTCGAGGGATCCTTTTAACCTGCAAGTACCTGTTCAATGACTTTGCCTCCCACCATTTAGAGAGTTCTGTCCGCTTAAGTTTCTCAAGTCTCTTCAGGTGAGTTGCACATTGGTGGACTTAGTGCTTACACTTGCTACTGCCACTTTCTTATTGCTGCATGAAACATTATCATTAAATATTGGCAGTACCGCTTCCTCATGATCCTTCAATTCAGATGACATGATATCACCTCAAAAATTAAAAGCGTGTTGGTAATTACGCTCCACGACAGAAAACTATATGGAGAATTGAATCAAGTTACATTATCAAACTTAACACCAAGACCCCTATGGGTTTGAATATGGAAGAAGATCTTTACACATACTTATGAATTATTCCAATGATCCTTTTATTTTTAACTGTTTTTTAATCTTTTCACATTCACATTGAGCACTAAGGTGAAGAAGGCAAAGTCCAATGTAATAGTATGTTGTATGATACCAAGTATCTAGGGGAGCTATCATGCCCACTTGGGCTAGATTGGTAGAGCAACAAATGAGGTATGCGCACATGCGCTGTCTTTCAATATGATATATGTGATGTCTAAACCTGTAGTGTTGTAAAGTTTATGAGGGATGGTAGGTAGAGATGCAATGTAATCATGGCCCACTAGGGCAGGGAATGATCCTAATGTATTACAAGTACAAATGCATTGAAATATGAATGATCTGTTCGGATTTACGAAGGGGAGGGAATGCAGCGGTCGAGTTCAGTCACGGAGCTAGTTTCCCCGCCAACATGTTGTAATGTAACAAGGAAGTTTGGAATAATCTGACAACATCCCTAACTGCGATACACATTGCTGGCATATGCATCTGATACAGGTTTTATGATTTGTAACCTCATTCAACTAAGCGGCTTCCCAAAGGGTTTCTTTGGATGAGACCGAGCCGACGTTTATGTCTAGATCCTCTTGGATTGCCGTACCCAGACACTCATGATAATCGGGGTCTCAAAGATGCCATAGAGATATTCACCACCTAAAGGGAGACTTTTGAAATTGTAGGAGTAGTTTCACAGTGACAGGGAAGTGATCAGATAACCCTCTGGGGAGATGGGAGACCTGGGAAAAAGTATGGGTTTAGCTTTGTGGTGTAAACCTTTAATCCAATCGAGACATGGATCCGTGAACCATGGTCCAGGTGTACCTCACCCACGAGGGAGCTCTGCTATAGTAGATCAAAGAGGAGGCCCTGTGGAAACAGCGTGCAGCGCCACTCGCCCCTGTCCCCCGGAAGCCCGATGTGACCACCCCCCCACAGTCAGTACCCAGACTCACGTGGGCCCTGCGACCCCAGTGGTAAAGACCGGCTTGGGCCAAGGGACAACCCCGTGACCAAGGCTGCAGCCGGAGGCTGAGACGATCACCTCACAGTGAGCCCACATGGAGGCTCAGGGAGCGAGCACCACCAACCGTCCACACATTGGCCCCCCAGCACTGCTGCACTCCTCACCTCAGGGCCCCGACCCAGCCCCCACACAGGTCTTGGCTGCGCCCCGCCAGGGAGTGAGCGGCAGGCAGGCAGGGTCGGGCCCAGTCCATTTCACGTCCCAGGCAGCTTTGATTACCAAGCACTGCCCGCAGTCAGCACTCCGCCCTCGGCTCCGCACAAGCCACCCCAGTGGGCTAGGGGTCCCTCCAACGTTTGATGAGCTGCAGCAAGGTATATTAGGGTAGAATTATGAAGGATTATTCATGTGGACACGCATAGCTTATTCAAGCCAACCAAGCCACGCCCCCTTGTGAGATTCATTTGATTTGATTGTGGACAATATATATCTCTAACCTAGTCTTATTAATTTCTCTGACAGTCACCCAGATGGGACTCAAACCTAAACCATCTTGATTATTCCAGGGGTGAATTGAGTGGTGTTAATATTCCATTGGATACCCTCCGTTCAGTGGATTGGAGGATCATGCTCATTTACACACACCCTGGATGAGACTTCTGCCCTTTTGTCTCATATTTTTGTATAGCCTCAAGGAATTGCCTTTTATGTGTAAGGATTGAATGGGTGGGATCCATGGAGAGTTACAACTTAGGATTTTTATTGAGTTTAAATAAATGAAATCCTTTTTTGATTTATTTATTTCTCTTGAGGTTTTATTTGCTATTTGAGAATTTTCGTCGGGTTGTCGACCAATAATTAATTTCTAATGCATATTTGTCTGCAAGTGAATTGTGAAAAGCCCAAGAGGCATTTTCCAAATTTCTTGATAAATTGGTTACCCCATCCCCTTGTTGCTCAATTTAACACCCTATTTTTGGCATTTAGATTTTTTCAGCAAGGGCATTCCGCCCTCATGGGGTGGAATGTTCTAATAGCTATAGACTGCTGTAGCATGCTATAACGGTCAATAAAGGCCCACTTTCTTGTCACAGGTCTTCACTTTCAACTCTGGCCTATAATGCTGGAGTGGGCCTTTAATAGCCAGTATAGCCTGCTCCAGCAGGCTAAAAGGATATAATATGAAGAAGGTGCTGATTTCATTTGCTTGCTTTATTGTTTGTAGCACCCGTCTATGGCTATGATAGCAGAAATGCATGAAGCTGTTCATTTTGAGGAAGTCTATATTAGTGACCTAAACTTCCTAAAAATGTAAGCAGTTCTCAGAATGAATTGCCATATTTGATAGCCCTTGACTGAGCAATCAAGATTGGAGATTGAAATTATTGGGGTTTAGGATTTGAGGACTGTGTGCCCTAGTGAATTAACTAAAAGAAGGACTTTGTTACTTTTTGTGATAGCTACGTGCTAATATGAATATATGTAGAGGTTTGGAATTGGATTGTGATGTCATTTAAGTGACTTTTATTGTATGTTTGTGTTATTACATCATGATTTATATATTTCATTATGATTTTATTTACGTATTCATCAGAATGTTACTGTCGGTGTCCAACAATACATTTTCTAATGGATATTTGAATGAGGTATTATAAGTGTCATAATTGCATGCTGTGATTTAGTTTTTTTTACATGGATATTATTAACTGATAATGAGTTTCAATGAGAGCATGCCTAATACAAAGTGCAGTAATGAGGGCACATGCTTAGTGCACTTCTTCTTGAAGAAATCCTTGGTATCAGATGCAACAGTAGTGAAGCAGGACACTTCTATTAGCCCAACACTGCTTTTTGTGTTCCTATATTTGCAACTTGAAATAAAGATAGACATGAATTTGCACCTCAATTGTAGGTTACAGTCTTTTGGAACATACAACTGGATGCATGAGTATAACTTTAGAATAAGGGACGAGCGTCTGACTGACATCATAGCGGAATAGATCCGCCCAATCATAGGTTGGGTTCCACCTACTGTATTTATATGCGACCGCACTATGGGTGGCTGGAGACATCCATTTTACAATTGCAGCTTGTGCAGCGGGCGGAAAAGGCCTGCAGCACAAGCTTCAATTAAAAAATTGATGTTTAGGAGGGCATCATAGATTTCCCCCAGGCCCCATAGCAGATGGGCAGGGAGAAAGAGGCTTTGCAAGGGGCCCCCAAAGTCACTTTCACCCTGCCTTTTTTTGACGGGCGGACTGCCATGAAAGGGCAGACGGAAAGCGACTTCATAATTCCAATGGCAGACCCCTCATAAGCTCTGTGAGCCAGTCAGAAGCAGAGCGGAATCCACCCGCAGGTTTTCCTCCGACAGCCAGTATTATAATAAGGCAGTGGGAGGGAAACAATAGATGTTGGTCGGAAAGCCTCCGACAAGCTGATCGTTGGCTTTCTGCCTGATATCGCAATCGGGCCCTAAATGGTTTGCAACTGTCATTCTAAAAGGAATCATATGGCAGTGTAACTATTTTCCTTGATAATCAATAAAACAAACTTTAAGTGGGCTTCTTTGTCACAATTTGTCTAAGGAAAGCAGACTATGCAATGATGTTATAAGTATTATTCTAATGTTTCTGAAACCACAATTTCGTTACAGTTACAGGTCCGAGCAGAGTGCAAATGAGAGTGGGAAGGTTGGGGCAAGGTGGAGGTGAGCAGATGAGGGTTAGTGAGGATGACAGCGGGCAGAGGAGGATGTGTCCTGACAGGGGGCAGCATTAGATGCTCTTTCTAGGCTGTAGGAGAAAGTCAGTTGGAGATTAGGGGCAAGGTCAAGCTGCACATACAGCTCAAGTCTAAAGCAACTTCACCATCACATTTTGTAGCCTTTAATATTGGGTCTGGTGTCCCCACACACAGAAAAATTGGTTGCAGCAAATGTGGGTCATTTATAATCATACCAAGCTATTGGAGCTGTGGCTCTTGCAGGTAAGTGCGGTGGGGCAGTGAGGCGGGCGGAATGGGGCGTGCATGAGGGGGAGAAGTTGACAGACGATGGAATGGGAAAAATAAAATAAAGAAATGCTATAGCATTGTCTGTCTGCTTCCCGACCCGCACCACCCCACTGCCCCACCAAGCTTACCTGCAGGAGCTGCGGCTGCAATATTGTATTACTGAATATCGCCCCAGATTATTGTGGTACAAGAATATCAAGGACAAACTCTCAAGGGACAAAATATCAAAAGGTAAGTGCGTATAGGTTAATATAGACTTAGTATACCTGACTCCACATCCACATACTTTCAAGATATATGTACGGAGTAGGCACATGCATGTGAGTTAGGTGTAGAAAATCTAGGCTCACCTGTTGATATTTTTTTATATATTTTGACCTCAATATTGCGTTTTGTCTATATTCTGGGGTCGATTGTTAGTGTGCATACCTACTGAGCACTATTTCATCCAGCGATACCATTCCAACTAACTGATAATGATTACCCTTCTCATGAACTGTGCATAACTTTAAGGATTTATGAATGTAGGATTAGCATCTTTCAAAAAACAAATTGTGTGTGTCTTTGTGTGTATGCATGTGTGTCCATGGGGGTGTGCATGGGTGCGTGTGTGGGTGTGTGTGTGTGTGTAAGTCAGATTCACTTGCACTCTTCTTATTGCAGTTTCAAGGGTTGTGCTTTATAATCAAAAGAGTTATCAATTCAGTTCCATTTCAATATATGCCTCTGCTTTGGTTGCAAATAATTTTAAATTCCTCATTTTCTTCCCAGTGGAATTATGAACCATGAACATATTTTCAGTGTCACTATCTCTTTCTAATGCACTGAGCGGCAGCTCTATTTCGCTTGAATGTTGGACTTAATGTACTCTTTTGCTGACTTTCCTGCTACTATTTTAAACAGTTTGATGAAATTCCATTATGCTCCTAGTTCATTTGCAATCACTTCAGTATATAAATTCACACACTTCCCAATTTCCACTACCCTGAAATTCTAACATTCATTTAGAGGGTATTTTTCTTTCTAAATCACTAGTCACTTGATCAAAGTGAGCATTTATCGGCAAGTTATGGCTGAAGCATTGAGTACGTTTTAAAAAAAAGAAGAAAACAAATGCACCCCTCGGTTGTAAGACAGCCAAAAATGTACTGCTTAACAGTGATTAGAATGTTCCCACAACAAAATCTACTTTTTTTTAAGGCTGTAGCTTTTTTTAAGCAGGTTATCAAACATTTAATGCCGATATTCTGAAATATTTACTCTTTAATTATCTTATGTGCCCACTGAAGTCGGCAGAGCAGGTTTATTTGGCTGTTTTCCCAAGGCTATTCTTGCTCTATACACTATGGGCCTCATTACAATGATTTGGCATAGGACACAGTGGTTCAAGTGTTTTTGCTGCGCTGCCCTATGCTAAAATGAAGGGGCAGGAATGCACCATATTTACGAAATACGCTGCATTCATGTTCTTTCAGTCAGTGCACAATATGGAGCCTAGTTCCAACGCAGACACCCTTGCACCATGGTGCAAGGGTGTCTGCATTGTTGGCAGGATTGTTTTTGTACAGGAAGGGACACTTTCCTGCACAAAAACAATCCATGAAGCCGTTTTCCTCTTTCTATGTGTGCTGCAGAACACAAAGATTGATGAAAAAATAAGGAGAAATAAACATATTACACAGTTTTGATCAATTCCCAGGTTGCAGTTCCTTGCAAATCATTGGGGAGAGGATGTGCCCTAACAGCTAGGGTGGTCGATCTCAAATCTTGGGAACCAGGGGGCATATTACCAAATCGCTATTGCCTTGGTTAGAGACAACATTTTACAGCTGAGCTGCGGCGATTTTTACTGCAGATAAACCTTGTATTACCAAGGTTTATCGCAAATGCGATAAAAAACGGCCGCAATGCATGAATATCGCTGAAAAGTCAGCGATATTCATGCATTAACGAGCTAATGCTCTTAGCCATGTTATCCACCTCCAATTGGATAACATGGCTAAGAACTGCTCAGGGCAGGTGTTAGCTTTTGGAGATATTCGCGCTTAGCGCGAATATCTCCAAAAGTTGGTAATTGGAGATAGCGATGTTAGCGACTGTTTCCAGTCGCTAACATCTTGGCACGCCCACTTTGCATGTCATTAGTGATAAATATCACTGACATGCAAAGTGGGGCCCAAGATGGTCGCTATCTCCTACTAGCTGTCGCTAACTGGTGTTAGCGACAGCTAGGTAATAGGGAGATAATTTCATCTCCGCTTTCTTGGCTTTTAAAGCCAAAAAAGCGGAGATAAACCCCCTTGATAATATGCCCCCAGGTTCGAGTCTCGGCAATGCCGCTCAACATCCTTCGATTCTGGGAAAATCATGTAATCTCCCTGTGCCTAACAGAATGAATGTGTCCTTGTATAACGCAACTGGTGCTCATGTAAAGCTCTTTGATACCTGATACCTTCTGGTCAAAGTTTGCAATGTATAGAAATCTAAAAAAAATAAACACGCCTCACTGACGCAGGCTAAGGCAACACAGCAACTTGCACTGTGTTGCTTTCCACCATATCTACAAGGCCATGAAAACCCACACAAAGTGGCCTTGTAATCATGGGTCTGCACTCTGTGCTGCTGGAGCGTCAGATAAAGTAATTCACTGTTTATTTTTTTTAAGAAATACGCAAAGAAGGCATGATTATAGATGATAATGAAATCAACCTATGTTACTGCATTCCACATTTCCATTAATTTGAGCTAAACGTGTGTTTAAATCTTCCAAGTAAACATCAATCATATTTCTGAAAGATCGTGCCGGTCCCACTGCACAGACTATTTCATTCTAATTATTTTATTTACAGCTTATCTGAAGCAGCAGAAATACCATGGAGTTACTTTGGCGCCGATTTATTCAATCATGCATCCTCCTTGTTTATGTTTTGCAATAAGCAAACTAATTGCTGTGCGAGCGAGTGAAATAGGCACAATGTTCTAAATAATGCCTTCAAACATTAGGGTGCAAATATGAAAAATGAGAGTAAAGAGCCTCACATAAAGAAAGCTGTCGAGCATGACTCATGTTTTGGTATCTTGTTAGAATTTAATTTTAATTCAGGTCAGTATCTGAATTTACAGCGTTAGCTTAGCTCAACAGGAGTTGTTCTAACATAGTAAACTAGTATAAATGCAAGAGGCATGTGAAATTTGAACCCTGAAAAAACTGTGGAGTTGTGTTGTCAATAACAACAACATTGCAAAATCATGGTCCCAAATTTGATTATTTTCAATGAGTATTTAACCTGAATGTCCTTATCTATTGCACTAGTTGTTCCTCTATCTCTTCTGAATGGACTTAATTGACTGAGAGTCAGGCCTGATTCACAAAGGTAAGCTGAGACAAAAGTCTAACTTTATGACTTTTGGTTTTCACAATGGGCATTTACGGTAGTAAAGTTAGACTTTTCTCTCAGTTTAATTTAAGTTTAGGTTTGTAGCTTAACTGAGACTAGACCTTTGGTCTCAGTTAAACTTAAGACCAAAACTTAAGTAAAACTGAGACAAGTCTAACTTTACTACTCATAAATGCCCTTTGTGAATACCAAAAGTCGTAAAGTTAGACTTTCATCTCAGTTTACCTTTGTGAATTGGGTCCATCATCAACCATGGCAGCTGAGTTTGGCTTTCCTCTCTCTTGCACTGGTGCAGATTCCAAAAAGCGTTCAAAATAGCTTTAGGATGAATTTAGGATTCAGGTATTGCCTGTCAGTTGCTTCCCAATCACTCATGGGTGGGCTCTACACCCACTCTGTTAGGCTCTACAAAGTATATACCATATATATTTGCTGTGTCTCCATCCAGAACACATCAATCCTTATTTACTACTGAGTGGACTCACTTGATTGCTTCCTTCCTTTGCAGATTGTCAGGCTTCACTTAGGGGAATTGTTCAGCTGATCAGCACCTCAGTGCCCTGTTTGGCTGAAAATAGAGCATGCTGGTCGAGTGCTCTACTGCCTCTTCTGGAAGTTTTCAAGAAAGCATCTACTATAGTGATGTTTTTGAATGTGTATTCTTCCATGGCACCAATGGACTGGAGCACACTTCTGCCAGTACCTTCAAGCGCGCCGGGAAGATCATCATGTATTGCCAGTTCTGTCTCCAGTGTTTCCCCTTCATCTTAACAAAGGAGATATTCCGGGTATGGACTTCCTGGGTCTGATCCGGTAAAATAATAATTTTCTGATTTTGAAAGTGCAGAGGGCTTACCATGCAGTCCACTCTAAGGAGTGCATCCTGGTTCCTGAAGTTAAGGATGGAAGCCACAAGAGCTGTTGGTCTGGCCCCTGGCTTTGGCAGGGCCCCTAGGAACCGATGTGCTTGTTCAATGAGAAAGTTGTTGGATAGCTCTTCCAGCTTTCCATGCCATGCAGCAGGCCCTCCATGAAGCACTTTGTCTCAGTGCCCTCTGCTTTTTTGGGTACTGTTACTAGGGATAAGTTATTGCTACTGGATTCTCCCTCAGCATCTTTGACCTTTGCATGGAGTCGGGTGGTTTTCTCCTTCAACTGGTGCACCTCAGTTTGCAGAGTACAGATGCCTTCCGTGTGGTCCCAGAGGCTGACTTCTACTGTGCGTACCCTCTCCAAGTCCGTATGCATTATTGTTACATTAATGGCCACTGTCTCATTTTTATGTTCTACTGCTGAACGGGTGTCTTGAATGGCATAGAGCAGAACTCTAACAGAAGGGTCTCTCTCTTACCCCACTCACGTCCCTGGCCTGTTGTGCGGCTTGAGTATTTGCTTGTCCTCTGCCTCGAAATGCATGTTTATACATTTTATTTGATTGTGAGCACTTTGCAATTTTATAACACACCAAATTGCAGGGTTGTATAAAGATAGGGGAGCCCCCATTGTGCTCCCCCTGGTCTCTCTGTTGATCTTGGAGCCTGGTTCATCCATTCACAGTTGCTGGACCCTTTTTCTTTCATGTGCATATACTCCCATCATGCCTGCGGATGGCCGGTAGTTTTAGGCTGCCCTACTGGGGACGGTGGCAGGCATGGGAGGATTAACCAGTCAGGCTCACCCACCTCCTAGACCCTGGCTGCTGCTACTTACTACAGTGGGCCACCTCCACAAGGTCCCTCAGTGGCTGCCCAGTACTTAGGGTCAGCCCCTTTGCCGTGTCACTCCAAGTTCACTCCTTTGGGTGGTCTGTACTAAGTCTGGGTAAAATGCTCCCTACAGGATGGCCCCTGCAGTGTGTTTTGAGCATCATAGTTGGGCCTGTGGCATTCCCCTGGGTTTGTGTATCTTTTCTGTCCTGGCAACTGCCGACAGCGGCAGACGCCATCTTGGATCTCGCCCACAGCCACCAGCTGCTCAGGATCGGGCCATGCCTCTGCCTACTGCTGCCCTTCCCATGGCAGTCACCACACATTCTGACACCTGAAAAGAAGGAGCGTGTGGATTTCGGACTGTGCAGAACTTCCTCGGCTGGCAGCCACAGCCCGTGGAGGGAGTTGCGGTGGGGCAGGCAGGCAGGGCGGGGGAGGGGCAGGGTGGGGGGTGATAAACACCGGAATCTGGATGATTGCAGGTAAGTAAACAATTTAATTAATAAAATTAATTTTGTTCCATGCCCTGCATCGCATTTTGTGATGCAGGGCACGGAACGAAATTCGTTTTATTAATTTAACTGTTTACTTACTTGCAATCATCCAGATTCCGGTGTTTATCACCCCCCGCCCTGCCTGCCTAACGTCGTAAAGTTAGGATTTTTCTCAGTTTAGTTGTAATAAAGTAAGGAGTCCTAACTTTACTACTCATAAACTGAGAAAAATCCTAATTTTAAGACTTTCGGTATTCACAGAAGGCATTTTGGAGTTCTAAAGTTAGGAGTCCTAACTTTACTACTCCTAAACTGAGAAAAATCCTAATTTTAAGACTTTCGGTATTCACAGAAGGCATTTAGGAGTCCTAAAGTTAGGAGTCCTAACTTCTGTGAATACCAAAACGAGTAAGTGCCTTCTGTGAATACCAAAATGAGTAAGTGCCGTCTGTGAATACCAAAATGGTAGTAAGTTTAGGATTAAGTCTTAAGTTAGTTCTGTGAATCGGGCCCCTAGTGTTTATTCATTTTGATCTTCATCAGTTTCTCCACATTTTGAAGTGTGAGACAGGTCCTTCTGACAATGACAATCGAACCAGTTGGACTGTAAATCCACTCAGAGAATGTACTGCCTGTAGACCATGTTAAATATGTTAGGGCCAACTTGCTGCGTTTCTGGTCAGTGTTCCTTTTTCCCATACCAATAGATCTATGACTCTTTATCCACGTAGAATTATGTTTGGCAATATAAGTAGTCTCAAAACATATTCTATATTGTCATATTTGTTGACGTTTACGTTTTGGGAGTTTCATTTACGTGTGTTCTTCAAAAATATAATTTCAAATAATCCCTGTGACTGGTTGATTTTTGGCACTTTCAAGCACAATCAACCCGTTGATTTAGTAGTCAGTGTGTCTTGGAAATTGTTTACCCTTGGCAAGTGCAGCTTCTTCAGTTGTCACATACCTCTGGACTCTGAACCATCGCTGTGCTCTCCAGAGGATGGTAAAGACAGCACTTCAATTTATTTTTGCCCTTGAAGTTGTACTATTTCATCCATCAGTCTATCCTCTTTTTTGATGATCCAATTTCTATAAATTGAAACATGCAGTGTTGAAAAACGAATACAAATATATAATACTTTTTTGTACTGTGCATCCAGTATTGTTGCATACATTTGTTCTATGAAGGACACAATCTCCTATTATAGCCCAATTTTTGCATTCAAATAAATGATTAAGGGCCAGATGAATGACCCTTACATTCTGCGACTCTCAAATTGCGTCGCTTTGCGAATTGCAATTTGCAATTTGCAAAATGTAATGTACCACAGTGTCACAGACACTGTTAGTGATTCCCAATGGGGTTGCAAATTGCATGCCTCATCAATATTCATGAGGCAAGTGCAATTTGCGACCCCATTGGGAATGCTGGGGTCAGCAGACCACCATGTCTGGGACTGCTTTTTAACTAAAACAGTTTTTTTTAAATGCAGTCTGTGTTCCTTAAAGGAAACCGGGATGCATTTAAAACAGAAACATGAAACTTTCCAGTTTCATTTTTTATGGGCAGGCAGTGGTCCCTTTTCACGCTCATTCACAAAGGGGAAGGGGTCCCATGGGGACCCTTTCCCATTTGCAAGTGGCTTACCACCCTTTTGAAATGGGTGGTAAACTGCAAGTGTTTTGCGACCGCAAATGTGTTTGCAAAACAATCGTACTTTGGTCTGAGACGTGCTATTAGGAAGGGTCGCCCTTGGAATGCCCATTTCTAATAGCGAGATGCTAACCATATTTTGTGAGCCGCTAATAGGTTAGCGACTCGCAAAATATGGTTTGTACATGGGGCTGAAGGGGACAAGAAACTTGCCAGAATACAGCTACATTTTGTTTTTGGGGGGGAATGGGAAAAAAGTGCTGCAGAAGAAAGTGTCCTTAATAATGGAATCAACAAAGGGTTTGCAGTGCTAAAATGGCTATCTTCCCAGCTTTGAGAAACAGGAAGACTTTTGTCAGAGAACCAACATGTATTTTTAAATGGAAACAAGATATGGAGTTTAGAAGCAGTTGTTATTTGCACATCTCTGAATCTATGGGTACCCATACTAGCATGTGAATTAGAGGGCATTTTTCAAAATGGCTTCTTTTTTACACACTGTCTTACATTCAGAAGGCAGAAATGCATAGAAATACAACTGGTAATAACATTTGTTCTACTATTCTGTATTCCCCTACATCTCTCAATAAAAATGGTACCTCGCTTGTGTAGGTAAGCCTAGTGCCCGCAGCAGAAAACAGCTCAGAATGAGACATGGACACATCATATTTTTCCAGTGAAAACTGCCCCTTTTTTTGCCTAGCTGTGGATTTTGGGCCCTAGCTCAGCAGGCACCTAGGGAACTGAGTAAACCTGTGCATTTTTAAAAACCACATTTTCCTCAAATTTCTGTGATGGAAAGTTCCGGAATCTGTGAGGAGCCAGAAACTTCCACCTACCCAGCATACCCCCAAGTTATCGATAACAATTATACCTCACTTGTGTGAGTAGGCCAAGTGCCCACAACAGGAAATGGCCCAAAACTCAGCATTGGACACATCTAATTTTTCCACTGAAAACTGACCCTTTCTTTGCAATATGCCTAGCTGTAGATTTTGGGCCCTAGCTCAGCCCTCATCTGAGCAAACCTAGTAAACTTGTAAATGTTTTAAAACTATACAGACAGTGGAATCTAGGCTGGGGTGACTTATGTAGCTCTCACATTGCTCTGTTACCAAGAAGGAGCTGCTGTTCACTTAGCGGGGGTACAAAAGGGGGTGGTAATGGACGGAACATCTGAACCAATCAAACACTCACACCCAGTCAAAAGATCTAGGTTTAATCCATCACCGTTCTTTAGCCCACTCTGCCACCATGAGGCACAGGGTCAGACTGATTTGCATATAGCCATGTCTGAACTGGGGTGGCAGAGTGGGCTGAAGAACGGTGATGGATTAAACCCAGATCTCTTGACTGGGTGTGAGTGTTTGATTGATTCAGATGCTCTGTCCATCCCCACCCCCTTTTGTACCGCTTTTGGCCGCCATAAGTGTGGCAGGGTATGCTCAGACGTGAGTCCCTTGCTCACTTTGCCACTGGATTCAAGCTAGCCGGGCTGAAGACGGCTGGAATGCCAGAAACCGGTCCTCAGAAGCTTGTTTCCGGTCGAGTGAAGACATGGCTTGGCAGTTCGGGCTGGACTGTTCCCATGAGGCACAGGGTCAGACTGATTTGCATATAGCCATGTCTGAACTGGGGTGGCAGAGTCGGCTAAAGAACGGTGATGGATTAAACCCAGATCTCTTGACTGGGTGTGAGTGTTTGATTGATTCAGATGCTCCGTCCATCACCACCCCCTTTTGTACCGCTTTTGGCCGCCATAAGTGTGGCAGGGTATGCTCAGACATGAGTCCCTTGCTCACTTTGCCACTGGATTCAAGCAAGCCGGGTTGAAGACGGCTGGAATGCCAGAAACCGGTCCTCGGAAGCTTGTTTCAGGTCCAGGGAAGACATGGCTTGGCAGTTCGGGCTGGACTGTTCCCATGAGGCACAGGGTCAGACTGATTTGCATATAGCCATGTCTGAACTGGGGTGGCAGAGTGGGCTAAAGAACGGTGATGGATTAAACCCAGATCTCTTGACTGGGTGTAAGTGTTTGATTGATTCAGATGCTCCGTCCATCACCACCCCTTTTTGTACCGCGTTCGCTTAGCGGGGGCTGCTAGGATATCACTGTTGGCGTGAAGAGATGGTGCGGAGTTGCGGACAGTTGCTGTTTTGCCATCAGTCTTCACTGGAGGTTTGCTTTGGCGGTCAAGGTGGCCTGTCACTGTTAGGTTGAAGTGCAGGTCTCACTGGAGCCTTGCTTTGGCTATCTGTTGCTAGCAGGCCCCCCCAGAAGGTTTGGGTTGTTGGTTGTTTCTTGGCACAAATAGGTTACTTTGCCGCCACGAGGAGCACAAAATCTCTGTATCTTCACTCTGTGTTGTGGAGGAATATACTGTGATTCCAGCCATAGGTCCAGGACCGCAGGGCACCTCTTGGGGATCAGGACTCCAGTAAAGGCCAACATCAGGGCTCAAGCA
Source organism: Lissotriton helveticus (assembly GCF_964261635.1). Taxonomy (NCBI): domain Eukaryota; kingdom Metazoa; phylum Chordata; class Amphibia; order Caudata; family Salamandridae; genus Lissotriton; species Lissotriton helveticus. Next base: position 1,688,001,746 of record NC_136061.1, on the reverse strand, counting down.
TGTCGAGTCAGGTGAAGTTAATTCTGGTCAGCTGGCTAGTTTCAGGTAGGCCTCTGGAAGCGTGTTGTGTCCTAGGAGCTCAAAGAGGTCAGCCAAATGACCCTTGGTGTCACTTCTGGGAAATTGGATTCAAAGCAAGCAGGTTGAATCTTTCTTTTAGTAGACAGCACAGCAGTCTTTCTTCTGAATCTTCCAGAGGTCCAGGGGTGTTCTGATAAGAGGATATAAGGGTGCCAAGTTTATATTGGGAGCCAACCTTTGTGAGTGGGCATTCCCTGGTCTTCCCCCAAAACAGGTTCTGGTTAGTTCTTTCCCGCCCCTGGCTCCAAACTGTCTAGGGTGATAAAGGTAGGGAAGGTTCTGGTGTCCGGTTCTTTTGTGTGTTCTGCAGGCAGGATCTTTTGATATTCAATTACGACGTGACACAGCTTCTCCCTAGACATCCTGTCAGGAAGTCCCATTCGCTTCACACCTAGATCTTTTTTTTCTCCATGTATGAAAAAAATGCACAATGCACAACAGGAAAGCCTTTCACAGGCACATTTGTCTTAGGCAAACACATAATAACAGTGTTAGCCTTACATCAGTGCAATACTTCTCTGTCAGGACATGTAAAACTTAAACACACGTCCTACCTTTTGAGATACCATGCAACCTGCCCTAGGAGTATTTAAGGTTTACCTTAGGGGGTCTTATAAGTATTTAAAAGGACAGTTAAAGACTGGAAAAGGTTTACTTTGCCAAGTCAGAAGGGGAGTTTAAGTCTGCACTACAGGCTGCATTGGCAGGCCTGATACATGTTTTACAGGGCTACTTTAGTAGGTGACACAATGAGTGTTGCTGCCCATTAGTAGCCTTTCATTTACAATCCCTGGGTACATTTAGTGCCATTTACTAGGGACTTATAAGTGAATTGAATGTACCAACCAGGTGCAGGGCAATTGTTTAATGTTTTCACGGGAGAGCACAATCACTCTTTCACTGGTTAGCAGGAGTAAAATACAAGAGTCCTAAATGCCAGCAAAAACGAGTTTAGCAAAGGTAGAACGAAATCTGGCGTAACCCTTCTTAGAGGACCACATGCACCACTGATAATATGCCTCAGAAATTAAACATAATGCAGCTATTCAGTACCTTTTGATTCAGTGGTAGATCATGTCAAGCATGTACCAAGGAGTGTTTAAAGTGTAAACAAATCATCACTGGAATGAGTGAGTGGAGCAGGATCACTTTCAATTACACAAGTATGTTCTACAAATGGCAACAGTGTGTTTCACCTGGTGTGAGAGAAGTGTGAACTTTCATATATATAGGTTCCTCTGCCTCCATTTTTCACACGTCACACTATTGGTGACGAGGCTAGATGGAGCTTTCCTGCAATGAGGAAGAAAGTGAAACATTGGACATCCCCTACATGATGTTGTACTCTGCCTAAACTTTACATTTCAAGGTGAAACTTTTTTATTAACAAACTTGTGCTCAATGCCTCACACCTTAGTTTAGAGATTGGTAAAGACTGTTTGTTGGAACTCATTGACAATCATTAGGACAGGCCCTGATATTTTGGGTGTGCGCACTCTGAATCTTTATGACTGCAATTTGTTGTATTTTCCCCAATGAATGGCATGTTGCTGATATATCATCAGGTTAATAGGTTTGAACGGGTATCCTGACCCAATACTGACGGCTGTGGGGGGGGGGGAGGGGTGTATCAATAACTATGTTATGACTACAGTGCCTTTCTGCTTTAGGGCAATTTTATCAAACACAATCACAGTATTTCCCTGAGTGACACCTTCGCCCTTGCACTTATTGTTTGATTATCATATTTTCACATGTAGAACAATAGTTAAATATGTGAATAAGTAGGGACAAGTTAATCACCAACTTTAGGGCAATGTGGGTAGGGAGTGACTATTTGAGATGTTTTCTTAGCAAGCTTCATGTCCTCTATACTGTGTCGGAGTTTCAGAGCTAAGTACACTATCTCCCATGTGATGACAAAATACACTGGTATCTACTAGGACTGAGAGAGAAATGCATAATAAGTGAGTATGACTGATAGCGCAGCTCCTTTCTTGGCAGGTTCTATTTTATTGACACAGACACAGCATATGCATTGTACGTCTCCAAGAGATACACTTTGCCAAACATTCAGAACAAATCTTTGTGGGCAGGTGGAGTGCCCAACGATTTTTCATCATATCCGGCCTTCTTTGGAGGTGTTTCCATATTTAGATCCATAAGACTTATCTCAGGCTCTGATGGAAGGTACGTGATACTACAAATAATCCTTAGCAGTAAAATCTACTACCTTAATCAGTGTATTTAATCCCATTATATACTGTCCGCCCTTCTCTCAAAATTTGATGACTTACTTTTTGTGTCTATCTCTAAGCAAATATCTTTTAAAGGGGGACTTCAAAGTTACTCTGGAACCTAAATTAGATAAACTGATTTATGATACTACACCTCCACCTACTACAGCATCCACAGTGCTACATGGGAACTCTCTCTACCATATTGGCGTATGGCATCACTAACTTCCCATGACACAGTTTTACACTCTAAATGACACTCCATTATATGTTATACAGACTTGACTACTGGCCTGGGACCAACAATATTTGTAACTGGACTATGGAAGTCAAGTGTTTAGCAAAAACATAATTTGATTACTCCCCAGAAACATTTCAGAGGCCTCACAACCACTTACAAATCGGCTTCCCAGTTAAATCACTATTAGATTCTGTATTACCAAAAGCAACTTGGAGTGGCAATTGTTTATTATTTTGAAGTAACCTTAGGCTCTGTTACCAACTGTGAGACCTCATTGGAGGCTTTCACCAGGGGGCAATAGAGGTGCCTGCCTGATAAAGCACTGTATTACCGTGTAAGCAATACTTGCCTGCCTTCTTATTCTACTGAGTAGCCTTCGAAAATTTGTATTTTATCTTGTGAAATTAGGGTACCCAACTATGAGATCAATTGCGAACATGTAGTTGCGGCGGAAAGGAACAATCTCGCACTTGCGAAATAGAGATTTTGCAATTTCGCACAAGAAAATCACCAGCAAACAGGATAAACCTTCAGAAAATTATGATTTTTATCAGAATCACTCCTCAGGTTGACATTTGCATGGCCTTTTTTTTTGCAAGGAGTCCATTTTGGGGGGGGGGGGAGGAAGGAAGTGCCCCACAGTCTCCAACTTCCTGTTCCTGTCCAGCAGGCTCCTCCCAGTGCTTTGTCCATCTCCTGGTCACTTTCATTTGGATCTGGAGCTGGAAGGATTACTTTTTGTGGGTGCTGCTGGATATTTGGATTTGAGGCCTTTTTGACTGTCTTTGGATCACTTTTGGATTAGAAATCAACTTTCACAAGTAAGTTTGTTTGGGGCATTACAGTTGCTGCAAGTACAATTTTGGAACTTTTTCAGAAAATTAAATAAATTATATTGTGGGTAGCCACAGTATCCAGTAGGACCAGGGTTGGTTATGGGTGCATGATACAACTGTTTTGTTGAATTTAAACACCATTGAGGCCATGGATGGGCTGGGATTGTGCAGATTTTATTGTTTTTTGTCGTTTTTTTGGGCCTGCTGGTGTGGCCCTTTGCCCAGGGGTGGTGAGTGTTGCATGGGCCTAGTCTTTCTGTGGGGTGTCTTCTTGAATTTAAACATAATTGAGGCCATGGATGGGCTGGGATTGTGCTTATTTTATTGTTTTTTGTCGTTTTTGGGGGGCTGCTGGTGTGGCCTTTTGCTTGCCCAGGGGTGGTGGTGGTGCATGGACTGAGTGTGCCTGTGGTGTTGTCTCACTCTCTTTGATGTAAACATCATGGATGGCATTGGATTGTGGTGATTTCTGGCTGTTTTTCTGTTTTTTGGGGGTGTACTGTTGATGTGGTCTGGCCATGTGGGTGGTGGTGGTGGCCATCTTGAGTGCTGGCTGGTACAGGCAACATGTGCTTGGGGTGTAAGGGGGCCATTTTGAGGAGAGGCAGTGTCTGAGGCCTGCACTTATTTTGCCTACTTTTCATCCCTTATGCCCAGGGGTAGTGAGTGTTGCATGGGCCTAGTGTTTCTGAGGGGTGTCTTCTTGAATTTAAACACCATTGAGGCCATGGATGGGCTGGGATTGTGCAGATTTTATTGTTTTTTGTCGTTTTTTTGGGCCTGCTGGTGTGGCCCTTTGCCCAGGGGTGGTGAGTGTTGCATGGGCCTAGTCTTTCTGTGGGGTGTCTTCTTGAATTTAAACACCATTGAGGCCATGGATGGGCTGGGATTGTGCAGATTTTATTGTTTTTTGTCGTTTTTTTGGGCCTGCTGGTGTGGCCCTTTGCCCAGGGGTGGTGAGTGTTGCATGGGCCTAGTCTTTCTGTGGGGTGTCTTCTTGAATTTAAACATAATTGAGGCCATGGATGGGCTGGGATTGTGCTTATTTTCTTGTTTTTTGTCGTTTTTGGGGGGCTGCTGGTGTGGCCTTTTGCTTGTCCAGGGGTGGTGGTGGTGCATGGACTGAGTGTGCCTGTGGTGTTGTCTCACTCTCTTTGATGTAAACATCATGGATGGCATTGGATTGTGGTGATTTCTGGCTGTTTTTCTGTTTTTTGGGGGTGTACTGTTGATGTGGACTGGCCATGTGGGTGGTGGTGGTGGCCATCTTGAGTGCTCGCTGGTACAGGCAACATGTGCTTGGGGTGTAAGGGGGCCATTTTGAGGAGAGGCAGTGTCTGAGGCCTGCACTTATTTTGCCTACTTTTCATCCCTTATGCCCAGGGGTAGTGAGTGTTGCATGGGCCTAGTGTTTCTGAGGGGTGTCTTCTTGAATTTAAACACCATTGAGGCCATGGATGGGCTGGGATTGTGCAGATTTTATTGTTTTTTGTCGTTTTTTTGGGCCTGCTGGTGTGGCCCTTTGCCCAGGGGTGGTGAGTGTTGCATGGGCCTAGTCTTTCTGTGGGGTGTCTTCTTGAATTTAAACACCATTGAGGCCATGGATGGGCTGGGATTGTGCAGATTTTATTGTTTTTTGTCGTTTTTTTGGGCCTGCTGGTGTGGCCCTTTGCCCAGGGGTGGTGAGTGTTGCATGGGCCTAGTCTTTCTGTGGGGTGTCTTCTTGAATTTAAACACCATTGAGGCCATGGATGGGCTGGGATTGTGCAGATTGTATTGTTTTTGTCGTTTTTTTGGGCCTGCTGGTGTGGCCCTTTGCCCAGGGGTGGTGAGTGTTGCATGGGCCTAGTCTTTCTGTGGGGTGTCTTCTTGAATTTAAACACCATTGAGGCCATGGATGGGCTGGGATTGTGCAGATTTTATTGTTTTTTGTCGTTTTTTTGGGCCTGCTGGTGTGGCCCTTTGCCCAGGGGTGGTGAGTGTTGCATGGGCCTAGTCTTTCTGTGGGGTGTCTTCTTGAATTTAAACATAATTGAGGCCATGGATGGGCTGGGATTGTGCTTATTTTATTGTTTTTTGTCGTTTTTGGGGGGCTGCTGGTGTGGCCTTTTGCTTGCCCAGGGGTGGTGGTGGTGCATGGACTGAGTGTGCCTGTGGTGTTGTCTCACTCTTTTTGATGTAAACATCATGGATGGCATTGGATTGTGGTGATTTCTGGCAGTTTTTCTGTTTTTTGGGGGTGTACTGTTGATGTGGACTGGCCATGTGGGTGGTGGTGGTGGCCATCTTGAGTGCTGGCTGGTACAGGCAACATGTGCTTGGGGTGTAAGGGGGCCATTTTGAGGAGAGGCAGTGTCTGAGGCCTGCACTTATTTTGCCTACTTTTCATCCCTTATGCCCAGGGGTAGTGAGTGTTGCATGGGCCTAGTGTTTCTGAGGGGTGTCTTCTTGAATTTAAACACCATTGAGGTCATGGATGGACTGGGAATGTGCAGATTTTATTGTTTTTTGTCGTTTTTTTGGGCCTGCTGGTGTGGCCCTTTGCCCAGGGGTGGTGAGTGTTGCATGGGCCTAGTCTTTCTGTGGGGTGTCTTCTTGAATTTAAACACCATTGAGGCCATGGATGGGCTGGGATTGTGCAGATTTTATTGTTTTTTGTCGTTTTTTTGGGCCTGCTGGTGTGGCCCTTTGCCCAGGGGTGGTGAGTGTTGCATGGGCCTAGTCTTTCTGTGGGGTGTCTTCTTGAATTTAAACACCATTGAGGCCATGGATGGGCTGGGATTGTGCAGATTTTATTGTTTTTTGTCGTTTTTTCGGGCCTGCTGGTGTGGCCCTTTGCCCAGGGGTGGTGAGTGTTGCATGGGCCTAGTCTTTCTGTGGGGTGTCTTCTTGAATTTAAACACCATTGAGGCCATGGATGGGCTGGGATTGTGCAGATTTTATTGTTTTTTGTCGTTTTTTTGGGCCTGCTGGTGTGGCCCTTTGCCCAGGGGTGGTGAGTGTTGCATGGGCCTAGTCTTTCTGTGGGGTGTCTTCTTGAATTTAAACATAATTGAGGCCATGGATGGGCTGGGATTGTGCTTATTTTATTGTTTTTTGTCGTTTTTGGGGGGCTGCTGGTGTGGCCTTTTGCTTGCCCAGGGGTGGTGGTGGTGCATGGACTGAGTGTGCCTGTGGTGTTGTCTCACTCTCTTTGATGTAAACATCATGGATGGCATTGGATTGTGGTGATTTCTGGCTGTTTTTCTGTTTTTTGGGGGTGTACTGTTGATGTGGACTGGCCATGTGGGTGGTGGTGGTGGCCATCTTGAGTGCTGGCTGGTACAGGCAGCAACATGTGCTTGGGGTGTAAGGGGGCCATTTTGAGGAGAGGCAGTGTCTGAGGCCTGTACTTATTTTGCCTACTTTTCATCCCTTATGCCCAGGGGTAGTGAGTGTTGCATACTTGCATGTCCCTAGTCTTTCTGTGGGGTGTCTTCAATGTAAACATCATGGATGGCATGGGATTGTGCTCATTTTTCTGTGTTTTGTCGATTTTTTGGGGTGTATAACTGAACTGATGTTCCTCTGTCTTCCATTGCTTTTAGGTGCACAAGAAGACTCAATAGAACCACCAGTGCCAGGAAGAAGTCCTGCAGCGGTGTGTGCAGCATAACGTCACGCGACGTCACGTCTGGACACAGAACCCTCTGCAACTCGTGCAACTGCTGCCTGCTGACCTGCTCTGAAGAAGATGGCCCCAAAAAAAGTAACCCGTAGCTCCTCTAGCAAGAAAGGTGCCAGTAAGGAGCAGAAGAAGCAAGTTACCAAGGACACTGGTGTGCCGCCCGCCCCTTTTTTTGTGAGTAAAAAAAAAAGTATGCCTGCAGCAGCTGCAGCGGGATCTGCTGGGGACCAAGCTGGCAGCAGCACCCCCGCTCCATTGGGCTCAGTGCCACCACCACCACCACGCCAACTTAAGTCCAAGCCCTTGAGTGCTGCAGAGGCAGCCAGTATACTTCTTCAATCACCATCGACCAGTGATGTTGGCTCATCGCAAGAAAGCAGCAGCAATGTCCCTCAATCAACACAGGTTGTTGTAGCTCATCTGACGAGTGTTGAACAACCACAGCGGCAACAACAATCACATGTGCAAGTACAAGCCCAAGTACATGTGGAAGGAGAGGCAGCGCAAGGAGATGCGCATGCAGAGGTGCATGGAGGGTCACAACAAGTGCCCACAATAGTTGTTCCTCCCGAAGTAGGGGCACATCAGGAAATCGACAATCAAGGCGAGGTATCATTTGAGGAAGCCACTCCTCCTGATGATCCTTCATTGTCTTCCACAACCCTAGCAAGGAAGAGATCAAGGGTGGTGTCTACATCCTCTTCAAGCACACCTCCTTCTGATGATACGGATCAAACTTGGGAACCAGCACCACAGCCGTCTGAGAGTGAGGCACACCATGATCCAACAAAGGTACTTAAGCGTAAAAGGAAGCTCGTCCAAAGTCTCAGACTTATGGAGTGTGATGAGGCTCAACAAGAAGTGGCGGATACTGCTGCTGATGAAGACTCTGCCAACGACGACCCAGTCATCATAAAGGTCACTGCAGCCCCAGCGGGCATGCAGCAAACAGACATTTTGACCCTAGCCCGAAGAGCTGCTGCGCGTGATGATGATGATGATGATGTTGTCGATGAGGAGGCAGTGGAAACACCACAATCATTGGAGTTAAGTAGTACACCAACTCGTCCCGCTTCCATATTTCTTTCTGGCAAGAAGAGACCTGCGTCAACCTCGACCTTAATTAGTGGCGGTGAAAGTGGAAAACGTACAAAAGTTGGCCAATCCAGATCCTCCACTTCATCTGGCATTAGCTTCATGACCACCACCACCACCAGTATCGCCGCCTCCTCCAGGTCCCACAGACACTTCAAGTCCCCAGTTTGGGACTTCTTTACTGTTTGTCCCAAAAATCCAAGGTTTGCCATTTGTACCCTTTGTAAGCTTGCAGTTAGTCGTGGTAAGCCAGGTAGCAACTATGGTACCGGCGGCCAGAGTGGTCATCTTGACAGAAAGCACGGTGTCCAATGGTTTGCGCACCTAGCTGCGATCAAGAAAGGCCAAAATCAAGGAAACGTTGATGTTTCATCTGATGTTGACGAGCAGGAAGAAGACGTGTCAAACACTTCCCTTACACCCAGTACCCCTCTCAGCAGCACACCCAATGTGAGGCACACTAAGAGTGTTGGAGCGAGTGAGACACCAACGCACAAAAGTTCACCAGCGAGCAAAATTGGGTCAACGAAGTCATTATCAGCCCGTAAATGCTTGGTCCAGGCCAACATTAGAACAATGCTTACTTCAGACGTGCCATATGAACGCAACCACCCACTGACGCGTCTGTATAACACTAAGCTGGCTAAAATGCTAGCTGTGGACCTTCTACCTTTTTCTTTTGTAGAAGCGGTAGGTTTTCTTGAATTAGTTGCAACGCTCTGCCCTAAATGGAAGGTTCCGAGCCGGTTCTATTTTGCCAGAGTTGCGGTTCCAGCACTACATGAAGATGTGCTGCAGGCGATTGGGGCAGCTTTGCAGAAGAGTGCTGTTCACACAATACATCTGACAACAGACATGTGGACCAGTGGCCCAGGCGATGATTACATGTGCATCACTGCACACTGGGTCTCTTTTTCAGGTGTTATAGCAAAGCTAAACGCAGGTGTTGACCCGGACCAAGTTTTCAAAGCTGCTCGGAAACATGCAACACTAGCCATGTTTGCCTTGGAGAAAAGTCACACAGCAGAAAACCTTTTGGAAGAGTTTGACAAAAAGGTGTTGTCAATGCTATCCCCCCTAAAACGCAAGATTGGTTATGTTTCCACGGATAATGGCGCCAATGTAGTTAAGGCCATGTCACAGGGTCACCATGTTAGAGTGCCGTGTTTGGCGCACTGTATCAACCTGGTAGTTCAAAAATTCTTGAGTGATAAAGAGAGTCCAGCGTTCGAGGTAATGGCCACCTGCCGCAAAATGTGCAACCATTTCAGCCATTCTTTTAAGGCCCGGAAGCATCTGCGGAGACTGCTACTTCAACGTGGAATGCCAGTGAAAGCACTCATCCAGGAGGTGGCAACACGTTGGAACTCAACCTTCTACATGCTTGAGCGTCTGCATGAGCAGTATACGGTACTCGATCACTATTTCTTGACAGAGGCTACATCTCAGAAGGAGGACCTGCGGATGAGTAAGGCGCAATGGACCATAGTTAAAAGCCTGACAGACATGCTTCGTCCTTTTGAGTTCTTCACGCGTGCAGTCAGCCAGGAGGACTGTAATTTGGGAAAAGCTATCCCATTGTTGTGCATACTGGAGCACCAACTGATGGCGGTTTCTTCTGAGTTTGAAAAAGATGAAAAAAAAAAAAAACATTTCATTTTGTCTGAGAAATTATTACATCGCCTACGTGGTGATGAACGTCTTAAAAACATCAACTCAGATCAGCATTACATTTGTGCTACTATTCTGGATCCACGCTACAAAAAGGCGCTGGCAGACAACGCATTCTTTCCTTTCGCTGATGCAGATGTTCAAAAGTACAAACATTGGTTAGACTGGTCAGCCAAGAGGTTTGAAAAAGAACGGCAGGTTATTGAAGGAGAAGCCAGTACATCAGCATCAGCATCAGCAGGCCATCCGCAGTCACAAGAATCCACTTCTGCACCTGTGGCTGGGGCACAAGTGACCTCTCAGCCGTTAAAGACACCGGCAACTGGATCATCTGCACCACACACAATGACAACACTAACAGTGGCTGGGGAGGAGGATTGGCTAAGTTTGATGGGGTATGGTTCTCGAAAAAATGTCACAGGCACAGCAAAAAGTAAGCAAAGTGGAGGAACAGTTGATGACCTTGAGTCGATGGTGCAGGACTATCTGAATGACTCAACAGTGGTCTTTCTTAATGAGGAGCCATTGCAGTATTGGCATGGCAAAAAACAATTGTGGCCACAGCTCTACAACCTGGCTATAAACTATTTGTCTTGCCCACTCGCAAGTGTGTCTTCTGAACGTGTTTTCAGTGCTGCTGGTGGCATTGTAACTGCCAAACGGAGCCGCCTATCGCCCAAAAATGTGGAGCGGCTGACAATGATCAAGATGAATCAGCACCTCATACCACCAGATTACAAAGTGCGAGAAAGCACGCCACATGAAGACGATGAGGACAGCAACGTAGATGAGGGGATTTTTTCTCTGTTCGGTGCCACTGACCTCATCCAGCCTGAATTCGCAGAGTATGATGACGAAATCTTGTTCTTATTCCCTGACACCGAGCCCTGAAAATGAGACAATCAATCAAGAACTTTCTTTTTCGTCCTTATTCACTTTTATTCCTGTGTGCTTTGTGTCTCTCTTTCTTTGTTTTGCACAGTTAATTTAATTCAAACTTTAATCACCTAATCCCAAAAAGAAGACCATCATCAGAACTGTCTTCACTTGTTTGCTTATTGATTTGAAGGTGCCGCAGTCTACATTCCTCAGGTTCACAAGTTCTGAAGAACATGCTCCTCTATCCTCCTCCTCCAGACTGCGATTTCCCTCCAAGCAGAGTGCTGGATTACGCACAATGAAGAAAGACTCAGCACTTGTGGGGGTGTTGTACTTCTTTGCGGGTGAGTTGACGGTTTTGGGCCCATTGCTGTGAAGCTCTAATAATGGACAAAAGTGTTTTGGACCAAATATGAGGTGGAAATTTCTTGCCGTTTTTGCTGACTTGCTTGCCTTTGAGGTGCTCTTTGGCGGGGTTCCGGGGGTTTGTGTGTAATTTTTGGTGTCTGTCGAAGCACTGCTGCGACAGTCTAATCTTGATTGCATTTGCTTTTCAGGAAATCCGTGGTGGAAAACAGGAGTTATGATGATTGATGATGACCTAGCTGCACAGCGTGTTACTTTGGACCGAAGGCCGAGAGATATTGTAAGTATGAGATTTAGCTTTTTTGCTGTTTGGGGGTGTTGTCGGGTGTTTTTTTGCGGGTGGGTTGGCGCCGGCGGGTCTTGCCTGGGGCATTCCTGGGAAGGTCTAATACCGGATACAAGTGTTTTGGACAAAATCCATAAGGAACAGCCTTTTTTTTGCCATTTCTTCAGACATCTTGCTCAATGTAGCGTTTTGGGGGGCTTCCTGCTGTTCGTGGGTGGGTTGCGGCCGGGGTCTCTGTCGAAGCACTGCTGCGACAGTCTAATCTTGATTGCATTTGCTTTTCAGGAAATCCGTGGTGGAAAACAGGAGTTATGATGATTGATGATGACCTAGCTGCACAGCGTGTTACTTTGGACCGAAGGCCGAGAGATATTGTAAGTATGAGATTTAGCTTTTTCGCTGTTTGGGGGTGTTGTCGGGTGTTTTTTTGCGGGTGGGTTGGCGCCGGCGGGTCTTGCCTGGGGCATTCCTGGGAAGGTCTAATACCGGATACAAGTGTTTTGGACAAAATCCATAAGGAACAGCCTTTTTTTTGCCATTTCTTCAGACATCTTGCTCAATGTAGCGTTTTGGGGGGCTTCCTGCTGTTCGTGGGTGGGTTGCGGCCGGGGTCTCTGTCGAAGCACTGCTGCGACAGTCTAATCTTGATTGCATTTGCTTTTCAGGAAATCCGTGGTGGAAAACAGGAGTTATGATGATTGATGATGATGATGACGACCTAGCTGCACAGCGCCGCGTTTGGACCGAAGGCCGAGAGACATTGTAAGTATGAGATTTAGCTTTTTCGCTGTTTGGTGGTGTTGTGTCGCGTGTTTTTTTGCGGGTGGGTTGGCGCCGGCGGGTCTTGCCTGGGGCATTCCTGGGAAGGTCTAATACCGGATACAAGTGTTTTGGACAAAATCCATAAGGAACAGCCTTTTTTTTGCCATTTCTTCAGACATCTTGCTCAATGTAGCGTTTTGGGGGGCTTCCTGCTGTTCGTGGGTGGGTTGCGGCCGGGGTCTCTGTCGAAGCACTGCTGCGACAGTCTAATCTTGATTGCATTTGCTTTTCAGGAAATCCGTGGTGGAAAACAGGAGTTATGATGATTGATGATGATGATGACGACCTAGCTGCACAGCGCCGCGTTTGGACCGAAGGCCGAGAGACATTGTAAGTATGAGATTTAGCTTTTTCGCTGTTTGGTGGTGTTGTGTCGGGTGTTTTTTTGCGGGTGGGTTGGCGGGTCTTGCCTGGGGCATTCCTGGGAAGGTCTAATACCGGCTAGAAGTTAGTTGGACAAAATCCATAAGGAAACACCAGTTTTGGCACTTTGTAAGTTAGGGTTCGTTAGGGTTAGCCCTAGCAGCAGGATTGCATGTGTTTAGGGGGGTTCTATTGCAACGCGGTTCTGTTGTTGTAGAGCACTGTTGGAGCGATGCTGGCTATGGATACTTTTGCTTGCAGGCAAGTGGTTTGAATACAATCCACGGTCTGTATTTGGGTCTACTGTTACTTTCAAAGTACGTTTTGTAACCATTTTTCTGCTAGGCATCATCAAAGTGTGACTTTTTGAACCACACAGCGTACATACCTTTTATTTATTTATCAGTGGTATTGTAATAGCACTTCCTGTTTTCCGTTCAATAATTACAGGCCGGGTTTCAGTCAACATCCGCCAGGCAGGCAGTGGACAGGGTGTCTCTTCTGTCAGTGGTCACCACCACATTGATGGACGAAGCGTCAGCTGGAATGGAGGAGTGCCGCCAATAAGAGGAATTGTTTGCTGCATGCAACTTACTTACCAATTTCAACAGGACAACTCCAACAACATACGCAATACAGATACAGTATCCATTGTTGTCTTTTATTCTATGAGTGTGACTGCATGTGCTTACCTTTACTTTGTAACCAAAGATTGTCTGTAAACTCTGTATCTTCAATTATTGTTTGTCCATGCTCTGCTTTTTTTTTCTTCTCTCAACAAAACCTACCCAAAAAGAAACCCCCATTCCCATCCATTTTACAAACCCTAACCCTCTTCCCCCGGGCTGTGTTGTTTTGCTTGATGTCTGACTAAAATGACATCAATAATTCCACACACTTGCTGGGGAGGATAAGGTGATAGCAGCAACAGGCTGGTGAAGGAATACGAGGATATCTTCTAGACTTACTCAGCTTCAGTACTATATCTTCTAGTAGTAGTAGCCAATGTCAAATAAATTCAACGCAAGTACTAGTTATACTTGCAATACTTTACCATTTGTTAGGCTACATTATGGCACTGTTCTAGTGTACTGTCACCTGCTATTTTCTCGATCGTACCGTAACCGTTGTAATGCTACAGTAAGGAGTACAAACAAGGTTTCGTTTTCTTTTTTTCCATAGGCATGCAACTGCCACTGTGTCACACCACTAGTAACACCGCAATGAGGAAATGTCACCCGCCCAGGAATGACAACGTTAATCCCCATTTCACCTGGAGCCAGCCCTGGGCCTAGCCCTAATTTCTAACACAAATTACAGGTAAGATAAGCGTTTGGTGGGAGGTAGTATAATGGAGTATTATTTCGGAGTAGACAAGAGTTTGACGGTTGTACTACTAAAGTCCTACGACTGTTCAGGAAAACAAAGTTACTGTTACACCCCCGCCCCCCACCCACCAGACTGAAAAGCAGTAAAAAACAGGTATGGTCAGATAAAGTAGTTGAAAAATATATTTATTTATCCCTAACAAAATAATCTCCCTCACCCACCCTAACCCCAACGATTGTCTCTGAAACGTCCCAAAACGATCCCAACTCCCAAATCCCACCCCCCAAAAGTCTATAAAAAAAGGGCAAGGGACACTCCACTACTGGAGGGTGCTGGTGCTGGTGCATGATGCGGCATGGGCATCATACTCCTTGCGGAGGGTGGCAAGCTCGGAGCGGAGGCCCTTAACCAAGGTCTTATACCTCAGGACCTCCTGCTCCAGGTTGGACATGCGGACTCGTAGGCGGTGTTGGCGTTCCTTGCAGCTCCTGTGGGGGGCAGCTGGTGTTTCGGGTGCTTGGCGGTGGCGGTGGGCTTTCTTAGCCCGGCTCGGTCCCGCTGGTTTAGTCACGGAGGAGGATGCAGTCGAAGATGTTGCCCCGCTCGACTGCGTGTCCTCCTCCTCCTCCAGGGCCACCAGCCGCCGATACTCGGCGACTGTGGCCTCCAGCCTCCGTTGCCGGGCCAATCTAGCCTGCTCCCTCCTTGTTGTTGATTTGGAAGAAGGAGCAACTATATGAAGAAAGAAAGACATAGTCTGTAACCAATGCTCCTTATTAATAACACAAAGTGATTGAGCCGAAAGTTGGGTCACAGAGTACAAGTAGCAAATTGAAAGCACAGTACATAACTATTGAGGACAGTATCTATGTAACCCTCCCACTTCTGCATCCTTGCTCTAACAGTAGTGGTAGTTTAATGAACTAATTCTACGACCACTATGGACTTCCATTACAGTCGACTATGACAGTACACCAGTCTTATTCTTCTTCTTCTCTCTTGTTTAGGGAAATGGGTACGTTATCTTATGCAAGCCGGCAGAATGACATGGACACAGCACAGTGAAGTTGCACCCGAGAAAAAAAGTTGCACACCATGATGATGGAGACAGACTTGCGTTACTGTACCGGTCCAGTACATGCAGGTGGTGAAGCTATTACTTTTCTATTACGGGTGGCACTGAGAATACTCTGTTACAAGGGCTACTGCTTAATTAATTTACCTTTCACCCTACAGTGCAAATGAGTACTAGAAAAGGAAACTGAAGAAGCTAACTAATTTGATTATCTATCACTTCACATGGGACGTATTTAATGACAGATGAGATGACTTTAGGTGCTTTGCTTAATATTGAGTGAACACAGTGATACACCCACACATGAATGACGTACTACAAGTAAACTAAAGTTATTAAGAGAGGTACGGAGTGTCCACCGTAATAACCAGATATATGCTGTGAATGCAAACGCAATACAAAGTACTGCTACTATTCATGGTAGTATTGGACACATTTACAATTTCTTTTCCTTGCCTTCCCTGCACTGGGACGGACGTGCGGGTGCGGTGGTACATGCTCTTCAAGGTAACACTTACTTCACCTGGCGACCATCTACTCTCTCTAGATACACATTTGCTATGTAAGAGTCAGAGAATACCATGCTCCAGGCATCCATTCATTCAAAGTATACGCACACATACAGTTTCTGTTTCACCCACCCAGGCTGCTGTCCTTCCACCCATCCTTGCTTCATCATTGACCCAGCCATGCACCATACCATATTCTTTCCTTCCCAGCCACCTCTGGGTCCAAGCAAACACATATCGTTCTTCTTTGCCAGCCATCATACAAGTTCGCGTCCCACTTACTTACACCCTTCTTTCGCTTTTCGTTCATCCCATCCATCACGTTCGTCTAAGAACTTATTGGGATTCTTCTCACCAAAAACTTCACAGCTAAGTCGAAGTACATTTCGAGGAGGCTACTACCTGGTTGATTTGTAATTGTAATACACCCGTGCAGAAAGCACACTATGCAGTCTTCAATCTCAATAAGTAAGGAATATATAGCTTACCTGTTTCCGCCACCACCGTTTGATCCCCCACAGGAACGGCCACCAGCTCTTCTACCGCCGCATCCTCCCCAGAGGCCTCCGAGTCCAAGTCCAACACATCAGCCACCTCCGCGCTGGCCCCGTCACCAGATGTTACACCTACAAAGTACATTTAAGAAAGTTAGAATACACCACTCACTACTATATAATATTTGGTCTAGGAGAAATGTTAAAAACACAGAATACAATGTAATAATTTGTGACTGTCTACTCCATAGTAAAAATGTCCCATTTTCCAGGGAAGGCTGTTGTCTTGCTGCACTTTTATGCACAACTGATGAATGCTTGCTTTTGATTTTTAACACGCACCACTTTTTCTCCTAACAGACAGAAGCTTGACTCCTGAGTCCTAAGAACACGACCAGGATCAAGTTCAAAGTAGGTGAGAGTTCGGCTCGACCACAAGAAATGTGTCCAATTAATCGTCAGCACTAACCACTTTTCCGTTTACAGTTAAATAGTTTTATGACAAAGTAGATTTCAATAAATGTGTTTACTTTTAATAAAGCTTTTACACTTAAATAGACTCTGTGGTTTTTGTTCCTCTAGACTAGAGTGGATGAGCTAAAGGTTTTGGAATTTTTGCAAGCATGAGTGCCTCTGACACTTCTTGACTGTGCTGTGACTCCGTACTACTCTCTTGTCCTGCGTACGATAATCTAGAGATCATTGGGGATCTATAATCGGTGACTTCGGGAGCTGAATGACTCTGCCACACTATCTAGTCAGTAAGGAGACAGTGCATAGAGGTATTGCTGAATATAATGGGAGTCCAATGGAATTGCCAAATGTCCAATCTTAGTTAGCTACACAGACAGACTAATAAGAATAGTCTAGTAATACCACAGGGAGTCATCATATTCGAGGCAGGATAAGAATTTATATCCAGTCTACAAGAAGATCAAAGACGATTTAGAAAAAATCGAATGAGGAACGCTAGGAAAAAATAGGTACTGTTTAGTAAAATGTAAACTTACTGGGGCCAGCAAAGGAGCCCTCGCCTGCCCGATCCTGGCCTGCATCCTCAGCACCCTCCTCCTGTGTCCTCTTGCCCTTGGGGGGAGCTGATGTACAACATGAAAGAAAGAAAAACCATAAAACATGGATGAGATTTTTCAACCAAATCAAACATTTCAAAAGAACAATAACAACATATTTTGGAAAAATAGCAAATAGATAGACAACTATTCCACGGGATCTATCTCATGTGGTATACTACGTTATTCGTATTGCCTGATTTGCGGAACGTTGACTTAGAAAGTTCCTATGTAACTCAATAAACAGACTACTAAAGAGGTTTGCCTAGGCCTGGCACTGCAGGCAGTAGTGCACAACACGTGACAGACAAAGTCCATCCTGCTTGCAGATCAGTGAATACTCAAACTATCAATCCACCCGCCACCACCGCCACTATTTCTTCTGATAGCCATGTGACTGTCTAAAGGAAGGACACTGGACTTCAGTCTGTTGGGGCTGATTTATAAGTCCCTTGCGGAAGTTGCGGCTGATTTTCCTCCATTGTTGCGTGCCTTTTCTGACGCAGCGGCAGAACAAAAGACTCGCCATGGTGTTGGTGCGGCGTATATATTAAAAAAAAAACCACATATGGGCATATGGGCGATGCATCACGTTGTAAAGCCCTGCGCCATCAGGGGGCGTTCCGGCGCAAGGGAGGGCGTACCTGCGCAGGAACGAATCCTAAAAGTGGCTGAGGGAAATCTACAAGATGTCAATCAGTCATTTTTATGACAATGATGCATGACTCAAACCCTGCGCGCTTGAAGCCGACGTACGGCTTGATGCAGCATTGGGGAGATAGGGTACCCCAGAGCATTGCTGGAGCTGCGCCATCGTTGGCACGCAACTCCAGCAATGCGCTGCCTTTACGGCACAGATGCGTAAGGCTTCTGTGACGTTTTGGGCCAATGGGTGGTGGTGGCATGGCACACAATTACTGCCGCATCCCTGCTACTTTGCAGGGATGCGCCGGTAATTGAAAATATGACCCTTACTGTCTAGCATTACGCAGTTCTTTTCTTTACAGTACACTGATACATAATTTCTCAGGCCAATGAAATGCTTCTGAACACAACATACAAAACAAAGAAGCATAGTAGCAAGCAAGGCTACTGAGAAGGAGAGCAGTGCACCTGAAAATGAAATGCATAGAAGATTTTGAAATATAATTTACCTCAATGTAATCGGCAGCATTATTGCTCTTGGTAAAGAACAAAGATTTGCAAATAACAGAGCAGGATAAAACAGAGTAGTAAATGTACTACTACTACTACTCACCAAGCCCGGGGACCTCTACGCCGAGCGCGTCCAGCAAGTCCCGCTCCCGGTCCATGACATCGGTCCAGCGGTGGGTGGCCTGGTTATATGTGCGCCGGACCCCAGAGATCTTGTACATGGCCCGGCACACCTTCTCCCACCGCTGGCGGCGCTCCCGGATGCCATAGCCGGTCGCGATCTTGCCGCCTCCCAGGATCGTCTTGGGGAGGCGGCGCTGGACATGGAAGATCAGTGCCGCCACTTCCTCCGCGCTAAAGATCTCCCTCGGGACCACTTGCTCCCCCCTTAAACGCCCGCACGGGAGCCGGGCACGGGGTGCGGGACCCTTCCCCTTCTCAGGGTGCTTCCCGGCTCCCTTTACCATGGTCTGGGCAGAAATAAACTTAAATGATAAAGAAAAAATAGAATAGTGAAGAAGAAAATAAAAGAGTTTAAAAAAGTAGTTTAAAAGTAACTAAAAGCTGCAGAAAACACAAAAATATAGAGCTAGAAAAATAGAGGGTTAGATAATAAGTAAAATTAGATCAAAAAAACTTCAAACAAGCAAAGGATGGCAGAGATTGAGAGAGGATAGAGAAAGCATGCCCAGAACCATAGCAATGAATGAGAAACAAGATGGCCGCGCCCGTTCACGACCGCGTGGGTAAGTTCGCGCGAGATTTTCCTTGCGAGTACGCGCGAACTTGTACTCGCGAGCAGCACACTTTGCGAGATTACACATAGCGGGCGGAAACGGAATTACGTCACGCCAACAAGATGGCCGCGCCCGTGTACGACCGATAGGGTAACTTGGCAAACGAATAGCTAGAAGCGCCTCGCGAACACGCGCAAGATCACGCGAACATACACGTCGCAACAAAAACAATTTTGTATTCGCACGTATTCGCGGCTTCCGAAATCGATCTCGCACGGATTCGCGCCCCAAATAACGCGCGAAATTGCAAAAAAAACGATTTTAGCTAAAATGAAAGCAATGAGCAGGTGCAAAAGTTCAAACTTAACATTAGTAACATTCAAGGTAGTGCTTCCTGATGGGCCCCTCCAGAGTTTGCAACAATTCTATGACCCTGCTATGACCCAAACAGCAGGCTCATAGAATAGCACCATAAAGGTCCTGTAAAAAAAAAATTTCACTGCAACAAAAAGCAAATTACAGATAAGGAAGGAAGCAGGTGCCAGCCAGACTGGAACTTTCAAAATTACTGACACATTAATGAAACACAAATTAATTGATGGCAGTTGAAGAAGGGCAGGTGTGCTAGCTTTTTTCAACCACCATAATCTACAGTAATAAATAAACCTAATAGGTGCCTGTGAGGATGTACTAGAGGGTGGCATGGGTGTCCCAGAGGGTGGCAGTGGTGAAACAGAGGGTGCTGTGAACCTGTGATGATAAACCAGACGTAGAAACAACATAGTCGCGGCCGTTGCAAGCCGAAAAGTAAGTTCGCAATTGCGAACTTGTCCCAAAATCGGCGCGAACACGCGCCAACACAAAAAACGGAAAAATCCGCAAGTCCGCTAGAGTTCGCGGATCTTCGCGGATTGCGAATCCGTAAATACGCAAGTTCGCGGATTGCCAATCCGCAAAATCCGCCCATGCTTACTCAGGGCAGCGACGTCATAATAGAGACCGGGAGTACAGGGAATTTAGAAGGCCTAACTAGCCCGGTTGGGAAAAGTGTCAGTGGGGAAGCGGCTGACACCCAATTCTTAATGAAGGTAGAAGAGCTCTTTAAATGCTACCTCTCTCCTATCGAGAAAAGATTATCCCACATTGAAAAGAAACTAGCCGATCTCTGTACCAAGTCCTATAACCAAAAACCACCTGGGGACCAAAAAGTAGGGAGTAATAAATCAAGCTGTAACAAGGTTACAGTACAAGCTCCTAAAAACCCTGCACCAGTAGCGGTGAACACCAATCCCAACCCAGCCCCAGTTTTTGAGAAGAGAGTTGAAAAGGAAGGTATATGCAATATATGTCCCGACCCTCCCCGTGCAGGGGCCATACCAACCAGGGAACATACCACGCAGCAAAAGGGAAACAAAAATGGTGGAGTAGCGGACAGAGGAATAGTGGTGAACCTCCCCCCGGAGGCTACACCATATGTGGTGGTCATGACAGGGGTCCCAGAATTGGAGGATCCCCATGAGGAAACCAACTGGTCGCTACTCAACAAGGTTCGACATTGGCTTTACCAAAATCGACCTTTACCCCCACATCGTATAAGTAAGATCTTGACAGTGCGGAGGGTGGCATGGCTGGGGCACCAGAGGAAAACTGTTCAGGGACATTGTGTGTTGATTGACTTTGCGGATCCACACACTGCCGCTCAAGTTTGCTCATGGGACACACAAGAAGGTATAGCCACTAGGCGACTATCCTTTTTCTATCCCCTAATGAGTGGGACCACTCGGGATCCTAGAGTTAATTGCAATTGGCATAGAGTAGGGAATCAAGATTGGGGTTGGAATCGGGAGCCTTGGGGGGAGCAACCATCTACAGAGCCAGTTTTTAGGGATAATTGGGGTGGCTTCCCGATTGAGGTACTGAAATTCTGAACCCGTTTCATAAAAATCGTCGTATCATGACGATTTTGGTAACATTAGACCGAAAATGGCAATATTCGAGTGGCGAGATCACCATGAAATCAGGGATTCCGTTCTGAACCCTCGGGTTCCATTTTGTATACGGCAGCCATTTTGTGGTTGCCCTCACATAGGCCGATGACAGTGGCCGAACGAGTCTCCAAGCACACGTACACTTTAGCTGACTTCTGAATGACCTGAGCGAGCGACCCTCTTGCCTGAAGCCAAAACTTGTTAAGCCAGTTCCTTTCCCAGAAGCTGATCAAGATTACTGAACAAGACCCAAGACACCATCAAACCTTTTATTGCGCATAACTAGGTCTTATCTTGCTCACACCTGTCTCTGCTCCTTTCTTTATGGGCCGTTTACGATGGGGATGTGCCCGTTTTTATGGTGGGTTCGATCGAACGATCAGATGAAGAATGTTAGGTTTGACCAATAGTTGATTGTGGGCTGGGCAAACTGAAAAATGGACTTGTCATCATGATCCTGCTTTTTTGTCGTGAAAACATGTGAATGGTCAATTGTAAATAAGGAATGTTTGCCTGAAGCATAATATTTGGTATAAAAAGGGATTACTAGCTTTGTAAAGTTGAGCAGTCTCCTGAGAACATACACCGTGTTGTACTTCTAGGATATCTGTTACTGGCTGCAGCTAATAAAATTGATCTTTGACGTCACCAAGAAGTATCCCGTGTCTCTGTACTCTAAGACAAGTGGACCCGGAGACTAGGGCGTTATCCCTGGCGCCGCTGGGTCTTAAATAACCCAGTTCTCCATTTGGGGCCCAACGTGGGGCGATTTCAGCGGTACCGGTCCAAGGCAGAGGTTTGTGAGGAGCTTCGTGTGGAAATTCTGGAGGAAGGCCAACCACTTCATCGACCCCTGTATGTCGTCGTGGTCCGAAAGTCTTAGCTGCGAGGTTCCCCGCTTTCCGACGGCTTCGAAGGACTGCTGCCCTGACTATCGCCCTGTCTTGGAGCCCTCGATGATTTGTAAAGCGAGACGATAGACGGGTCTTCTGGTGCCGACATCGATACCTCAGTTAAGTATGAGTGGAGCGTCTCCCAGTCCTTAGTTTTTGGGTATCCCCTTGGGATCTTTGATTTGGAACTTGCAAGTACCAAAGCCGAGGGACTCGTGTATTCACGAGACTATCGTATTCAATATTCCCTTGAAGTTTGAAGCTAGACTAGTGAGCGAAGATGCCTGGCCTTAGCAGACTTGGAAATTTGTTTTGTTGTGGTTATAATAGGGATTCCCGATTGGAGGACTTGTGTCCGGTTCCTCCGATTGGAACTCCAACCTATGAACTGTATGTGAAGCATGGCGTAGGCCCCATCACATATAACGAAGTATGGATTCGTTACACAAAAAAGGACGGTGTCCTACAATGGCCTCGATATGGTAGTTTTGACACGGAAATTTTAGATAACCTAGAGGTTAGACTTTTTAAGAAGAAAGCCCGGCCGGCGATGTTTGACTGTTTCCGCCTATGGCGAAAGGAAGCAAAACAGAAGGAAATTAAATTAGCAAAGAGAAATAAAAGAGAAAAGGGTATCTCGATAATGCAAGCTGCTATGCAGTATAAAGATAATGAAGAAGAACAAGCGAGTGAGCAGTTGCACAGGCAACGTAAAATGGCGATCGATAAATGCTATCCAGTTGTGCCACCTCTTCAACAAGATGCAGCAAAGGAACTTGAGAAAGATCCTTTAATGTCACATTCGTTGAGTTCGCCACCCCCTTATGCGCAGAGTGCTACAGCACCTCCGCAACCTTTAGCGGCGCAACCTCTGGTTGCTTTGCCTCATGCTATTGCACAGGCAACGTAAAATGGCGATCGATAAATGCTATCCAGTTGTGCCACCTCTTCAACAAGATGCAGCAAAGGAACTTGAGAAAGATCCTTTAATGTCACATTTGTTGAGTTCGCCACCCCCTTATGCGCAGAGTGCTACAGCACCTCCGCAACCTTTAGCGGCGCAACCTCTGGTTGCTTTGCCTCTTGCTATTGCACAGCCGCCAAGTCCTCTTCAGTTGGCTCCTACTCCTCTGGTGCAGCCTTCTCAAGGGCTGCCGACTTTGCTACCTGTTCCATCTTTAATCCCTGCGACTTTTTCACCTGTTTTTGCTGCCTCCTCTGCTACTGCTCCTACATTAGCTTCTTCTCAATCCGCTTTATCTCTTGTCCTGTCAACTTCTCCTTCTGTATGACAGAGAATGACGGATACTGTTACTAGTCTTTTGTCTCCTTTCTTTGGGTCGTTGAACACGACCCCCGTTTCAGAGCATAAACAGTTACGTATCCAATTGCCTGATTCTAGAGAGAAGGGAGCATTGGATCATTTGGCGCATAAATGGGTTACCGACCCTGCAAGATATGAGTTAGAGTCTGTTATGGATGTCTTCCGCCAATGGGAAGCACCGAAGCAGAGATATGTTTTTGATAAAATGTGTGTTCTTCTTTGTGAAGAATTGGAGGATAATGATTTGGAACCCAATCCACCTGAGTTGTATCGTGTATGGTTCGAGTTTGCGAAAGGCATGATTGTGGGTTCCGATGTTGAGAGAGCAGTTGCGACATTGGTGTCATTTAGGAGTGAGGCTATTTCTCGGTCGTTGTTTGAGCCTGATCCCTCTGTTAGGAGAAAGGTGCGACAATATCCAATGAGAGAGGTTCCTCCGGTATGGAAGGAAAAAGTACCTGCTGGTGCAAATAATAACCCCCCAGCTGTGCCAGCACATTTTCAGCGTGTTTGGGTACATGTTCCATGGAAAAGAGCTGAAGATTTGGCTCTTAAACAGACCGTACCTGACCCCCGTAAAAATCCTGCAGGGTATTATAAGGAATTATCACAGACTGCAGACTCATGTGTTATGAATTTAGCTGATATAGACATGTTAATTGGAAACGTGGTCCCACAGCCTTTATGGGGATTGATTCGTCACATGGATCATGCGCAAGAGTTAGATGATACCTGGGTTAATATTAGTGCTGCAGATGCGCGACAAGTTGGTGGTGCTAAACCTGAGCCTTTAGTTGCAGAACTTCCTGGTAGGATCGTTACTTACATGAAGACTTTAATGCCTGCTATGCGAGTAAACTGGGACAAATTGTTTGCGTGTAAGCAGAAGAAAGATGAAACTGTGTCCGATTTCTTCACTAGGTTTGAAGAAACATTTATCGACCACAGTGGTCAAGACATGAGTACTGAAGGTGGTCAACAGTTGTTTGTTGATAAGTTCGTGCATAATTTGCTTCCCGAGTTATGTACCAAGTTGAAGGATTCCGAGAGTTCGTGGGCTGTTTCCTCAGCACAGATATTGGTTAATGCACAATACTATGAAAATAGGGATAAGGATGAGAAGGATAGGGCAGACAAAAAGACTAAAGAGTTAAAGACGAAGGTTCTTTTACAGCAAGCGTATCCGCCCAGTAGTAACCAGCGTGATTATCAACAACCTCAGCAGTTTCAGCGAAACTCGCAAAGGTTCGAGCCTTCTCAACAACGTTTTCCTGTAGGCCCCAATCAATGTGCATATTGCAAAGAAGAGGGCCATTTTAAAAGTAGCTGCCCTGTTTTGCTACAGCGTATGAATGGTGTTTCTAGCACAAGAGGTCGGGGTGTTCCACAAGCTCCTAGAGGTAGAGGACGTGGAGGGTTCCCCCAGAACGCACGTCCCTTTCCTCCACAAAATTCAATGAATAGTTTTGATCAGCAGAATAATGTGTCTGGTAGGACGACTCAGTATTATACTGATGACTACTATGCAGAGGGTGAAAATATGGAAGGTGATGATTGCTAGGACAGCCATAGACAAAGAGAGGGAGTTGTTTCAGTTCCAGTAGATCAGAGTGGACCTTATGTTGAGGTGATTACATCAGGTGTGTCAGAGCCTTTTCTGTTGAATACTGGTGCTACAAAGAGTTCTATTATGCACTCTAAACTCCCTGGCGCACCTTTGTCTGGCGAGACGAATGTTTCAGTAGGTTTTTCTGGCGCCCCGGTTAGGAATCCGATCTCTAGTCCTATGTCTCTTTCTGTTGGACCTTGTGAATTCGAAGCACCCCTTATTCTGACGACAGGTTGTGGTGAGAACTTATTGGGATTGGATCTGTTGAAAAGATTATACGCGACATTGTATTGTTCTCCCTCGGGAGTACAACTTACACTGGGTAAGAAAGTGGTCTCCTCGATGTATTTGTCAAAGGATAAACTTCCGACAGAATTATCGTCTCTTCCTGATATTCTTTGGCCCTAATGACGTGGGTCTTTTAGAGATACCACCATATGTTGTGACATTGAAGGCGAATGTTAAAATGCCACGTATTCCCCAATACAAGATCTCGAGTGAAGGTGAAAGGGCGTTGTTAGCGATTATTCATGACCTGATTGAGAAAGATGTAATTGAAGAAACGAGAGGTAATGTTTGCAATAGCCCTGTGTTGCCTGTCTTAAAACGTACTGACTCTTCTCAGCCACCTGTTTACCAGTTTGTGATCGATCTTCGCGAGGTGAATAAGATTGTAGTTCCGCAATTTCCTGTCGTTCCAGATATCACTGCCTTACTGACCATGATTCCAGCTTAAGCCACGTGGTTTTCGGTGATTGATTTGAAGAATGCTTTCTTCAGCATCCCGATCGCCGAGAAGAGTAGAGATATTTTCGGCTTCTCTTTAGGAGGTCGAAGCTTCCGGTTTAAGAGAGCTCCTCAAGGCTATTGTGAGAGTCCATCAATATATAGTCAGGCTTTGAAAACACAGCTTGATACGATTGTTTTACCTGACGGTGCTGCTCTTATTCAGTACGTCGACGATTTGTTAGTAGCTGCAGATACTGAGGAGATTTTTAAAGAAGCCACCTTGTCGTTGTTGCGTCATTTGTCTGATTTACATCATAAGGTGTCTCTTTCAAAGTTACAGTATTGTCGACAAGAAGTGACCTACTTAGGTCATCTCTTATCGAAGGAGGGAAGAAGATGGACCCCAGAACGAATTCAGGCGATTGCAAAATTGAGTGTGCCAATTACACAGAGAGAAGTGCATGCTTTCTTGGGTATCACGTCATATTGCAGACAATGGATACCAAATTTTTCCCTACTGGCCAAACCTTTGGTGACATTGACTTGTAAAGATACACCAAATCCCCTTCCGTGGTCCGAAGAGTGTCAGAAAAGTTTTTCGGAATTGCGCGATGCATTTTGTTCGGCTCCTGTGTTGGGTACCCCCGACTACAGTAAGCCCTTTACACTGTATGTCCATGAGAGAGAAGGATGTGCATTGTCAGTGTTGACACAATCTTTTGGGGACAAGCAGCGTCCATGTGCGTATTTCTCATAGACTTTGGATCCGGTAGCTAGAGCGTTGCCGAGTTGTTTGAGAGCTACAGCGGCAGCAGCTGTTTCTATTCGACAGTCTGCTGGTTTGGTGATGAATAATACGTTGATTGTAATGGTTCCACATGCAGTGGATACTTTGCTAAACAGAACCAAGACACAGCACTTAGCTAGTGCTCGATTGTCAGGTTATGAGCTGACACGTTTAGCGAGTCATGTGCACATAAAGAGATGCAACAAGCTGAATCCAGCTATGTTGTTGCCGATTGTAGCAAAGACAGATGTTTCTGAACAACATGATTGTTTTCTCAGGACAGAAGAGGAAACGAAAGGGAGAGTGGATCTTAGGGACACTCCTCTTGTGAAGTGTGATGGTACCTTATGGGTGGATGGTTCATGCTTCAAGCTTCCAAATGGTGATACGACTGCGGTATATGCTGTTACGACTTTGCATACGATTGTTGAAGCTGCACGTATCCCACATAATTCAGCTCAAGCAGCAGAGTAGATTGCACTTACGAGAGCGTGTGTATTATCAAAAGGAAAGAAAGTGACCATATATACTGACAGCCAGTATGCATTTGGTGTGGCTCACAGTTTTGGACAATTGTGGAAGGAACGTGGATTCCTCACGTCTCATGGAACTAAGATACAGCATGGTCAGTTGGTGAATGAGCTTCTTGAGTCACTTACCTTGCCGTTGCAAGTTGCGATTGTGAAATGCAGTGCACATAGGAAGGTTACTGACGACGTTGGTCGCAGTAATGCGTTTGCTGATGAGGTTGCGAAAGAAACGGCAAGAGATGTGATGAGTCGAATGTATGTTGCGGGCCCTGCAAGATCGATTGGTGACGTTGGAATGTGTGAAGATACGATAGAGAGTGTGAAGTCTATTCAAGCTGAAGCTACAGAGAAGGAATTGAGGGTGTGGAGAGAGAGTACGGGTAAATTAGACGCGAATGGTTGTTGGGTTGAGTTGTCAGAACATCAGCGATGGTTGTTACCCGATGAGTACGTGCTTGCAGTGGTTACAATGGCGCATGGAATGGCCCATATCAGTGTGCGAGGGATCTGTAAGTTGTTGGCTCCAGTATGGCAAAATGCAGGAATTCCTAAGTGTGCAGAGAATGTGGTCAAGAATTGTGTGATTTGTTTGAAATACTATCCTGGTAAGGGAACTCCAACTCCAGCTGGTCATTTTGCTCCTCCGACGTATCCGTTTGAGGTTTTGCAGCTAGATTTCATTCACATGGAGAGATGCAACAACCTGAAGTACGTACTAGTGGTTGTTTGTGCCTTCTCAAGATGGGTAGAAGCATATCCCCTAAAATATAATACTGCCTTGTCCACAGCTAAGGCCCTTGTCAAAGAATTCTTCCCTAGGTTTGGTTTGCCGAGAATGGTCTGGAGTGATAATGGGAGTGAATTTGTGGGTCAAGTGATGAAGAGAGTGTGTGAAGGGTTAGGAATCCGCCAAAAGTTTCACGCTGCAAATCACCCCCAATCGGCTGGTCTAGTGGAATGCTATAATGTCACCCTCAAATTGAAGTTGGCCAAGATACAGGCGAGCTCTGGTCTTAAATGGCCTGATGCTCTGCCATTAGCACTCTTGTCGACTAAGATGACTCTGCATTCAGGACTGGGACTTAGTCCATACGAAATAATTTTTGGTCGCCCGGCAAACATATGGGGAGCGCCGAGGCTGATGAAATTCAGTGAGATTGAACACCCTATACTGCTTGATTACTTGTATGATTTGACGGCTGAATTGCGTGTCTTACACCAACAGGTTCATGATACACTGCCTCAGGCCTCTGAAGATCCAGGGCACGCAATTGATCCTGGATCGTGGATACTAATAAAGAACTTCCAGCGGACAAAGAACGATCAGCCCCGCTGGATCGGCCCCTACCTGGTGCTTTTGTCCACGAGAACTGCAGTGCGAGTGCAAGGAAAAAGAACTGGATCCACTGCGTACACTGCAAGAGGGTTCCTTTACCTCTGCCGTACGACCAGTGGGTCCAGGAGGGCATTCCTGATTCTGAGACTGAAACTGTGCCTCGTTTTCTGCCTTTTAGCGATGCACGTTTAATTGGGACAAGTTCTGAGCGTGAAAGCGACGATCTTCTGCAAGAGGCTGTGCCACCGTCAGTTCGATTGGACACTACCGAGCCTGAAACTCCTATTTCAGGACCAGACGCTACCTGGAAAAAGCCGTTATAATTTGAGACCGAGAATCATGGACAAATAAAAAATTCTTTTTACAGTTTTTTTAAAGTTCAGCTCTCCCATCTGAGAAACTGTTTTGACCGATTTTTGTTTTTCGAACCACCATCCGGGTTCAGCTGTAGGGTCGCGGCGTCAAGTCTGTGGAGTGCAAGCCGAAGACACAAGGTCGACGGCTCTGGTTGGTCCTAGGGCGTTCCCTGGACTGACAGATGCATTCCTTAGCACGGAACACCCTACCTCCGCGAGCAGCAAGGTTAGAGGATGGAGTTTTTCGAGATGGAGAGACCTGTTGAAGAAATGAATGTTAGAGCCAAAATGTGTCGAATTATGAGCAGAAAATGTTTTTTAATATTGTGTGTTTTTATGTTGCTTAGCTTAATGATGTTTTTAATGGGATATGTTATATTCTCTTTTCAAGTGACGTTTGCACCCACTACACAGCCCATACTTTCTTCCACTGTTTCTTCGCATTCTTTTCATCCTCTGCCTGAACATGAGTCCATTAGGAGATTGGAATTCGTTAATAACTCTTTCGTTCAGCTTCTACACCAACACCAATTAGTAGTGAACACGACTAACTGTTGGGTGTGTGGCCTTATGCCTCATACTACTGAAAAAGGTATTCCTTATCTGGTCCTGCCATTAGGTTACAATGGTTCTGTGTGGGCATACAGAACGATGTTTATCTATGCTCGTGAAGTCCACCCCCTACGTTCTGTGAAGGATAATCCAAAGAATAGTGCTCAAGTTAAGGGAATAGTCGATATGATTAAGGGAGCTAGTTCCTATGAGACTATCCCGAAAGATGAAACACTAGCATATATTGGATGGAACGTGACTGGATATGGAGCGAGTCCGAGCGAGAACCAGCGAGCAAAAAGATCCTCTACGATTTGGATTGTACCCCATCAGGGTCATCTATGTCCGCAAGGTAATGGCAAGAATCCAAGAGATCAGTTAGGGAAGAGTATCTGCACTGAGACGTATGTTTTACGTCCCAGACTTCCCCATCGTTCCTAGCAGCTAAGGGTACCTATTTCATCTGTTATGATAGAGCATACACATGGTTGCCCCCTGATTTCTCGGGCACATGTTTTGTCTCGTTCCTGTTGCCTCCCACCTACACAGCTGTGGCAGATTCCCACAAGACAAGGGTAGTTAGAGGAGTCTTCACTAAGGAAGATACTGCAGGACAAGAATTAGGAGATTTCTTGAAGGGTTTTCTGCCGTTTTGGGGACCCATGGTTAACAGCAGGAACATACGGCAATTGACGAGGGTGGTTGAGTCCACCGTAGTTGAAACTGCCGGTGCCCTTAGTAACTTGACTGCTGAGCTCCAGTCGGATCGTCTTATGACACTCCAGAACAGAGTTGCGTTAGACGTCATACTTGCAGATCGAGGTGGGGTATGTAAAGTGATCCAATCAAGTTGCTGTGTTTTCATTCCAGATAATGCTCCGACAGTGTACCAGGCCATTTCCAAACTACATAAAATCTCCAAATCTATACATGTGGATAAAGGAGATTGGTCATTGATGGGATGGTTCTGGGAACTGTTATCCACGTGGGGATGGAAGATTCTGATGGTCATTGGGATGATCTTAGCCATTCTTTTCCTGTTCTGTCTGTGCATACAGTGTGCTCCTGCTATATGTGGCCTCTGTGCTACTTCGTGTGTAAGGAGACCTGTATCGAGAGACGTGCTAAGTAATAGGATGATGCTACAGCAACATCTTGATGACCTGATGAGTATAGACCTGGACTCAGACAGACATGGGTTTAGGTTATTGCCTATGTAAGGGCAAAAGGAGGGTCTGAGGTACTGAAATTCTGAACCCGTTTCATAAAAATCGTCGTATCATGACAATTTTTGTAACATTAGACCGAAATTGGCAAGTGTAAGGTATACGAGCATTTGCGTGATATTCGAGTGGCGAGATCACCATGAAATCAGGGATTCCGTTCTGAACCCTCGGGTTGCATTTTGTATACGGCAGCCATTTTGTGTTTGCCCTCACATAGGCCGATGACAGTAGCCGAACGAGTCTCCAAGCACACGTACACTTTAGCTGACTTCTGAATGACCTGAGCGAGTGACCCTCTTGCCTGAAGCCAAAACTTGTTAAGCCAGTTCCTTTCCCAGAAGCTGATCAAGATTACTGAACAAGACACAAGACA
The DNA here is from genome assembly GCF_964261635.1 of Lissotriton helveticus. Classification (NCBI taxonomy): domain Eukaryota; kingdom Metazoa; phylum Chordata; class Amphibia; order Caudata; family Salamandridae; genus Lissotriton; species Lissotriton helveticus. The sequence continues at coordinate 1,687,971,130 of NC_136061.1, read as the reverse complement.
CCATCAAACCTTTTATTGCGCATAACTAGGTCTTATCTTGCTCACACCTGTCTCTGCTCCTTTCTTTATGGGCCGTTTACGATGGGGATGTGCCCGTTTTTATGGTGGGTTCGATCGAACGATCAGATGAAGAATGTTAGGTTTGACCAATAGTTGATTGTGGGCTGGGCAAACTGAAAAATTGACTTGTCATCATGATCCTGCTTTTTTGTCGTGAAAACATGTGAATGGTCAATTGTAAATAAGGAATGTTTGCCTGAAGCATAATATTTGGTATAAAAAGGGATGACTAGCTTTGTAAAGTTGAGCAGTCTCCTGAGAACATACACCGTGTTGTACTTCTAGGATATCTGTTACTGGCTGCAGCTAATAAAAATGATCTTTGACGTCACCAAGAAGGATCCCGTGTCTCTGTACTCTAAGACAGGTGGACCCAGAGACTAGGATGTTTCCGTGGCGCCGCTGGTTCTTAAATAAACCGGTTCTTCATGATCATGAATAGGTTTAGCTGCCTGGATTTGGTGGATTGACATGCATTATCACCAAGTCTCTTAAATAGGGAGAATATGGTTCCTACAGCTGCGACAAATTGTGGGACTGGGCAAGTGGACCTTATAGGTGCCAATTGCCATGATAGCAGCGGGAATGTAGCTATTATACAAACAAAGTTTCCGGGGGGGGATCGGTGACACCAATTTACCCCTGGAATTAGCTAACCCCTTAGAAAAAATTAGTGAGCCAATTCCCTGTGTGCAGGGATGGAAAAAAGGAGTAATCACTGACGTGGCTGTTACAGGCCACAGGGTCATCCATTTGCTATCTTGGAATGTGGCTGGGTTACAAAAAAAGATGGTTTTACCAGAATGGAATGCGTTCATCGAGAAGTTTGATGTATGCATGTTCCAAGACACCTGGAGCCTGCACCCAGTGCACAAATCCGGTTATGCAACCTTTTTTGTGCCCGCATCAAGCTGTGGCAGGGGCAGACCGGCGGGTGGACTACACATCTGGGTAAAAATCGGATTGAACTGGGATATTACCATCCATGAATCAGCGACTAGAGATATCTTACATATTTCATTCGCAGGACATACTAAGGGGAGTAGGATAGACCTATTTAATATCTATGCTAGAGGGATCTCGGGGGACAAAACCTCATGTACATTGGCGATCTTAGAACAGGTATTAGCCAAATGCCCCCCAACCTCTAAAATCCTAGTGGGAGGGGACTTCAACTGTACATTTGAACCCCTATCTAGGGATGATCCCCTGGGTATAGAGGAGGAGGACTCTAGATGGTCTATCCCAGCCCTGTCATTAGCCCCAATTAGAAAATTGTCAGCAAGGGCAATCCAGATCAATGCCCTGACCATGGAATTTAATTTAAGAGCGTTAAATGGTAGGATAATTTCTGACCGTGCTGGAGCAATGACCTTTAATAGGCTTAATGGCTTGTCCAGAATCGATTATATCTTATTGGATGTCACACTGTGGTGCGACCTAATAAATATGGAGGTCGTACCCTCGCAGGATAGCGATCACAACCCCTTATGCACGATGTTAAGATGGGGTAAACTAAAGGGAAGTGGGAACAAAGTCCCCTCGAGGACAACCAACGAGGTCGTCCCTTACAATGGTAATCGCAGGCTGAAATGGGATAAGGATCAGTTCCAGGAAGGGAACCTTGAGAGGATTAGGGAGCATGTAGCAAAATTGACAGTAGAGCTGGAGAATCTTGAACTGGGAAGTGATAGTGCCCAGGGGCCGTCCTTCTCCTCGGCTTACAAGAACATGTTAGAGGAAGTAGGACATTACTTTGTAGTCCAGGGTAAAAGGGGCAGAGTGAACAATAAACCAGCTACATCCAGTAACCTGTGGTATTCAGACCAGTGTAAGGCGAAACGGAAGGAGCTAACAGTCGTCCTGCTTAAAAAGAATCCCTCATTAGTTAGAGCGGCTAGGGAGGATTATGCGAGGGTGTTAGTGTTGGCTAAACGAGAGTGGGAGGAACAACACTGGCAGGATCTTAAATCCGCTGCCAACAAGAAGAATGCCATGCTGTTCTGGGATCTGATCAATAAGGCTAGGCAGTAAAGTATACCACCTATTGCTAACCATATAACGGAACACCATTGGCACTCCCACTTCTCTGCACTGTATGGTGGGAGAGAAGTAATAGGTTCACCTCCCCCCAGCCCAGATACTAGGACCCAATCCCCACCGGTGTCCGAAGAACCATTCCTGCCCTCTGAAGTAATTCTGGCCATTAAACATCTGACCCCCAGGAAGGCAGCTGGCCAGGATGGGATACCAGGAGACCTTCTCTTGAACGATCCTGATGCCTGGGCCAGACTTATTGCCTTAATAATGAATCTGATCTCCAAGGGTTATCCTGTGCCAGACTCATGGAAGGCAGCAGAGGTGGTAACAATGTACAAAAAGGGCGCCAGAGATGACCCTGCCAATTACAGACCAATCAGTCTGATTGACGTGATCCAGAAGGTGGTTGGCAGGGTCATCATCTCTAGGGTGGGTGTCTGGATGGAAGAGGAGCATGTTCTCTCCCACTTCCAAGCAGGGTTTCGCCAGAAGGTGAGCACGATGGACCAGGTCTTCCGTTTTTTTGCGATCTATTGGAAGGCCGTGATCATTAACAACGGTAGTCTTTACCTGGCATTCATAGATCTCAAAACGGCGTTCGACCTGGTCCCTCGGGCAAGGCTGTGGGATATCCTGGAGAAGATGGGCTTCCCAAAACCTCTATTGGGATTTATTGTGAAGCTACATGAGGGGAACTATGCGAGGCTCAGATGGGGCACCCAGGGACAACTGACAGAGAGGGTGCCCGTGAGGAGTGGAGTCCGCCAGGGATGTGTTATGGTACTGACCCTGTTCTCCCTCTTTGTGAATGGAGTGGTGGATCATCTGAGGGATGAACCGGCAGATAGATGCGCCATCCCTGGCGGGGGAAAAAACACCTACCCTACTCTTCGCGGACGATACATCTTGATCTCTAAATCCCCCACAGGTCTTCAAAAACTCTTGGACCGCTTTAGTGTGTTTTGCACTGACAGAGGCCTCACAATCAACACCTCTAAAACAAAGCTTATGGCCATTTCACCTTTCAAGAGATTCCGGAACAATGTCTCGCTCAATGGTGTCCCCTTGGAGTTGGTCGATTCTTTCGACTATTTGGGCGTTAGGGTAAACAGCCGGATGAAATGGAAAGATCACTTGGCCAAAATGCTATTAAACCACAAAAGAGTCTATGGGGTGGTTTTAAGGGAACAGCGGGAGTCGTTGAGCAAACCTGTGGCACCGACTCTTGCAATAAATGATGGTCAAGTATTACCGGCAGCACTATACGGATCCGAGCTGTGGGGGTTTGAGAACATAACGGAGTTAGCCACATCTGAAAATAAGTTTATGAGAGATCTGGTGGCCTTCCCAGTCTCCACCCCGTTGATCCCGCTACGGCTAGACCTGGGTAGGCACCCACTCAAAGATATCGTGCGTCTGCGCCCACTTCTTTTTTGGGTGCGTCTAAGAAGGACCCGGGAGCTCCATAATTATGCTGCACCCTAGATGAACTTATCTTGCTCAACATAGGTAACAAGACCAAGTGGTTGTGCAACCTGAGACAGTTGGTTGTGCAACTGGGCCTCAGTGAATCATGGTTGAGCCAAACACCGCCTCCAAAGTCAGTGATCAAGAAGCTCTATTGGGACTGGGTACAGGAGACAGCCATACGCAGAAGTGAAGGGGGCCCCTCTCCCAGCGATTTCTGGAGATCAAATGGATAAGAAAACTCTAACCCTTCCTAGACTTTATAGAGAAACCCCTGGACAGATCACTTTACCTAAAATTCAGACACAGGACTTTGCCGGTGAATACTTTCTCTTCTGGGTGGAAAAACATAGGTGTTCTATCTAAAGCCTGTCCTGGATGTGCAGCCCCCAATGAGTCTGTGGCGCATTTCTTTTTGCCTGTCCGGCTTATAGGGTCGCCAGGAAGATATGGTTAAAACCATTATGCATGGGGTTGGGCCTTAGATGCCACAAAATGGCCCTACGGGTCCTCTGCACTGACACATCTTCTATCGCTATGGTGTGTGGGGTAGCCAAATATTTGGGTAATTCATGGCAGACACGCACAAGGAGGGCCAAGTCTACCCCCCATTTAACCTAACCGCCGGATGGCCCTATGGCAGGAAGTGTGTTTTTATGGCTTTTATGCAACAGTTCTGAGTGTATATTTTAGAGATTTTAAATTGAGTAGTATGTGAGGCTGTATGTATATATAGGATTGTTGAGCCCCTACTTTTTTTATCTTTTAATGTACTGTATAAACTGTATGCTTTTATGATGAATCTTTTTATCGAATAAAGTAAATACAACACATGACCACGTAAAGCCACAGTGTGTGGCTTTTTGTGGCCTTGTAAATACGGCCCCTTTTCACACGGAACAATGCATGATGGGGCGTTCCATGGGTGTTGCTGTGGGTGTTCCCACGCAACACCCTTGGAATCTGAAGCATTCCCAGATTTACAAGAAATCATAAACCTGGGAATACGTCTGATTCTAATGCCTCCCCTCAGGGGATTTGATAGGGAGGCACAAAAAAGAGAAATATCCTTATTTCTCCTCTTTATTCCACTTTCTATGGGCCTGATTATGACTTATGGTGGAGCGGTGGGGCGGCGGTGCAAACCTCAGTGCCACAGCTCTGCTGAAAGTCACCGCTGCCTACCTGCCAGATTATATCACGGTAGAAATCCTCAGGGTTGGTTTCTAGCTCAGAAGGGTCCTCCTTTTCATATTCCTAAGCCAGAACATCTATGATAGCACAGGACTTTGGGAGGATCAAGCGAGGGAAGGAAAGGGAGGGAACAGCAAAAGATCATAAATATACCATATGTTTGAGGGTCTCAATATATACATAAAGAGTCACAATTCCTCAACTTATAAAGCATTCTAAAATACCTGTAACAAAAAATAACACTTCCATGCAGCATGCAACATTCTAAAAGTTCTGTAGTTCTGGTGGGGAAACATCTATTCTTCCTCTGTGATTGCTGAATCCAAATACATATGAAAAAATGTCTCTATACATCAAGAGCATAGCAATACAAGTCAAAAACATAAGTTAAGGAAGTAATGCTTTCTCCCACATTATACCATACCCTTTTATTGACTCCATATGTCATCACAGGGGTTGAGCATAGCCCAGTACCGCTCTGGAATCACCCCTGGTAAATTGTGCCAAAAAGACAACAAACGTATAAAAGACATAGCCAGTGACCCCACGTACCGAATACACTCTCATAAGCACATGGAGGTAATGCAATACCAGAGTTCTGTGTATAAGATCAATCAGCCAACTCCACTTAATAACCCTCACAAACAACAAGTGATCCAGGTTGAGAGTATTCACACCATAAAGAAAATGGCAATGTCAGGTTTAATGTAGAGGGATCCATCAGAAGTGATTCTATGAGGTACGGTAGAACCAAAGTCTAATGGAACAGAAACCACTTTACTGAATACTCCTCAGGACACCAGGACCAACGTCAGGATTTAAAAGAAATATTCGTACAGGAGGGGATCAATGTGCTCATCTGTGGGGAAGAGTTGAGAAACGTTGCGCGTTGGACAGCGGAGCAGGAAATGCTGTCCCAACATGATAAAAAGCAACGGAGGCTCCCCATGATATGGGAAGCAACAATGAGGCAACAAAAACAAGAATATACAAGGCAGTCTGAGCGTCGTACTGCGGCGCAGCAAAGCTGTGCCAACGCGCAATTAACATGACAAGGGCCACCCGCAGTATGAGGAGGTTACAAGGGAAAGGGCGAGTGGTGCAGAGCACCCTTACCACACTAGCTGGCCGACGTCCTTCAGGATCAGGAACCGGAAGGAATTTCTGACATTGTCTCCCAGTCCTTCTTCCGCTAAATAGATGGAAGGCCTCCATGCCCAGTGTCAACCAGCTATGCCTCATGGAAATTGTAGTTCCCTAGTCTTCTGCTTTTGCACGCTTACCCATGCATAGGATTCCAATCACACCGGGAGGCATGTCGGAACCCGGGTAAGGCGCACACAAGCGATTAGTCTGTAACAGATTATTACTTTTCAGTAGTCTTGCGGGCAGGTGGCATGATGGCCCCTGGCGGTGCCTCTTTTAAAGGCTGTGGTGCCTTTGAAAAAGGCACCATAATGGGACCGCACAACAAGGTTCCTGCACGCCATGGACTTAAAACTCAATGCCATGCAGGAACCTATGCTAGCCTTCCTTGTGTGCATCCACATGTGGTTGAGGCATTGGGGGGCCTGTAGGGTCCCGTTTGTTTCCTTCCTGCCAAGGTTTACATGAAGGAACAACCTCCATGTAAACCCTAGAGGAGTGGAAACTAGTAAAATGCTTGGCGCGACCGTGGCAATCCCGCCAAGCATATTGTGGCCTTTGACCAATGTTCAAATGCCAGGGAGCCGGTGGTCTCAGGGCTGTCTGACCACCCAATTCCTAATGGGGCAGTCAGACTGCTGGATCTGCCAATGCTGCATCACCACGAGTCTGGCGGACCTCAGAACGCCAGGCTCATAATAGGGCCCTATGGGTGTTGCATTCGGCAGCACACATAGAAAGAGGAAAAACCCTCTTGTGATTGATTTTGTACTGGAAGGTGTTCTTTCCTGCACAAAAACAATCACCCCTACAACGTAGGCACCCTTACACCATAGCTCTAGCACTGACCTTTTATGCAGTTATGCGCTAAATAAATGTCGATCGGTTTCCTTGAAGCTAGCATCATTTATTATGCATGAGGATTCTTAGAAAAGTCCCTGCACATGATGCGCATAACCGGATTAACATACTCTGTATAAAAGTCATGGTCATCTTCCGCCTCCACTCTGACACAAGACCCTAAGGTACCTGCACGCATAAGATCTGGCACGCAGTGGTCTGACATCCGTTGCGGGGTGTCCAACTTGAGACAAAGACTGGGTTTTTTGTTCTCTCCCATCAGGTATTGGGGTTGGCTCTTTCCCTGGGAATTCTTGGCTTTACACCCACATACATGCTAGGTACCCGTTGGTACACTTAGGTATGGTTTGCAGCATTGGATTACGCTTGATTACCGTCATGACTATATGCCTGCATATATTCACAGTTTTAGTACCATGGTACAATTCTACCTTTTATTTACTCTGTTAGTGCTTGTAATTTTATACATTTGTTTCTGTCTAATGATTGTCGCAGCAAACATGTTTTTTACTAGAATGACACTTGTTCAATAAATGCTTATTGAACATGTCCCCATCGTTTATTCTATGGATCTCTCTGAGACTTAGGGGCAGATTTATGAGGCCCTTGCGCCACGTTTACGCCGCTGTTGCGTCACGCAAGGCGGCGTAAACGTGGCGCATCCCTACGAACGATTTACAACGTGACGCATCTAGGCAGATGCGTCACGTTGTAAAGCCCTGCGCCGCTTGTGGGCGTTCCGGCGCAGGGTGGGCGTTCCGGGGCAGGTGCGCCTCGCAAAAGTGGCTGAGTGAAATCTATAAGATTTCACTCAGTCACTTTCAGGCCAATGGTGCGTCAAAAGCCTGCGCCTACTTGAAGCAGGCGTAGGTCTTGATGCAGCATTGGTCAGATAGGGCACCCCCCGAGCCTTGCTGGAGCTGCGTCGCGCTTGCGACGCAACTCCAGCAATGCGCCACCTTTATGGCACAGATGCGTCACGCATCTGTGCCGTTTTTGCCCCATGGTGCGCCGCATTGTAAATGCGGCGCACCATGGGTGGCGGAGCTGTGGCGCACTGTGGCGCACATTAACTGGCGCATCCCTGGGGATGCGCCAGTTAACATAAATCTGCCCCTTAGTGAGCATGATTGACTGAGTGAAAAGTACTGTACTGTTACCATGATCCCTGAAAGATCAAGTGTTGTCATGTTCGATAGTTGCTAGAACCTATTCAGACCTTGGTATGGTTAGGGGGCTTATGGTGGAACTGTGAGGGAGCTGGTCTAAAGATTAACATACTATGGGGGTGTTTGGAATCAGTTAGGACACCAATCCCTTAGTTTAGGTTGTCTGAACATGCAGATCCTATGTATTTTTAGGAACTACATGACACTTCTCTGTGCCATAACCTCATAAATGACGCCCAGAAGCTGTTTTTATAGGTGCAGAAAGCACTCTATTCTCTTGGGTGTGACTTCTTATTGGTTACTCTGGAGAGGAAGTCGGAGTAGAAGGGATTTTCTTGGATGGGCTAAGCTACTTTATACGCAGCTCTCGGCTAAACTCAGGATTTATGGCACTTACTCCACATTGAAGACTATTTTTGAAGGGAATGATACATGATTCCCCCTTCCTCTGATCCCAGTTAACTGGAACCTCTGGCAAATGCTCTTCTTCTATATCACTTTGCTGGGTGGCTACTGTTTATATCACATCATCTCCTTTTATCATTCTATGTAGACATCATTTTTGTACTCCTCAGAGATCCAACTTCTAATCAGGTTATCAAATCAAATCACTTATCAGGTCTCTATATGAAATAGAGCGAATCATTGATATTCCAGGCGTATTTATAACTATTTTTTTCATTTCTGAAAAATAACATTAATCATTGGTGATTCAGGTGAACCGGTGAATATAATGGTAACAAAAGCAGACCTAGCATTTACCGAACCCTTTATGTTAATTGCAAAGAAAGGCGATAGATGACATGCTATCTGCATTGTTACAATGTGAACCAAAAAACCATTCCATTATACGCACTCGATAACTAATATGCAGTTGCAATTGAAGTACGTATTTAGCACTAAACAGGAACAACCACGTTCCTCGTGAAATTTCAAATGAAATGTAATTGCTGTAACCTCCCTCTGAAGGTCAAATGAAATGAACGCTCTCTGCTTTATGTTATTGTTCTGTAAAAGTGGTGTCTGTGGTCTTGGAATCCTTAAGAAACGAGGGCCCTGCAGACCTATTAAACGGTGCTTCGTTAAGAGCAATATTGCATGGGTATTTCACAGAAATGGCCGCTCAGCGACAATGCCTGTAAGCACTGGGCAGCTTGATCTGAACTCTAATTACATGAGAAGTGTGTGATGCTGATGGCAATATTCCAGATCCTAATGAATCCAAGAACATCGTCAATAATCTGTCTCAGAGGATAGCTCACAAACTTCTAAACATTGATTTCCTAAATATGTTTCGTGGGTGAAATTGCTTTTGGAAGTTCTGATACTGTTACTGTATCTGGATAATGATTATCTGTCTGGCACATTAGGATTTCAATTTAATGAAATACAGGGGCACTTCATCTGATCTTAATGCATCTATTCTTTTCACCCCATCAAGTGTCAGTCTTTTCATTGTGTTACTATTAGGTTTGATAGATACTAGCAACAATATTATTTCAGCAGAAAATGTCCCAGCGTGGGTCAAATTTCCACACTTGTGAAAATTAGGGAGCAGAATATATGTTTGATATATCAGTGCCTTCACAGTTTGAGCGATAGTCAATAACATCTGCGCAATTCAATAAACGCTGACGTTTTTTAACCTTAATTTGATACAAATAGTTTTTTCCTGCTATTGGTTCACCCTTGACTAGAACCGTATGGGTAGCAAAGATAATAACAGGAAAGCAATGCGCCTTGGATTTATGCACCAAATGCTCTCTGTTTTGTTATTTATGTGTTTTTTTATGTCAGGGTTCTGCTTCTGGGAAATTCTAAAAGGACATCTGGTATATTAGACTAACGAGAAGAAACGTAAAGTGATTCTAACATCAGGGAATGGAATGAGTTCACAATGTTTCCTATTAGAATGCAAATCATATTGTCTGTCTACTGAGGGGAATCACTATAGAGAAAGAAGACTTATTAGCCATCAAGAACCATAACGCTGCCAAGAGAATATTTCGATCCGCCATCTATTACAAAATAAAGTTTTCTCCTTTGCTTGGGTGGATTTGCATTAATGATACTGCAATACGTATATTTCATTTGATGGCCTATGAATGCAAGGTACTGTCATGCTGTACAACATTTCAGGTCTCCAAACCCTGCGAACTCTTTACAAGTATCGAGATTATAAATATAAGGTTCAAAAGTGGACACATAGCCCATAGAAAGTTACACCAGTCTCCTTTTAGGTGCACGATTTTGAATCGTCCTCTGTAACCCTGCCCGGATTACTTTTTGCAGCTCTCCATTACTTCCCAGGTCGGTTCCTTGCTACTAAGATAAAGTACGCACTTGCATACTTCCATGCATACATGCACTATGAAAACTAGCAAATTCTGCGCCTGCCCGGTAGTAAAATTTGCAAATGCAAGAACTCAGGGAGAGTTGTAAAAACCTTAAGACCCCATGATTTACTTATGTATATATGTTTGTAATATTTCTATAGCGCAAATGTTGGACATGGCCCCTTTTGCAATGTCACCCCTTTTTTTTGTCTTCCTTTGCTGAACCCATTTTTGATGTCTTTTAGAACTCTGTGCACCTTATTTCTGCTAAACAGTTGAAATGTTCTTGTGCTCTTCCCTCCAAACAAAGGTAACATTGGTATATATCTGATTGGTCCATTTAATTTACTTGTAAGTCCCTAGTAAACAGGGATACAGCACTCATTGGAACACCTGCGAAAGTAACCCTGTGAAGCATGTCTGTAGGCCGTCTGTGTGTGCAATTGCTATTTTGGCATGACAAAATAAATCTTTTGCCAGGTCTAAACCTTCCTTTTTAGTAGGTATGAGTCATGCTTACGGTAGGCCGCAGGGTATTTTAAAAGTATGGCATGTGTACTTAAGTGTTACATGTACTGGCGGAGAAATTTTCCAGAGTTGATTGAAGCAAAGCTAGGTCTCTCATAGACTAACCCTGGTTACCTTATTAAGTGATAACTTCAGTTTGGGAGCAGATAGAGAAAAACTTATTCCACTCATTTGAGTTGTAATTTAAAATCGTCTTTAATGGTAAATCTGATTTTAAAATAATATGCTGAAAATGCCACTTTTTGAAAGTATGCTTTTTCTGACTAACCCAAATGTGCCTTTCTGCCACTGTTCAGGGTCACATGACTGTTAATGACTCTCCACTGGGGTTGTGTGTATTCCTTTCAAACGGGGGACAAATATGGCATTGGTGTACAGAGAGTAGATCATCCTGACAGGGTGTCAAGTGATGAGTTGTTCTCTGACCTGATTACACTTCAAAGGAACCTGTCTACAGCACACATAAAGGAACCCGACACCAGGGCTGTCCTTGCCCTTGTACTTCAAGCCTGGTTGGAGCCAGCCAAACCCAGGGAAGAGGTAAGAACTGCCCAGACCTAGTTTGGGAATAGGCCAGGGATTGCCCCAATACACAAGCATATAAAAGTGACACTCTCTGAACATAGAATCAAAACACTCATGGACCTGAGAAGTTTAAACGGAAGGACTGCCCTGCTTTCTTAAGAGGGAAGAACTTCATCAGCATGGTGCTCTTCATGTCAACAACAACTGTTGTGTGTTTCTTCTCAGTGTGAAGCTCCGATCAACACCCAGCTCAAAGCTCTGACTGAGGCTCCTGCTGTGGAACTGGACCTAAGTTAGAAGGAAAACGTTCCACTGTGGTGGACCTGGTCTTTGTATTTGATCCAAACTCCCCTGTTATCAGCCTGAGCCTTTGACTTTAATCTGGTCCAGCACAACCAGGTAACATCGATTGGCACTTTGTGCACTTGGTGCTATTTTTAACTAAATGTTTTTAACTAAAGGTTTGTACATTCATAACTCTGGTTCTACTTATTGTATTTTTGTTGTGTTTGTGTCAAATCATTAATTACATTTTACTCTATTCTTCTTAATTAGTGTGGGAATTTTCTTGTGTGTTTGATTTCACTTTATTACTGTTCAAGAGCTGCATAAATACTTTACACATAGCTTCCAATTTAATCCTGACTGCTTTTGTGACAAGCTATCAGAGGGCTATGCACAGGTTCATTTAGTGACTTTTTGTAGTCTACCCTGACAGGGATTGTGGTTGTTGTTTTTTGAAGGGTTTACCCACCCCTCAACCAAAAACTCAAGTTCTAACAAACAGGTTACAGTGGTAATGCCATTCCGATATATTCAAATATTGTGGCTGTGAATTGCAGTGGATAGTGTAGTATCTTTGCTATGTTTCCTCCAGGCAATTGAAACATGACTTATCACCTCCATTTATTTTCAACCCTGAGTGCAGGTCAGATGTTTTAAGATTTTTAGGAGTCTATCTATTGATTTTTCCAGCTCAGTCAGATGTAAGAACACATAATCTGTATATAAAGATATGTGACACTCAAAGTCCTCTCAACTCCTAAGCCTAATTAAAAGGGACCTCAACATAGTCAACATGTCAGGTATTCAATTGCTAATGGAAACAGAATTGGTGAATCCTGTCTCATACCCATTTATACCATGAATCTTATAGATAGTATCCCATTGATTTAGTCCATAGACTCCTGTGTATTAAAGAGTATGTTTAATAATTTTCTGAACTCAGTTCCAAATCCAAATATTTGTAAAAACTTTAGTAAAAAAAGGGCCATTTCATGGAATCCAAGGCATTTTCCATGTCAAGTGAGGTGACTTATGCCAATTTTCTCAACCTTCGATCCCTTTCCTGTATGTTTTGAACAAGACCTTCTACAACCATAAATAAATAGTTCACAAGGATCTCTGCAAGATTTAATATTCCACTTTAGTAGAGATAGCATGACATGAAGAACACCGACCAGATTACTTACCAGGTTTATGGCTCATTACCATTGTGGCTTGCCTAAGGAATGGGATAGTGCTCCCTTTTCATTAGCTCTATGTGGCACCTGACACACCGTCATTGCTAGCACACTTTCAAGAGGTATATATGCCCGTAGCTCCGGGCTGTTAAGATTGAATATTCCCGATATTTTTTTGGGGCGTGATTGAGCCTACACTGGCCCTTATGAGAGGGATGTGATTAACCCAGAGACCCTCGATAACAATATACATATGGCCTGAATTCTTTGGTGTGACTCCTACCTTATGGATTGAATGATTCTTTCCACAACCTCAGGAGCATTTATTGTCAAACAAGGTTGATCCTCAATGAAATAATGAACGTAATTACTTGTTGGATGCTCAGCCAATATGCACTGTTTGACCTGATGATGACCATTCCAATTTAGCTTGGTCGAAACGCCGCCAACGCTTATGTGTGGTCTTTATTGAAGAAAAAGCAATTCTTGCGACTTCTGTTTTTGTGTTTTATCAAAACAGTCTGTGTATAAAGTTTTTCCTCAGCCACTGTCTTTTTTACATTGTCAATTGTTTTTATATTGTTTGTTGTGTAGCTGTATGAGCACCACTGTCTCACGATCGTATTGTCTTATATATTATTGTTTCATTAACATTTTTTATATATTGTAATCTATGTAGGGGTATCATTTTGTAATATTATTTTGCAGTTCTGTAGAGTTTGTCTTATGTGATGCAGTTTTCATAATTTTGTTATGTTGGAATTATTCTCAATATCCTTAAATTTATGTTATATATTATGTATTACTTGAACTTTTGTTAGAATTCTTGTCTCTATCCTTTTCATTAGCAGCTTCATACACTAGTTTCAGTGGACCCGTAAGCTTACTGGCAAGTCTTTTTACTAACTCAATTGGTAGCCCATTGGGCCCGGGTGCTTTCCCATATTTCAATTAGGTAATTGTGTCTTTTATTTCATCCCTGGTTAAGTTTGCCTCTAGGGCTTCTACCTCGGACATAACCAACCAATGGGTGGGCAAATTATTCACAAAATCTTCCAAGGTGCCTAAGTCTGCCATATATGAATTAAAAAGTGCAGGCACTATAATTCAGCCCTATATGAGTCCACCCTTTATCAATTTGTTATGGGTAGGAGTCTTTCCATCACCCAGTTTTACTTTCACTCATGTTTTAGAGTATAGAGATTGTTAGACCTTTCAACCTAAGGGTAGTCTTTCCACAAACCGTTTGCTTGTTTGCTTCATATTTTGCTGATTCATTTTTGTTGCTTTTGGGACTCGGAGCACATTACCACTGCTAACCAGTGCTAAAGTGCATGTGCTCTCTTCCCTAAAAATGGTTGGATTGATCCATTCACAATTGACATACTTAATTTACTCATACGTGCCTAGTAAAGTACACTACATGTAAATTAAACTCTGCTAGTGGGCCAGCATCACTGATTGTGTCATCCATTCAAGAAGCCATTTAAATATGTCTCAGGTCTGCCACTGCAGGGCCTGTGTATGCATTTTACACTGCCATGTTGACTTGTCATTTAATACCACTTGCCAAGCCTTACACTTCCCTTTCATGACATATGTCACCTCTAAAATAGGCCCCATGTAGTTCGTAGGGAAGGTTACTGTGTAATCAAAAGGTTGGACATGTACATTTAAGTTGTACATGTACTGGTGGGGAAGAACATCACAATTCGTTTTTCACTTCTGTGAGTACCTCCCAGTTCATAGGTTAACATTGGGGAGTCCTTATTATCCTCAATAAGCTGTAATTCCTGACTGTGACGTAGTTCCATCATGTTTTATACCTAAGGATTTGTAATGATAAATCATCTCTAATGGTAAAGTCAAATTTATCATTGTAGCTTTAAAAATGTCACTTTTAGAAAGTTTGCATTTTCTTTCTCCTAGCCCTTTTTGTGCCTGCAGCCTATCTCTGATCACTCTGGGATGGGTGACAACTTGACTTTGTGTATTCCCTATAGACAGCCACACACAAAGGTAACTTAGGTGTGACTTGATGAATCTTCCTGGGAGAATGGAAGGGAGGAGCTAAGCACATCCGCACACTTATACCCTAGCTCATCGGTTTTGGAACAATTGCATCTCGGAACTGGCACATCATCTTCAGAACCGGTGTATCGCCATTGTTGCATGGAGAAAATCGATGCCTCACCTCACATGCAGTATTAAGACTAATACATCACCTGGCTGAACCCTGCATCTTCCCTGTTGTGACCAGGATCAAGGTAATTCTATTTTTCTAACCTGATGTGTAGTCGTTTATTGGTGTCTTCACTGTGCTACTGTTTGTAGTGTTGCACACATATTTTACACTTTGCTTCCTAATTTTAGCCTGACTGCTTTGTGCCAAGCTGCCAGAGGGTGAGCACAGGTTAATTTAGGGTGTGTTTGTAAACTACCCTGACAAAGTTTGAGGTTTCTGCTTGGACAGGTTGCATACATCTTCCAATCAGGAATCCAATTCCTTTTATTTTATTAGCAGATGATGTCAAACATGATCATCAAGCATCCTAATTCAAATCACAAATAATGAGTTTTTTTGTTGTTTTTTATCCCTCCAACTTATTATTTTTAATTTTTATTTTGGCGGAGGGTACATCACAATCAGGAAAAAGTAGGAAGACATGACAAAAAGTCTGTCATAATAAACATACGAAGATAAACAATAGTAGCTATACATTGAATGTGTCCAAAAAGATCTTTAAAAAAACATAAAAATACATTCTAGGTATTATCTTGATTCTTAAAATGTTTCCATCTTTGTCCAAATGTTTGCAAAGAGCGAATAGATCTAGTTTTAGCCAGTGCCCGTTCTCTTTCATAGATATCATACGTAAGAGATAGTCATTCTGATAAAGTGGGAGAATTGGGTGTGGTCCATTCTTTCACAATGCAAAGATGGGCAGTTACTAATACAATAGACAAGAAGCGCCTGAACCCAGAATTATCACACACCTTAATCCCCAACATGATCTCTTTAGCAGTAAAAGAAAGATCAAATCCCAAGTGTTGACCCACACATGGCATAACATTCTCCAAAAAACCTAATAGCTTAGGACAAGTATAAAACATATGAAGAATATGAAGAATATCGGCTGCCCTCTGGTGGAACTTAGGACAGCAAGTTCTATCCCCACCAGCTCGAGCATATACCTGCGATGATTGCTGCCATCTGCTAATTTTCTCCGGAGTATAATATAACATACAAATAGTAAGACATTTTTGTAGTTTTAAATTAATAGAATGTATATGATATGATTATCTAATGTATCCAGTGCCAACACAATTTCAGATATATCTGTGACCGTAGCCAATGTCCTACTCCATTTATTAGATAAATGGCTAATATCAGCACTTCTTAGATTGCAAAGTTGCAAGTACATTGAACTGATTCTAGCTGTAAGTGCTAGATTAAAAAAAATGTGTAAGTAGTAGGTGAAAGTATGGGGCTTACCGCCCTCTCCGTAAGAAATAAGGACTGATGTGGGAGAGCAAAAGTTCATTGGAGATATGCAAAGGTAGAAAAACCACAATGGTCATATAATTGACCCAATCTTTCAATTCCATATCTTGCCCAGTACAGGCTATAGAGTAATGAAATATACTCGGGAGAGATGAGTTACTTCATAAATCAAGATGTCCATGATTAATCAGATCTTCAAAATTAAGTGAAAAATAATTAAGGATTTCTTTCCATAAACTGACCATATCCCTGATGGTCATAAACCACACTCTTTTGTAATAATTGGGGGCATTAAACCTATACAAAAACATTCACATAGTTTGCATAAAAAAGGCAAGGGGTTACAAATACTTTTCAAATGGTCAGGATGGCAATCTTCAAACATTTTAGATTTTTAAAGAAAAAAACCCCTTAATAGATAGATAAGATAGATAGTTTCACCATTGCTGTATCAGAGCTCTTCGAGGTAACAGAATCTAGTCAGAAATATATCAAGGACAAAATATAGAAGCAAACTAATTTGAGTTATAAAGAAAATTCAAACCTGCATATCAGAATATTGATCCCAACTAAATCTAGTCGATATACATTCATTTGCTTCATAATTGCTCACCAATATGCTGTACCAGGAGACAACTAAGAGATCCATGACCTAGCTGTACACAGCCTGGCTTTCACAATAGTGATGGATAATAATCATTTTAATCACTTTAATCCTAGGTCTGTTTCAGCCCAATACCCAAGCATAATCTCCTTATGAGTAAATTCAATGTCAAAGCCAAGACATATTCCAATAACCGGATTCACCTCTTCCCAGAACGCCCCAAAATTTGGGCAAGAGACAAATATATGTAGCACATGACAGGGGGTGAATGTTTGCATTGTTCAGCATTCCTCAATCATTTGTTCCTTTTGCTTCTGTCACCCTAGTGTGAAGAGTATGCCCAGACATGAGTCCCATAATTCAAGTTAGCCTAGCTGATGAGGGATGATGCCCTGTAACCGGTCCCAGGATGCATGTTTCTGGTCCAGGGAGGATCTGGCTTGGCAGCTCAGGATGGACTATTCCTATAAGGAGAAGGGTCAAGCCTGAATTGCACATATCTGGGTCCAAACTGGGGTGGTGTGGTGAACAAAAGAAAAATGGATTAAACTCAGATCTTTGTGACTGGGGGTGAATGTTTGCATTGTTCACCTTTTCGTCCATCATTTGTAAGGTTAGGCAGAGTTGGCGGAGTGACACCACACAAAGTTCCACAGAGTTGAAAAGAAACTCTGTAGAGCTCCGCTTTGCTCCACCATAATTAAAAAAGTTGGAAATAATCACTTACCAGCTCTGGTGTCTCCGGGCTGCCCTCAATTTCGCTGTGATCGCCACCTTGCCGTCCTCGCTTCCTCGCCAGTTGCAAATCTCTACATTGTACTTCTTGCCAGGACTGCGCATGTGCATGCATGCACAGTCCTCCAAAGATTCTCCTGGCCAAGGTGCTCCAGGCCAAGATAGAATCTGTTATTGGCTTGGGAGCCCCCAATAACCCAGACTGAAGTGAGAGCCTTCCCGGGCCTCACTGGGTACTACAGGAATTTGTCAATGGGTATGGCACCTTTGTTGCTCCCTTGACAGAGCTGACTTCAAAGAAACAGTTCCTTATTGTGATTTGGACAGAGGCATTCAAAAAAACGTTTGACTTGATAAAGCAGGCCATGTGCACAGCCCCTGTGTTCAAGGCACCTGACTTTTCCAGTTAATTTGGATGCCTCAGAACATGGCATGCATAGGGGCAGTTCTATCACAGTTAAATAAGGAAGGGCTAGACCAACCTGGAGCTGCCATCTCTAGGAGGTAATTTCCCAGCGAACAGAGATGTAGTGTTATTGTATGGGAAACCTTTATTATGGCCTGTGCACTGACGAAGTTGAGACCATACCTGTTTGGGACTCACTTACATATTCTGATAGACCCCTGGCCCCTCAGGTGTCTAAGGCAAAATCGTTGGGGTGGACAATCTACCTACAGGGAAAGAACTTTACAGTGGAAAACCCACAAGGGGTAGACCACAGCATTGCTGAAGGTCACTCTACATTATTTTGCGTTATTGAAGAGAACTCCCAAAATGTTCCGTAGCTCTCCTACTTTCAGCTGGGGGGAAATGTGTGAGACCTGACAGCCTTAGGGTGGTCTTCCCCATACATTTTGCCTGTTTGCATTATATTTTGCTTATTCCTTTTTGTTCGTTTTAGGACCCCAAGCACTTAACCACTACTAACCAGTGCTAAAGTGCATGTACGCTCCCTCCTAAACATTGCTTGATTGATATATCCACAATTAGCATATTTAATTTACTCATAAGTCTCTACTAATGTGCTACATGTGGACCTGCAGCACTGATTGTGCCACCCACTCAAGTAGCCCTTTAAACATGTCTCAGGCCTTGCACTGCAGGGCCTGAGTGTGTAGTTTACACTGCCGTGTTGACTTACCAAGTCTCAAACTCCTCTTTTATTACATATAAGGTACCCCTAAACTAGGGACTAGGTAGCCCAAAGGGCAGGGTGTTGTGTAATCAAAAGGTGGGACATGTACTTTTACGTTTTGCATGCTCTGATAGTGAAAAACACCCAAATCCATTTTTCACTACTGTGATGCCTGCCTCTCTTATAAGATAACATTGGGGATTCCCTTTTACACTTAATAAGCTGTAATTACTCTTTGAGAAGGAGTAGATCTGTCATGTAACCTATGGATTAGTAATGATAAATCGTCTTTAATGGTAAAGTAAAATTTATCATTGCAACTTTGAAAATGCAACTTTTAGAAAGTTGGCATTTTTCTGCTCCTAGCCCTTTTTGTGCCTGCAGCCTTCCTTTAATCAGTCTGGGGTGGGTAACAGCAGAACTTTTTGTATTCCTTCTAAAAATCCACACTCAAAAGGAACTTAGGTGTGATTCAATGGATTGTCCTGGGAGGACAGGAAGGAGGAGATGGGCACAGCCTCAAAATAAATTATACCTGAATAGCCTGTGTCCTGTCCACACAAAAAAGCTGCACACACCCTTGTAGTGAGTCTGGGGTCAGGGCTGGCAAGGAGGACTTCTGTGCACTTCAGTGGCCCTTCTTTGAAGTCACCCCCACTTCAAAGGCACAACGAGATAGAAGTACTGGGTCTCTGACCCCACCAAGAAAGTACACTTCTGGACCTGAGGATACCCTGCCAAGAAGGAGGACTACTATACTGAAGGACCTGCCACTTTGCTGTACTAATGTTTTGGAAGAACTGCTTTCTGCAATGCTGAACTGCTGCATGGTGTCATTTTCTCCATGTTGAAAAGGACTAGGCTTTCCACTATTGTCGCCTAAGCCCAGAGTGACTCCAAGGGCTTGCTGGCCAGTTTCCTGATTTCAACTCACCCTGCTCTTACAACTAGGACCATTGGAAGTGGGCCAGAGGTGTTCTGCTAAAGCATCAATGCATTCTCTGCTGAGAGAGCAGAATTGATGCATCATCACCATTGCGGGAGCACTCTGAACCACCGCCTATGTTCAGCAACCTGTTGAGCAGTCTCTCATGTGGAACGGTATCAAAAGCCGCAGAGAGGTTGAGTAGCACAAGAACTGCCCTGCCACCCTGATCAAGTCTGCCCTTAATGTATTCAGTAACTTCCAAAAGGGCTGCTTCTGTACTATAGTTTTGCCTCAAGCCCGACTGAGAGCTAAGAAACAGGTTTCTATTTTTGATGTACTCTGAAAGTGCTTTGTTTGCATGTTTCTCTAATACCTTAGAGAAGATGGGAAGAAGCGAGATGGCCTGCAGTTGGTCAGATCGGTCCGATCTGCGGTAGTATTTTTTAAGAGAGATAGAATTGTTACCTGCTTCCAGATCCTCTGTATTATGTCGGTAGAAAATGAACATTTCAACACCCTATTAACTATAGTGTTATTAATAGGAGCTAAAGGTATTTCTAATTTGACGGGGCAGGCATCGGTGGGGTAACCTGATTTAAGGCTAAGGAGATAATTCAACTACTCCTCTAGTTGCTGTTCTGGGAACTCTAACAGTGCTGGGGGCTGCAAAGTACATATTTCTTTCATTCTGGGATTGATAGAGGAGCATAACTTCTATTAATAGTTTGTCAAAGGACTGTTAAATGACAGCAATCTTCTTATGGAGGGATGTTGCTACTTTCTAGGGCTGCTCTGCTGAAAGCTGGTCTGCTTCTTGGCTGCCCAAAGGGAGATAAAAGATTTCACTATATTAAAAATTATAATTTTACATACTTTTCGCCCCCAGCAAACTTAAGCCATAGGGGTCTCCCACAAAGCCCTATCCTGGATAACATCCTTCCTAACTGAGGAGAAAAACTGCTGTTCTAGGAGAAATTTCACCCAAAGAAAATACTATAACGAGGGGTTTACCACAGGCGGTCATCACTTAGCTCAAACTTTTCCAATATCTATATTGCTTGTTCGATAGCTCTGATTTACTCCTATGGCATTGCAGCCACCTGTTACACAAATGACACCCAGTTCACCCTTCTATTGATAGAGGGTCTACTGGCCCCAAATAGAATTTCCAAAAGTGTCTTTCCGATGTTATTTCATAGATGCAAAATAACCATCTCAAGGCAAATTCATAGGAAGTGGAAATCCTTTACTTTGGAAAATCGAATTCCTTTTCTCTTACAAGCTGGTGGCCAAGTCAGTCCCATCTCTGCTAGTCATAGTCACAGTAGCTCAGAACTTCGGAGGCAAATTGGACACCGAGTTATCTTTTCAACCTCAAGCAGCCGAGTAGCTGGGATGTGTCTGAACTTGATTAAATCTCGCCAAAATTTCTTCCATCTCCTTCCCTTCACCACCAATAAAACTGTAGTGTTTGCCCTCTTTACGTTGAGAATCGACTATTGCAAAAGCCTATATGCGGGCTGCACAAAACAGCTAATTTACAATCTTCAGATGATCCGACACACAGCAACCAGATTGATGCAACAGCTCCCTAAATAGAGTTCTGCACCAGCCACTTAAAAAAGACATGCAAAACATAATTGTACATGTCCTATCTTTTACTTATATGGTGCCCTGCTCTTAGGCATTTTTTAAGGCCTACCTTAGGGGTACATTATATGTAATAAAAGGGAAGTTTAAGGCTTGGCAAGTAGTTTTAAATGGCAAGTCAAAGTGACAGTTACCTGCCCACACAGGCACTGCAGTGGCAAGCATGAGACAGGTTTGAAAGGCTACTTCTGTGGGGGGCACAAATAGTATGCCGGCCCAAATGCACAATATAGGTACAGACCCTAAGTATATGGTATACCAATTTACAAGGGACTCACCAGTACCTCAAATATGCTAATCTGGCAAACATCAATGTCATCATGTATAGGGGAGAAGCACATGTACTTTAGCACTGGTTGGCAGTGGTAAAGTGCTCATAGTCCGAAGGCCAAAAACAAGAACTAGCAAAACATAAAGACTAAAGGCAAAAGTCTAGGAGAAGTTGAACGTAAGGATCACAGGTCCAACATGGTGTACCAAATCCCAGATATGGCTGCTCCCATTTTTTCCCATTTCACTCTGTTGATGTTGGGAATTGCTTTATTAGCTGTTTGATGAAAATAGGCAATTGTAGTAATGGTACAGTTCCTTATCAAATGTAGAGTTTCTTTCTAATAAGGAACATGAATCTATGAAATTTTTTGCATAATTAATGTTTTACCACATGCTATTTTAGCGCTTACAGGAATCTACTTAAGCCGCTAAGCGTTGGACATTTCGTGTAATATCTCTTGGCCATTCCAAGTGTATATCTTGTGGGAAATTGTCACTTTCTTTCCTCTTTGCTATCTTGTATTCTTGCTTAAATTGAAAGAAGGATGAGTTTGTAAACATGTGATACATTATTTATTTGGCAATGTTTGAAATGAAGGCTGGAGCTGCTGGCTGGTCTGCTAAAATCGATCATTAAGTATTCTATACCCCAATGATTGAAATAAATAATTACAGGTATTTCTTCCCTTCTCTGAGAGCTGTGTTAAACTTATTTTATTTTAGAATGTTTTTTTCATGTTCTGTATGTTATTAAATTGGATTATTCATCATAATTCATAAGGTTCATATTGAAAATCATAAGTTATGAGGCAATTTCTTCAAGGGGTTTTACAGCCAATTTTGTTAGGGCATTATGAGGGTTTATACAGTGCTTAATTTGAGCCAGAGTTTGCTGATAGGGGCCACTGTCACCTATTTTTGGGAGGACCAGCGCTTGTTTTTGCACAATAGGTATTTACAGAGTGCAGGAGAGGCAAAAACTTATAGCTCAGAAAAACAGAGGAAGAGAAAGACAACAAAACCAACGCAAAAGGAGAAATCAGGAGCCAGCAAGAGAGAAATAAAGGGGCAGGGTGTGGGTAGATTTTTCTCATTCCTGGTCCTGAAGTTGTGTGATTCGATGACCAGGGAACCGAGGCTGCTGAAAGAAGAAACCAGCTTCTGGAAATTCAAGGCTTGGTTGTCGCCAGCATTTGTCTCTGCTAGTGCTGGGAAACCTTTGAGCAGCTATGCACTTTATAAAACCGCCAAACATAAACATAAACATTGGCAGTGGATGAAAGGGGCACAAGGTGGATTGAAGGCTACCTGCCTTGGTATTCGACATGGTAACATTTAATATTACCAGCCACTGCCTTTTGAGCGGAAATTCGGACATGGGTACCATTTCCTTTACAAATGAAAGACTGGATTTATATAGATGGTTAACAACAAAGGGGATTAGTTGAATTTTTTGTATGGCAACTCCTGAGGATGAGGCTCAATATTAGGACTGGGCAGATGTTGCGGAGTTTCAATCTATGGAATTTCATGATTGATATAAACACTCTGAAGAATTCAGTGAACAGGCAGAAATAGGCATGTCGCACTGCTTCTACTGTAATTTCGCACCAGGAGCGGGTTTCATGCTAAAAAAGCAGCGTTAACAGCACCGAGTGGCATGCCAGAGGGTGCAGCCAAATCTCACTCGCGCTCACAAATTTACCATTGGTGAGCCAAACTCATGAAAAATCTCTGCATTGCAAAGCGGCCAAAATTCTGTCAGTTCTGCCGCGGAGAGGATTGTATCACCAACCCCTACTCAATATTCACGGTTCATCTAAATCAAGTGTTTGATGTCTGTTTGCTTGACTCACAGGTCGCTTACAGCTGGTACTCAATGTATTCTATAAGAGGAAATGATGTCTCGCTCTATTTTTCTGGCAAAAGATAGATGTCATATTTTGGCCAGATCTCCATCTTTAGTGATCCTGGAAATGCCACCAATATTTCATGAGCAGATTTTAATAATACAGTTATGGAGGTCTTTTTGAATTTGATTTCAACAGTTTTTATTTTTGGGCCAGGGATGTCGAAAGTCAGTGACCAATTGACTTCATGTTGCCTGGTGGTGATCTTAATTTTGCTAGAACGACCATCTTGCGGTGGTATGTTATTAATAAACTGGTGTTTTCTGTTGTTTTCAGTCCTGTTGGGCCTGCTGTTCTTCACAAGGTGGTATTGTTTAAGTATAATCCTGTCAGGCTGCTAACTCATTTGAGATCAGATTGCTTTTGATCAGCTAGTAACAACATAATTCCTTAAAACGACATATCATATTCCCTGGTGCCTATTCCCTTATTTAGGAAAGGAATTTCTTCGTGTAAATACTTGATTTGCCACTTGGGCAATTGACAATGTGACTAGGGTTGCTTCCTTTATATTTCCATCTGCTAATTGTTGCAATTCAATAGTTTTTCTGTCAGCTGCTCTTATATGGTTTAGATCTTTAATTGTGGCCAGTATTTGTAATATGTCCCCGCTTTTTAAAATATCACAGAATCCCTTAGATATATAGTTGAAAATTAATAATACCTTGTTAATTGGGATATGACTTTTTTCCAAGCAAATTCAGGTGAGACCACCCTCTTTGTATGCTTTATGCTATTGCTCATGTTGGCAGGACTTCTAAGATCGAAGTCATTCACAGCCCACGCCATAAAGGATTTGATAGCTTGTTTTCATTAACATTTAAGGTCCTGAAATCTATAATGGAATCTATATTGGTATCTATGTTGGCCCCAGCTTGCATTTGTGATGTCATTAGAATATGTGTATCATTTGTTTGTGTGTCAATCGAAGAACACAATTTTTCTGAATTTGCTTCAATTGCTTTGTCTTCTGACAATATGGGGTCGTTTCCGATTCGGGAAAAAACGCTCCGAATAGCCGTTCGGAGTGTTTTTCCCGTACGAATGGTACCCTGCAACGTCCCCCGTACGTACGATGGAGTACGATTCGTACCAGGAGCTGTACTACGTACGAGTCGTACAAGACACAGTACGACTCTAATCTCCGTACGATTCTCCCTCGGAACCCGCTGTATGCGAAATCTGTACGGTTCGCGGCTGGTTTTTACGGCCCAGCAAGTACTATACGTGTCAGGTACGCACCGTACGACCCTTTTTCTACGGGAGCTGAAACAGCCGTAAAAGCAGAGTTCGCGGCCAAACAGGTATGGAACGCCCCCCCGGGTACGGTGTGTACCCCCCATGATCGCAGGGGTACGCACCGTACCCCTGCGATCATGGGGTGTATGAGCCGAACCCCCATTGTACGATCAGTGTACGAGCCGTACCCCCATTGTACGATGGGTATACGACCCGTACCCCATGTACGATGGGTGTACGAGCCATACCCAATGTAAGATGGGTGTACGAGCCGTACCCCCATTGTACGATGGGTGTACGAGCCGTACCCCATGTACGATGGGTGTACGAGCCGTACCCCCATTGTACGATGGGGGTATGGCTCGTACACCCATGGTACATGGGGTACGGTGCGTACCCCTGCGATCATGGGGGGTACGGACCGTACGGTGTGTATGTGTTTGTGTGCTTTTCCGTACAACTCGCCCTTACCTGACGTGGACCGTACGAATCGCGTCCTCATACCCCGGTCCGGATCGTACTCGGTGGGTCGTACGGCATGTGTTCGAGTCGTACGGCATGTGTACGAGTCGTACGGTATGTGTACGAGTCGTACGGTTCACGGTTTCAGCCTTGCAATACGTACGGATCGCAACGATTCGGACGGATTCACGGAATACGGATCGTACTTCGCGACTCTGACGGACGGGTACGATTCATACGGAGAGGGTTCCAGATACAAATCGTACGGATGTTTTTTTTCCCGAATCGGAATTAAACCCTATATGTGTATTCTTTTTGGATAATACCTCACCTAGCCGACATATTCTCCTTTGTGCATTTATAAGATATTGACTCAAACA
The DNA here is from genome assembly GCF_964261635.1 of Lissotriton helveticus. Taxonomy (NCBI): domain Eukaryota; kingdom Metazoa; phylum Chordata; class Amphibia; order Caudata; family Salamandridae; genus Lissotriton; species Lissotriton helveticus. The sequence continues at coordinate 1,687,945,519 of NC_136061.1, read as the reverse complement.
CTGTGAGTTTTTCATGCTTGCTTATTGTCTGCAATCATAGTTTCCAGTACAATTGTTGGGGTTTCCAATTTGGTAATATTGGTGAACAATTGCAAGTTGTATAAATGGGTACTGCTTCAGACTTAGCCCAATGAATGAGATTGTTTAGTGGATCTAAATTGGTGTCTATTCCAACTAAGGGGCCAATTATGATGGTGGTGGGACCGCCACAAACGGGCTGTCGGTGGCAGTCCCACCGCCCTCGGAACCATGTTATCTGCCTGTCATGTTACCATGGTGGGAGGATAGTTTGTGGTCAGAAAAACCAATCGCAATGCATCCGTTGGGCTCCTTGAGCATCAGAGGGGAATCTTATCCCTACAGTGGTGGCGGTGCCTACCAGGAACTGCCATAGGGATTAAGGTGTCCCTTTCTGCCTGCCTTTTCATGGTGGTAACATGGGACCATGTTATCTGCCTGTCATGTTACCATGGTGGGCAGATATTTTGCGGTTGGAAAAACTAATCACCATGCATCCGATGGGATACTTGAGCCCATCAGTGCATCAGAGGGGAATCATATCCCTACAATGGTGGCGGTGCCTACCAGGCACTGCCATAGGGATTATGGTGTCCCTTTCTGGCTGCCTTTTCATGGTGTGTAGTGGGCCCCCGTTTCCCACTGGCCCTAAGCTGTTGGTTTTGGGGGGCACTCATATCCCTGCACCATTGGGCAGGCACTGCACAGTGCCTGCCTCGTAGTGCAGATATATGTAAAGTGTCTTATTTTTGCATTGCGGGGTGTGCTGCAGCCAGCAACACCCACTGCAATGTAAAAGATAGGCATTGCGACCGCCGTGGTGGCTGTCGCATCCTAATGCCTAATGCGGGACCGCCGACAACCTGTTGGGTGGTCCCATTTCCAAGAGGGTGCATCTGCCAGCCATCTTAATCAGCCCCTATGTGGGTAGAAAGGGTGCATGAGAGGTTTAGTTGAAATTCAAGTTTATCTGATTGGCAATTTAGACCTTTTGTTGTAGCATGTAAGGTGTTTAATGGAGCCACCATGATGAAGATTTAGTGTTGGAAGAGACAATTTCAATTGAATGAGGGCTAATGAAAGTTAAGTCATGATCATCAAAATAATTTGTTGGATTGGGAGTTAGAGATCCCATTCGACTGCTTTTTTGGGATACTACATTGTGGAAGTTGTACATCCATGCAATGTGCCAGTCCACAATATTCACTCTGGTTTTTAAGGTGTAATTGCAATAAAAGTTATCCTGCATCACTGTCAATAGTGAGTCATCATTCAGTTGATTACTGTCTGTATTTGTTCGCATCAGATCCTTTCCATGCTTGTTAATCTGCTTAGTGCTCTGTTGTGGGTGATTGCACACCTCTTTCCAGCTTGACTTGTTTTGAATGGTTTGGCTCTTCCACTTGTTTCTGTGTAATCTCCTCAGAAGTGAGTCTGTGGTTTTTATTAAATATATTAATAAAGCTGAGGAGGTGGAGGGAGATGTAATGTCTTTAACACATATACAAAAAACCTCATGGTGACTCTTGGCAGCATATTGTCCTCTTGTATTTTATTTCAGTTGGTATTGTCACTCTTTTTTTATTGAGTTTATTTGGAACAGCAGAAAACAGCAAAAAAATACTTAGAAGAAGTTGTGATTCCAAAAATAGAACAGGAGTAATAAGCATAAAATACAATAAATGGAAGTATAATTGTTAAAATAGATATAAATATAAGAAAGTATGCATTCTATGCTGTGGGAAACTATGGAAATGTAAGGAGTATGGGGGAGCAGGGGAAAGGAAGAAATATGTAATTATATTGTACAAGTTCGAAAAATTAAACCAATAAAAACTGTAGACATTGTGAAGAGGAGAAACAAGTAAAACATTACATATACATATTAATGCCATTGAATAAATCATCTATTAATATAAATATAATTGGGTACATTCAAAGTGGTTTCCTTATTTCAACAGAAATGGTAGTTGTTGTTGCATTAACAGGTGAGGTGGAGTGGGATAAATGTGAAGCTAGTGAAAGCTATTAAATATCTCTCTTTACGGCTAAAGATATAGCATAGACGTAGTTTGTGCCTTTGATATCAGCAAATGGCATTCCTCCAGGGCCTGAAGTTAACATTATGAGCCTGCTTCCAATTGGACAACATTAAGGGAAAAGCAACAGCCAGCAATACATCTATCCGCTCATAACTTGGGGTTAAGTGAAGCCACTGAGGAGCCCAACTTCCCACAAAAACATTAGTTAGGTAGAAAGGAATAACAACTTTTAAAATCTTGTTGATTTTAGGCCAAACCAGTTTCCAAAATTAGAGAATAGAAGGGCATTCAAATAACATATGCCTTAAAACAGCATTTGAGAATGAACAGGACCAACAAGGTGAGCTTGTAGTTGGAGAAAATGTTTTTAAGGTCATGGGGGTGAGTAACAAATGGTAATAGACAAGGTAAAGCATTTACATAGAGTTCACAGTCCACATAGTTTTATGAAGATTGAACCACATCTTATCCAATAAGACACTAGGCCAACATTCAAATAAATCCTTTTCCCAAGCTTACTCAATATTTGACTTGGTTCTTTCCGAAGTAACATACACTGACTTTTAAATAGCAGATGCAGATGGGTTAGTGCTTAATAATGGAAAACGTGTAAAGGGTATTGAGGGAGAGTTAGACGTAGGGGCTAATGTCGAAAATATTGATTGAGGGAGGTACGCAAAAGTTCATAATGTGGTCTGGATGCAGATGGCAGGCAGAATTTGGTTTGGCGCTCAGAGAAGTATAGACATTGATTGTCAGTAAAGAGTTATGATAACTAATACAATTCTTTCATTCACCAAGTTTTCTACTATATAAAACAGTTCCTAACTCACAGTAATCTATTATGCCAAATAGGTTGCTAATGAAAAGTAGCAACCAAGGGGTAAGTTGAAGGTAGAAGTGGTGTCAGAATTTTGCAGGAAGTTAGATCTTACTCGAGTACATGATTGAGATATATTTGTTATGAAGGCAATAATTTGTTTAAAATCTGAAGGGGAAATAAGAGATTCCTCTAACTATAGCCACAAAGGAGGGTGTCATGGGAAGTCTGGAGAGAGCCATTGGGCAGCTGTATTTGAAAGAAAAAGCATAAGGATATTTTTTAAAATCTGGGAATTCAAGGCCCCCAATAGATTTATATTTTTTTAAAGAAGATAAAGCTATATGAGGAGATTTGCCTTTCCAGATACATTTTGATAAAAGGGAGTCTATTTTCTTAAACTAGTAATCAGGATTGTGTACTGGAATCATATCAATAAAATATAATATCACAGGAGTGAGCATCATTTTGATAGAGTTGATCCTAACCCACCAAGAGAGAAAAAGTGAATGCCATTAGATGATATTGCCATTTAGGGCCTGATTCTTATGCGGGTTGGAAAGCTTCCCGGCCGAATCGGTTTGGAAAGGGTTTCCAACCCACTCGGATCGGGAGAGCCCGACCGACGGAGTACAATGCATCCGGATGCTTCCAGATACGATTTGGTTGGACTCCCATTGACATCAATGGGAGCATATGTTCCTAACCACATCATAATAGGGCCCTGGGTCGTTCCCGATCTGATTTGGAATGAGCAAATGTCATTAAGAGGCCTTCCTAACCGCATCAGAATCAGGCCCTAGGTGGGAATGCTTTCCTAACCGCATCAGAATCAGGCCCTAAGTGTCTTAGTAATGTGATCGACATTTAATAAACGTTTCTTTAATAGTCTGCAAGCACCACAAACTGTAGTTCTGAAAATTCTGGACTCGTGAATAAAACTTCGTCGTAGCATGACGATTTTTATATCAAAAGACCGAAAATGGCTAGTACACTATGTACAAGCATTTTCGTCATATTCGAGTGACGATTTCACCTCGAAATCGTCATTTTCGTCTTGAACCCTTGGCTTCCATTTTGTGTAGGGCAGGCATTTTGTGGGTTGCCCTCACATAGGCTTATAATACAGATAAATTCGATATCAAAGGACACGTACACCTTGATTGACTTTTCTCTGACCTGGGCAAGCTGAAACCTTTGCCTCAGGCCGAACCTGTTTGGTCAGTTCCTCTCCCAGTGGCCGAACGAGATAGCATCAAGGCGCAACATGTCATAAACCCTTTTCATCGCACACACACCCTGCCTAATCTTGCTCCCACCTGTCCCTGTTCCTTTCTCTCTGACTTGCTTTACGAGGAGGAGGTGCCCGTTTTTATTGGGGGTCCACCGATATCTGATGAAACTGTTGGGCCTTGCCGGGTAATTTGTTGTGGGCTGGACAAACTGAAATGTGGGCTTGTCATCCTGACTCTGCTTTTTCTTTGTAGTGAAAATATGTGAATAGTCTACTGTAAATGTAAGAATGTTTGCCTGGAGCTGAATATTTTGTATAAAAAGAGAAGCCTGGCTTTGTAAGATTGAGCAGTCTCCCGAGAATATACATCCCGTGTTGTTGTACTTCTAGGACCTGTTACTTGGTTGCAGCCAATAAATTCGATCTTTGACTTCACCTAGAAGACTCTGAGTTTCTGTGGTCTAAATCAGGAAAGTACTCGAGGTCTTTGGGTGTGTACCCTGACACCACTGGGTTACCGGTTCGTTACCGGTTCGGTACCGGTTCTGAAAAACCCAGTACCTCAGTTGGCGCCCAATGTGGGTCGATGCCAGCGGTACCGGTCCAGCCAGAGGTTCGTGAGGAGCTTCGTGTGAAAATTCTGGAGGAAGGCCAACCACTTCATCGACCCCTGCATGTCTACGTGGTCCGAAAGTCTTTGCTTCGAGGTTCCCCGCTTCCCGACGGCTACAAAGGACTGCTGCCCTGGCTATCGCCCTGATTTGGACCCTTGAAGTTTGGTAGAGCGAAACGATAAGACGAGTCTTCTTGTGACGTCATTGATATCTCAGTTAAGTATAAGTGGGGCGTCTCCCAGTCCTTAGTTGGTCTTAGTTTGGGTATCCCCTTGGGATCACTTTGTTTGGAACTTGCAAGTGCCAAAGCCAAAGGACTCGTGTATTCACGAGCAATATCGTAATCGATAATCCTTTGAAGTTTGAAGCTAGATTAGTGAGCGAAGATGCCTGGTCTTAGCAGATTTGGAAATTTGTTTTGTCTTGGTTGTAATAATAGGGACTCCCGATTGGAGAACTCGTGTCCGGTTCCTCCGATTGGAACTCCAACTTATGAATTGTATGTGAAACATGGAGTAGGCCCCATCACATATAATGAAGTGTGGATCAAATACACCAGAAAAGATGGTGTTTTAAAATGGCCCCAATATGGTAGCTTTGACACGGAAATCTTAGACAATCACGAAGTTAAACTTTTTAAGAAGAAAGCCCGGCCGGCAATGTTTGACTCTTTCCGCCTATGGCGTAAGGAAGCCAAACAGAAGGAAATTAAATTAGCGAAGAAAAATAAGAGAGAAAGGGGTATTTTGATAATGCAAGCTGCTAAGCAGTTTAAAGATAACGAAGAGGAACAGATGAGTGAGCAGTTGCACAGGCAACGTAAAATGGTAATAGATAAATGCTATCCAGTTTTGCCACCTCTTCAGCAAGATGCAGCAAAAGAGCTTGAAAATGATCCCTTAATGTCGCATTTGTTAAGTTCGCCACCCCCTTATGCGCAAAATGCTACTGCACCTCCGCAACCTTTAGCTGCGCAACCCGTGGTTGCATTGCCTCCTGCTCCTCTACAGCACCCACCAGCTGTTCTTCAGCTGGCTCCTGCTCCTCCGGTGCAGCCTCCTCAAGGGCCACTGACTTTTACATCTGCTCCTCCTATACTTCCTACAACTTTGACTACTATATATACTACCACTCCTGGTACTTCTCCTGACACTGCCTCTGCATCTGCCTTGTCTCACCCTGCTTTCCCTCTTGTCTTTTCATCGACTTCTCCTTCTGTTCATCAGAGAGTGGCTAGTACTGTCGCTAGTTTTTTGCATCCTCTCTTTGGTGCAACGAGTGTGACTCCTGACACAGAGCGCAAGCAATTGCGTAGCCAACTGCCTGATTCTAGGGAGAAGGAAACGTTGAATTGTTTGGCACATAAATGGGTCCCTGACCCGGAAAAATATGATTTAGAATGTGTTATGGATGTCTTCACCCAGTGGGAAACATCGAAGCAGAGATACGTTTTTGAGAAAATGTGTGTTTTCCTGTGTGAAGATTTAGAGGAAAATGATTTGGACTCTAATCCTCCTGAGTTGAGCCATGTACGGTTCGAGTTTTCAAAAGGCGCAATTGTGGGTTCAGATGTTAAGAAAGCAGTTGCGACATTGTTGTCGCTTAGGACTGAAGGTGTTTCTAAGTCGTTTTTTGAATCTGATTCTTCTGGTAAAAAGAAGCGAAGACAATATCCCATGAGAGAAGTTCCTCCAGTATGGAAGGAAGAAGTAGCGGCTGGTCCTGGTAATGTTCCACCAGCTATACCAGCACATTTTCAGCGTGTGAGGGTACATGTTCCATGGAAGCGAGCTGAAGTCTTGGCCCTTAAACAAACATTGCCTGATCCCCGTAAGAATCCTGCAGGGTATTACAAGGAATTGTCACAGACTGCAGGTTCATGCGTCATGAATTTAGCTGACATAGACATGTTGTTTGGGAACATTGTTCCACAGCCTTTATGGGGAAAGATTCGTCATGCAGATCATGATCAGGAGTTAGGTGACTCATGGGCTAATATTGCTGCTGCAGATGACCGACAAGTTGGTGGTGCTAAACCTGATCCTTTAGTAACAGAACTCCCTGGTAAGATCATTGATTATATGAAAACGATAAGGCTTGCAATGCGTGTAAATTGGGATAAATTGTCTGCGTGTAAGCAGAAGAAAGATGAAACGGTGTCAGATTTCTTCACCAGGTTTGAAGAGACATTTGTCGACCACAGTGGTCAAGATATGAGCACAGAAGGTGGCCAGCGATTGTTCGTCGATAAATTTGTGCATAATCTGCTTCCCGAGTTGTGTAAAAAGTTGAAAGATTCAGAAAGTTCTTGGGCAGTTTCCTCTTCAGCACAGATATTGGCTACTGCACAGTACTACGAAAATCGAGACAAGGATGAGAAATATAGAGCAGAGAAGAAAACTAAAGAGTTAAAAACAAAGGTTTTGTTACAGCAAGCATATCCGCCACGTGGTGGTCAAAATAGTGGTGCTCAGAGTAACTATCAGAATAATTATCAGCAGCCTCAACAGTATCAGAGGAACTCGCAAAGAGTCGAGTATACTCAACCACGTGTCCCTGTAGGCCCCAATCAGTGTTCATATTGTAAGGAAGAGGGTCATTTCAAGTATAGTTGTCTTATTTTATTACAGCGTGCAAATGGTGCTTCTGGTGTAAGAGGTCGAGGTGTTCAACAAGCATCTAGAGGTAGAGGACATGGAAATTCCCCCCAGAACACACACTCTCTTCCACCTCAAAATTCGATGAATAGGTTTGATCAGCAGAATAACGCATCTGGTAGGACAGCTCAGTACTATGCTGATGATTACTATGCAGAAGATGAGCATATGGAAGGTAATGATTGCTAGGACAGCCATAGGCAAAGAGAGGGAGTTGTTTCAGTTCCAGTAGATCAGAGTGGACCATACGTTGAGGTGATTACATCAGGTGTGTCAGAGCCTTTTCTGTTGGATACTGGTGCTACAAAGAGTTCTATTATGAACTCAAAACTCCCTGGCGCACCTTTGTCTGGCGAAATGAATGTTTCTGTAGGTTTTTCTGGCGCCCCAGTTAGAAATCCGATTTCTGACCCTTTGTCCCTTTCTGTTGGGCCTTGTGAATTTGAAGCACCCCTTATTCTGACAACAGGTTGTGGTGAAAACTTGCTAGGATTAGATTTGCTGAAAAGATTGTATGCGACTTTGTACTGTTCTCCTTCTGGAGTACAACTTACACTAGGTAAGAAAGTGGTTTCTCCAATGTATTTGTCAAGGGATAAACTTCCAACAGAATTGTCATCTCTCCCTAATATTCTTTGGGCTACTGGTCCTAATGATGTAGGTCTTTTGGAACTACCACCATATGTTGTAACATTGAAAGCCAATGTTAAAATGCCACGAATTCCCCAATACAAAATCTCTAGTGAAGGTGAAAAAGCGTTGTTAGCGATCAATTACGATCTGATTGAAAAAGATGTGATTGAAGAGGCAAGAGGCAACATTTGCAATAGTCCTGTTCTGCCTGTTTTGAAGCGAACTGACACTTCCCAGCCACCTGTTTACAGATTCGTGATTGATCTTAGAGAGGTGAATAAAATAGTTGTGCCACAATTTCCAGTTGTTCCTGACATTACTGCCCTATTGGCTATGATTCCAGCTTCTGCCACCTGGTTTTCGGTGATTGACTTGAAGAATGCTTTCTTCAGCATCCCGATTGCCGAGGAGAGCAGGGATATTTTTGGCTTCAGTTTAGGAGGACGCAGCTTCCGCTTTAAACGCCTCCCCAGGGCTACTGTGAAAGTCCATCAATATATAGTCAAGCTCTAAAGACACAGCTTGATACAATTGTTTTACCTGAAGGTGCTACCCTCATTCAGTATTTTGATGATTTGCTTATTGCTGCAGATACTGAGGAAATCTGTAAAGAAGCCACATTGTCATTGTTGCGTCATTTGTGTGATTTGCACCACAAAGTGTCTCTCTCAAAATTGCAATATTGTCGACAAGAAGTGACCTACTTAGGTCATCTCTTATCGAAGGAGGGAAGGAAACTGACCCCAGAAAGAATTCAGGCAATAGCGAAATTGAGTGTGCCAAGAACACAGAGAGAAGTACGTGCTTTCTTGGGCATTACATCATATTGCAGGCAATGGATACCAAATTTTTTGTTATTAGCCAAACCTTTGGTGGCATTAACGTGTAAAGATGCACCCAATCCCGTTCCTTTGTCTGAAGAGTGTCAGAAAAGTTTTTTTGATTTGCGCACAGCATTATGTTCGGCTCCTGTGTTAGGTACACCCAAGTACAGTAAGCCCTTTACATTGTATGTCCATGAGAAAGAGGGTTGTGCATTATCAGTGTTGACTCAGTTGTTTGGAGACAAGCAGCGTCCATGGATCCGGTAGCTAAAGCATTGCCGAGTTGTTTAAGAGCAACGGCGGCAGCAGCTGTTTCTATTCGACAGTCTGCTGGTCTAGTGATGAATAACATGTTAGTTGTGATGGTTCCACATGCAGTGGACACGTTGTTAAACAGAACCAAGGCACAGCACTTAACTAGTGCTCGATTGTCAGGTTACGAATTAACCTTGTTAGCAAGTCATGTGCACATAAAAAGATGCAACACACTCAACCCAGCTACGTTGTTGCCAATTGTAACAGAGTTAGATGATTCAGAACCGCATGATTGTTTTCTTAGAACAGAAGAAGAAACAAAAGGGAGAGTAGATCTCCAGGCTACTCCTCTTGCTGAATGTGATGGTACATTATGGGTGGATGGTTCATGCTTCAAGCTCCCGAATGGTGACACGACTGCAGCATATGCTGTCACGACTTTGCATACAATTGTTGAAGCTGCACGTATCCCACATAATTCAGCTCAAGCAGCAGAATTGATTGCACTTACAAGAGCATGTGTGTTGTCAAAAGGAATGAAAGTGACCATCTACACCGATAGTCAGTATGCGTTTGGAGTGGCTCACAGTTTTGGACGATTGTGGAAAGAACGTGGGTTCCTGACTTCGCATGGAGCTAAGATTCAGCATGGTCAGTTGGTGAATGAGCTTCTTGAATCACTGACCTTGCCTCTGCAAGTAGCGATTGTGAAATGTAGTGCTCACAAGAAGGTGACTGATGATGTTGGTCGTGGAAATGCATTTGATGATGAAATCGCGAAAGAAACTGCAAGGAATGTAATGAGCCGAATGTATGTTACAGGCCCTGCAAGATGGGTTGGTGATGTTGGAATGTGTGAAGACACGATAGAGAGTGTGAAGTCTATTCAAGCTGAGGCTACAGAGAAAGAGTTGAACATGTGGAGAGAAAGTACGGGTAGATTGGATGCCAATGGTTGCTGGATTGAATTGTCAGAGCATCATAGATGGTTGTTACCCGATGCGTACGTGTTTGCAGAAGTTACAATGGCCCATGGAATGGCTCACATCAGTGTGAAAGGGATTTGTAAGTTGTTGGCTCCAGTATGGAAAAATGCAGAAACTCCAAAGTGTGCAGAGAGTGTGGTCAAGAATTGCATGGTGTGTCTGAAACATAACCCTGGTAGGGGAACCCCAACTCCAGCTGGTCATTTTGCACCTCCTACGTATCCGTTCGAGGTTTTGCAGCTAGATTTCATCCACATGGAGAGGTGCAACAATTTAAAATACGTACTCGTTGTTGTTTGTGCCTTTTCAAGATAGGTGGAAGCCTATCCCCTAAAAGACAACACTGCCTTATCCACAGCTAAAGCCCTTGTGAAAGAGTTCTTTCCCAGATTCGGAATGCCTAGAATGGTCTGGAGTGACAATGGGAGTGAATTTGTGGGTCGTGTGATGAAGAGAGTATGTGAAGGGCTAGGCATTCAGCAAAAGTTCCACGCTGCAAATCACCCCCAATCAGCTGGATTAGTAGAATGCTACAACGGCACTTTAAAACTTAAACTGGCCAAAATCCAAGCGAGCTCTGGTCTTAAATGGCCTGACGCTCTACCCCTTAGCACTCCTATCCACCAGAATGACTGTGCATTCGCGAGTGGGACTTAGCCCATATGAGATAGTTTTTGGCCGCCCGGCCAACATATGGGGAGTGCCAAGGCCCACAAAGTTCAGTGAAATTGAACACCCTGTTTTGCTTGATTATTTGTACGAATTGACGGCTAAATTGCGTGTTTTACACCAACAGGTCCATGACACCCTGCCTCCGGTCTCTGAGACTCCAGGTCACCCCATCGACTCTGGAACCCGGGTTCTCGTGAAGGATTTCCAGCGAACCAAGAACGACCAGCCCAGGTGGACCGGACCGCACCTCGTCCTTCTTTCCACGAGATCAGAAGTTCGAGTGGAAGGGAAGAAGCACTGGATCCACGGAGTCCACTGCAAGAGGGTACCTTTACCTCTGCCGTACGACCAGTGAGTCCAGAAGGGTGTCGCCGACTCAGAAACTGAAACTGTGCCACGTTTTCTGCCTTTCAGTGATGCACGAGTGAAAGGAACACTTACTGAACAAGAGAGTGATAACATTTTGCAACCAGCTGTATCACCATCAGTTCGATTGGACACTACAGAACCTGAACTCCTTTTCCAAGATAATACAATACCAGAAAAACAATGGTATAATCTGAGGCCGAGAAATACGAACTAATAAAAGGTTTTTTTCCTCCAAGTACTATTTTTGAAAGCGCAGCTCTCCCATCTGAGAAACTTGCTTATTTTAGTTTTTCGAACCGCCATCCAGGTTCCGCTGCTAGGGCCGCGATTGCCCAAAGTCTTTGGGGTGCAGCTGACGACGTTAGGTCGACAGTTCTGGTTGGTCCAAGGGAGTTGCCCTAGACTGACAGAAGCAACCCTTAGCAGAAACAACCTCCCATCGCGGGCAGCACTTTAGAGAGGATGGAGTTTTTCGAGATGGAGAGACCTGCCAAAACAATGAACTTTAAAGCCAGGATACGTAAAATAATGACAAAGAAAAGCTTTGTGATATTGTGCATTTTCATGTTATTCAGTGTGATGATATTTTTAATAAGTTATGTGTTATTCTCTTTTCGAGTAACATTTGCACCCACTCCATCACCTATACCTCTTCCTTCTACCGTTCCCCCACACTCTTTTCAACCCCTTCCTGAACACAAATCCGCTAGGAGATTAGAGTTTATTAATAACTCCTTTGTTCAGCTTTTGCACCAACACCAACTAGTAATGAACACAACTAACTGTTGGGTGTGTGGTCTTATGCCTCACACAACGGATAAAGGTATCCCTTATCTGGTCCTGCCTTTCAGCCACAATGGTTCTGTGTGGGCATACAGAACAATGTTCATCTATGCACAGGCAGTCTACCCCCTACATTCTGTGGAAGACAACCCTAAGAATAGTGCTCTAGTCAAGGGTATAGTAGACATGATTAAGGAAGATATTTCCTACGAGACTATCCCTAGACATGAGACACTAGTATACATAGGGTGGAACGTAACCGGATATGGAGCTACTCTGAGTGAGAAACAGCAAGCTAAGAGATCTTCCCCGATTTGGATTGTACCCCATCAGGGTCACCTGTGTCTGCAAGGTACTGGCAAGAATCCCAGAGCTCAGCTAGGGAAAAGCATCTGTACTGAAACATATGTTTTGCATCTCAGACTTCCCCTCCGTTCTTAGCAGCTAAGGGTACCTATTTCATCTGCCATGATAGAGCCTATACCTGGTTGCCCCCTGACTTTTCGGGCACATGTTTTGTTTCGTTCCTGCTGCCTCCCACCTACACAGCGGCGGCAGATTACCACAAGACAAGGATAGTTAGAGGTGCCTTCAGCGAAGACGACACTGCAGGACAAGAATTTGGGGACTTCGTAAAGGGTTTTCTGCCGTTCTGGGGACCGATGGCTAACAGCAGGAACATAAGGCAATTGACAAGGGTGGTTGAGTCCACCGTAATTGAAACTGCTGGTGCCCTTAGTAACTTGACTGCTGAGCTCCAGTCAGATCGTCTTATGACCCTTCAGAACAGGGTCGCATTAGATGTCATACTTGCAGACCGAGGTGGGGTATGTAGATTGATTCAATCGAGTTGCTGTGTTTTCATTCCAGATAACGCTCCAACAGTGTACCAGGCCATCTCTAAACTGCATAAGATTTCCGAATCTATTCATGTGGATAAAGGAGATTGGTCATTAATGGGATGGTTCTGGGAACTGATATCCGGCTGGGGATGGAAAATTCTGATGGTCATTGGGATGGTCTTAGCCATTCTTTTCCTGTTCTGTCTGTGCATGCAGTGTGCCCCTGCAATATGTGGCGTCTGTGTACATCATGTGTAAGGAAACCTGTATCAAGAGACGAGCTAAGTACTAGAATGATGTTACAGCAACATCTCAATGACTTTAGGAATATAGACCTGGACTCAGATTAGGATGAGATTAGGTTAAATTGCCTATGTAGCATGACGATTTTTATATCAAAAGACCGAAAATGGCTAGTACACTATGTACAAGCATTTTCGTCATATTCGAGTGACGATTTCACCTCGAAATCATCATTTTCGTCTTGAACCCTTGGCTTCCATTTTGTGTACGGCAGCCATTTAGTGGGTTGCCCTCACATAGGCTTATAATACAGCTAAATTCGATATCAAAGGACACGTACACCTTGATTGACTTTTCTCTGACCTGGGCAAGCTGAAACCTTTGCCTCAGGCCGAACCTGCTTGGTCAGTTCCTCTCCCAGTGGCCGAACGAGATAGCATCAAGGCACAACATGTGATAAACCCTTTTCATCGCACACACACCCTGCCTAATCTTGCTCCCACCTGTCCCTGTTCCTTTCTATCTGACTTGCTTTACGAGGAGGAGGTGCCCGTTTTTATTGGGGGTCCACCGATATCTGATGAAACTGTTGCGCCTTGCCGGGTAATTTGTTGTGGGCTGGACAAACTGAAATGTGGGCTTGTCATCATGACTCTGCTTTTTCTTTGTAGTGAAAATATGTGAATAGTCTACTGTAAATGTAGGAATGTTTGCCTGGAGCTGAATATTTTGTATAAAAAGAGAAGCCTGGCTTTGTAAGATTGAGCAGTCTCCTGAGAATATACATCCCGTGTTGTTGTACTTCTAGGACCTGTTACTTGGTTGCTGCCAATAAATTCGATCTTTGACTTCACCTAGAAGACTCTGAGTTTCTGTGGTCTAAATCAGGAAAGTACTCGAGGTCTTTGGGTGTGTACCCTGACACCACTGGGTTAACGGTTCGGTGCCGGTTCTGAAAAACCCAGTACCTCAAAACCCAGATATTTTATTTTGGAGGGTTGCCAAGTAAATCCTGTGTGCACAAAATGTTCCCTACTACACATGACATTTAAAGGTAAAGCCTCACATTCATCAGTATTCAGCCAACATCCTACCAGGTGAGAAAAAAGTAGTGACATGCTGGAGGAAAGGAGATAGGAAAATGGTAGAGTTAGAACAATATAGAAGGATGTCATCAGCATTAAACGGACATCTTAATTTGTTGTGACCTAATTTTAAAGCATGAAATGTGTTCATCTTGTCAGATTCTGGTTAAAAAGGGTTCAAGTACAGTAATAAACAAAAGAGGTGATAGTAGACAACCTTGATGAACCCCTCTAAATAAAAGAAAGTAGACTGAGAGTACACAGTTAACAAAAAGTGCAGGTTTAGGGCCCTTGTACAACAAAGAAATTAAAACAATCAGTTTGGGTAGAAAATCTATTTTAATACCTGAAATATAAAATCACAACCAATCCTATCAGAAGCTTTTTATGCATCCACAGCAATAGCAGCAATAGGATGATCTAGTGGGGATTCCTTGCTTAAGATGTTGAAAAAGACATGAGCATTGTCAGATGCCAGTTGGTCCTTAGTAAAATATGATTTGCTCAGGTCCATTGAGATCAGGCAAAATAGGATCAATGCACAGTGCCAAACTTTTTGCGAACATTGTGTAATCAGCATTAACTAAAGAAATAGGATGGTAGTTCTTACATTGTGCGAGATCCTTAGTATCTTTTGGAATTGAGCAAATCATGGTTTCCTGTAATAAGCCTTGAGAGGCACCTTTAGTGATGAATGAGTTAAACAAAAGTGAAAGGTTGGGAAGAAGGGGCTTGGCAAAGTGGCTATGAAATTCGATAGCAAAGCCATCAGGTCCAGGAGCTTTCTCTCTGCTCAGTATGGAGACTGCATGGCTAATTTCTAAAGGTAAAATATCTGCTCCCAGTGGTTCTAAATGGTGCAAAGGGGTCGATTACGATGGCGGACGGAAGGGCGACCACCAGCCTGGAGTAGGCGGAAAATGCCTTTTTCGTGTCCACCTGCCGCGGTCACTCCGTCTGCCATATTAGGATGGTAAACACTGTCAAAAGTCTGTACGCGAAGGAAGAGCACGCACCGCTGCGGAACTACACCCGACCCCGCGGCGGACGTAACCAATCCAGAGGCACCGCCGTATGGAATGACGTCTCCGACCGTCCTCCAAATCACGATGGCGGAAAACACACATAAAATCGCTGCGGAAAAACAACCTGCCTGAACACGGCGGATTCCCCACATCGAAGATACAACACATTGCAGAGAAACCCACCACAAGCAGATCACCATCATGGACCCTGCGCTACACGCATTTCCAATACTCTTCGTGCTCCACCACCAGCAAGTCATGGACCATCATCGACGACGACGCAGGTACGCCAACCCACCAATTGCTGTCGGAAGGGGAGTACCTGCCAGGGCTGTGACGTTGGAAGGGGGAGTGTCATGTTTGAGAAACTACATTGACGATCGCACCAATATACCCACAATTGAAGTACACAACCAGGAATGACAACAACAAACCACAAAATATGATTTACTAGCTTTATTTAACATATTAGGTGTATAATCTCAGAGTATTCAAGAGCATGGGCATTGTGGCCAACAGAACAGGTACGTCACTGGCAGCATATGAGAGGGCAGAATGCATTATCAGAACACCAACAGGGCATTGTGGCCAACAGAGCAGGTACATCACTGGCAGCACGTGAGAGGGGCTAAGTGCATCAACAGTCCATTGCACAGAACAGGTACATCACTGGCAGCAAATGAGAGGTCAGAATGCATTATCAGAACAGCAACAGGGCATTGTGGCCAACAGAGCAGGTACATCACTGGCAGCATATGAGAGGGCATAATGCATAATCAGAACAGCAACAGGGCATTGTGGCCAACAGAGCAGGTACATCACTGGCAGCACGTGAGAGGGGCTAAGTGCATCAACAGTCCATTGCACAGAACAGGTACATCACTGGCAGCATATGAGAGGGCAGAATGCATTATCAGAACAGCAACAGGGCATTGTGGCCAACAGAGCAGGTACATCACTGGCAGCATATGAGAGGGCAGAATGCTTTATCAGAACAGCAACAGGGCATTGTGGCCAACAGAACAGGTACATCACTGGCAGCACGTGAGAGGGGCTAAGTGCATAAACAGTCCATTGCACAGAACAGGTACATCACTGGCAGCACGTGAGAGGGGCTAAGTGCATCAACAGTCCATTGCACAGAACAGGTACATCATTGGCAGCACGTGAGAGGGGCTAAGTGCATCAACAGCCCATTGCACAGAACAGGTACATCATTGGCAGCACGTGAGAGGGGATAAGTGCATCAACAGTCCATTGCACAGAACAGGTACATCACTGGCAGCATATGAGAGGGCAGAATGCATTATCAGAACAGCAACAGGGCATTGTGGCCAACAGAGCAGGTACATCACTGGCAGCACGTTAGAGGGGCTAAGTGCATCAACAGTCCATTGCACAGAACAGGTACATCATTGGTAGCACATGAGAGGGGCGAAGTGCATCAACAGTCCATTGCACAGAACAGGTACATCACTGGCTACCCAAGTACGTGTGTCAAGCGACCCGTCCCAAGGACATTAATAATGCTATGGTGGTTACATTCGTCAATCTACACACAAAGTAAAATTACATGTGAGTGATGTCAACTAAACCTCACACCACAGAATCTGGTGGACTGCATGAACTACTCGCCTCGGACACACTTCCAGCACCAGAAACTGGAGTGTGAGACACAGCCACCGATCTACTGACTGACACATGAGCCATAGACCCAGACACACTGCCAGCACCAGAAACAGGAGTGTGACACATAGCCACCGATCTACTGACTGACACATGAGCCATAGACCCAGACACACTGCCAGCTCCAGAAACAGGAGTGTGAGACACAGCCACAGATCTACTGACTGACACATGAGCCATAGACCCAGAAACACTGCCAGCACCAGCAACAGGAGTTTGAGGCACAGCCGCAGCTGTGGTGACTGACACATGAGCCATAGACCCAGACACACCACCAGCACCAGAAACAGGAGTGTGAGACACATCCACAGATCTACTGACTGACACTTGAGCCATAGACCCAGACACACTGCCAGGACATGTCCCTGTACAGTGACTAACAAATACCATGCCTGCATCTGACACATGAGAGTGGCGGATACACACAGTGGCAGTACCTGCAACAGGAGAGGGCACAACTGACACAGTGCTACTACATGATGCATGACAGCGAACAATAGACACAGTGCCACTATCTGACACATGAGAGTGAACTGCAGCTGAGCCACTAGGAACACTGAAATTATGAGCCACAGGGCTGTATGGGCCAGGAGGTAGGGTGGCTCTGGGAGCTGGGGAAAGCTGTACTGGAGCGACATTGAGGTGGTCAGGTGTCACTGGTGTGTGCCTCCGTTGCTTTGTGAAATGTAGGGGCATCCCGGACATGACTGGACTGGTAAGTGGAGTGGCATCATCAGACATCAAAGGTGGATCATGTGTTTGTGGTGGTCTGCTCTCTGGGGACGTGCTGGGCCCTGCCTGTCGTTTGCTGTGGGCCTGCCTTCTGCCCTCTGCATCATGTGTAATGGGGGATGCAACAACAGTGAACTCCTTCCTCTGCTTCTGCGGGGCGTGGATGGGAGTAGAGGTATGGGGGGACTCCACCGCTGACACATGTGTTGTACGTTCCTTCAACAACATCAGCCTCAGTGCAGCCAGGGGTGATGTATGCCTGTCCTTGATGGAGCTCATGTCCATGGGAGAACCCTTGGCCATGGGATGTGCCTTGGGCGTAGGAGGTGTCCTGTCTCTGGAATGTCCCTGATCCCTGGGCGGTGCCCTGTCCCTGGGTGCAGACTTGTCCATTGTAGTGTCCCTCTCCTTTGAAGCGACCTTGCCCTTGGGAGTGTCCCTGCTCTTGGGAGGTGCCCTTTCCTTTGTAGTGTCCTTGTCCTTGGGAGTGTCCCTGCTCTTGGGAGGTGCCCTTTCCTTTGTAGTGTCCTTGTCCTTGGAAGTGTCCCTCCTCTTGGGAGGTGCCCTTTCCTTTGTGGTGTTCTTGTCCTTGGGAGTGTCCCTGCTCTTGGGAGGTGCCCTTTCCTTTGTAGAGTCCTTGTCCTTGGGAGTGTCCCTGCTCTTGGGAGGTCCCCTTTCCTTTGTAGTGTCTTTGTCCTTGGGAGTGTCCCTGGACTTGGGAGGTGCCCTTGCCTTGGGAGTACCTTTTGTGGGGGATGCCTGTGTAGCATGTGAAGCCATTTCCCCCAACACCCCTTGATGATCCTGTGTGTCAACTCCAGTGTAGCTCACGTCGTCTTCAGTGAAAGATATCCCAGTCCTAGGGGATGGTGTCTGTGCCCTCCGTGCCCTGCCTTGCTGCCTGTGGCTGCTTCTAGTGAAATAACCTGAATAAGAGGCCTGGTCTGAAAATTCACTCTCCCCTGAAACATCAAGTGGAGTGGATGGTGGTACAGAAGTAGCACCCTGTCTATGCGACTGTACAATGGCTAAAGACACAGTGTTTGCTAATGACTGAATTGTTCTGTGGAGACCAGCAACATCGCCATGCATCCCCTCCATGAATGCCACCACCTGCCCCAACTTCCTATCGTGGTCTTGGAATGCATTGATCATGTTGGTCTGCCCTACACACAGCTGTTGCAGCAGACCTACTGCCTCAGCACAAAGTGCACTTTGTGTCACAGGGGCAGGCTCTGCGGTGCCTGCACCGAAGGCAACTCTGCTCCCCCTACTCTGACGAGCACGAGCAGCACAAGTTGCAGTGGGTGGCAGTGTGGGCCCTGTGTGCTGTGTCCCGACTGAAGGTGTCGATTGCCCACTCCCTGTCTGTGACAACAGTGATGACTCACCAACACTGTTTGATGATGAGGAAGATGGTGTTTCCACTTGTGAGTCCTCTGGTACGGTTCTGTCCCCCTCTCCGTGGCTGCCCTCTTCAGTGTCAGTCTGCGTGTGTGTGATTTCGGATCCGGATGCATTGCCACCACTCATCTCCGTAGTCTGTGGGTCCGTGCCCTCTGCCAAAGCTGAAAGAGAGAGAAAAGGGTTTTACCTAGGTGCCACACTCACGTATTGAATGTTAAAAAATCAAAAATTTCCTTACAGTCGAATAACATGTATCACCCATCCTGCACACGAACCACCCCTACCAGACATCCTCATTGCAAAGAACCGGTGTTGGCTGTGAAACAAGTACATAATACAAACAGGGCAACTGCATGCAGTGCAGCACACATGTCAAGCCATGGGACCACAGACCTCAAGGGCATGTCCTGGAACCCTCAAATACAAAGCAAGTGGCATGACCACCTGGTGGACATGGAGGCTAACGCTCACTCCGCTAATGGCACCTATATGCAATTGCAGCCAAACAAACGCACCACGGATGTCACTACTTTGTATGAGCACCAATACATGCATGCACTCACAAGTCTCACACACATACAGTCTGCTTACCGCTAGTTTGCTGTTGATCCCCTCCCAGCCGGGCGGACAGGTCAGGATGCGTCACAGCAATGATACGGTGCATTAGAGGGGTTATGGTGCGCCGGGCCAGACGGGTTGATCTTGGAATCATCCCCAGTGTCATCTCGGCAACATTCTTGCTCAGCCTGGATATGTCGTCCCAGCGCTTGTGGCAGTGTGTGTGTCGTCTCTTGCACACTCCCACTGCCCGTACATCACGTGCTATTGTCCTCCACACGGCCTTGCGAAGGTGCAGCTTGACCTACCATGATGGGAGACAAGAGGGAAACGTGAGTGGACCGTTTGACATTCACAAACATCGCGGAAACACGTATCTTCATGCAGCCATGCTCAGTACAACACATGTGAAGGCCCCTTAGCACACCGCCAAGCTTGCAGAAGCCAGGAGTCAGTGACCACCTCATGCCCACCAACATGTTCCACACTGCACTTACCACCTGTCCGGGGGCACCATATAGCCAGTCATAGTGGCTGAGCACACCGTCCACAAGGACTTCCAGCTCCGCTGCGGAGAAGGGACGAGACCGGGTCTCTCGCACTCCCTGCATGGCAATGTTCATGAACGTGACAGTACCGAAGCAGTTGTTGGATATCTCAGCAGCAGCAGGTCGAGGTGATGGTCGCAGGCAGCAGTTGTTGGATATCTCAGCAGCAGCAAGTCGAGGTGATGGTCGCAGGCAGCAGTTGTTGGATATCTCAGCAGCAGCAGGTCGAGGTGATGGTCGCAGGCAGCAGTTGTTGGATATCTCAGCAGCAGCAGGTCGAGGTGATGGTCCCAGGCAGCAGTGGCTGAAAGCAGTGAATGTGTGCAGCCGAAATTCACACATATATAGGGCCCAGAGCTCATATCAGTGGCACACGTCTGCAGCTATTGGTTTTCCCGGGATGCCTCATTCAAAAAAAGCCAATGAGTGGCCCTGGTGTGGCGGTGCACGGCTTCCGCTATATTTGAATGCGCATATGCGCCCTGCGTTACCTATTTCTATTGGCTACATGTGCACGGACTGTCACGGTCACAGATCTGCAACCGCATGTTCGCGCTTCCGCCACGGTGCATCATTTGAACAATATCAAAGCCTGGCGTCGCCATGGCGGTGCACGCATTACGCGTGGGCGGTGCAGGCTAACACATACTTTTTAATATGCAATTCAAAATGTCAGTTGATGCCCCCATTACCGTCACATTGCAGCACCCACCACACACCGCCGGTCCAGGCCGGTCACCCACCGCCGGTCCAGGCCAGTCACCCACCGCCGCATGGTGGCCGGTCACACACCACCAGTCCAGGCTGGTCACCCACTGCCGGTCCAGGCCAGTCACCCACCCCCGGGTGGTGGCCGGTCACCCACCGTCGGTCCAGGCCGGTCACCCACCGCCGGTCCAGGCCAGTCACCCACCGCCGGTCCAGGCCAGTCACCCAACGCTGGGTGGTGGCAGGTCACACACCGCCGGTCCAGGCCAGTCACCCACCGCCGGGTGGTGGCCGGTCACACACCGCCGGTCCAGGCGAGTCACCCACTGCTGGTCCAGGCGAGTCACACACCGCTGGGTGGTGGCCGGTCACACACCGCCGGTTCAGGCCAGTCACCCACCGCCGGGTGGTGGCCGGTCACACACCGCCGTCCAGGCCGGTCACCCACCGCTGGTCCAGGCCGGTCACTCACCGCCGGTCACCCACCGCCGGTCCAGGCCGGTCACCCACCGCCGGTCCAGGCCGGTAACCCACCGCCGGTCCAGGTTGGTCACCCACCGCCGGTCTAGGCCAGTCACCCACCGCCGGTCCAGGCCAGTCACCCACTGCCGGGTGGTGGCCGGTCACACACCGCCGGTCCAGGACAGTCACCCACCGCTGGTCCAGGCCAGTGACCCACTGCCGGTCCAGGCCGGTCACCCACCGCCGGTCTAGGCCAGTCACCCACCGCCGGTCCAGGCCAGTCACCCACTGCCGGGTGGTGGCTGGTCACACACCGCCGGTCCAGGCCGGTCACCTACCTCCAGTCCAGGCCAGTCACCCACCTCCGAGTGGTGGCCGGTCACACACCGCCAGCACCTGGACCGGCGGTGGGTGAGCGGCCTGGACCGGCGGTGGGTGACAGGCCTGGACCGGCGGTCTGTGCTGTGAGGGGGCGACTGGTGCTGGCGGTTGCTACTTTTGTCAGTCAAGTTTCGATCACCTGAGGGACAATATTATCATGATCAATGTTGTGGACATGACATGTTTTTGGTACCAACATTACAAATCAATAACCTCTCTCACCCACCCCACCCACCACCACCCTCCCTGTGGACATGGGGGCCTGTTGGGAGATGTAGTGCTGGTCTAACACACACCACACCCACCTCACACACACACCCCACCCACCACCACCCTCCCTGTGGACATGGGGGCCTGTTGGGAGTTGTAGTGCTGGTCTCCCACACACCCCACCCACCACCACCCTCCCTGTGGACATGGGGGCCTGTTGGGAGTTGTAGTGCTGGTCTAACCCACACCTCACCCACCTCTCACACACACCTCACACACACCACCTCCCTCCCTGTGGGCATGGGGGCCTGTTGGATGTTGTAGTGCTGGTCTCTCACACACCCCACCCACCACCACCTTCCCTGTGGACATGGGGGCCTGTTGGGATTTGTAGTGCTGGTCTAACACACACCCCACCCACCTCTCACACACACCCCACCACCCTCCCTGTGGACGTGGGGGCCTATTGGGAGTTGTAGTGCTGGTCTCTCACACACCCCACCCACCACCACCCTCCCTGTGGACCTGGGGGCCTGTTGGGAGTTGTAGTGCTGGTCTAACACACACGCCACCCACCTCTCACACACACCCCACCACCCTCCCTGTGGACCTGGGGGCCTGTTGGGAGTTGTAGTGCTGGTCTCTCACACGCCCCACCCACCACCATCCTCCCTGTGGACATGGGGGCCTGTTGGGAGTTGTAGTGTTGGTCTAACACACACCCCACCCACCTCTCACACACACCCCACCACCCTCCCTGTGGACCTGGGGGCCTTTTGGGAGTTGTAGTGCTGGTCTAACACACACCCCACCCACCTCTCACACACCCCACCACCCTCCTTGTGGACCTGGGGGCCTGTTGGGAGTTGTAGTGCTGGTCTCCCACACGCCCCACCCACCACCACCCTCCCTGTGGACATGGGGGCCTGTTGGGAGTTGTAGTGCTGGTCTAACACACACCCCACCCACCTCTCACACACCCCACCCCACTCCCTGTGGACCTGGGGGCCTGTTGGGAGTTGTAGTGCTGGTCTAACACATACCCCATCCACCTCTCACACACACCCCACCACCCTCCCTGTGAACCTGGGGGCCTGTTAGGAGTTGTAGTGCTGGTCTCTCACACGCCCCACCCACCACCACCCTCCCTGTGGACCTGGGGGCCTGTTGGGAGTTGTAGTGCTGGTCTAGCACACACCCCACCCACCTCTCACACACACCCCACCACCCTCCCTGTGGACCTGGGGGCCTGTTGCGAGTTGTAGTGCTGGTCTAACACACACCCCACACACCTCTCACACACACCCCACCACCCTTCCTGTGGACCAGGGGGCCTGTTGGGAGTTGTAGTGCTGGTCTCTCACACACCCCACCCACCACCACCCTCCCTGTGGACCTGGGGGCCTGTTGGGAGTTGTAGTGCTGGTCTAACACACACCTCACCCACTTCTCATGCACATCCCACCACCCTGCCTGTGGACCTGGGGTCCTGTTGGGCGTTGCAGTGCTGGTCTAACACACACCCCACCCACCTCCACACACACCCCACCACCCTCCCTGTGGACCTGGTGGCCTGTTGGGAGTTGTAGTGCTGGTCTAAAACACACCCCACCCACCTCTCACACACACCCCACCACCCTCCCTGTGGACCTGGGGGCCTGTTGGGAGTTGTAGTGTTGGTCTCTCACACGCCCCACCCACCACCACCCTCCCTGTGGACCTGGGGGCCTGTTGGGAGTTGTAGTGCTAATCTAACACACACCCCACCCACCTCTCACACACACCCCACCACCCTCCCTGCGGACCAGGGGGCCTGTTGGGAGTTGTAGTGCTGGTCTCTCACACGCCCCACCCACCACCACCCTCCCTGTGGACATGGGGGCTTGTTGGGAGTTGTAGTGTTGGTCTCTCACACACCCCACCCACCACCACCCTCCCTGTGGACCTGGGGGCCTGTTGGGAGTTGTAGTGCTGGTCTAACACACACCCCACCCACCTCTCACACACACCCTACCACCCTCCCTGTGGACCTGGGGGCCTGTTGGGAGTTATAGTGCTGGTCTAACACACACCCCACCCACCTCTCACACACACCCCACCACCCTCCCTGTGGACCTGGGGGCCTGTTGGGAGTTGTAGTGCTGAGAACTACCGCCCTATATCTCTTCTGCCCTGGACTGCTAAAGTCACCGAGGCTCATGTCAATTCCATTCTATCTGACCATCTTGCCCGCAATCAGATACTGGACTCTAGTCAAAACGGCTTCCGCCCTGGACACAGTACCGAGACCGCCCTGCTCCATATTATCGAGCATTTACGCCTGGTGCTTGACTCCGGGCGTACGGCAGCGCTCCTTTTATTAGATCTGAGCGCTGCCTTCGATACTGTGTCCCATCGCATACTGATTCAACGCCTGGAGGAAGCCGGAGTCGAGGGAACCGCTCTTCAGTGGTTTCGATCTTTTCTATCAGATCGAACCTTTAAAGTGGCTATACCACCTTGCCAGTCCACTATCCACCCCTTGGATCTGGGAGTCCCACAGGGCTCCTCGTTGAGTCCCACTCTGTTCAACTTATATGTGAAACCGCTGTCGGTAGTCGTCAAACAGTGGGGTTTGACGATGACCTCATATGCTGACGACACACAGCTAGCGGTGACACTGAGTGGAGACCCAGATGTGGAGCCTCCCAGATTCCGAGCCGGACTTGTAGCAGTAGCCAATTGGCTACGTACCAATTGTTTACAATTGAATGCCACTAAGACTGAAGTGATGGTCCTAGGAAAACATGCTGAGCTATGGGGAGATCAGTGGTGGCCTCCAGAACTGGGCGTCACTCCTATACCGGCAACAGAAGTGAAAAACTTAGGGATCTGGCTGGATCCTGCGCTCACCTTCACTGGGCATACGAAGAAGGTTGCAGCCACATGTTACCGTATACTGCGAGGCATAAAGCCGGTACTTAAATACTTTGACCCTCCTACTCGGCAGCTCGTAGTCCAAGCCTCAATACTATCTTGGCTGGACTATGGAAGTGCGCTGATGTTAGGGGTCAACCAGGCTGAGGTATCCAGACTCCAGAGGGTGCAAAATGCCGCGGCGCGGGCCATTGTTGGTCTTCCCAGACATTGCTCTGTCTCCGGCACTATTATTGCTCTCCATTGGTTGCCGGTCAGACAGAGGATTAAGTTTAAAGCACTCTGTCTGGCTTTTAAAATCTTGAAACTTTCCTCACCGCCGGCTCTTGTTAATCTACTCACTCCATACATACCTCTGAGATCCTTAAGATCAGAGGCTCTGCATCTGGCGATTTGCCCTCGGTTTAAACTCAGCAGAATGGGTGGTCGCTCTTTTCGGGTGCTTGCCGCGGGACTATGGAACTCGCTTTCAGTGCACATCCGAGCTTTGAATGATTTGTCTATCTTCAGGCGTACTATTAAAACGTTCCTGTTTTCTGCTTCTGAATAGCTTTTCTTTTTTATTCTGCATGTTATGTTATAGTACCTGTCTGAGCGCCTGGACGCCCCTTTGCTGGGGTATCAGTGCGCTATAAAAATATAATTAACATAACATAACATAACATCTAACACATACCCCACCCACCTCTCACACATACCCCACCACCCTCCCTGTGGACCTGGGGGCCTGTTGGGAGTTGTAGTGCTGGTCTCTCACACACCCCACCCACCACCACCCTCCCTGTGGACATGGGGGCTTGTTGGGAGTTGTAGTGTTGGTCTCTCACACAACCCACCCACCACCACCCTCCCTGTGGACCTGGGGGCCTGTTGGGAGTTGTAGTGCTGGTCTAACACACACCCCACCAACCTCTCACACACACCCCACTACCCTCCCTGTGGACCTGGGGGCCTGTTGGGAGTTGTAGTGCTGGTCTAACACACACCCCACCCACCTCTCACACACACCCCACCACCCTCCCTGTGGACCTGGGGGCCTGTTGGGAGTTGTAGTGCTGGTCTAACACACACCCCACCCACCTCTCACACACACCCCACCACCCTCCCTGTGGACCTGGGGGCCTGTTGGGAGTTGTAGTGCTGGTCTTACACACACCTCTCACACACACCCCACCACCCTCCCTGTGGACCTGGGGGCCTGTTGGGAGTTGTAGTGCTGGTCTCTCGCACGCCCTCCCTGTGGACCTGGGGGCCTGTTGGGAGTTGTAGTGCTGGTCTAACACACACCCCACCCACCTCTCAAACACACCCCACAACACTCCCTGTGGACCTGGGGGCCTGTTGGGAGTTGTAGTGCTGGTCTAACACACACCCCACCCACCTCTCATACACACCCCACTACCCTCCCTGTGTCCCTGGGGGCCTGTTGGGAGTTGTAGTGCTGGTCTCTCACACACCCACCCTCCACCACCCTCCTTGTGGACCTGGGGGCCTGTTGGGAGTTGTAGTGCTGGTCTAACACACACCCCACCCACCTCTCACACAAAACCCTATACCCTCCCTGTGGACCTGGGGGCCTGTTGGAAGTTGTAGTGCTGGTTTCTCACACGCCCCACCCAACACCACCCTCCATGTGGACATGGGGGCCTTTTGGGAGTTGTAGTGCTGGTCTCTCAGACACCCCACCCACCTCTCACACACACCCCACCACCCTCCCTGTGGACATGGGGGCCTGCTGGGAGTTGTAGTGCTGGCTGCTTTGCCAACATGCAAGGCTGGAAACGTAGGTGGCAACATTTGTGTTTGGTCATGGTGTGTGCATTTGAAGCCAAGACTTCGCAGTTGGGTGACTATGTGGGCCACATGCATGGATTGGAGCCTGGGAGATGTGTCTTGTCAGTTGTGCAAGGCAGACCATGTCAGTGTGATGGTGGTGAATGGTTTGTACTTACCAGCCTCTAGTCCCTCCTCGATTCCTTCCAGGCTCTCAGGGTGCAGTATGCCCAGCACCTTCTCCTCCCATTCTACATATGGTATGGGCTCCGGGGGAGTGCCGCCGCCAGTGTGGTGTGCCCGCAGGTGGTTCTTTGCCCTGATGCCTTTCACCCTTGTCTTGAGGTCGTGCCACCGCCTCTGGATCTCGTGTTTGGGGCATGGCACAGTCCCTGACGCATTCACTTTGGTCACTATCCTGTCCCACATGTTGTTTTTGGTTGCCACGGTGGTCTGCTGGATTAGGGTGCCGAAGAGATGTGGTTCGACACGGATGATGTCATCCACCATGACCTTCAACTCACT
The DNA here is from genome assembly GCF_964261635.1 of Lissotriton helveticus. NCBI lineage: Eukaryota > Metazoa > Chordata > Amphibia > Caudata > Salamandridae > Lissotriton > Lissotriton helveticus. Next base: position 1,687,918,511 of record NC_136061.1, on the reverse strand, counting down.
CTCTGTGAACTTGGGATTTTTCTTTGGTGCCATGGTGTGTGATGTGCAAGGTGTTGGCGGGGTGTGGTGGGATGTGCAGGTGTGTGGTGTGTAGAGATGGTGTGATGGGTGTTTGTGTGGTGCGTGTGTTTGTGTGCAGGTTGTATGTGTGTTTTTGTGTGTCTGCTGTTCGTGGTATTCATCCTCTTGTTTGCACCTATGCTGTGATGCAAAGGATTGTGGTTGTGGGAGGGATCCATTTTATACTCTGTGTGGTGGTTGTGTCCCAATGGTTGTTGCCAGTCAGGTGTTCTGTGGGTGTGTTGACTTGGGTGCATTTTTCGGTGCTTGGGGGGTGTCATGGTGGCGTGTAGTTGCTGTGGGTGGGTGTTTCAGGTGGGTGGGTGTAATGTTTAGTGTGTTTTGTATTTACTTCCGTCAGCCATTTTGTAATCAGTTTGATGGAAGGAATGGTGTTCGTGTGGTCCTTCCGCAGTCATGCTCCGTTTGTCGATGTAATGTTTCCGCTGCGGTCGAGGAAGGATGTGAGTTCCGTTGGACTGGCGGCGTTATCCTAATCGCGAGGCCGGAGCCTCCGCAGGTATTGCGGCGGATGTGCCTGTTCGCGCAGTCATGTCCGTCCGTGGCGGAGGGTGTTTTATGGTACCGTCTGCTTGCGGCGGTTTTTTGTGTGCTCCGTCCACCGCGGACGGTGTTTGCTGTGATCCGTCCGCCGCGGTCGGAGTTTCTTCACATTATTATCCTAATCGCACCGGCGGTTTATCCGCGGAGCGGTCAGGAGTATTTTTACCGTGCCCATGGCGGACGGAACCCGTTTCCGTCCGCCATCCTAATAGGCCCCATAATATGGAGTCTTTGACATCGACCAACATTAATATCGAGTTTTAAACATCGTGGGAACAGAATATGAAGATCAAGAATATCGATGACCAGAATATCGACCGGAAGGTAAGAAATGTCGTTTTTGTTAATATCAAAATTTGTAACATCGATAGAAAAAATATCGATGTTAATAATATCAATGTTTATATTAGTGTTATGTATTTTAGTATGCCTTTTATATGTATGTGTTCTACATTTTTTGTTAAGAATTGTACTGTCTTTTTAAATATATGTATAACATTTTCAGAAGTTAGTAATTGTTTTTTAAACTAAATTATGCGTTTTAGGGGAATAGTGTGGGAAGTAATTTAATTATAGTAAATTAAATATTAATTTTGGGGAATTATTAATTATTTTAAATAAAATTTTGTGTTTTAGTTCTGTAGCAGGTTGTGGGTTTATAGGAGAATAGGGTGGGAAGTAATTTAATTGTAATTAAGTAATTATACATTTAAATTTTCGGTATTGATAATTAATTTATTGCTAAATATTTATTAATTGGTAGTTAATTTGTATAACTTTTTTTGTATTGGTATTGCTTATTCATGTATTGTTAATTAATTAATAGTTGGTAATTAATTTGTATTAAATCATTAATTGATAATTAAATTAATTGTGTGAAATTTTATGCAGAGTGTGTTGTGTGTTTATTGGGGAATAGGGTGGGAAGTAATTTAATGTTAATAAAGTAATTATTCATTTTAATTTATTGGTATTATTCATTAATTTATTGTTCATTTATTAATAAATCATTATTTAATTACAAAAATCAATTAATTTATAAGTATGTTATTTTCATCCCCTACGCCTGTGATTCCCAAACTGTGCGCCGCGGCGCCCTGGTGCGCCGTTATCAGTAGCCAGGGGCGCCGCCGCACTATGTGGGAAAGATAGCATCTGGCCGTGTTAGGCCCCCTGTGCAGGATGTCAGAGGTGCAGAGTGCAGAGTAATTATGCGCGATTAAAACAAACAAAGACACGATCACACACACTCATACACAAACGATTTCTAACAAGCCAAGCCCCATTTTCTTTCTTTTCCTACATGGGGAGACCGGAATGAATCAGGTGTCAAAAAATGTATGAATCGCCTCGGTGCTATTATTGAAGTCAACACAACTACTTCATGGTTAGCCCATAAACGTCGGTGAAATACAAGGCAAACCATCCTGAATTTCAGAAGAAATATATTAAGTACACTGGCACCATTTACTTTGAACCTGGTGAACGCGGATGTTGACCTAAGGCTACCACCACACCGAAAGAGATCAGCAAAGATTATTTCAAGCCACAAGGCAATCGGACAATACCTGTCAACCTATCACCTGAGGTTTGACGGGTCTACCATAAAGAAGAAGTAGAGGAATGGACCTCGGCTAAAAAAGAAAAACTACAATCCTTAATGAGTAAAAGAAACAAGCACAAGCAGCGAGGGGGCAGGAGAGCAGGCACAGCGAGGGGGCAGGAGAGGAGGCACAGCGAGGGGGCAGGAGAGCAGGCACAGCGAGGGGGCAGGAGAGGAGGCACAGCGAGGGGGCAGGAGAGGAGGCACAGCGAGGGGGCAGGAGAGCAGGCACAGCGAGGGGGCAGGAGAGCAGGCACAGCGAGGGGGCAGGAGAACAGGCACAGCGAGGGGGCAGGAGAGGAGGCACAGCGAGGGGGCAGGAGAGCAGGCGCAGCGAGGGGGCAGGAGAGGAGGCACAGCGAGGGGGCAGGAGAGGAGGCACAGCGAGGGGGCAGGAGAGCAGGCACAGCGAGGGGGCAGGAGAGGAGGCACATCGAGGGGGCAGGAGAGGAGGCACAGCGAGGGGGCAGGAGAGCAAGCCCAGCGAGGGGGCAGGAGAGCAGGCCCAGTGAGGGGGCAGGAGAGCAAGGGGCAGGAGAGCAAGCACAATGAGGGGGCAGGAGAGCAAGCACATTGAGGGGGCAGGAGAGCAAGCCCAGCGAGGGGACAGGAGAGCAGGCACAGCGAGGGGGCAAGAAAGCAAGCACAGCAAAGGGGCAGGAGAGCAGGCACAGCGAGGGGGCAGGAGAGCAGGCACAGCGAGGGGGCAGGAGAACAGGCACAGTGAGGGGGCAGGAGAGGAGGCACAGCGAGGGGGCAGGAGAGCAGGCACAGCGAGGGGGCAGGAGAGCAGGCCCAGCGAGGGGGCAGGAGAACAGGCCCAGCGAGGGGGCAGGAGAGGAGGCACAGAAAGGGGGCAGGAGAGGAGGCACAGCGAGGGGGCAGGAGAGGAGGCACAGCGAGGGGGCAGGAGAGGAGGGGCAGGAGAGGAGGCCCAGCGAGGGGGCAGGAGAGCAGGCACAGCGAGGGGCAGGAGAGGAGGCACAGCGAGGGGGCAGGAGAGGAGGCACAGCGAGGGGGCAGGAGAGCAGGCACAGCGAGGGGGCAGGAGAGGAGGCACAGCGAGGGGGCAGGAGAGGAGGCACAGCGAGGGGGCAGGAGAGCAGGCCCAGTGAGGGGGCAGGAGAGGAGGCACAGCGAGGGGGCAGGAGAGGAGGCACAGCGAGGGGGCAGGAGAGGAGGCACAGCGAGGGGGCAGGAGCGGAGGCACAGCGAGGGGGCAGGAGAGCAAGCCCAGCGAGGGGGCAGGAGAGCAGGCACAGCGAGGGGGCAGGAGAGCAAGCACAACAAGGGGGCAGGAGAGCAAGCCCAGCGAGGGGACAGGAGAGCAGGCACAGCGAGGGGGCAGTAAAACAAGCACAGCGAGGGGGCAGGAGAGCAGGCACAGCGAGGGGGCAGGAGAGGAGGCACAGTGAGGGGGCAGGAGAGGAGGCACAGCAAGGGGGCAGGAAAGCAGGCACAGCAAGGGGGCAGGAGAGCAGGCACAGCGAGGGGGCAGGAGAGCAAGGGGCAGGAGAGCAAGCACAACGAGGGGGCAGGAGAGCAAGCCCAGCGAGGGGGCAGGAGAGCAGGCACAGCGAGGGGGCAGGAGAGCAGGCCCAGCGAGGGGGCAGGAGAGCAGGCACAGCGAGGGGGCAGGAGAGCAAGCACAACGAGGGGGCAGGAGAGCAGGCACAGCGAGGGGGCAGGGGAGCAGGCACAGCGAGGGGGCAGGAGAACAGGCACAGCGAGGGGGCAGGAGAGGAGGCACAGCGAGGGGGCAGGAGAGCAGGCACAGCGAGGGGGCAGGAGAGGAGGCACAGCGAGGGGGCAGGAGAGGAGGCACAGCGAGGGGGCAGGAGAGGAGGCACAGCGAGGGGGCAGGAGAGGAGGCACAGCGAGGGGGCAGGAGAGCAAGCCCAGCGAGGGGGCAGGAGAGCAGGCACAGCGAGGGGGCAGGAGAGCAAGGGGCAGGAGAGCAAGCACAACGAGGGGGCAGGAGAGCAAGCCCAGCGAGGGGACAGGAGAGCAGGCACAGCGAGGGGGCAAGAAAGCAAGAACAGCGAGGGGGTAGGAGAGCAGGCACAGCGAGGGGGGCAGGAGAGCAGGCACAGCGAGGGGGCAGGAGAACAGGCACAGTGAGGGGGCAGGAGAGGAGGCACAGCGAGGGGGCAGGAGAGCAGGCACAGCGAGGGGGCAGGAGAGCAGGCCCAGCGAGGGGGCAGGAGAACAGGCCCAGCGAGGGGGCAGGAGAGGAGGCACAGCGAGGGGGCAGGAGAACAGGCACAGTGAGGGGGCAGGAGAGGAGGCACAGCGAGGGGGCAGGAGAGCAGGCACAGCGAGGGGGCAGGAGAGCAGGCCCAGCGAGGGGGCAGGAGAACAGGCCCAGCGAGGGGGCAGGAGAGGAGGCACAGCAAGGGGGCAGGAGAGGAGGCACAGCGAGGGGGCAGGAGAGGAGGGGCTGGAGAGGAGGCCCAGCGAGGGGGCAGGAGAGCAGGCACAGCGAGGGGCAGGAGAGGAGGCACAGCGAGGGGGCAGGAGAGGAGGCACAGCGAGGGGGCAGGAGAGGAGGCACAGCGAGGGGGCAGGAGAGGAGGCACAGCGAGGGGGTAGGAGAGGAGGCCCAGCGAGGGGGCAGGAGAGGAGGCACAGCGAGGGGGCAGGAGAGGAGGCACAGCGAGGGGGCAGGAGAGGAGGCACAGCGAGGGGGCAGGAGAGGAGGCACAGCGAGGGGGCAGGAGAGCAAGCCCAGCAAGGGGGCAGGAGAGCAGGCCCAGCGAGGGGGCAGGAGAGCAGGCACAGCGAGGGGGCAGGAGAGCAAGCACAACGAGGGGGCAGGAGAGCAGGCACAGCGAGGGGGCAGGGGAGCAGGCACAGCGAGGGGGCAGGAGAACAGGCCCAGTGAGGGGGCAGGAGAGGAGGCACAGCGAGGGGGCAGGAGAGGAGGCACAGCGAGGGGGCAGGAGAGGAGGCACAGCGAGGGGGCAGGAGCGGAGGCACAGCGAGGGGGCAGGAGAGCAAGCCCAGCGAGGGGGCAGGAGAGCAGGCACAGCGAGGGGGCAGGAGAGCAAGCACAACAAGGGGGCAGGAGAGCAAGCCCAGCGAGGGGACAGGAGAGCAGGCACAGCGAGGGGGCAGTAAAACAAGCACAGCGAGGGGGCAGGAGAGCAGGCACAGCGAGGGGGCAGGAGAGGAGGCACAGTGAGGGGGCAGGAGAGGAGGCACAGCAAGGGGGCAGGAAAGCAGGCACAGCAAGGGGGCAGGAGAGCAGGCACAGCGAGGGGGCAGGAGAGCAAGGGGCAGGAGAGCAAGCACAACGAGGGGGCAGGAGAGCAAGCCCAGCGAGGGGGCAGGAGAGCAGGCACAGCGAGGGGGCAGGAGAGCAGGCCCAGCGAGGGGGCAGGAGAGCAGGCACAGCGAGGGGGCAGGAGAGCAAGCACAACGAGGGGGCAGGAGAGCAGGCACAGCGAGGGGGCAGGGGAGCAGGCACAGCGAGGGGGCAGGAGAACAGGCACAGCGAGGGGGCAGGAGAGGAGGCACAGCGAGGGGGCAGGAGAGCAGGCACAGCGAGGGGGCAGGAGAGGAGGCACAGCGAGGGGGCAGGAGAGGAGGCACAGCGAGGGGGCAGGAGAGGAGGCACAGCGAGGGGGCAGGAGAGGAGGCACAGCGAGGGGGCAGGAGAGCAAGCCCAGCGAGGGGGCAGGAGAGCAGGCACAGCGAGGGGGCAGGAGAGCAAGGGGCAGGAGAGCAAGCACAACGAGGGGGCAGGAGAGCAAGCCCAGCGAGGGGACAGGAGAGCAGGCACAGCGAGGGGGCAAGAAAGCAAGAACAGCGAGGGGGTAGGAGAGCAGGCACAGCGAGGGGGGCAGGAGAGCAGGCACAGCGAGGGGGCAGGAGAACAGGCACAGTGAGGGGGCAGGAGAGGAGGCACAGCGAGGGGGCAGGAGAGCAGGCACAGCGAGGGGGCAGGAGAGCAGGCCCAGCGAGGGGGCAGGAGAACAGGCCCAGCGAGGGGGCAGGAGAGGAGGCACAGCAAGGGGGCAGGAGAGGAGGCACAGCGAGGGGGCAGGAGAGGAGGGGCTGGAGAGGAGGCCCAGCGAGGGGGCAGGAGAGCAGGCACAGCGAGGGGCAGGAGAGGAGGCACAGCGAGGGGGCAGGAGAGGAGGCACAGCGAGGGGGCAGGAGAGGAGGCACAGCGAGGGGGCAGGAGAGGAGGCACAGCGAGGGGGTAGGAGAGGAGGCCCAGCGAGGGGGCAGGAGAGGAGGCACAGCGAGGGGGCAGGAGAGGAGGCACAGCGAGGGGGCAGGAGAGGAGGCACAGCGAGGGGGCAGGAGAGGAGGCACAGCGAGGGGGCAGGAGAGCAAGCCCAGCAAGGGGGCAGGAGAGCAGGCACAGCGAGGGGGCAGGAGAGCAAGCACAACGAGGGGGCAGGGGAGCAAGCCCAGCGAGGGGACAGGAGAGCAGGCACAGCGAGGGGGCAGTAAAACAAGCACAGCGAGGGGGCAGGAGAGCAGGCACAGCGAGGGGGCAGGAGAGGAGGCACAGCGAGGGGGCAGGAGAGGAGGCACAGCAAGGGGGCAGATAGGAGGCACAGCGAGGGGGCAGGAGAGCAAGCACAGCGAGGGGGCAGGAGAGCAAGCACAGCGAGGGGGCAGGAGAGCAGGCACAGCGAGGGGGCAGGAGAGCAAGGGGCAGGAGAGCAAGCACAACGAGGTCCTAGCTCCACATCTGTAGCATCCACCGAAGCCCCTATTGCATTTATTTGTTACAACTAGCAGCCAGTCTCGCCTTTCATGTGTGAAATTTTTAAAATGATTATACCAGTGGGCTCTGCCAATATTTGCCAGTCTTTGACATGGAGAATGAATAATGGTGTGCTGGTAGTTTAAAGCTAGCTAGCAGCTGCTATCATTTTTATCCCTAATACCTTGATTGCATCCCAATTAATTTAAGGAAGCCAACAGGAAGTATTCCCGAGGTCTTGCTTAGATTCCCCCCCACCCGCTGGTGAAAAAATGGTGGGGAGCCACGGCCAACTGCCTATTAGGTCAAGGGAGCCACGGGTTAAAAAAGTTTGGGAACCACTGCCCTACGCTATCCAATGCTTTCCCTACTGTTTCACGCTTTGGAGTGAGAATAGTAATGTTTACCCCTACGCTATCCAACATTTTTGTGGCTGTTGCACTCACTGGAGTGGGAATAGTAATTTTCCCCCCTACGCTATCCAACGCTTTCCCTACTGTTTCACGCTTTGGAGTGGGAATAGTCATTTTTACCCCTACGCTATCCAACATTTTCCAGACTGCTGCACTCACTGGAGTGGGAATGGTAAATATTCCCCCTATGCTATCCAAAACTTTCCCTACTGTTGCACTCTCTGGAGTGCAAATAGTATTTTTTACCCCTACGCTATCCACCACTTTCCCTACTGTTGCACGCTTTGGAGTGGGAATAGTAGTTTTTACCCCTACGCCATCCATCACTTTCTCTACTGTTGTACTCTTTGGAGTGGGAATAGTAATTTTTAGCCCTACGCTATCTAACTCTTTCCCTACTGTTGCACTCACTGGAGTGGGAATAGTCATTTTTACCCCTACGCTATCCAACACTTTCCCTACTGTTGCAGTCACTGGAGTGGGAATAGTAATTTTTACCCCTACGCTATCCAACACTGTCTCTACTGTTGCACTCTCTGGAGTAGGAATAGTAATTTTTACCCCTAAGCTATCTAACTCTTACCCTACTGTTGAACTCTCTGGAGTGGGTATAGTAAAGTTTACCCCTACGCTATCCGCCACTTTCCCTACTGTTGCACACTGTGGAGTAAGTATATAAATTATTTTATATACGTATATGTTTCTAATTTATTTTAACATTATATGTATTTGTTATCATTTTTAAACATTTTAATATGTTTAACTATGTTTCTTTTAATTAAATGTATTAATTACTTAATTTGACATTATTTTTTTAACATTAAAAAAACGATATTTTTTACTATATTTTTTACATCAATATTTTTTTTAAATATTTTTGTACTTACCATGATGTAGTTAGGATGTTGATATTCTTTACTTCTATATTTTTGTGTTGGTATTTTGCTACATCGATATTCTGTTCCTCGATATTTTGTCAGTGATCCATTGTAAATCAATATACTGTGATGTAGTGGAAACATTAGATTGAAACTATTTGGTCAAATCTGACTGTAGTGGTTAGGTTTCTGGAGATCCTAAATTTGTATAAAAGTCAACAAATTCATTTAAGGTATACTTATCCTTAAAAAGGGTAACCCCTGTACCATATTGCAAGGATTCAATTCTGCTTCTGTCTCTTCTGATTTTTACAATTTTCGCTAATAATTTTCCCATTTTATTTTGACCCCTATGGTATTGTGCAATTTTCGTCAATATTTAAGAGGAAGTGACAATCATTGTTAATCTGTTAAAGGCGAGTTTGGCATCTATAAGACGATGTAATGAAATTTTGATTTTTAGAATGATAATAGGTATTCTCTAATATTTTAAATTTGTGAAGTAACTGATTTGATCGGGCTTCCATATATATTTTTTATGGTTTTTTTGTTGCTGCTTTAAAGGAATCCCAAATCATGACAAAAGAGGAATTGGGTATAGTGTTAAGACCAAAAAAGACAAAGAAAAGGCTTCAAAATTAGATGCAAATTTAGTATTCAAAAGTATTGCATTGTTAAAGCGCCATCTGCCTGCATGTGGTGAAAATGATAATAGATCAAGGTCGGGTGCATGATCTGATATCAAAATTGATCCTATATCAGAATGAAGAACATGTTGGGCTAAGGATTTACTGAGAAAAAGAAAGATAGTCTATTCAGGATTGTGAATGGTGTGGGGATGAATAAAAAGTATATACCTGGAGGTCCGGACTGCATCATCTCCAGATGTCAACTAATGATTCATGATGATTGGTGGATTTGAATTGTGAGTGCATCTTGGTGTGAACAAACTTGACTGTTGAATTTTATCAAGTATAGGATAATGAATGTGATTGCAGTCACCACCAAATATAATATAATCATCATTGTACTTGATCATTTTATCAGAAATTTGGGTCCACAAATTATTATCAACAGAAACTGGACCATACACATTAAAAATTGTTAAGGGTATGCTATCAACAAGAAGTTTAACAATAATCCATCAACCATAAAAATCAGACTCTTTGGTAACAACTGTAATGTGCAACTTTTTGTGGCAAAGAATTAGTACTCCAATCTTCTTCCCTAGGGCAGAGGAATTAAGCACATTGCCTACCCAGCATCTTTTTAGTTTGGCAACCTCTAATTCAGAAAGGTGGGATTCTTGAAGTAATTCAACATCTGTTTTTAGTTGGGCTAGATGAGATAACACTCTCAGCTACTTAATAGGGTCATCTAACACTTTGATATTCCATATAGTAACTTAGACTACATTGCTGGAACAATGGCATATAGAATTAATATGTCTATATTAACGAGATTAATACAGAAATTTATCAAATATTGGAGAGAATAAGAGTTGTCCTAAATGGGAAAACAAAGGAAGAGAAGGGTAGTAGAATAAGGAACAGGAATAAAGAGAGGACAGAGTGGAACCGTTGAAAGAAACATCAGTAAGAAAATAGTGAAACAAAAAAATAAAGACAGTACAAGTCATACAAATGCTGACTGAATACCACACCCACAAAATACACAGAATGAAAGGGAGGATGGCAACACCGAAAGTCAGGAGCAAAAACACCGTAACTCAATAGGATGGCAGGGCAGCTTTGACTTGAATGAAGACATCACATAAAGTTAGTCCTTCAGGGAACGCGACTTGAAGACAGACACTCCATCATAAGAAAAGAGACCTTGAGGAATTTAACTTTGTTATAATAAAAGAAAAAAACTGTAAAACATAAGAGAAACCAATAACTTAGTTAATTATAAAAAGAAAACAGGTGAGAGAACAATTTCTTGACCTGTCTATATCTTCTCTTCCATGCTGCTGAAGAAATTGGAAAAGTATGGCAGGCTCCTAATAAGTGGTTGTATTTTCTTTTACGTCACCCTAAACAAGAAAGGATACATTTGGCCAAATCTGGTGTTTATGGCTGTCAACTGAGGACACATATCATGAGAATTGTAGCTGGTGACCTGCTGTAACTTTAGCTACATCATTGGAGAACCATAGTCTGTGGCTGTCCCAAATAATTTGTTTTTTAGTTTTGACAGCAAACATTACTTATAAGGTCCGTATATTGCAAGAAGAACAAACGTACTCCTTATGGTTTTGCAGAAACTCTCGGACCAAGCCTATGGGCCTTCTGTATGTTTAGGGGAGTGGTCATAGATATATCAAGAAGTTTGGGGAGATCAGATTGAAAGTAGACGATCAGATCAGAGCCCTCAGTGTTTTCAGGAAGTTCATATATGTAAAGGCTTTTCTAGAGATTTTAGTTTTCAATATCCTCAGTGTGATTGTTAAGTAGAGAAACTGCAGATACCACATGAAAAATACACGTAGCTGCAAGTTGAAGACCATCTGTTTGTGCTCTACCAGTAAAACCTGTGACTCCAAAGAAGACCATTTATCATCTAAATAATAAAAAGCTTGGTAATTTCTTCCATGAAGGGTTTCTGTGTGAGAATTTCATCAATGGATAACATCTATAGAAGCCACCGTGGATTTCACTGGACAAGGGGTCTTGTTTTTGGTCTTATTTTACCCCATTGGTATTTTACCTAAGAAAGACATTTTCGGGATGGTACCTGAGTGGGATTCAGGTTTCTGTGAAGTAGGGTCCTCCATATCATTAAAAAGAGGCTAGAAATGGATAAATGCCAGCGGATTATTGATTTCCCACGAGCACATGAGGATGAAAATTAAGTAGAGCACACTGGAGGCTTAGATGGTGTACTAAAAACCTTATGGATAAAAACAGAGGAGCAATAAATCATGAAGAACAAAAATGTGAAATATAATATCAACTATCTCCTGTGTAAAGAGGTAGTCCTTTCATTTAAAGAAAGGCACGGATCCAGATTACTGAGAAACTTGAATAAAAGCTCAGAAAAGTATGTTTGGAATATGGGAGCAATTGACACTATCACACACTGAGTATTATTAGCCATGAAGAGGTCCCAGAGGCCAGGCCAGAAATAACATTTTAATGAATAGAAAAAAGGTTGTGATGTGCTCACCAATTATTTCCAAGTACAGGAAACACATCTGTGAGGAAATAAGGGAGCACTGAAAGTCAAACGCATTGCTTCCATAAAATGCGGCGGTGTAACAAATTAAAGGGCACAACTGCTCCAAGCTGCAGCAGTTAGTGAGGAACACGCTTGCCGCGTCTCAAAATGGTTATCACAACCTAGGGGTCCATTAGGATGACGGGCGGTGGCACCACCGCGGTGGTGGTGGGGCGGAAAAACAGCATTTACCGCCCGCGAGCAGCAGAACTCACGTCCGCAACATTACGATAGGTAAACACAGGTCATTTCCCGTCCACCGCGGAGCGCCGCGCACCGCCATCAAAGTGCGTCCGCCACCACGGCGGCGGGAGCCAATCGAGACCCTCCGCCGCGCCCGATGACGTCCGCCCGGCTCAACAAATTAGGATGGCCCAAACAAGCAGACGCACCGCAGCAGAGACACCGCACAGCTGAAGCAGGCGGAAAGTCAACAGAGGAGCACGAACGCCAAGACCCGACATGAACCCCATGGACCCAGCCCTCCACATGCATCCGGTCATGTACCTGCTGCAACACTATCGCCAGATGGGCCGCCGCGGACGCCGCCGCAGGTACGCAACTACACATATGCACCACACAACACACATGCCGACACAGGGCCCAAGCACCACACAGGCATCCTGCTGGGGGGCACAACACATCAACATGGGCACCCACACATCACCCACCTCACAACAAGGAACCTCACAGCATCCGGAACATAAAACGTCCGCCAACCAGCAGCAACGTCCCGGTCATGGTCACGTCACCGCCACGGTCAACACATGTGCACCATGCAGAAGGCAGGGCCACACTCAAGCATGGGCAGGGCACAAACATCACAGGGGCACACCACCCCAAACCACACTGCACCCCACCCGACCTAGTCACAGGCCAGGTGCTTATCCCGTGCACCCCCATGCACACCAAAAAGAACTGTAACAACAAACACAATACACACACACTGCAACACACAACACACAACCAGGGGCACAGGCACTGCAGGATTGGCTGACAAGGAACACACAACACCAGTGCACTCCCCACAGCCCACACAATTACATACAATCATCCACACTGGGCAAGACAAAACAAACAACAGACATACAACTCCTGGCTGACACATGTGTGTTTCAGACTATACAGGGGCACACATACATACACTACAAACTTACACCCTTCACACTGCACACCTCTGCTACACCCAACAACACACATGTCATGTAGGCCATGCCACCAGGACTAAGGGTCAACACAAGATGACCATACACATACACGCCTGGGCATACAGAAAGGAAAACACACACATACCTCATGACATCACAAGCAGCTACAAAACCCCTGAACACCAGCACACCCTGTGCTGTCAATGTGACCTGTGAACGGTGTATGCAACAATAGCAAATCACCAACAAGATAACTGCATGGCCTGTGAAATAGCCATCACAGAGTACAACATCAGCAGGGCCAGAATGGACGGAAGACCCTGTCACCCCTGTCTAATAATCAGATGGCTACAAAGAGCCTTCCAATGGTGAACTTAAAATTAGAGCATGGTACACAGTCAAGCAAATGCAAACAAGGAAAGGACTTTAATCGGCAAGGAGACAGAGAAAACACACACCAGAAGTTACAGTATTTATTCACATAGTGCACAGATGTAGCAATACAACATCATTAGATAACAGCAAGCCACAAAATCATGTACAAATGGTAGAGACTATGCACAGGTGAAACACAAACAGGAAGGCCAGAGTCCTTGGCAGGGGAGATAGCAAGTACATGAGAGGCTGCACAGGGGAGAGTACAGCACATCAGAGCAACAGGCCCAGAGTCCTTGGCAGGGGAGAGTATAGCACATCAGAGCAACAGGCCCAGAGTCCTTGGCAGGGGAGATAGCAGGTACATGAGAGGCTGCACAGAGGAGAGTACAGCACAACAGAGCAATAGGCCCAGAGTCCTTGGCAGGGGAGAGTACAGCACATCAGAGCAACATGCCCAGAGTCCTTGGCAGGGGAGAGTACAGCACATCAGAGCAACAGGCCCAGAGTCCTTGGCAGGGGAGGGTACAGCACATCAGAGCAACAGGCCCAGAGTCCTTGGCAGGGGAGATAGCAAGTACATGAGAGGCTGCACAGTGGAGAGGACAGCACATCAGAGCAACAGGGCCAGAAACACACCCAGGTCTCAAACAATGGTCTTGACTAGCACACCTGTGTGTGGCACAGGCGTATGAGGGTGTTGACGACTCACTCCTGGCTGTCATGTGGACTGGGACCTGGCTGTGTGTCAGGGACAGCAGGTCCACTTGACTGGTGTGACAGAGGGCCATGTGATGTAGTAATAACAGAGGGCCTGCAAGGTGGAGGTCTGTGTGGACCAGGTGGCACCGTGGCACGTGGAGGTGGAGTCATGCACACCCGTGACACAGTGTGGGTGGAAGAGATTGGAGGGGTGCCCTTCCACTTTTTTGAAATATGAAATTGCTTCCCTGTCGTGGGGTTGATGGGAAGTGGTGTTGACACAACCGGCACACACCCCAACTGTCCCACATCAGGGGCAGACACTGGCACTCTCTCTGGAGAAGTGCTTGATCCTGCTGAACGCTTGGGCTGGCTACGCCTCCGGACCACCTTACTCTCTCTGGAAGGTGTACCCCCTACAGTGACCACCTTCCCACTTCCCCCAGGGCTGGTGTCTACAGTGCCCTCCTGTCCCTTCTTGCCAGGGCTGCTCACAACACTGCCCTCCTTTTCCTGAATCACTGGCCTGAACACAACACTGCCCTCCTTTTCCTGAGTCACTGGCCTGGACACAACACTGCCTTCCTTTTCCTGAATCAGTGGCCTGGACACAACACTGCCCTCCCTTGCCTTAATCACTGGGCTGGTCACAACAGGGCTCTCCTCTGCCACAATGACTGGGCTGGTCACAACGGGGCTCTCCTCCACCTGCCTCGATGTACTTTGTACTGGGGTTGATGTGGTGGGTGGTTGTGTCCCTGTGCTCTCCCCAGGTGTAGCCATGACATGCCACACATCCTCTGTGGGCATAGCTGAGTCAATTTCTGGTAATGCCTCTGCAGCATGTGAGCCTGATGTCTGCCACAATGATCTTCTGGCCTTGCCCTTCTGTGACTTCACCTTGTCTGTGCATATTGGGGTGTCCCTGCTCTTCTTTGGGGATGGAGTCTGTGGACAGGATTGTTTGGTTTGGGTCTGAGCTGTGCTCCTAGTGTTGTATCGTTTAGTTGATGTAGGTCCCAAGTGGTCACTGTCATCTGATGTGGCCACTGAATGGGTGGACGTCACAGGCACCTGAGCTGCAATGGGAGCATGTGCCTGTTGGAGGGCTGACGTGACTGTTGCTGACAATGACTGGAGTGTACGATGTAGCCCACCCACGTCAGAGTGTATGCCCTCCATGAATGCGAGAACCTGGCCTAATTTGTTCTCGTGGGCACTGAAGACATTGAGCAGGGCGGTCTGGCCCACGCAAAGTTGGCGCAGGAGCTCTACGCACTCTGCACTGAGGGCAGCAGGGGGGACAGGTGCAGGGGCAGCGGTGCCATGTGTGAATGTTACACGGCCCCTCTTAGTGACACGGATACGGCCAGCCCCAGAGGAAGTGGATGGGAGGCTGGGCAGTGGCCGCTGGTTGTCAGATGCTGCAGCAGACTCCCCATCCCATGTGGCTGCTAACAGGGACGCATCCCCGCTGCCATCAGCTGAAGTGGTACTCTGTGTCTCAGCCACAGATTCCTCATGCATATTCCTGTCACCCTCAGTAGCACTGGTGTGGTCAGTGTCACTTGGCTCAGTCTCACTTTGCTCCGCTGCCGCTGTCGTGCAGGTCTCGCCAACACTTGTTTCAGGATCATGTCCCGCCGTGGTGTCTTGCGATTCTGCATCAGTGAGAGAAACAGGGTGGTATAAGTGTCATCGTCTGGTCACACGAAATCAGATCAATGCAGCACATGAGAGGCCTAGAGCTACATGGTAACCACCACACCCTGCAATCACTGTGCAGCTACACACTATATAGACCACAACAGTGCCTGTCATGCAGGCAAACAACCAGGAGTGGAGCAATGTCGATGCCACACAGCACTACACCCTGCCCATGGATGGTGTTCCCCCAGCCCACATTGACCTGCCCCATGGACATGATGTAGCCACAACACACATCACCACTTACAGCCCAAAAGGAAACCAGAGGGGACCACACACACCTGTACTGACTACACATGCCACATTGCCAAATAGGCCATTCCAATCACCATGTGCCAATAAGGGTTCACATTGTCGTCAGATGTGTGTGCCTCTACCATCATGGTGCATGCAAAGTAGACAGACATGGTGTCACACTCATTAAGTGGACACTGCTGTACGGCAGAATATGGACTCCCCACACCATCCCAAAGAAGAGTGACCATGTGGACACCTGAATCTGTCAAGGATTGAGAACTGCAGGCAGGAGCAGCACAGTAAGGCCATGGTGGCCCAATGCCTCATACAGGCACACATCACAGTCACCACTCACATCACATATCACAGCATGGCAACACACGCACATCACATGTGTCACCGCTGCCACAGGCACTGTACACATGCATCCACTCCCAGACAAACTCTCCCTCCCCAGATACTCATCATCTCTGTCTTGCTGCAGATGCCCCTTCAGACGTGCATCCAGGTCTGGATTGGTCACTGCCAGTATGCGTCCCATCAGCGGAGTTGTGGTGCGCCGTGCCACACGCCCTGTGCGTGGTACCATCCCCAAGGTCATATCTTCCACTTGCTTAGCCAGCCAGCTGATGTCGTCCCACCTCTTGTGACAGTGGGTGTGTCGTCTGTTTGATACCCCCAGGGCTCGCACCTTTACTGCTATGGCCCTCTACACAGCCTTACGTTGGTGTACCTTGAGCTGCAGGTATGAGAGTAAAGAACGCCAAATGAACAATTACACAATGTCATATGTCAGCATCCATCAGTACAGCAGCCAGACACTGACTCGGGACTCATAGTAACCTCCCTCCCTCCAGAACTGGGGGTACCCTCACAAGGCCATTCTGCATGGCATAAACCTTAGTGAATGCATGCACACATTGAGGTTCCTAGTCTCCATGATTATCACACTAAAGCATGATGCCTCAACACAAATGCATTGACAGCAGTGTGTAATTCAGAAATTGTACAGGGCACTGATGGGGCATATCTAGCATGTAAGTTGGCTGATGTTCAACGTTTGGCTGTGCAGCCACTGAACCTACTCTGTGGGTCACACTGACTATGAGAACAGGGGCACCTTGAAATGTCCTCACAAGCGTTCACTGTCCTAGCATCTACAAGGCTAACAACCGTTGGTTCTGTCTGCCCGAAAATGTAGCACAACCCACTCACACATACAACTACATGCCTAGGAAAGAGTCACAGTGCAACGCACACACTCCCACGACCTGGAAACAGCTTGTCTGTCAGTGTTTGTCAGCACCCCACATCCCCAAGCATATACTGCAGCATCATGACTACACGTCTGACACCACCCTGCCCTACTTCTCCCTTCATGGTGACAATATTTAGGCCACCAAACAGGCGTGGGTACTGTGCCAGCACCTCATTCACAAGGACATCCAGCTCCTCACTCGTGAATGGACTGGCGCGGATCTTATCTGTTCTTGACATCCCTGTGGATATGGCAGACCTGTGGCTGAAGTGAGTTGTGAGGGGTCCCAGGCAGCAGGCTCTTGAATCAGCAACAGGACAGGGTCCCAGGCAGCAGGCTCTTGAATCAGCAGCAGGACAGGGTCTCAGGCAGCAGGCCCTTGAATCAGCAGCAGGACAGGGTCCCAGGCTGCAGGCTCTTGAATCAGCAGCAGGACAGGGTCCCAGGCAGCAGGCACTTGAATCAGCAGCAGGACAGGGTCACATGCAGCAGGCTCTTGAATCAGCAACAGGACAGGGTCCCAGGCAGCAGGCTCTTGAATCAGCAGCAGGACAGGGTCCCAGGCAGCAGGCTCTTGGATCAGCAGCAGGACAGGGTCCCAGGCAGCAGGCTCTTGTGGCAGCAGCAGGACAGGGTCCCAGGCAGCAGGCTCTTGAATCAGCAGCAGGAGATGGTCCCAGGCAGCAGGCACTTGAATCAGCAGCAGGACAGGGTCCCAGGCAGCAGGCTCTTGAATCAGCAGCAGGAGATGGTCCCAGGCAGCAGGCTCTTGAATCAGCAGCAGGACAGGGTCCCAGGCAGCAGGCTCTTGTGGCAGCAGCAGGACAGGGTCCAAGGCAGCAGGCTCTTGAATCAGCAGCAGGAGATGGTCCCAGGCAACAGGCTCCTGAATCAGCAGCAGGAGATGGTCCCTGGCCGCAGGCTCTGTGAGCAGTGGAAATGTGAGGCTCACTCCCACAGATTTATAGCCCCCTGGGGTCGTCCCGAAGCTTAAAAGCTGCTACAATTGGTTGTCCGGGTCTGCCTTATTCAAAAGCATCCAATGACTGCCTCCGCAGTAGCGGAGCACACCTTCCACGATTTTCAAATCTGCATCATGCCACCGCGATCATCGATGCCATTGGCTGTATGCAATGTTCCACGGCGGTGACGCACCGCGGGTGCCCGGGGTGCGCTACCACGATGGTGCATCATTCAAAAGCATCCAATGACCGCCTCCGCGGTAGCGGAGCACACCTTTCGTGATTTTCAAATCTGCATCATGCCACCGCGATCATCGATGCCATTGGCTGTATGCAATGCTCCACGGCGGTGAAGCACCGCGGGTGCCCGGGGTGCGCTACCGCGATGGTGCATCATTCAAAAGCATCCAATGACCGCCTCCGCTGTAGCGGAGCACACCTTCCGCGATTTTCAAATCTGCATCATGCCACCGCGATCATCGATGCCATTGGCTGTAAGCAATGCCCCATGGCGGTGATGCACCGCTGGGGCCAGGCGGTAGATGTTGGTGCTGGGGTCACACCGGAGGGGACGGGCGGTAGGTACCGCGACTCATGCAGCGGAGCATACCCACCGCCATATACACAGGTCCATATGCCAATGGCTACCTTGGCTGGGTAGATGGTGGTGCTGGGGTCACATCGCAGGGGACCGGCGGTAGGTACCGCGACTCATGTGGCGTAGCATACCCACCGCCATATACACAGGTCCATATGCCAATGGCTACCTTGGCTGGGTAGATGGTGGTGCTGGGGTCACACCGCAGGGGACCGGCGGTAGGCACTGCCATTTTCGAACACATTGCTGTGTATTTCAATCCAGGACACTGTATCAGCACCCTGCAGCTACATGGTGTAGCGATACAAAAGGGGATGATGGACGGAGCGTTTGAACAAATCAAACACTCACCCCCAGTCAACTGATCTGGGTTTAATCCATCACCATTCTTTAGTTCACTCAGCCACCCCAGTTCGGACATGGCTATATGCAAATCAGTCTGACCCTGTGCCTTATGGGAACAGTCCAGCCCGAACTGCCAAGCCATGTCTTCCCTGGACCGGAAACAAGCATCCTGGGACCGGTTTCGGATTCATAATCCTCATCAGCCAGGCTATCTTGAATCCAGTGGCCAAGTGAACAAGGGACTCACGTCTGAGCATACCCTGCCACACTTAGGGCGAACAAAGCGATACAAAAGGGGATGATGGACGGAGCGTTTGAACAAATCAAACACTCACCCCCAGTCAACTGATCTGGGTTTAATCCATCACCATTCTTTAGTTCACTCAGCCACCCCAGTTCGGACATGGCTATATGCAAATCAGTCTGACCCTGTGCCTTATGGGAACAGTCCAGCCCGAACTGCCAAGCCATGTCTGCCCTGGACCGGAATCAAGCATCCTGGGACCGGTTTCGGATTCATAATCCTCATCAGCCAGGCTATCTTGAATCCAGTGGCCAAGTGAACAAGGGACTCACGTCTGAGCATACCCTGCCACACTTAGGGCGAACAAAGCGATACAAAAGGGGATGATGGACGGAGCGTTTGAACAAATCAAACACTCACCCCCAGTCAACTGATCTGGGTTTAATCCATCACCATTCTTTAGTTCACTCAGCCACCCCAGTTCGGACATGGCTATATGCAAATCAGTCTGACCCTGTGCCTTATGGGAACAGTCCAGCCCGAACTGCCAAGCCATGTCTGCCCTGGACCGGAATCAAGCATCCTGGGACCGGTTTCGGATTCATAATCCTCATCAGCCAGGCTATCTTGAATCCAGTGGCATGGTGTAGGGCACATCATTGTACACACGATGCCACACAGCCATGTCATGCACAGGTGGACGCACGTTCAGTGTGAGACACTTTTGTCTGTGTTTTAGCCATTTTAGTAAGAGTTTTGATGGCTGATGATTATTGACAGACTTCAGGTGGTCTACATTGATGTTGTGACGTTTAATGTGTTGTTGGTCAGTGCAGACCTTGACCTTGCTGGTGTCACTGCATTGTATCGTACCTGACTTGTGCATTCACAACTGCTCATGCACACAACCGGAAGTGTCCCTGCTACTGTGATCATTGTGTTAATGAATGTGTGCCGACTTTACATGATGCATTGAGGTGTGGCAGGTACAGCAGATGGGTATGACAGACATGTTAAGTCACATTACATTGGCGGGTCTTGTTGCACCATGTCTGCACATGTGAAATGTTCAGCCATTATATCCACATTCACAGTCCCCGATGTGTTTCTGTCACTTGGGTATTGTCACTGGAGAGGCCTGCCCTCTGTGTGTAGCTATTGGCCAGCAATGTAACCAGATGTGCCATGCATCTCTCTGGCACTTGTTGTTTTCCCATTACATCATTGATGCTTTGTGCTATGGCCATCTCATGATGCTTGTCACTGACATATTCATTTTACTCCTCAACTAGGAGGAGGCCGAATCTCCTACGTCACCTGACTGTGCTTGAGGACATGGAGAATGGGGCAATCATCAGGAAATTCAGGCTGGACAGACCAACATTGAAGATCCTGTGTGATCTATTGGAGCCCCACCTGCAGCCTCGCCGTCACTATCCTACGGCATTCACACCCACCTACAAGGTGATGGCAGCACTCCACTTCTTTGCGACTGGTTCCTTCCAAGAGACCATGGCTAACGCTGGGGGGATGTTGCAGCCCATGTTCAGCATGGTGCTGAGGGATGTACTTGCGGCCATGATGATATATCGCAATCGCTACATACATTTCCCAAGGGGACGTGAATTGGCTGCCGTTAAGGGGGACTTCTATCCCCTTGGGCGCATCCCACATGTAGTCGGTGCCATAGATTGCACCCATGTAGGTCTGGTGGCACCGCAGGCGACGGAGCACATTTATCGGAACCGCAAACACTACCGCTCCATAAATGTGCAGGTGGTGTGCCTTGCGGACATGACAATATCACATGTGTGTGCAAAGTATCCTGGTTCGGCCCATGATTCGTACATAATGAGGAACAGCATGGTGCCACGGATGATGGAGAATCTGCATCCCGAATGTGCCTGGATTGTGGGTGAGTATCACTACTGCTATCGCGTGCTGTGTGTCACTTGCTTTACTCTGGCCGTACAACATTGCAATGGGTGTTCATCATTCACAGGTGACTCTGCATATCCCAGTAGGCCATGGCTGTTGAGCCCACTCCGGAATCCCCGGACACCAGCAGACATCCGCTACAATGAGGCCCATGGCAGGACCCGACGGGTAATCGAGCGGACTTTCGACCTGCTGAAGTCAAGGTTCCGATGCCTTGACAGGACCGGAGGCGCACTCACATACTCGCCTGGGAAGGTGTGCAAGATCGTTGTGGCATGCTGTATGCTGCACAACCTGGCCATCCACAAGGGGGTCCCCCTGCTCCTGGACGATGGTGAGGAACCAAGGCCACAACCTGCTCAGGGACCAGAATGCAGTGATGAGGACAGTGGAGAGGAGGAAGGAGTTGACCTGCGCCAGCAGCTCATCGAACGCTACTTCACTTGAAGGTGGGTGATGAGGTACATCATGTACATAGTCTGGTGTGGTTGCTTTTGTTGTGAATGGATATGCGCAGATGTTCCCGATAGGCACATGTTCTGTCACCTATGTATGGTATTGGTGGAATTGACGTTACGTACGGAGATGTATGCTGGACCGTATTTGTGCACATCTGCTAGACATTGTGTAGTATGCCTGTGATGTCTTGGATATTTTTTGTGCAGTGATCTGTGTGTGTTGCCACAATGAGACAAGTGACTGTTGTTCTGTTGTGTCTCCCTAGGTGCTACAGATTGTTCCTGCCCTGCATACTGTACATCATTTTTACACATCATGGACATTATCAACAATTTAAATACTGCACTAAAGAATTGACTACACAAAATCAGGAGTGTCAGGTATTTTATTTTGTGAGTGGACATGTGAATTGTGCTGGAATATTTACATGAAGGTGGGGAATGAGCAGTGAGTTGACAGTCCTGTTCAATGAGATGCAAGAGTAGACACCACATGGATGTGGTGACCCAGTCAAACAGAGAGAGGTGCCATTGCCATGGCAATGTGGAGAAAGAAAGTCCAAACAGTGAATGCAGTTGGGAAGAGGGTTGTCTTCACGGCTGGCTCCGTGACTGGCGTGTGGCAGGTGCTTTGCCTCCAGAGACTCCGAGGCTCTTCTTTGGACGCCCCTAGAACTTTTTGGCGGTGGGGGGCCTGCTGAATGGCCAGCGGCGTCAGAGGACTCGCCCCTCTCTGTTGGCGCAGGGGAGGATGGAGCACTGTCATCCTGCAGCACAACAGGAGGGGACAGAGGTGGTGGTTGGGACACAGTCCTGTCCCTCTGCAACGCCACTTGCTGGCCCATGAAGTCCACCATCTGTCCCAGGCGGTTATCGATGGACCTCATCAGCAGGATGAGCTCCCTTAATAGTTCATCAGACCGGCCACTTTGTCCCTGGACCTCTTGGTAGGCCTCCACAACTCTGGTGAAGTGGTCCAGGGATGGTGTCCACTCCTCCCGAGGTCTGGTGTTGACCCTGGCCCTCCCACCTGCTCTGCTGCCACGGACCTTTTCCCTCGCCACTGGTGCACCACGCACTGCCTCCCTGCCCTCCACAGGTGTTGCTGTGGGATGGTCATCCCTAGGGACAGGGAGGGTGCTGCAGGTGGTACTGGTGGTAGTGGTGGTGTTGGTGGCAGTGGCGGTGGTGGCGGTGGTGGTTGCGGTGGAGGCAGAGGCCGGGACAGCAGGGGTCTGCTGCGTTGTTGTTGCAGCAGAGGTGGTGTTGGCGAGGATGGGGGCCTGCGACCTCTGGGTCTGTGGCACACCAGATGGGCTGGGCTGGAGCTCATCATCCAAACTGTCCTGGGAGTCCGCATCTGAGAGTCCATGTGCCGGAGGTGGAGACTGGCTCTGCTGGTCGTTGGTGTGCTCCTCAGCAGTGAGTTCTTCATCACCTGTGGAGTAGATGGGGAGTGGTCAGTGTTTCCATCATCTGCGTATCATCATCTGTCTGTACACTAGTTATATATGCAGTCATCAGTTGTACAATTCGTGGCAACACCGAGTAACATTTCATAGTACAGAGGGACATCATGGGGTCATACATGTTGAATGTCAATGCATTGCGTCCAATAGTTATTTGTTTTCTACACACACACTTCATGACGAATTACGGTTGGTACGTACCTGTAAGTTGAGTGTGCAGAGTGCAATGGCTGACAGTTGCTCCTGGGTTGGGGAGGCCTCCATGCTGCTGGGGTGTGGGCCAGGGGGAATGGTGGTAGTAGTAGTGCAGGCCTCCCTCCCCCACACACCCTCCCAGTGAAGATGGCTACCTACCTGTAGGTCTGTTTGTTATACAGTGCAATGGCTGACACATGCTCCTGGGTGTGGGAGGCCTCCATGCTGCTGGGGTGTGGGCCAGGGGGAATGGTGGTCGTAGTTAGTGCAGGCCTCTCTCCCTGCCTCCCATCACACACCCTCCCAGTGAAGATGGCTACCAACCCGTAAGTCTGTTTGTTAAACAGTGCAATGACTGACACATGCTCCTGGGTGGGGGAGGCCTCCATGCTGCTGGGGTGTGGGCCAGGGGGAATGGTGGGAGCAGTGAGACAGGCCTCCCACCCCAAAACACTGCTCCAATACAAGATGGCTACCAACCTGTAGGTCTGTTTGTTAAACAGTGCAATGGCTGACACATGCTCCTGGGTGGGGGAGGCCTCCATGCTGCTGGGGTGTGGGCCAGGGGGAATGGTGGTCGTAGTTAGTGCAGGCCTTCCTCCCTGCCTCCCATCACACACCCTCCCAGTGAAGATGGCTACCAACCTTTAAGTCTGTTTGTTAAACAGTGCAATGGCTGACACATGCTCCTGGATGGGGGAGGCCGCCATGCTGCTGGGGTGTGGGCCAGGGGGAATGGTGGGAGCAGTGAGACAGGCCTCCCACCACAAAACACTGCTCCAATACAAGATGGCTACCAACCTGTAGGTCTGTTTGTTAAACAGTGCAATGGCTGACACATGCTCCTGGGTGGTGGAGGCCTCCATGCTGCTGGGATGTGGGCCAGGGGGAATGGTGGTAGTAGTAGTGCAGGCCTCCCTCCCCCACACACCCTCCCAGTGAAGATGGCTACCAACCTGTAAGTCTGTTTGTTAAACAGTGCAATGGCTGACACATGCTCCTGGGTGGGGGAGGCCTCCATGCTGCTGGGATGTGGGCCATGGGGAATGGTGGTCGTAGTTAGTGCAGGCCTCCCTCCCTGCCTCCCATCACACACCCTCCCAGTGAAGATGGCTACCAACCTGTAAGTCTGGTTGTTAAACAGTGCAATGGCTGACACATGCTCCTGGGTGGGGGAGGCCTCCAGGCTGCTGGGGTGTGGGCCAGGGGGAATGGTGGGAGCAGTGAGACAGGCCTCCCACCCCAAAACACTGCTCCAATACAAGATTGCTACCAACCTGTAGGTCTGTTTGTTAAACAGTGCAATGGCTGACACATGTTCCTGGGTGGGGGAGGCCTCCATGCTGCTGGGGTGTGGGCCAGGGGCTATGGTGTGAGTTGTTGTACTGACCTTCTTCCCCCATACAGGCCTCCTCAGCAGGATGGCTGGCTACATGTTGGGTAGGGATGCACAGTGTATTGGTGGTTGGGTATTGCAAGGAGGTAAATCTCATTGTGGTGTTAAACATTTGTCTGTACTTACCAGCCTCCGCCCCCCCCGGCTACTCCAGTGAGACTCTCAGGTAGCAGGATGGCAAGCACCTTCTCCTCCCATGGTGTGAAGGTCTTTGGTGGGATGGGAGGGCCACTGCCAGTCGCGTTTGCCATCGTTCAGTTCTTGCTCCTCCTCTCCTCTCAACCCTCTTGAGATCATGCCGCTGCTTCTCGATCTCCTTCTGGGATCTTGGGGTGGCCCCTATTGCATTCACCCTTTGGACTATCCTTAACCACATTTGTGTCCTTGTGGCTGATGGTGTCTGTTGGACCAGGCTACCAAATAATTGTGGCTCTACTCTCACAATCTCGTTGACCATGACTGTCAACTCACTCTCGGTGAATTTGGGCATTTTTTGTGATGTCATGGTGTGTGGGGGTTGAGGTGTTTGTGGGTGCAGGGGTGTGGTAATGATGTGTGAGGTGTGTTGTCTGATGGGTGTTTGTTTGTGATGATGTGATGGTGGTGTTGATGGTGGTGGTGGGTGGGTGGGTGTGGTGTGCTCTTTTGCCTCTCCTGTCAAATGTGGTGTATGGCCTTCTGTTCTGGAAAGATGCAAAGGATTGTGGTTAGTGAAGGGGGTGGCTTTGTACAATTGGATTGTGGTTGTCAGGTGTGTTGTGGGAGTAGTTCAGTGCTTTTCTATATTTATTGTAGTTATTTATGTTTCTGTGTATGTGTGTTGTATATTCTGGGTGCAGGGCTACTTTGCTCATGCAATGTTAGGCATCACTGCGGTGTTTTCACATCGACCGCCATGTTATTCATGTTCTTCCGCAGCGGTGGCTTTGCTGCTGCTTGACCGCCATTTCTCCCATTCACTCCTGGGTGTGACCGTGGCGGTCGGTGTCGGCGGTTCCGCCCGTGACACCCTCGGGTATTTCGTAATGTCCCGTGCGGTGTGTCCGCTTTACCTGTGGACAGTTTTGTCTTTTCCGCTGCTTTTCCGACCGCCTCGGTCGGAGTTATGGCATCACCGCACACGTCGGGCGGTTTGATTTCAACCGCAACCGGTCTTTAGTGGCGGTGGATCCTAATTTGACCGCCGGTTTATCCGCGGTCTTGGCGGGCGGTTGTTTTCCGCCTCCATGGCGGTCGGGGTGGTTTTCCGCCCGCTATCCTAATGGGCCCCCTAGTGTTGTGAGGCAAAATACTGCGGGGCTGGCAGCAAGCACAGATTAAAAGAAGTAGCGCATGGAAGAGCTCAAACGACTCAGCAGGCACTCTAGTGGAGTTGCATCACTGTCTCCTCCATCAGGCGAGCATCAGAGTGGTCTCAAGAGGTGGGAAGCTCCCTGTGCCTGCCAAGAGTTCAGTAAGGTGCTGCCATGTTGGTCGGCACAGAACATTCAACATTATTGTTTGTTCTTAGCTGTCCAGATCCCAAACATTTTGTTAAAAAGGATTTTAAAGGGAAAGGTAAGTTTCGTTTTTAATCCTGGTATGAGAGAGACATGATTATAGGTTGTATAACTTACAGGGCAGATGTATCAATATTTTATGCAACGATATGCAGCAAGCCACCTTGCTGCACTGCGTGAAAGGTCAAGAATGCACCATATTTAGGATGATGCTGTGCATTCCTGTCCTTTCCTTGCACTGGCACCCAAGGTGCTGCCTAGCACGAACGCAAGAACTCTTGCACCATGGTGCAAGGGTGCTTGTGTTGCTGACAAGGGGACAGATTTATCATTTTCTCAAGAAGTGCAGCAAGCCACCTTGCTGCACTGCATGAAAGGTATAGGGAGAAATGCATTGTATTTAACATGATACAGCTCATGTATGTTCTTTCCTGCAAGAGTGCAAGGGTGCCTGCACTGCAGACAGGATTGTTTTGGTATAGAAAGGGCCACCTGCCAGTGCAAAAACAATCCTGCTTAAAATGCAGGCACACTTGCACCATATCACAAGGGAGCTGCCTTTAGCGCTAGGCAGCACATTGCACGCTAGCACCAGGAAAATACAGGAATGTTTACAGCACATTCTTGCCCTTTCCCTGTCTGCAGTGCAGCACAGTAAGGTGTCTTGTTGCGCTGTGTAATTTAAAAAAAAACTATGCCCCCAATTTTTATTGTATACAAAGTAACCTGTTCTGGGGAAGTAGGTAACTGTGAATTTAGTCCCGAACTCAGCCACCACCCACTTCAAACTACCAGACCCATATATTTCTGAAAACTAGAAATCCAGGACAGTCCAAGGTGGTGTGACTTGTGCCAATCCATTTGTGCTTTCTAACCAAGAATAGCCTGCAAATCTCAAACTCTGACTAAAATCACACACTTTCCTCTCTGAGGGAAAGTTCTGAAATCTGTGTGATTCTAAAAGGTCCCACAACCCAGCATCCTCATACCTCTCCCAGTGGATAGTTGTAGAATTTGGACTTGGGATAAGCCATCATTAAGGGAAACCTTCCAAACAGAGCATCTATGAAAGCTTGACATCCAGGGGTGTACAGGGTGGTATGACTAGTGTGAATCACTCTTTCTTTTCTTACACAGATTGCCCTACAAACCTAAAACTTTGTCTAATATCACACATTGTTCTAACATTGCTGTGAGGGAAAGATCCAGAGTATATGCTGAATCACACAATTCAAACTAACCAGCGTTCCCACACTTCTCCTAATAATAAAGATTCCCCACTTGTGTAGATTAGCCTGATGCACATGTCAGAATTGGATCAAACCAGCGACCATGGGAGTATTGCTTACTACCTACTTCTTTACTCTTCACCTCCTAACCACCGACTCAACAATTAACATTACATTTTTCAGAACAAGGAATCCTGCCAACTTTGGTTACCAAGACCACAATGTTGGACTTTGTCATGGGTGGTAAGCCGCATATGGACCTACATATCCCAAAACTAGGAAAAAGTATTGGTGATACAATCCCATTTCTGATGAGTGGTACTGCTGTCCAGGCACCACTGTATGTGTTCTGATCCCTAAAGCCTGATGAAACTGGCTAATGTCATATTTAAGTTTCCAGCAAGGATACAGTACACGGCACAGAAAATACACCAGAGTCACGGAAAGTTAATTGCTATCTGTGGACTGTAGCAAATATTGTGTCATTCACTAGGCTGACAATAAAAAAACATGGCATCATGCCTTCTTGTGTAGCCTGACTGCTGCCACTTTTAAAACTGCAGAATAACCTGCCAAAATAATGCATTTCAACAGGAAAGAACACTATTTTGATACACTGAAGAAGTCATAACTAAGTAGGCCTTCTAGCCCACGAGACAGGATGGCTAACATTAAAATTGGTACAGGCATGAGTTTAGTGTTGGCATGCACTTACAGTGAAAAGCCACATGTTGGAATGAAAACGTCCCTCAAGTGGTGACTTACGGGTGCCCCTGCCCTGAGTTCCCATGGCTGCAACTAAACCCGATCCCTCATGCTGATTTTTAGTCATGGGAAAACACAGATCATGCATGTGACCATGACCTAGGACCGTCTCGCGGATTGTGGTACACGGATGAGTACCCAAAGTGCTACCATCATCAGTGGTAAAGGGCTACTGTCCTTACCAGATAATTCAGTTGCATGAGTGCAGTGGTTGCAGCATACTGTGTTTTAGTAATGATGATCAGTAGTGTGAGCAGGGATTTCCAATGTGTCACTGGAGTAGTGCCATCCATTCCACTCATGTAAAGTTCCTGCTGGTTGCTTTACTCTCTCTTGGCCTACATGGTTTTAGCATGTAGCACTGTGCAGTGCCTGTTTGTGAATGTGTGGGCTGTGATGTACATGTGCCACTGAATGGCACAATATCTCTATATAAAGCACAGAGTCTTGAGGGAGGCATAAGGAGCCAGGCTGCGAGGGATATACATTGGAGCAAGGGGGAGACCGTTTTTCTTGAGTTCTTTAAAAGTGCTATCTGGTTCTGGAAAGGTCAGTGGTGCCTGTACACATCTCGGAAAGAGAGAAGGCTCATTAGTAAATCAAAGAGTAAGGCTGGATGCATTGGCAACCTTTTGATAGGCTTATATCAGTCCGAGTGTAATTCTTTAGACACTGCCATGGCCTGTTTGGGGTGTTATCAAGGGTGGAGTTGCTCTTGCTGTAACAGACTGCTTCCTGGACAAAGAACACAACAGAGGATACTTTCAAGTGGGCACCCCCAGCAACACTAACTTAAAAAACATAGAGAAGAAATCACATCTGTGTCTAGAAACAGATTATAAAAAAGGGAGTTTTACACTCCAGAACTTCAGAAACTGGAGTTGTTCATCAGTGTTAAGAAGTTCAGCACACTTCCACCTGATGTGTTCAGGACTGCAAACTAAGATGTACTAGTGTCCCTATAGGATGAGGAGACATCACCCAGGAAAATCAAAACCCACTTTAGACCTGGAGCTTCAGAATCTGCATGCCTGCAAAACCTAGAGGACCTGTGAGTAGGAGGACACTGCCTGGAGGGAGTCAGCTCTAGTTCTAGTGAAGATCCGGTTGAGCGGTTCCCTGAAGAAGAGTGTGAGATTTGGGTCAGCTTTGAGAATCATTGCCCTGATTGTGCTGTCCACACGAATGCTTCTATTCATGACCCCCTATTTCAGGTGGGGCAGAGGTAAAAAATGAAAACCATGTGGCAGCGGTTCGGGGTACGGGGGAACAGGTGGCACTTCTTTTAGCATATATGGACAGGGCATTTGATTCGCTGAGTTGGGCCTATCTGTTTGCGCTCCTGCCTCGGCTTAATTTAGGGCCCGATTCCTTTTGTATTTGCGACTTCTATATATGGATTTGACAGCCTCGGTTTGAGTAGCGGAGGCCATTTCGTCAAGATTTTCCATCGGGCGCGGTACCCGGCAGTGTGCCCCCTCTCGCCATACCTCTTTGCCCTAGCTATGGAGCCGCTGGCGGCGTGGGTGCGCATTGATGCGCAACCGCGAGGGTTCGAGTGGGCGTGGGGACTGTCCGATAGGATTGCATTCTACGCGGACGATGTCCTGTTTTTCCTTACAGACCTCAATAGGTCGGGCCGCACCTCCTGCGAATCATGCAAATCTTCGGAGATACATCAGGGCTGTATATGAACCCTCGCAAGTCAACCCTGTGGGTGTTGGGGGAACACTCAGGAGTGGGGGACTGGGCATCTACACTTCAAGTAGCATTGGGGGCATTAAGTACTTGGGGGGTGTTTTTATCTGAGGTTCCAACAGTCTCCTGGGAGCAGAATTTAGCACCGGTTTGGGAACGGATCCGGGCGGATATTAAGATGTGGTCCCGCATGCCACTGACGATATAAGGTAGGTCGGCCATTTTTAAAATGGTGGGCCTCCCCAGGCTGCTATACCAATTGCAGAACCACCCATTCCGCCTCAATGGTTCCGACAGGAAAACTCCGCACTGGGGCAGTTCCTCTGGGTGGGGGCACTATACTGGCAGTGCTGCGCACCTGTTTTTAATCTACATATTGTGGTGGATTGGAGATTTCTGATATTCTTTCTTATTATCAATCCTTCCACCTCCTAGTCTTGAACGAGTGGTGGTATGGAGACTGGGGGGACCCGGCATATGTCCTGGAGTGCTACTTATGGGGTCCCACATGCTACACACCATTCCATATACGGCGCAGTTGCGGAAGACACTACTACCGGCCACACAGGTAGTGTTTCAGATTTGGAGACAGGCCCTGTGTCGCATGGGATGGTGGAACACCCTGACTGGTGAAAGCCCCCTGTGGCACAATGGGCGGCTGCCTGGGCTCGCAACACTACAGTGCTTCCCGGGATGGGACAGTATTGGAATTTCGACACTAGGAGATGTGCTGTCAGGTACGACGCTTATGTCTTTTCAGGATCTGTGTAGGGAATTTAGTATGCCTCGCTCTCAGTTTTTTAGATACCTTCAGTTCCGCCATGCCCTTGCCCCTAGCCTAGAGGGCCTGGATTTCCTCCCCGAGTTTAGCCCTCTGGAAGCGAAGGTGTTTATGGGAGATCCGGAGATGAAAAAGATATCACGCATATACCAATCACTAGACACACACTGTTCCCCCACACTGCAGAAGCTTCGGGATACTTTTAGGGTTCTCCTCTATACTGGCAGCACCGTCCTATCATTACACAATCTTATCCATCACCCCCTACTATAAACCGCACTGCTTGAGCGCCCCATTCCTGCATACCTCAAAATTCACAGCTGACCGCAAAATAGCGATGCGCCTACAGCTCATCCAAGTTAAGTACCTACATAGAGCTTACTTCAATAGAGAGCGATTATGGCAGGCGGGCTGTCTCCGATGTGGCAAGGTAGTGGGGACATTTATATACACAGTGTGGAGTTGTGGCTCTCTGGATCAGTACTGGAAGGGAGTGCTGGATGCATGTCAGAGGTTCTGAGGTGGGAGCTCCTCCGTACGCCGCAGTTAGGCTTACTGCATGTGATGGATGGGGTAGGCGGTAATGTGTACAAGAGGCATTTATTGCTGCTGGGCCTCACATTGGCCAAAAGAGACGTGGCCAGAGCGTGGAAGGATCCGCGGGCCCTTCTGTGGTGGCGTGGAAGAGAGGATTAGACTTTTGTATGGGAATGGAGCAGCCGATTTTTGTAGCCCGAGGATGCCCACAAAAGCACTATAGAATCTGGAAATGCTGGGCTGAATTTAGGGGCCTCTGGCTTGAGCCGCCTTTGGAACGGGAAAATCTTCCGGAGGTGGCATGAAGGGGCCATGGTAGAGGGTACATACATGAACTAATTTAGATGTGCAATATGTAGGAGACGCACGACGGACTTAGTGCGACTTGGGGGGGCGGGATCCGGGAGGGGGAAGTTCGAGAGGGGGTAGGAGCTTCTGCCCAAGTGCTACTCTTCAAGACCAGTATATGCTAGGTAGGGGCAGTGATAAAGATTGACGAAATAGCAGTGACTGAGCCGTCCACCCAAAGTCTTCTATTCATGACCCCCGTAGACCGGTGGGGGATGTCGTGAAGGTGGAGGTCTGTTCTCAAACAGTCTGTCCACCTTGGTGCTGCTCTTCATGACCCTGCATACAAGGTGAGGGAGATAGTGAAGATAAAGGGCTGTCATGCCTGTGCATCACTGTGACGAGAAGTGGGATGTTGCCCTCAGCTGCGTTGTGACCCAAAGGTGAAGAGAGAGGTCCTTTGCCCTAGAGCACATGCAACTGTGAAGGTTAGCTGTTGCTTCTCATGTTACCAAAGGATCGATTCAATCACCCTGACCCAGAAGCCCATGAAACCTGCCACCGGACTCAGGAAGACTTACCGCAAGTTTCTAGGAGTGTTATTGATGCCTGCCATTTTGACTGGAATATCCAGACTTTTGCTCAACAATAGGCTGCTGATGACCACCTGAGCCTGCCAAACTGCAGCTCCAGCAAGAGCAGGTAAGATCAATTTCCAGGCCACTGAGGCTCTGGAGGAACTTGCTCAGACTGAAAGCGCTACAGATCTGAGAAACTTTGACTTTAAGAAGGCATTGTGGAACTTGAAAGACTTGTAGAATAATGGGTTACTGGTTGAGTGGGGTGAAACCCAACTCAAGCGGCAATGACAATTCCTGTCAGTCTGAAGTCACCTCTAGTAGCTTGGTACAAAATCAGTCACGCTTAACTTAGAGGCAATGTGTAAAGTATTTATGCAGCACTTCAAACAGCAATAAGGTGAAAACCCAGCACAAGAAATATGCCACATCAATTTACAGATAAGTATGCCTACTAAAAGCCAAGACCCCACTCATGGTTATTTGGACTTGCGAGACATGGTGAAATTTATAATGTCAGGCCGACCACATTAGAGTGTTGGCCGGATACAGGGACCAGGTTAGTCCAGCTGAAAGAGTTACTTTCGAAAGTACAGCACAAAGTGTTCCAATCTTGCTGGTTGGGGCTAGAAGAGCAGGGAGAGTGTTGTGGATGGTTGTTGATATAGCTCAAAGAGCAGGCCATGCAATGTGCACCAATTGTACTGTAGTGCGAAGATCCTGTCGGGAGTTGCTAGAGATTCACTTTTGGCAGGCACAGTGGGGTGTCAATACTATTGCAGATCTGATGCTGCCAGTTGTTGCTGGTGGTCTCTGAAGTGCAAAGAGTCAGGTTCACCAGAGCTATGCATTTCCGGGTGGCAAGATCCTGGCAAGAGCAGGCCTATCCAAGGACGTTTGCTTGAAACGGGAGCCCTACTGATGCCACATCAAGCAGCCAGGACCTGAGGGACACTTCTTGGGGATCCGGAACTCACTCCAGCAGGGGCACTTCCACTTGCAGGTCCAGTTGCAGGTCCAGTTGCCGGTCCTCTGGAGCTTATTATGTTCCTGTAGGTCAGACAACAAAGTCAGTCAGCTGACCCTGCCAGTCAGTTTAGTCTGTGATGAAGGCTGCAAGTCCAGTCTTCCTTCTCAGTAAGCAGGCAGAAGGGCAGCGGAGTAGTAGGGCAGCAGAGTAGCAGACACTCTTTCAGCAGAGCAGCATAGCAGTCCATTTTTTGTCATAGTATCCACTGGTCCAGAGGTGCACTTAAGAGTTGGGTCTGAGGCTCCAATATTTATACTTGATGCAGTGTTTAAGTGATAGAAGCTTCTGGAGGTTTACACCCCCGAGAGGCTTGGAATTTTTTGAATCCCTTCCGTCGCCCCACCTTGTCTGGGAGCACAAGAAAACCCTTGGAGAGTGTGCTCAGGCAGAGCCTTGTGTTATGGAAGTTTGCTAGGTGACAACCCCTCCCCCGATCAAGTCAGAGATGACCTATACAGCAAACACCCATTCCCCTTTTGTCTCACTGTCTGAGAGCAATACACACAAACCAACTACCTGCTACTCCTAATCATGTGACCAGGGATGCAGGGTGCACTCACGAATTGGTTGGGACAAGAAAATGCTAACTTTCTAGAAGTGGCATTTTCAGGGTTGCGACTTAAAAAACAACGTTACCATTAAAGAAGGTTTTAAATTACAATTCTTTTGAAACCAAACTTGATATTCCTACTTACTCCCTATTGAAAGTTATCACCTAATAAATATAATAAGGTAACCCAATGTTATACTATGAAAGAGGTAGGCCTTGCTGAAGTGAAAAACGATTTTAAGTGTTATTCACTACAAGGACATGTAAAAGTTAAAAGTGCATGCTCAACTTTTTAAATATACTCCACTCTGCTCTATGGCCTGTTAAGGGCCTACCATAGGGGTAGCTTGTATATAATAAAAAGGAAGGTTTGAGCCTGGCAAAAGGCATATTTTGCCGAACCTGAATAGCAGTTTAAAATAACACATACAGGCAACAATGGCAGGCCTGAGACATCTTTAAAAAGATACGTAAGTGGATGGCACTGTCTGTGCTAGTAGCATTTCATTTACAGACTCTGGGTACATTAGTAGTAATTTACTGGGGCCTTACAAGTGCATGAAATATACCAATTATGTGTAAGTCAATTTCACCATGTTGAAGGGAGAGATCAAACACACTTTAGCACTGGTTAGCAGTAGTAAAGTGTGCAGGGTTCTAAAAGCTGCCAATAGCGGGTTCAGAAAAAAGGAAGGTGAAGGCAAACAGTATGCAGACGACCCTGCCAAGTCCAATATGGCCACCCCTCCAGCCAAAATCCAGGGGAGACTAATCAATAGCGTGATGGGCTTCCCTACTTAGGTAATAGAACATAGTCCCTGTTATGCAGTTGCACGTGTCAGTTTTATGCCTCTCGGAACTCAGTTGGATCCCTCTGACAACACTATCCTGAGCCATTGCTCTGAATCATGAGGAATACTTATCCTCACTTATGGAGCCCATCTGCACTGCATCTAAACTTAATTTGTTTACAGATGCATCGCAAAAGGCAGACAGTACCACCATGGCGAAAACATTGATGTGGCCTATTCAGCCCCTTTGGATCAGACTTCTGTCCCCAACCCAAGGAAATCTCTGCCCATAAGGACTGTTTTGGAATTGCCACTTTCTGGTTGGCTTCGGTGATACCCCTGCTAGGGAGAACCTATCACTCCTGTCAGAGGCAGGTGATTGCACACACTGTACAACCTGTGCTCAAACCTGGGTAGCTGGGCATTGAGCAGTCAGGCAAACCACAGAGGCAATATATAAAGCTTTGTAGAAGCACTGTTAGAAATTGGGGTCCCTAATTGACAGAGGCATGTACCTTTGTCCAAGTAGGGACCTTTGCTTCTAGCCAGGGAAAGGGAGTTATACACTTTAGTTAATCCCTGCTCACCCCCTTGGTAGCTTGGAACGAGCAGGCAGGCTTATCCCAAAGGCAATTTGTAAAGTGTTTGTACTCAAGACATAAAGCAACACAGTGCAAACATCACAGATGGACTCCACAACAGTTTAGAAAAATAAGTTATCTTTAAAGCAAACGAGACAAAAAAACAACATACAGGTATCAAAATACCACTTTACAACAGTTATTGCGAAAATAAAACTTGTAGTGAAAAATAGCTCCACCTGGGGCTATTACGACATCATGACAGGTATGAATCCAAAAAACGGCGCTGACAGTGATGTGCGCAGCATCAGGCACACAGTCACATGGACCCTCAAACAACAGTACTTTGGAAAACAAAGCCTATGGACAATGCGAGGTGTCGTGAAGGTAAGGCATCTGGGCCGAGGTCGAGGCTGGTTCCCTAGTTGCCAAGGAGGAGGCAAGGTGTCATGTCTGTGAGGAGGCAATACATCGAGTCCAGGGCAAGGTAAGTCAGTGGCATTGGCGGTGAGGTGTCAGTTGCGGTGAGGCGATGCCAAGTCAAAGAGTCCATGAAGCCACCCTTGTCAGATATCAGTCAGTCGGTGTGAGCGCTGGCATCAAGAAAGCCAATAAGTGCAGGCCTCGGCAGGTGTCAAAGGGTGTCGAAGCTGGGAGGCAGGCGGGACAGTGCATTGTGCACTCCACGAGCAGTGCCCCCTGCTTTTTTTTTTGTCCTCTTTTAACATCCATGGAATAAGCATCCTCTCAGTCTTAACTATGCCAATTGCTTATATCATGAGGTCTGATCTCAGCTGATGTTCTTGCGGAATCCAACAGACACTGAACATCATAAGCTGACCAAGAGGTGTAATCATTGGACTCTTTATTCCAATTACGACCTGCTATTCAGAGTCTAGTAGCTTTCAAAATAACCCAAGCTCATTTCTATTTCTACGGGAGCGAACGTTTTGATCTAAATCTCTGAAGTATCTCACCCAATTCCACCAGCCCCTCCAAAGTCGTTGGAAAGCAGCTCTGGGCCGGCTTACTTGCGGGCTGCCATGTTCCCTAGTTTCTCGTGCCACCTGCTTTGGTGCAGGTTGCAGTGTCACTGTTGGCATCACTGATTGAGTTGGAGTTGCTTTTCTTGCTTTGCCGCACCAACCACACAATTCTCAGCGCCCAGGAACTGGATTGGCACCCTTTTGAATACAGGACTCCAGGTGCTGGTCAGTGGGTTGCAGGTAAAGTCTTTGTGTCCCAGAGGCATCAGAATAGGAGGCCAGCATACACAAGCCCTTGGAGATTCTTCTTCAAGCAGGTGAAGGACTAGGCTTTCTAAGACCCAGCGGTGCCAGGGAACAACACCTATAACCTTCGTGGGATACCTGTTTCGGCGCACTAAGGACAGAGACACGGGAGACTTCCTTCGGCGTCAAAGATCAGAGTTTATTACTGCAGGGAGGCAAAAGTCACTAGAAGTACAACAGCGTGTAGGTTCTACGAGTCTGCTTCGAATTGCTTATGTGAGTCGCTCTCTTTTATACAAGATTTTGCCATTGCACAACATGTGAACAAAAGGTTACAACCCAGTTCCCATAATGAACATCAAAAAGGGTCGCTTTCATGCTTTCAGGATCCCGGAACATAATCGAAGTACCATCACCGGTTCCCAACTGTAAAAGCACATCTTCCCACCATTAGGCACATTCCACTTAAGTTGTAAATGAGCAAGAGAAAAGAGACAAGAACAGCTGCTAGGAAGTCAGACACATCTAGAGAAAAGAGTGTGGGGGTAATATTGGAAACATGATCATAGGATCAAAGAGCTTGATCCCAGCACATGCACGGCTGAAACAATAGGCCGGCACGGCAAGATTACCCTCAAGCTGGGCCATTTGCTTCTGCAGTGTCATTCCTCCGGTCATAAAGACGCATGAAAGGAATATGCGTCTTCCGTATGGCTTGAGAACTAAAGGGGTCATGAGGTGAACAGTTGCCTGCTCGCTGACTACGTGAGGGCAAGAAACAAAATGGATGCCGTATCTAAAATGGAACCCGATGGTTCAGGTAAGAAACACGTAATTTAGGCGAACCGTGTCAAGTAGTGCAATGAAAACGCGTGCACATACCGAACTCGCCATTTACAGTTCATAGATACCAAACTCGTCCATGTTCGGCAATGCCGGAAACACCGTAACGATTTTCACGGAACCTCAGACGCTCCTTTTGCCCTCATGTAGGCAAGCACTAGTCGAACTCAGAGTCGATCTCGATATTCATCAGATCGTTCAGGTGTTGCTGGAACATTATTCTATCCATCAATGCCAATCTGGAAACAGATGGCCTTCTTATACACGTTGTGGCACAAAGGCCACATAAGGCAGGACCACACTGTACACAAAGACAACACGTGAACAGGAACGTCACAACAACCCCTATAATCATCAGAATCTTCCAACCCCAGGTCGACATCAGGCCCCACAACCATCCTAGAAGCGTACAATCTCCCTCGTCCACGTGTATGGACTCCGAGATTTTGTGCAACTTGGAGATGGCTTGATAAACCGTTGGAGCGTTATCAGGTATGAATATGCAGCAGCTCGAATGGATGACCTTGCACACACCTCCTCTATCTGCTAGAACAATGTCTAGAACCATACGGTTCTGTAACGTCATGAGCCTATCCGCTTGAAGCTCTGCTGTCAAATTACCAAGGGCACTTGCGGTTATGTTAGCAGTTGACTCTACTACACGAGTTAACTGTCTCAGATTTCTGCTATTGACCATAGGGCCCCAAAACGGTAGGAACCCCTTAAAGAAGTCTCCTGCCTCTTGACCGGCAGTATCTTCTTTGCTAATAACACCTCTCTCAACTCTAGTTCTGTGATAGTCTGAAGCAACAGTGAAAGTCGTTCCTCCTCTGGGATAAGTGAAGTATCGAAAATGTCTCTATCTAGATCAGCAATCGCTGTCGCTAGAGACTTATGGTATGGGCCTGGACCAAAGCTTGCTGAGCGTGGCTCTCGGTGGGGGTAGGAATCTAGTGCACTATGGAACATGATTTGGAATGCCCGAGCTGACCCTTGGGGACTGTACGGAAGAACAAAATACGGGATACCCCTGTCCATGGTATGTGGCATTAGCCCACACACCCAACAGTTTGTAGTATTTACCACCAACTTATGCTGATGCAAAAGTTGTATAAAAGAGTTGTTTCTAATTTCCGCACGTCTGACTTGCTCATGTTGGGGCAGTATGTGAAAAGAATGTGGAGAAACAGTAGAGACGAAATTTAGATCAAGAGAAGGAGAGGTAGGTAAGGCAGAAGGCAGTAATGATTGAAAACCAAAATATACTCCACCCACCAGCAGCATAGAAACAGTTAGGAACAACATGAAAACCTGTAGCAAGAAACATTTTGTACGCAACACCTTATCTAATGCAGATCTTTGCGCCGACGTTTTCTCTCTTTTCGACAGCTTAGAAAATTCCATCCTCTAACGATCGTCCGCGACGTTCTTGACGCACTCCGTTCTGTGTAGCGATTATCAATTCCCAGGAGTTCCCAGAAATTGACAAAAGAAACCGACCTAGTGTCGATAACTGCTAACCAGAAGAAAGTACCCGCACGGCCCTACGGCCAACCCGGATGATAGGTTCTAGATAAATTGAACATTCAATTTACTATAAGGTTCTTGGCTGCACGGAAAAGGAAAAAGGTACACAACACAAAATGTCCACAATGTTCAGGGCAATGTGAGATCCAAAATATAACAAAATGGTTTTTATTAGTCTTTTGTGCGTGGGCGAAGAAAGTATCGGCTGCTCCCAGGGCGAGTCTGATCTTCAAATAGTGGATTGGATGGCAAATGAGTGTTCGATCGTTCAGGCAATTGTTCAGCACTCGACTTCTTCGAAGTTGACGGAAAGGAAATTGTTCGAGGGGGATCAACAGGGGTGTCAGATATGGGCTGAGCTTCGCTGAACGGGGCAAAACGTTGTGGAGCGTCGGTTTCAGACGAGGAAAAACCTCTTCTTATCCAAGTATCCGCCGGCAAAGGAAACAGGACTTTCTTGGTGTGGGTGGCATGCACCCAGTGCTTCCGTCCCTCTAGCCGAACCGCCGTCCTCGTTGCCAGCAGCACCTGGAAGGGTCCCACAAACCTCGGCTCAAGGTTTCGTTTTCGGCCGAAGTTACGGGTCAAAACCCAGTCCCCTGGTTGAATGAATGAATGAATGAAATAGCATTTATAGTGCGCAGCTATGCCCAGTGGGCGTCAAGGCGCCTAAGTCGGTTGGAGCCGATGACCAGGACCCTCTGTTTGTGATGGCAGAGCCTCAAAGACCTGTTGATGAATCAAACTCAATTTAGCAGTCAGATCATGGAGATAATCAATCAACATTGGATATTCAATTCTATCAAATTCTTTAGGCCTCGGGACTCCCCAAATATTATCAGGACGGCCGAACACAATCTCATATGGGCTAAGCCCTACTCGAGAGTGCACCGTTGCCCTGGTCGATAAGAGAGCTAGAGGCAAAGCATCTGGCCATGATAAACCAGTTGTGGCCTGAATTTTAGCAAGTTTTAGTTTCAGGGTGCCATTGTATCCTTCCACCAAACCCGCTGACTGAGGATGATTAGCACTATGAAATTTCTGTACTATACCTAAACCACGACACACACTCTTCATCACACTTCCCACAAACTCACTTCCGTTGTCCGACCATACAATCCGAGGCATGCCGTATCTGGGGAAATACTCTTTGAGCAGAATTTTTGCTGTGGAGAGGGCAGTATTATCCTTAAGGGGGTAAGCCTCAATCCATCTGGAGAAAGCACATACTACAACCAAAACGTATTTCAAATTGTTGCATCTCTCCATATGGATGAAGGCCAACTGGATAACTTCGAAAGGGCATGTAGGAGGGGCAAAATGACCAGGTGGAGTGGGAGTGCCCTTACCGGGATTATACATCAAACACACCATACAATTCTTAACCACTCTCTCTGCACACTTAGTAATACCATCATTCTTCCATACAGGAGACAACAACTTGCATATGCCTTTCGCGCTTATGTGCGCTGCACCATGAGCCATTGTAACAACAGCGAGCACATATGCATCCGGTAACATCCATCTCTGTTTTTCTGACAAATCAACCCAACATCCATTCTCATCCAACTTCCCTGTACTCTCTTTCCATTTAGTCTTTTCCGTCTTAGTGGCCTCATTCTGTATTCCCTTCACACTCTCGACTGTGTCTTCACACATACTAGTCTCCGTTGGCCATCTCACTGAACTCGTAACATACATTCGATTTGTCAGATCTTTAGCTGTCTCCCTAGCAGTCTCATCTGCAAACGCATTACCACGACCAACATCATCCGTCACTTTCCGATGCGCACTACATTTGATTATGGCCACCTGCTTAGGCAATGTAAGTGCATCTAGAAGGTCATTCACAAGTTGTCCATGCTGAATCTTTGTGCCATGCGACGTAAAGAATCCTCTTTCTCGCCACAATCGCCCAAAACTGTGCGCCACACCAAAAGCATACTGGCTGTCGGTAAACACATTCACCCGTTTTCCTCTGGACAACACACACGCTCTCGTCAAGGCGATCAGCTCAGCAGCCTGAGCCGAATTCTGACTCAATCTTGCAGTTTCTACAACCGTACTCAATGTCACTACAGCATACGCGGTCGTCACATTACCATTCGGCAACTTAAAACAGGAACCATCCACATACAAAGTACCATCGGGATCTACCAATGGGGTATCTTTCAGGTCAATACGACCCTTTGTTTCCTCCTCAGTTCTCAGATAGCAGTCATGTGGTGCTTCACCACTTGACTCCATGTTGATCGGCAACAATGTTGCTGGGTTCAACACGTTACATCGTTTTATGCGTATGTGACTAGCCAGTAACGTCAACTCATACCCAGACAACCTTGCGCTCGTCAAATGTTGAGTTTTCGTCCGGTTCAAGAGAGTGTCAACTGCATGCGGAACCATCACCGTGAGCATATTATCCATGACCAGACCTGCGGACTGTCGAATGGACGCCGCAGCTGCCGCTGTTGCTCTTAAACAACTCGGCAAAGCTCTAGCTACTGGGTCTAAGGTCGAAGAAAAATATGCGCATGGGCGCTGTTTGTCACCAAATTGTTGCGCCTGAACACTCAATGCACAACCATCTCTTTCGTGAACGTACAGTGTAAACAGCTTACTGTAATCAGGAGTACCTAACACAGGAGCCGAACACAACGCATCACGTAATTCAGAGAAACTTTTCTGACACTCTTCAGTCCATGGCAAAGGAGTCGGAACATCCTTGCACGTGAGAGCTAACATGGTTTCGCCAATAGTGAAAAATTTGGAATCCACTGTCTGCAGTATG
Source organism: Lissotriton helveticus (assembly GCF_964261635.1). Classification (NCBI taxonomy): domain Eukaryota; kingdom Metazoa; phylum Chordata; class Amphibia; order Caudata; family Salamandridae; genus Lissotriton; species Lissotriton helveticus. Next base: position 1,687,877,302 of record NC_136061.1, on the reverse strand, counting down.
ACGTAATACCTAGAAAGGCACGTACATCTCTCTGAGTTTTTGGCACAGTCATTCGAGAAATCGCTGCAATTCTCTCTGGGGTCAACCTTCTCCCTTCTTTTGACAATAAGTGACCTAAATAGGTTACTTCTTGGCAACAATATTGCAGCTTGGAAGGTGACACCTTGTGATGTAAGCCATGTAGATAGCGCAATAGTGATACTGTAGCCGTTTTGCAAATAGCCTCCGTATCAGCTGCCACTAATAGGTCGTCAACGTATTGAATCAAAGCCGCACCCGTCGGTAACACAAATGCGTCCAGTTGACTTTTAAGTGCCTGGCTATAGATCGATGGACTTTCACAATAGCCTTGTGGTGCGCGTTTTAGTCTAAAACTGCGACCACCTAATGAAAATCCGAATAGATCTCTGCTTTCCTCAGCGATCGGGATACTAAAGAAAGCATTCTTTAGGTCGATCACCGTGAACCAGGAGGCAGAAGCTGGAATCAGGGTCAACAAGGCCGTTATATCAGGGACCACGGGAAACTGTGGAATCACAATTTTATTCACTTCTCTCAAATCAATTATGAAACGATACACAGGGGGTTTGGATGGATCAGTGCGTTTTAAAATTGGTAGTACAGGACTATTACACACATTTCCTCGAGTTTCTTCAACGACATCCTTTTTGATCAGGTCGTGTACAATCGCTAATAGCGCCCGTTCTCCCTCAATGGAGATACGATACTGTGGTATACGTGGCAGTCGCACATTTGGTCTCAGCTTGATCATATAAGGTGGGATGTCCAAGAGACCCACGTCGTTGGGACCTGTGGCCCATAGAGACGCAGGAAGGGAGCTCAATTCCGGTGGGAATTTATCGATCGACAAGTACATAGGGGAGATTACTCTCCGACCTAAAGTAAGCTCCACTCCTTCAGGGGAGCAATACAAAGTCGCATATAACCGTTTTAACAAATCCAAGCCCAAAAGATTCTCACCACAACCAGTAGATAGAATCAATGGAGCCTCCAGCTCACGAGGGCCAATCGTAAGTGGCAAAGGGCTGGAAACAGGATTGCTAACAGGGGCGCCAGAGAATCCAACGGAAACATTTGTTAAGCCAGACAAAGGTGCGCCAGGGAGTTTCGAATGCATGATGGAACTTTTCGTCGCACCAGTGTCTAACAGAAAAGGCTCAACTACGCCAGAAGTAGCTACTGCGACGTAAGGCCCACTCTGATCAACCGGAACTGATACTACTCCCTCTCTCTGTCGGTGGCTGTCCTAGTAATGATCGTTTGCAACAATCTCATGCTCAACGTAGTAATCGTCCACATGATATTGTGTAGATCTAACTGACCCCGCATTTCGCTGGTCAAAACAATTATTCGCATCTGCTGGCGTATTAGAGCGCTCAGTTTGATTTTGGGAGGTATCGCGGCCTCTACCTCGAGATGCTTGTTGAGGACCACCACGACTTCCACGTGCCGATACACCATTAAGTCGATCACGCAAAGCCGGACAATCATATTTTATATGTCCCTCTCTTCTACAATATGCGCACTGATTATACCCAAGCATAGATCAATAGTCAGAGGAATCCGATCGTGACTGCGTTCTGGAGGACTGTGACTGCGGCCTATACTGCTGTTGCGAATCATTTTGATTTGAACGCGGAGGATACGCTTGTTGCAACAAAACCTTCGTTTTAAGCTCTTTCGTTTTTTTGTCTGCGCGATCACTTTCTTCCTTTTCCCTATTCTCATAGTATTGAGCCGTGGCTAATATCTGTGCGGTGGTTGAAACAGCCCATGCACTTTCTGAATTCTTCAATTTGTTGCATAGCTCAGGCAACAAATTCAATACAAACTTATCGACAAATAACCGCTGACCTCCCTCGGAGCCCATGTCCTGACCACTGTGGTCGACAAACGCTTCCTCAAACCTCGTAAAGAAATCCGAGACACTCTCGTCTTTCTTTTGCTTTCAGGCTGATAATTTATCCCAGTTCACCTTCATCGCCGGCATGAGAGTTTTCATAAGTGTAATGATTTTCTGAGGTAAATCTAAGATTAACTGATCAGGCTTAGCCCCCCCAACTTGGAATCCATCAGCCGCTAATAGTGCTGCCCAATCACCACCTAACTTGTTTGCATGATTTGCTTGGCGAATTTTCGCCCAAACCGGTTGCGGTACAACATTACCAAACAGCATGTCGATGTCGGCAAGGTTCATAACAGAAGCGTCCACCAATTGGGATAACTCCTTGTAGTAACCAGCCGGATTCTTACGTGGATCAGGCAAAGATTGCTTCACTTGCAAAACTTCGGATCGTTTCCATGGGAGGTGTATCCAAACTCTTCGGAAATGTGGTAAAACCGGAGGGTGAGCTTGCGGATCACCTGGCACCCAAAGTGGCGGAACCTCTCGCATAGGATACTGACCAGGAGCCGCTTTCCAATACTCAGAGTCGTCATCAAACGACACTCGAGAAGGCACTGTCGACCTATGGGCTAACAATCGCTCTACGGCACGTCGTACATCTCCACCTACGATCATACCGTTCGAAAATTGACTCTGAAGTTCAATCATATCGGGCGGTACGGTATCTAAATCATCATTATACCATTGCTCCCTCAAAAAGTTACACATTTCTTCGAACATGAATCTCTGTGTAGGTTCATTAAACTGAGAAAACGTGTCGAAGACCACACGTGGAGGGTAATTAACAGGATGTCTTATCCACCTATGTGCCATTGTCAATAACGCCTCTCTCTCCCTTCCACCAGGGATTTGACTTCGTCTCTGAGAAGTTTCAGAAACACTGGGTGGTAGTATCGATCCAGATAGTGGTGAATAGAGCGTAGCAACAGTATTAGGAATACGGGTACGAGCAGAAGGAGAAGAAGGAAAAAGAACAGGAGCGACAATATTAGAAGTGAACGTAGGAACAGCGGAGACAGACGAGACAGTCGAAGTAGCAGAAACTAGCGGTTGAGGAGGTACAGGCAAAGGTGCAGTAGAAATAGGAACAGGTGGTGGGACAAACGTAGGATCAACAACGGGCTGACCAGAAGCCGCCGGAACAACAGGAGGGACAACAGGAGGAACGACAGGCGGGACTACTGGAGGAACTACAGGGGCTGTAGCACCCTGTGCATAAGGAGGTGGCGAGTTCATGAAATACGTTAACAGGGGGTCCTCCTTCGGATCCTCCTCTTTCTTATCAGGACTAGTTGGTAAAACTGGATAACATTTGTCTATCCTCATGTGATGTAATCTAGTAGAAACTTCTATTTCTTTTTCTTCTTTATCTCGCTGACATTGTTGTACAACTTGCATTATTGGAACAAACCCTTCTCTTCGATCCTTTTTAATCTGTTTCATTTCCTTCTGCTTGGCCTCTTTACGCCATAACCGAAAAGAATCAAACATAGCTGGCCTAGCTTTATTTTTAAATAATTTAGCTTCAAGATTATCTAAAATCGTAAGTTCAAAACTTCCATGCGGTGGCCAACTAAGGACACCATCTTTTTTCGTGTAACGGACCCAATATTTATTATAAATAATAGGACCCACACCATGTCGACTATAGAGCTCATATATCGGGGTTCCCACTGGAGGTATCGGACACGAGTCCTCCAACCGGGAATCCTTGTTGCAACATTTAAGAAAACCAAGAAATCCACTATGGCTAGGCATCGTGCACACTAACCTAGTATCAAACTTCAAGGGTTACCGAAGTACTAAATCTTCGTGAAAGACAAAACCCTCGGTTTTTGGCAATTGCAACTGTCAAATAACAACTAAGGACCAGCAACTAAGAACCACAAATGCAATGGAACCATGCATACAACAAAGCTTAAAAAAGCTGTAACAACCACTAAGGACTGGGAGCGACCGACAAATACTTAACTGAGAGCTTCAATGGCGTCACCAGGAAGGCCCGTCTAACGTCTCGCTTGTACGAAAGGTCTACGCCGGGCGTCGAAAACAGGTCGACAGTCAGGGCATCGGTCCGTCGCAGCCGTCAGGAGGCGGGAATCTTCGCGGGAAAAATCTTCGGACCACTTATTTCGACAACAGGATCGATGAAGCGGGGTGCACCTTTTCCTTGGAGATTTCACACGAAGTTCCTCACAATCGTCAGGCTTTGGACCGGTACCGCCGATGTCGCCCCGAGTTGGGCGCCAACTGAAGGACTAGGCTTTCTAAGACCCAGCGGTGCCAGGGAACAACACCTATAACCTACGTGGGATACCTGTTTCGGCGCACTAAGGACAGAGACACGGGAGACTTCCTTCGGCGTCAAAGATCATAGTTTATTACTGCAGGGAGGCAAAAGTCACTAGAAGTACAACAGCGTGTAGGTTCTACGAGTCTGCTTCGAATTGCTTATGTGAATCGCTCTCTTTTATACAAGAGTTTGCCATTGCACAACATGTGAACAAAAGGTTACAACCCAGTTCCCATAATGAACATCAAAAAGGGTCGCTTTCATGCTTTCAGAACCCCGGAACATAATCGATGTAACATCACCGGTTCCCAACTGTAAAAGCACATCTTCCCACCATTAGGCACATTCCACTTAAGTTGTAAATGAGCAAGAGAAAAGAGACAAGAACAGCTGCTAGGAAGTCAGACACATCTAGAGAAAAGAGTGTGGGGGTAATATTGGAAACATGATCATAGGATCAAAGAGCTTGATCCCAGCACATGCACGGCTGAAACAATAGGCCGGCACGGCAAGATTACCCTCAAGCTGGGCCATTTGCTTCTGCAGTGTCATTCCTCCGGTCATAAAGACGCATGAAAGGAATATGCGTCTTCCGTATGGCTTGGGAACTAAAGGGGTCATGAGGCGAACAGTTGCCTGCACGCTGACTACGTGAGGGCAAGAAACAAAATGGATGCCGTATCTAAAATGGAACCCGAGGGTTCAGGTAAGAAACACGTAATTTAGGCGAACCGTGTCAAGTAGTGCAATGAAAACGCGTGCACATACCGAACTCACCATTTACGGTTCATAGATACCAAACTCGTCCATGTTCGGCAATGCCGGAAACACCGTAACGATTTTCACGGAACCTCACAGGTTCACAGAAAAGTTCTAGTCTTTGTCCTTTCCTTGGCAGAAGCAGCAACTGCAGACCAACCCAGCAAAACACACAGCAAAGGGGCCGTGCTCTTGCTCACAGCTATCCAGCTATTCTCCTTGGTAAAGGTTCTGCTTGTGACCAGAAGTTGTCCAATAGTCTGGGTTTTAAGGTCCAATACTTATACACCATTTTTCCTTTACTTCTCTTTTGGCAAGGTTCTCTGAGCTCAGTCCAAATCAGTTCTGCCCTCTCTTGCCGTGGTCCATTACAGGAGGTGGAGACAGAATTGTGCAGAGGAAACACTGCCTATTTAGGTGTTAGTGAAAACTCCTCCCGCTACTCTAAATGCAGACCAGGCATATTCAGTTCAACTTTGAGTCACTCCGAAATCAAACAGTCAATATACAAACAGGCAGAGGCACACAGAATGGTTAAACAAGAAATTGCCTACTTCCTAAAAGTGGCATTATCAAATGCACAATTTAGAAACCATCTTCCTAGAAAGATATGTTATTACATTTTGAGTTCAGAGAGCCTAAGCTCCATTTCTCTATTTGGTACCAGTGGAAAGTTATACTTGTAAGATGTTACAAAGTAACTCCCATGTTAGCCTAGGTGATAGATAGCCTTTCAATAGTGAATAAAAACCCGGCAGTAGTTCACTATCAGGACATGTAAACCACACCCGCATTTGTCCTACCTTTTAAATACACTGCACTCTGCCCATGTGGTTACCTTGGGGCTACCTAAGGGGGACCTTACATGTACGAAAAGGGAAGGTTGGAGTTTTGCAAGTGGGTGCATTTGCCAGGTCAGCATGGCAGTTTAAAACTGTGTGCAAACACTGCAGTGGTGGGTCTGATATACCTTTAAAGGGTTGCTCATGTGGGTGGCAAAATCAGTGCTGCAAGCCCACAAGTAGCATTTGGGTTTACAGGACCTGGAACACTCAGTGCACTTTACTAGGCACTTACCAGTAAATCAAATATGCCAATCATGGATAACTAATCATAATCACAATTTACACAGAGAGCAGATGCACTTTAGCACTGATTAGCAATGGTAAAGTGCAAAGAGTCCTATAGGCAACAAAGGCAGGTCAGGAAAAATAGAAGGAAGAAGCAAAATAAAACTCTGTTAAAAGGCCATTTCCAACAAGCAATCACTCTCTATAAATACCTTGAGCGTCACAAAAGAGACTTCACGTGATGTATGTAAATAACATTTGTATTCAACAAACATATTAATCAACACAACATTAGCATTATTTATTTCTTGGCTTAAATCGTATTTGAAATTACTTCTAGCAGTACTAGGCCCAACTGGGTTCAAATGAAATCAGCAATATGCACACTTGAGAAAGATCCTATTCTATACCCACCTTACATCCTTATCCGATGCACCATGTTGTTCACCCCATCCCCATCCTAACAATTCTTATAATTCATTACCACACAGTTAAAGGGTGCAGCCGGGTCACAACAATATCAGAAATATGTACATACACAGAATTATAAACCTAGAAAATTGTGTAGTGTACTCCCTCTTTTACTACATATCCAAATTATAATCCTTTCAATAATCAGTGTGCTGCACTGGGAGACATACTGTCTAATATGCTTCTGGTTCAACTGAATCATAAATACAAGTATGTGTACTTGATCCTATGTGCACAGTTCACAAAAGACAGATGTCAAATAATGTTCTCACTTCCTTCTATTTGAGTTATGTTTGCATCAATAATTTATAAATTTCAACGTATCATATTTAGTATTCATCCATATTTGCTCACATCTGATTAATGAAACATATACATATTAGGTTTCTTCACATAACTACTTTTAACATATGTATATTCTTGCTTCCAATGTGCATATATTCTTTTTCTACAAGCCCAATGATTTTTAGGCCCTATGCCACTCCAATAGGGGCCAATCTGTAACGATACAAAGTAATAACATACAGGGGAAGTTTACCATCCTCTACTGTGTTAATGCAGTTTAGTTATGTGATTAAGTGTAAAGTTAGTGATTGCTATCATGCTCTTTTGAGTGGATGGACGTGCTCACTTGTAAACAGATTGTGCTCCAACTCTCAAAAAACCATTGTGCGACCTTCACCGCGTGTTCATCCTCTAATTTAAAAACATTACCCTCGTTCTGTCGTCATGCGATTTGTGGTGCCGCAACCCTATCACCCGTAATCTGAATACTACCATGAAGTAGAGCGATGACTCACTAGAGGTTAAACTTCGTGACACCAAACTCCACTGGGGGGTGCTCTCGTTGATGTCTACAATTCAAAATACATCCATATTAGATCCCAAACTGAAACATTTCCCAATGCTTAACTTCCACATCTGACCGAAACTGACCTTATCAATTGCACTCCGTGGATACCGGTAAATGAGATGTAAAACCAACACTGTTAGCTGGAAAAAATCGAGGAAACAAAACAAAATGGTAAATCGATCTATTCGCTCACTCTGGTTTGTTCTTTCTCGATCTGCTCTCTGCCGCATAATCCTGTAACTCCTCAATAACCAACATGTGTTATTCGTAGTATCAACAATATTTTGGATGCCGATATCTATTGCGCAACCTCAGAATTCACATCTGATTTAAAATGCTCTAGCCGAAGTCAGCACCTAAACGGACTTTCTCAAAACTTCTTTCAGACTAAAAACTGGTTAGGCCATCTCAGAACGGAAAAAGTACAGGTCTGCTCCCCGTGTGACTAGATAGTCACGACTGTGGATATGCCAATCTCGCAAATGTTAATAAACTGTATACCTCAAACACATGCATGTTAGCTGATGTTCCGAGTGTGCTTATTCATCAGAGTGAATGTTAGAGATTCCCAGATATGTACATGCAATGCAATAGTGTGGATCATTTGAGAACTTGTCTCTGTTAGTTTAGTGAATGTTATGGGTATACTCTCAGAGTGGGTATATATACTCCTGTGAAAAATAGGTATGATATGTGTTAAATAACCTCCTATTCAGCTGATCCCACCTCCTACAAAAAAACAACTCATATCCACTTTTTCATTTAGACCTCTGGGGTGTTGTGTGTCCAATCTTCTAATCCAATATATTTCCGTCTGTAATAAGGATCTGGTGATCTCTTTACCAGGAGTTTGTATTAATGTTTCTGCTATTTGAAATCTTAATTATGAGATGGTATGTTTGGCAATAGACCAGTGCACTGCCAAACTTGATGTTTTGTTTTGTGTTTGAACAGTACTCTTGTGCTCTGATAGTCGTGTTTTTATTTTTCTCTCAGTTTTGCCAATGTATAGTAGACCGCATGGACATTTAATACTGTAGATCAGATTTTTATAATTGCCATCCATTGCATGTGTTAACTTTATTGTTTCTCCAGTCCTGGGATGAATGATATAGGTTCCTGTTATAACATTGTTGCAATGTATGCAATTTTGAGATCTCTTCGTCCCTTGTGTCAGCGTTTGTGCTTAAGTAGGTGTCATCAAAAGTTCTTTAAGGTTCTTAGATCTTTTGTATGCAAATAATGGTCTCTGTTTGAAAATGCCATTGAAGTCTGGGTCGTTCTGAAGCAAATCCCATCTTGCATTGATTATTCTTCTCAGGGGAATCACAGGTGGGATCAGATGAATATGAGGTGATTAACACATATAATACCTATTTTGGACAGGACTATATATACACACTCTGAGAGGATACCCATAACATTCACCAAACTAACAGACACAATTCTCAAATGGTCCACACTATTAAATTGCATGTATATATCTGGGAATCACTAACATGAATGCAGCACACAAGAAAGTGACAACATTGAATTTGTTTTAAAGATTGTTTATGTACAGGAAGGAACACCTTCCTGTACATAAACAAACCATGGCAATCTGCTTTTTTTCATGTGTGCTGAAAAAGGCAGCACACATGTAAAAAAGCAATAACAAGGTGACATACTGCATTTCTCCTCGTTTGGCCAACTTGAGACCAGGATTTACCTAGTCTTAATTTTGGCACTGCCTCCTATGTACGCCACCCTTGTACATAGGGGCAGCTTCAAAATGAATGGGTGTTGTGGTGCAACGCCCTCCGCAACACACACTGCCCACCCTTTTCATGCTAACATAGCGTGAAAGGGGGTCTTATTTATAACGCAGATTTAAGCCATGTTAAGTGGCTTAACACTGCCTTGTAAAGAAGGCGCAGCCCCTTTCGCCACCATGATATCGGTAATAGTGACGTTGTGGTGGCGATAGGGGCTTGTACATATGCCCCTCAATTCGTACGCCAACATTGTTCTAAGATTGCAAAAAGCCATGAAGATCCGTGGGACCCAGTGAGCCTAATGAAACTGTTGGTGAAAAGAACCTACAGAAGATACTGTGGTAATATAGAGACAGTGAGATAGACTGCAGGCTCCCTGTTTCGCCCTTTCTTAATTATGTAAAATTGTGACCACCTGGCAATGACAATTGAAACCTCATGCATCTGACTCAAATCAAGTTTAATATTAGATCCTTTACATCCATATAATCCCATTTTAACTAAGTTAATGTTTATCAAACCTCAGTCAAGCCACTTGGATCTCCCACAATCTGACTCCTGCAATAAGGAGTAAAACTAAATAGACAGATGTTTTCAACACTTCAATAGCCTCATTCTACGGAATAAATGTCCGTCCGCCCGGGGTCTAAGGATGAAGTGGTCTTTCTTCCCATCGATAAACAGCAGCTTTAGATGTGTATCTACAGAGGCCCTGGCAACGATGGGCCTGATTCTCAACGATAAATGTTCACTTTTTGGTAAGTTTACGATTATTTTCTATTTACAAAGGTATTTTACTAGTAGCATTTTTACAACTGCAGAGTCTCCAATATTTTTATGAACAGAGACTCCACAGTTGTGAAGATACTACCAGTATAATTCCTTTGTGGATAGACAAAAATATTATAAGCTTACACAAAAGTATAAGTTTACCTTTGGGAATAAGGCCCTGGTAGGTATTTGACATGTGTCATACGCGGGGTGTCGCTTGATTACTTTGAAGTTCGTGGAATCACTAGAGCATCCAGAAATATGCACTAGGAAGGGTTTATTGTTACCCCCTTAAATTGAACGTGGATTCTTTAGTAGCAATTCCCAGCATGAGATTGCCCTTTTGTATCACCTAAAATGCAGATGCAAGTATCCCTCAAACCTTGAGGTGTGTTGTTTCTCACAGAAGCGCAAGTGTTCTGAAGTAGGGTTGGCCCCTTCCCTGCAGTCATGGAAGGGATTTGTTCCATTCAGCAATGGAACAATAAAAGTAGACGAGGGGGCATATTATCAAGACAGGCGATAAAATTATCGCTACTTTAACGGCAGAAAACTGCTGCCAAAACTGCAATAATGGGCTTGATAATATGCTCTATGGAATTCCAATTTCCAATTGAAGCCCATGTTAGATGTGAAGGACAACTAACTTGAGTTTCAATTGGAATACCATAGAGCATATTATTAAGCCCCTTATTGCTGTTTTAGCGGCAGTTTTCTGACGCTAAAGCGGAAATAATTTTATCGCCTGTCTTGATAATATGCCCCCTGGTTCTGCCATATAGGGCGAAATAGCACTGAAAATAGAGAATTCAAGAACGTAGGCCCCTTTAGTGTTGGGTTGATTTGAAAATTGCAAGGACTCAAAAAACACACTCCACCTTCCTTCCTCCCTTCCCTTCCCTACCTCTCTCCCTCCACGACCTGGAGGTATCATGGTGCTAAAAAAACTGTACAAATACACAAATAAGGATGCAGCTCAAAAGGGGCTGCATAGTAGTGAAATGCAGATACGAAACCAAAATCGAGACACCGGAACAATAAAACACAGTGACTGTACAAACTAAAAGTGACTTAGGTCTCATAGCTGGTACCTCAATAGACTGGTGACAGACTACAGAAGACTTATAGCGGAACTGAAGGCTCCTCCCTTAAACACAGAATATGTACAAATCAATTAACCCGGGCTCAGTAGGTACTCTCACCGACCAACTCTTAAATCATCTCAGACACTTAAAGAACATCCAGAAGTTCAGGAAACAGAAAGTGTCAATCACGCCTCAAGCCAATGCACATTATACTCCTGTCCATCAGATGAGATCATCTTCAGCATATGTGTACGCCTTCAGAGACAGAGTCTGCACTGCATGCAGAAGAAGAGTACCTGCACTCATTAAGGGCTGCAATCCGAGTCCCATGCTAATCCTGATCTAGAAATGAGAGGATGCACCTGATCGTGATTACTGCCGGTGCAGTAGTGTGGCACTCAATTTGCTCATTTGTGGCGGACATTTCGGCACATTTTGAAGTTTGAAACTTGGAAAAGGGTAAAACATGCAAAATGCTAACTTTATCCCAGATTCTGAGGTGGGCAACTCGGAAGGGGGGGGTGGTCGGGGTTGGGGGATACCACATCCACAAAATGTTAAATTCAGCAGTTTTGTTATCTAATAGGGACATAACTACCTCTAAGAAGAATGACAACGTCGCAACGAGGCGCTGAGTGTTCATCGCAGAATCTTCGTGATGGGCAGGACCGTGCCCTGTAGCAATTTTTCCCAGATCGTCTCTATGGCGGGAAAACAACCATAAAATAAATTCTTATTGATCAATCGCAGGCTCACACTCATGAAACCGAAAAATATAAATGAATTTCTTCGCCTCTGTCTAATCCGTCAGTATCATTTTGTAGCATGAGTGTTAATCAGCTTTCTGATACTGAATTTTTCGACCTCAAGAGGTTTAAGGGGTCAGACATTCATGCCAGCCCGCAACTTGCAGATTGAAGGCGTATCTCAGTACCAAGCGGAAACCTCATTGAAAAATAATGACAGCTTTGGTCAATGGAGGACACAGAGCAAAAGGATTATTGCTCAGCAACACACTACAACATTTTATGCAGAAGCATGGTTTTGTTGCAAAAAGCATCATCTTGTCAATAACCAGACTTAAGAAAAGATTAAGTAAGACAACGAAAGGTTTAAAATGTAAAAAAAAACACATTTTGATTTGCGCTGGGTACACACACTCTTTAAACATTGCATTTATAATTCCTATTTGCTCAGTGCTGTAAAGTCCGGATTGGCAGTTTGAAGGATTAACAATGTTTGATCCTGCACAGTGAATGCAATTAGAAAAACATTGATGTACTGCAGGTAAAAGAGACCTTGGACAGATAATGAGAGCGGCGAGATAGCAGCAGCAGGTCTGCAATTCTGAGTAATGTGATGGAATTATCACACTGAGGCTAACAGCATAATCCAAATATGAATACAGAGATAAGGAACAATACCTTTTATTGCTGGAAATCACAGCTGTGGCTTGACCTGTACAACATGTAGAGGTGAATAGAATTACAAATTACTGATGAATTACCAGGGGACAAAGCAGTCGTGGCGAAGGCCTCCTTTGAAAAGAACATGGACTTTTATTATTCATGTCTCATTTGCGGCTAATCTCGTCCGTGTACTGTTCAAGAAATGGTGCAGTCGTTTGGAGTTATAGCACTAATAGTCCACAATCTTGTACTAATAGAGCAAAAAGCGCGTGATTTCCTCCACAATAGTGTCTACCCACATCACAAGTGTGTACCAAAAGAGGCACAATAATATAAATTTACCTCAAATATCGGTCAAGTGTGCTTATTTTTATCTTCTGTATTTTTGAACGTTTGTTGTTTCTGCAGCCAGCAAAACCATAAAGAGAGTACTGCAGTATAACCCCTTTAAAAATACAAAATGCATAGAAAATAAAAAGGAAAAATGTCAACGGACAGCAATTCAAGTGCTTAAGGACGCCACTCATTGATTTTGGAAACGTTTCTAACAATTAAAACCACCATATCAGAAATATCTTGCGAGTTGTCATTGAAAGAAATAGCTTGCTTTAAGTTCTTTGATGCTGATTAGGGGTGTGCAAAATTATAAAATTGCCAGTGAAGTTCTGAAGAGGGGCCAAGGCAGCTAGTGTAATACTCAGTTTGTAAATTTGGCTGCATTAGTGAGTTTTTAAAAAAGATCAAAAAGATAGTAAAATCCAACTGCACAAACTTCACATACATCTAAGTTTAAAAATAATATACCTCAAATACTAACACAATGAAAGGTTTTGATGTTACATACATCCAACGAGTATTCAGCCACTACCACCAGACCAGTTCATCACCTGTGAGTACTGCTGGGTGTCTTTTTGCTCGTTTGGTCAACTTGATGAGTAAAACTCTTAAAAGTCCTCCTTTGTCACTTGCTCTCTACTAGTGATTTTATCACACTGAATATGTACATGAAAATTCTACCAGTGTGGCTTGCACGGCACAATTTGCACCAATTGTACCTATTGCGGATTATCATCAGCACCAGTCGGGAATGAGGCCCACTACTTTTCTTTTGTCAGAGATATAGGGGCATATTATCATGCGATTTATCTCTGCTTTTTTGGCTTTAAAATCCAAGAAAGCGGAGATAAAATTATCTCCGTATTACCTAGCTGTCGCTAACACCAGTTAGCGACAGCTAGTAGGAGATAGCGACCATCTTGGGCCCCGCTTTGCATATCAGAGAAATTTATCACTAATGACATGCAAAGTGGGCATGCCAAGATGTTAGTGACTGGAAATAGTCCCTAACATCGCTATCTCCTATTACCAACTTTTGGAGATATTCGCGCTAAGCGCGAATATCTCCAAAAGCTAACACCTGCCCTGAGCAGTTCTTAGCCATGTTATCCAATGGGAGATGGATAACATGGCTAAGAGCATTTGCTCGGTAATGCATGAATATCGCTGACATTTCAGCGTTATTCATGCATTTCGGCCGATTTTTATCGCTTAGGAGATAAACCTTGATAATATCAAGGCTCCTAAGCGATAAAAATCGTCGCTACACGGCGATAAAATTATTGCTGCTAAGCCAACCTAGCGATAATTATCGCTAGTTGTTGGTATAGTTTCTAACAAAACATGTTTACATTCATCAAAAGGTTAGATGGCTTCCTGTTTAATGCTCAGTGTTGTAACTGCAATATGCCCAAAAACCAGGCCACGTTTTCAATTGGCTGAAGTGCAAGCAGCCACGGGTTAAGACCGAGGCTCTACTAAATACAGCTTTGAGTTTCACGCAAACAAGATGTGTACTTGTGTGTTCGTTGAGTCACCGCCATTTTTTTTTGATTTCAAGAAAATTTTATTAATGAGAATAACGGTAAGAATAATTAATATAAAATACAATACAAGCGATACAATCGATGCAAGAGACATATGCAAAAAGGGCTAAAATTGATAGGTAAATCAAGAGATTATATAGATATAAGGAACATTAGCCTATGAGAGATATAAATTTCATTCAAGTAAAAGCCTCTATCAAGGCAATAAAACAAACGTATCACTATCAAAATGTGGAGAAGGGGATAGGGGAGGAAACAGAAAAGAAGAAGAGAGGAGAAAAGAGAAAGAGTAAAGAGAGGATGAGTAGGAAGAGAAGACAGGAAAGAAAGAAGAGAAAAAAGAGAAAAGAAGGATTCCCACAGGACTAACCCAGCCTAGAGACCAAATAGCAGACAACAATTATACAAACACATTAAAAGGAAACTGAGGAACCAACCCTTTGGAAGACAACTCCATATAATCATCCAAAGCTTTCCAAACCCCACTAGAAAGAGATGGAGAGAGGTGAGTTTGATCAACCGAAGTGTGTGCACTGCGTAAAAAGGAGACCCAAGCCCACCACGTATGATAGGAAACCGATGAAAAGGATTTCCACTCCATAAGAATAATTTTCACCGCTACAGTCAGGAGAAGATCCAACAACTGCAACTCCAATGGATCTAAAGGGAGAGGAGTAGGGGCCGCCAGTGGGCCTAATAAGATTAAGGGGAAGGAAAGTTGGAGCTCAAAACCAAAGATAAGAGAGAGATGCTTCTGGATGAGGTTCCAAAAAGGTTGAAGCAAGGAGCAATGGAAAAACATATGAGGAAAGTCGCCTGCCACCAAACCGCAGCTCCAGCATAAGTTGTCATCTTTAAGGTTAAGCGAATGAAGACGTACAGGTGTCCAGTGGAGAAGATTAATAGAGAAAAACTTAGACTGCATTAAAGAAGGTGCGATCTTATTACGGAGAGAGAATTTACCAATTGAATGCCAAGTATCAGGGGAAATATGCTCCGTCATAGCACGGTCAAAATGATGTAACCATTTTTGTTGAGCAACCGTCTGTGCAGGAAGTGAAGCAGAAGACAAGAATTTATAAATTTTGGAGGCGACATGACCAGATTTAATCCATAGCTGAAAAAGTGAGATTGTAGAGGAAGTAGGATGAAGACGAACTTTAGCAATGGCCACTTTAATTTTAAGAAAAGTATAAAAATCCAGATTTGTTAAAGAATGCTTTTGAGCCAAGGTAGAGAAAGGTAATGGTTCATCAGAATCACCATAGAGATGTTTGACAAGAGAAATCCCTTTAACTGCCCAATAGGACATGAGAGTTGGAGTAATGATAAGCTTAATTTTGGAATTTCGCCAGATACATGACCACCTAGTTTTATGCATAGGAATTGCCACCTTCTTGTCTATTCTCCTGACCGCAGCAATTGTATCGAGAATGATAGAACGGGAAAACAGGATATGGAAAGTAGAAGTAGTGCAAAAAGAGGCGGGAGGCAAAGGGGATGCTAGTTCCTGTTCTATCAGCAGCCAAGAGGGAACGTGAAGAGATGGCGGAGAGAACCATAAAGCACCTTGAGAGGCCAAAAAGGCAGTTTGGTATTTTTCCCAATCAGGAAAATTACAACCTCCCATATCACAAGGGCGACGCAAAAATTTGTATGCAAGGCGAGCACGTTTGTCATTCCACAAAAATTTAGAAGTCAGAGTATCGATTTCGCGAAAGAAGGAATCTGACAATTTGAGCGGAAGCATGGATGAAACAAAATTAATAATCGGCGTAATCATCATTTTGAGAGTCTGGAGGCGACCCCACCATGAAATATGTTTCGGAGACCATGTATCCAAAAGACGACGCACTTTAAGGATAGTCTGGGATTCATTATAGGCAGCGGTGGCAGACAGAGTAGAACAAAAATAAATTCCTAAGTACTTCAGGTGTGTAGACTGCCACTTAAAGCCCGCTGAGCCCATATGAGAAGGGAAACAATAGGCATTCAAAGGGAACATTTCCGTCTTATCTTTATTCAGATGTGTACTTGTGTGTTCGTTGAGTCACCGCCATTTTAATTGTTGTTGTATACATTGACAAGAGCATGCAGAAACATCTTCATTGGCTTCACATAATGGAGGCAATGGTTTCACTGGAGGAAGCCCGCATTGTGTAATGGTACTCAGAAGGAACACACAATTGTACCTCATCCTTATTTAGAGGCATGTGCTTTTCCTGCGATTTCTTTTACAGTGGCATATGCGACTGTTAGGAAATATTCAAGTTGTTTTTGTAAAGAAAGGCCTGATTTTCCCTCAAGATGTAACCATTGTATAGTATATTAAGCCTTTTTGTTTACTAATATTATAAGCTAAATGTAAACTTTAGCTGAGCAAAATGCATCACATCAATATCTTTGCTCCCATCTGAAAGAATTCATTCCACTATTTCTAACCTAACATGTTGTCCTGTAGTAACATCCAAGCAAATACAACAATATGGTGCGTGTAACTATTTTTAATGGAGGGGTTTACAGTGGTTTCTTGAGATTTTAACTGTATATTTAAGAGTTGTCATCTATCTTTATCAAGCAATGATGGTTGTTAGTTGTGCCCCTGATGATCGTGGGAAGACTAGCAGAGGAATGCTTACGTCAACCTTCCAGTCCAATGGCAATGGTTCATGTGATCATCCAAGGGGGGCATATGCTTCTTATTACAGATGTTTACATTAGCTTCTTTTCCAGCTGAGGGTGGGTATTCAGACTAGCCATTGACTTGACCTCAGTTTTTGAGCAATTAAAGGTCCTGCTGTAGCATTACTAATATCTAACTGGAAATGTTTTCAAAACAGGAATGGTGGGTGGTTTCGTGGGGCGGGCTCAGTTCCCGGAGAACTAAACGTTTGTAGGACAAAGTTCCTGTTTGCAAACATTTTCTAAATAGGAATCGAGTGGCTGCAGTCGAGTAAATTCAAGGGGGCAGATTTACGAGAAAGAGACTCAGTGCATTCCGCAAGCCATTTTGCTGCGCCGCACGGAGTCACTTTCAGAGCACAGGAATGCAACATATTTACAACATTATGTCACATCTCTGTGCTTCCCCCTGCGCTGGCGCACAAACTGCAGCCATGCGCCGGCGCAAGCACCCTTGCCCTATGCTGCAAGGATGCCTGCGTCATGGGGAGATTGTTTTTGTGCAGGAAGGGGCACCTTCCTGCACGGAAACAATCACTACAGGCATTTTCCTCTTTTAATGAGTGCTGTAGAATGCAGCACGCATTGAAAAAGGAAAAAACTAGGAGAAATGAAAGCATTTCTCCTCGTTGCGCCTTGCTACGCCACCCCGAGGGTGGCATAGCATACTGACGCATTTCCAGATTTACGATTACTCATAAATCTGGAAATGTGTCTGGTTCCATGGGTGTTGCGTGGGAACACCCACAGCAACACCCATGGAACGCACCTTTCACACAAGGTGCTGCGTGTAAAGGGGCCATATTTACAAGGACAGGAAAAGTCACGCAGGGTGGCTTTTCCTGTCTTTGTAAATATGGAGCAGTGAAATACACCATAAATACGTCACAAAAAGTGACATACTGGTGGCGCAGGGGTCTTGTAAATCTGCCCCAAGATTAATTGGAAAAATAGTATTTTTCAAAATGCCTGCAATAGAAATGATTGGGGCTTCTGTCAAGTGTGGCCGATGTTGAAGAAATAGCTGCATCTGTGAAGACAATTCTAAGTTATAATGCTATGGAAAGTGAAATTGGTTCAAGATTCTTTGTAAACGGATATACCAATAGTCAAGTCAAAAGTAATGTTTATTTAGACCTTCGGTCCTTAAACATACAATAATAAGAACATTTCCGACTTTCCATAATACAATATCATTAATCATTTATACACTCTAAAATTATAATACCATAATAAATAATTATTTCATTTTCTAATCTAATTCCGTTTACCTATATATAAAATCATACCATCCCAATTTTATAGACACTAAAAACTTTTTTAACTTCTTGCATAAATCTCCTCAGTGCACAAGCTATGTCCAAACGGGTAATTTCTATTTGCAATTCTGCTGCCTGTGCACGGTTCTTTATCCCACATTTAAAAAATATTGGTCATAAAAACAGTTTCCATGTGTCAAGGACCTTATGACAATCTAATAATATGTGCAATATATCGCATTTCGTGCCTAAATTGCAGGTGCAATTCCCTTCGGGATCCATCATAGCAGCTTTTATCCCAACATTCATATAGCAAGGATGAATCCCTATTCGTAATCTTAAAACTTTTTTCCTAAGGTAGCAATTGGGTAATATATCTATATATGGGAACTGTTGATCCGATTTCCATGATTTAATCATAAACCCACTGATTTTTTTCCCCTCCAGGTACTGGTAATCCTGTTCTCGAGACATTGCTTTCCCTAATACCTCTAATTCTCGTTTTACAACATCAATGTGTAAGTCCTGGGGGTAAGTGTAACTCCTAGTCCCCCTCATACTATCCCTAAGATTTTCCTCACCCCTGATGCCCATTTCAATTCACTCTGTATAATTTCCCTTTTGCACCATACTGCATTTTTTTGCTCCTCCCCATTTCCCAAGCATTGCCAAAACCTTAGTAATGCCATACGTGCCGTTACCTCCAAGAAATTAGACCTGTTACTATTCTAACCGCCTGTATCATAGATGATCTAGGTGGGGATAGTACACTTTTTTATACATTTTCCCTCCTCAGTATACCACCTTCTTTTGCCACTCAGGTACACTAGTTCCACTCGTATTGGAACTGATGCAGTATCCTGGCCATATAGGCTTTAAAAAAAAACTGTCTGACCTCTCTCCATAATTCCTCTTAAATGTTTTCAACCCACTGAAGGAGGCCTGCGCTCATATCCTTAATACATTGAAACGCAGTTCCCAAATTAGAGACCTTTCAAACCATATCCCTAAATATTTATACTCATTCAATTCTTCTACTTTAGTAGAGCCCAGAAACCAACTGAATTTCTTCCTCTTCTTCCCAAAACTCAGGACCTTAGTTTCATCTCGGAGGTTTACAACAATGTTTTTTCTGACTACAATATTCATTAAACACAGTCAGCTTCCTCTGCAGGCCTATCTCTGGTCTAAAATTACCAGGTCATTTGCTTAGAGCAGGCAGGCTGTGTGTTTCCCATCTAATTTAGGGCTGGCACCCCATACCTTCGTTAATGTAGATGGTAAATCAGCAGTAAACAAGGAGAAGAGCATGGGGGCAAAGACACAGCCTTGTCTTAACCCATTCCCAATTGGGATCTTCTTTTACAGTGTCCCCTATGTATCAAGAATAACTTGTGTCCAATTGTTTCTATAGAGCTCTTGTATAATGGACAAAAGATCTTTAGGGATGTCAATATTTATCAACATCTCCCACAACTGGTTACGGTCAACCAAATCAAAAGCTGCCCGAAAGTCAATGAAGCAGCTGAACAGAGTACCCCCCCTGCTCCAACGACTTCCGCGCGATGGACCAAAGGGTGAAGCAGTGATCTATTGTAGAACGCCGCTCTTAAAACTCTCATGTTCCAGGTGTATTTTTTGATTATCCACCACTCATTCTTTAAGTTTTCCTAGGATTACTTTAGAAAATACTTTCTCTCCCACATCCAAAAGGTTAATTAAGCTATAGTTTTTTGGGATTTTTACATCTCCTTGTTTGTGGATGGGTCTAATGATCGCACCTTTCCAAGTTTGGGGCATCTTCCCTGTCTCCAGAATACCTGAAAGCATTTTCGTAAAACATTTTGCCCACCAGCCTGATTCCATCTTTATAATTACCGCCAGAAGATTATCAGGGCCAGCTGCTCTAGTCAGTATTAAAGTTGCTATAGTGCATTTAACATTACTTTCTGAGAATAACAACCTGGTATCCTCCTCCATCTCTGGCCATATTACCTGTTCCGTAGTTACTTGCTGTTCTCCTGTACTATATATTTCACCCAGATAACGTTCCCAATCCTCTTCAGTCACTACGCAATTCATAATTGCCAGTGTCTTCCCAGACCCATCTTCAACCAGTTTCCAAAACATTTTTACATCCTTAGTTTCTATTGCCTCTAGCAAATTCCCCCAGCACTTCTCTTTATATGTTCTTTTATGATCTCTTATGACCTTCTAATACATTTTCTTTAAATTCTCTAGAATAATCGCCATATCTATATACTAATATTTATTGGAAGCAGTTCAGCTGAGATAGTATGATCTTCAAAAAATCCTGTGGGGGGCTTTCATTAATTTGGGTCAAACTAAACAGGAACCATCTGTTTACTTTTGGTATATTCTATGTGGGTGCATTTTTACTATACAAATGTATTTTTTATTTATGTTGTAGTGATCATTCTACCCGAGATGTGATGGTGCTACATACCTGCACAAATGAGAGCGTAGGAAAGAAAACCTTAACTCAGCAGATAAATAGAGACAAGAAACCAGACTCGAGATAGAAGAAGATACTAGAACGATAAAAGCAGTGATTGGTCATGAGTCAAAGCAAATCAAGTAACTTGTGACAAAGGCAATCCCAGAACTCGAAATGTTCTGCCCATACATCTGGCCTTCTTGACGTGAAATCTAGAGCAGGGCATACATGGAGGATCACAGAAGTCTGTCCAGGACATTCACCACTGAATGTTCATAAGAAAGACTTATCCGGGTATATAGCTTTCCAAGTAAAACATATTTCAAACTCTAGGTTAAAAAGCAGTTTTTAAAAAGCAGCGGGCTCCGCAGTTTTCCTCATCCACACGAAGGGGTATGTCCTGGGGGTGCGGGCCGAGATGGGCACCACATTCCCTGTGTCCACCAAGGGCAGGAGGTCGGTCCCAGTGGGGTATATGGGTCTGTACTCGTGCAGGCCATATGGGATGTGCCCGGGAATCGGCATAGACACCAGGCTAGGTATTCTTGTCCCGTAGGCACTCCAGTCCTCTCTTGGGAGTCCATAGTTTGAGCCCCAGCTCCACGATGAGTGGCTGTGCTCCCCCACCTGCAGCACAGGGTGGTGGTATCCTGTATCGTCGGGGTAGGGTTGGGTGGGTGCAAAGCTCTGGTGGGCAGACTGTTACTGTTGAAGCTGACTGAGCATGGGTACATGTCGCTCTGCTTGTCCTCAAAGTAGCTCATGTGCGTTAGGAACTTCCTCAGAGGTCCTGCTGCTCCTAGAACATCCTGGGTGGTGGCCGGTGTGTGCCCCTGGTCACTTCACCTGCTGCTTCTGCCTGTAGCACAGAAATAGTGCCCTCCCTGGGCTGCCTGGAGCTTGCAGGAGCCTCTGGAAGTGTTACCAAGTGCTGCTGCGGGTGCTAATGGTCCATCACCCAGGCCCTGTCTGACGTCAGGCCTTTGCCTGCCCCAAGACATTTGCATTCAAAAGAACTGCTGATGCCCCGGCCAGCCCACCTCGCCGACTTCAGAACAAGCCCCCAGACCTCTGCTAAGCAGTTATCATTGTAGGACCACATTTCTAATTGTAGGCGCCTTTACACATATACGCATTGAATAAAACAAGCCCAATGTGTTCCTCCTTGTCTGAATTGTATAAAGGGAGAGACCCATATCTGCGATCTGCGCTCGAGCATCTTTTTAAAACATATTCTTTTTGAACAGCAACACTTCGTAAAAACACAACGAAAAGTCTGTGAGCATTTATAGAATTATTAACAATTTAAATGTTTATAGTTTTCCATGACATTCTTTGCTTTTGTTCCAAAATAGTAGATCAGATCATATTTTTCTATTACGCATATTTTGTGATTGAAAGTCTTTTGGGAGTTAAGTGTTTCAAGCTAATTTAGGGCAAATGTGAACGCATTTCTTTATACATAAATTTTAATCAAAAATGTTTTATCATAAAAACACAACATAAAGTTGGCGTTTGTTGTGTCGCGCGATGGGCAGCGCGACACTGGAGGAATGGACGTGACGGTGAGGGGGCAGTGGGCCTAAACTTATAATGACCACAGGAGCCACTGATGATGCTTAACTACAGGGAGTTGTCTCCGTCGCCAACTGGCCGACGTGAGCACGCCCCTGACTCTTTATTAAACTTTAGGGTCACGTGATGCACACGTCGCAACGTAGCCCCATCGGCACGTACCGCGACACTACATTCCTCTGCAACAAGGTTTTAAAACAACATAACATGCACAGTTTCTTCATCAGTGAATAAACCTATTACAGTCCAGCTGGAACCCTTCCCTGCTACTGCTGCAGGGGTATTCAACAGACATGATAACACATATGGAACAGTCTTACGTGATGTAGACCCGCAGTCTCGATGAGGGTTCCGGGTTTCTTCGCAAGTTATACTGAGACAGACCTCGACCAGACGACGAGGGACCAGCCGCCTCAGGGGCCTCTTGGAGTTGTGGGGACCCCTGCATGATGGAAGCGCTCGCACCACTCTCCGCCTCCGTATCGCCAACCCAGGCATCACTCAGGTCAGCATCTTCACCCGCACCATCCACCGGAGCAGGAGTGGCATCCGTTCGACCACCTGGCTCCACTCCGGAAAGATCAACAGGAGCATCTGCAGGAACAGTGGTTTCGGCATGAAACAGTCTGAAATGGGAGACATTGCGGATTACAGTCTCCCGTCCTCGGGTAGCAATAATTCGGGTTCCCTTAATGTTCACCACTGTCCAGGGCGATTTCTCATAGGGAAGTTGGAATTTGCCCGCATGACTTCGATTTTTCAACAGGACCAAGTCACCTTCTTTGATCTGGCTGATTTGAGCATGCCTGGGCATTGGCCTTTTTCCGTCTGGTGTCAATCCAGGGGTCATCAAGGTCCTGTTGCTGCCACTGAGGAGGATGGGGTTTGGTGTCGGCCATGACCCGACCCATCAGCAAGTGAGCAGGGGGTACCCCAGTGGTGGTATGGGGGGTCTGCCTATAGCTACACAGGATCGTGAAGATGGCCAGTTCAATGGATTCTCTCTTGTCATGGGCAATTCGTATGACCTTGTTGAGGGTCCTCATAAATCGTTCAGCCTCACCGTTTGCTTGAGGCCAATGGGGCGTGATTCTACGGTGCTTAACCCCCAGGGGGATGAGGTAATCAGCCAGTTCTTGTCCTTGAAATGGTGGCCCGTTGTCTGTGCGCAGTTCTTTCATCAAGCCATGGGTGGCCATTATCTTTTCTATCTTGGAAATCACTTCAGCAGCACTGGGAGTCCCAACAATCTCCACTTCCGGCTATTTAGAGTGGTCATTGATTGCTACCAAGGTGTGCCGGCCATCTGGGAGACTGCCAAAATCCATACTTACACAGGACCAGGGGTACTGAGGACAAGGTTCTGTTCTGACTGGGGCAGGGTGAGACAAATCTCCAGTAACCTGGCAGGCGGGACAGGAACGAACCATGCTCTCAACCAGTTCATCCATTAGTGGAAACCACACTTTTGTGCGAAGACAGGACTTGGTTTTAACCATGCCTTGACGGCCAACATGGGCCAGTTGCACACATCTATTGGTGAGCGCAGTGGGTATGACCAGACAGTGCCCTGTCAACAAGCACCCAGTGGGGTCTTCAGTGAGTTCATCCTTCACATGATGTAAGCTCTCCATGATTCTTTGAGCAGGGATGGTCAGGATTTTCCAGTTTTCCTTGGTCTTGTGCCAATTGCTATGCCGTAGAATCCTTTTGGCCCGCTGGAGACACTCATCTTGTGCAGTCGCTTCAGATAGGTCCTGCATTGACAGAGGGATGGGACAGGACCTGGCGGTGACATATCTGACATATTCTTCAGTGTCCACGGCGTCCTCCATTTCTTGGTCAGTAGCCTCCCATGGGTGTTAGGACAAATAATCTGCAGGGTTGCGGGATCCCGGCTGATACTCCACGTGACAATTATAGTTCTGCAGTTGGAGCATCCATTTCTCGATCCGCTGCGGATGTTTTGTGGATGTCCCGGCAAATAAGGCCACAAGTGACTTATGATCCATTGTGACCACGAACGTTTTCCCATAAACGTATAAGTGAAAGTGGCGAAAGCCCCAATGAATGCGATAGCCTCTTTCTCTATTTGAGAATACCGCTGCTCTGTCACGGTTAGGGATCTACTAGCGAACGCTACGGGCGCGCAGATCTCCTCCGGTCGTAGCCTCTGCAACAGGACAGCACCCAGCATCCACAGCAATTTGGGTCATCTTCTTTGGATCAAAGAAGACTAGTGTAGTGGCTTCTGACAGAGCATCCTTGATGTCTTTGAAAGCTTTCTCTTGGAATGGGCCCCACTCCCACGACACGGAATCCTTAGTTAGCTCTTGTAGTGGCATTGTGAGGGTGGTCAAGTCCTTAATGAATCTACCACAGTAGTTGACCATTCCTAGAAAACTACAAAATTCAGTCACACTGGCAGGGGCGATGGCATTTTTGATGTCTTGCACCTTATCAGGATCCGGGTTAACGCCCTCTGTGGAGAATGTATAGCCAAAGAACTGTAATTTAGTTCTTAGAAATTCACACTTCTCCCGATGTAACGTGAGGCCGGCTTCTCGTAACCTTCGTAGCACCTGTGTAAGGCAGGCGTTGTGTTCGGGTAAGGACTTTGCGTGGATCATTATGTCATCGCTGACGTTGATGACTCCTGGGATGTCTGCAATTAACTCCTGTATTACGTGTTAAAACACCTCCGCAGTGCTGGATATCCCAAAGCTTAGCCTGGTGTAGCGTCTCAGTCCTACTTGAGTTGAAAAGGTAGTTATGTTCCGGGACGCTTCATTCAGAACCAGTTGATAGTATCCGGATCGGAGATCGAGTTTGGAGAACCAACACGCTCCCGTCATCTCTCCAATGAGGTCGTCGATGGTAGGGGTAATGTGTCGCTCACGCTTTATGGCGGCATTCGGGAGGCGCATGTCGACGCAGATGCGTACGGCTCCAGGCTGCTTGGGCTTCCGAGTGACTACAATGGGTGACACCCATGGCGTGGGACCCGTAACCTTTTCAATGATCCCGGCAGCCTCCAGCTTCTTCAGCTCCTGTTCCACTTAGGGCCTCAGATGAAAGGCAATCCTCCGATGCCGCAAGGCGACTGGTTGAACTGTGGGGTCCACATGCAAGTGTATTTCTTTCCCTTTGAACCTTCCGATTCCTTCGAACACTTCGGCGAATTCTTCCAGGAGATGCTGTATGGATTCCTGATGCACACTGAAGGAAAATGATACGACTCCTAAGTCTTCCACGGCCCGACACCCTAAGAGCATGCCCTGGCCATCTTCGGTGACGTATATGTTAGTATGAACTCTCCGTTCACCGTGAGTCACGGACGTTTTGAACCGTCCCAAGATTTTCAGAGGAGTGTCCTGGCCATATACAGATACCACTATTGCAGATGGCAGCAGCGGGGGTGCAGGTCGCAACGTGCGGTGGAGGTCTGCCGCCATGATGTTGATGGTGGCCCCGGTATCAACCACTGCTGTGACGTCTTGGTTCCCCACTTGAATGTTGCACTGGGGCAGGCGCCGCGCTTTGAGGGTGGTGGTTCTTACCATGTGCACCTTCATGGGCGTCCGCAGGGGGGGCAAGAGGGGGTGCTTGCCCCCCCCTGGATTCAGGCCCGGTTCTAGAAGATGGGGCCCACATACCTGGGCCGATTTTCCTACCTGAAAGGTTGCTTCAGCGCCGAGTGTGACTCTCAGCAGGTCACAGAGTGAGGCCGGTCCATTGTCATGGGCAGAATGACAATGGGCCGGCAGAGGAGGCACAGCATGGAGCATCTCCGCCCATCCCATGCCTCAGGAGGTGAGCAGCGCAATTAGCAAGTCTTAGGCAGGGGTCGGAGCTTTAGTCTCTCACAGCAGGCCACAACAATCAGATAAAAAGCTACCGGGCGCGGGTGGGGGCGTTTGGGGAGCGGGGTTAGTGCAAACAATCTTAGTTTAAAAACTGTGAAGTGACAGACCGGATTGATATTGAAACTTTATTATGAAATTCCATCCGTTTGTGCAATGGGGAGAATGCTGTATACAGCTACCAGTGAAAAAACTCTGCAAAAAACACTAAGGACTGAAATAACTACATTTAAAGAACAATACGACTAAAAATGGAAATGTTGTAGTGAAAAATTTAATTTCTCCTCCATGTTGTGGCCAAGGGAGACGTAAGAGCAGAGGAGAGATAAAGAGAGAGACAGAGCCAAAAGGAAAAATAAGAGACGTAGTGGGGAGTAGAGACAAACGGAAAGGGGGAGAGGAAAGAGGGAGAAATGATTGACGAGAGAAGGGAGGAAAAGAGGCGAGAGGGGGAGACATAATTATAGATAAACACAATGAGGGAAGGAGACGGAGGGAGACGGAGGGCGACAGACAGAGGGAGACAGACAGAGGGAAGGGGGCGACAGAGGGAGGGAGACAGATAGAGGGAGATACAGGGTGGGATACAGACAGAGACACACAGAGGGAGGGAGACAGAGAGAGAGGGAAAGAGAGGGAGACAGAGAGAGAGGAAGACAGAGAGAGGAGACAGAGAGAGAGGGAGACAGAGAGAGGAAGACAGAGAGAGGGAGACAGAGAGAGGGAGGAAGACCAAGAGAGAGGGAGACAGAAAGAGGGAGACAGAGGGACACCGAGTGAGAAGGAGACAAAGGGAGGGAGACAGGGAGGGAGCCAGGGAGGGAGACAGAGGGAGGGAGACAGAGGGAGGGAGACAGGGAGGGAGCTAGGGAGGGAGACAGAGGGAGGGAGACAGAGGGAGGGAGACAGGGAGGGAGCCAGGGAGGGAGACAGAGGGAGGGAGACAGAGGGAGGGAGACAGAGGGAAGGAGACCGAGGGAGGGAGACAAAGACAGACAGATGGAGACAGAGAGAGAGAGAGAGAGAGGTAGACAGATAGGGCGGGAGACAGAGGGAGAGAGGGAGGGAGACAGAGGGAGGGAGACAGAGGAAGGGAGACCGAGGGAAGGAGACCGAGGGAAGGAGACGAAGGGAAGGAGACCAAGGGAGGGAGACAGAGACAGACAGAGGGAGACAGAGAGAGAGGGAAACAGATAGGCGGAAGACAGAGGAAGAGAAAGAGAGAGAGAGTGGGGGACAGAAAGAGGAAGACAGAGGGTGACAGACAGAGGTAGGGGGTGACAGAGCGAGGGAGACAGACAGGGAGACAGATAGAGGGAGACAGACAGAGACAGACCGAGGGAGAGAGACAGAGAGAGAGGGAAAGATGGAGACAGAGAGAGAGGGAGACAGAGAGAGAGAGGGAGACAGAGAGAGGTAGACAGAGGGAGGGAGGCAGAGGGAGACAGAGAGAGAGAGGGAGACAGAGAGAGAGAGGGAAACAGAGAGAGAGGGAGACAGAGAGAGAGGGAGACAGAGATGGAGGGAGGCAGCGGGAGGGAGGCAGAGGGACAGAAACTGAGGGAGGAGACAGAGGAAGGAAGGGAGAGAGACAGAGGGAGACAGACAGAGTGAGTGAGACAGAGGGATGCAGAGGGAGACAGAGCGAGAGCGAGGGAGAGTGAGGGAGAGCGAGAGAGAGAGGGAGTCAGAGAGGGAGGGAGACAGAGAGAGAGAGAGATGGAGGGAGACAGAGACAGATAGAGAAAGCCAGAGACAGATGGCGGCAGAGACAGGGACAGGGGAAGACACGCAGAGACAGACAGAGAGATGGAGAGGGAGATAGATGGAGGGAAACAGGGCCAGATAGAGACAGACAGATAGAGGCAGAGACAGGGACAGACAGATAGGGGCAGAGACTAAAACAGACATAGATGACAGAGAGACATAGAGGGAGACGGAGGGAGAGAGAGAGAGAGAGGGAACAGAGGGTGACAGAGGGAGACAGAGATGGAGACAGAGAGAGGGAGATAGAGGGAGGGAGAAAGACAGAGGGAGACAGAGAGGGAAACAGAGGGAGGAAGACAGAGGGAGGGAGGCAGAGGG
Source organism: Lissotriton helveticus (assembly GCF_964261635.1). Taxonomy (NCBI): domain Eukaryota; kingdom Metazoa; phylum Chordata; class Amphibia; order Caudata; family Salamandridae; genus Lissotriton; species Lissotriton helveticus. The sequence continues at coordinate 1,687,849,105 of NC_136061.1, read as the reverse complement.
ATGGAGACAGAGGGATGGAGACCAGCAGAGGGAGACAGACAGAGGGAGACAGACAGAGGAAGACAGTCAGAGGGCGACAGACAGAGGGCAACAGACAGAGGGCAACAGACAGAGGGAGACAATCAGAGGGAGGGAGACAGAGGGAGGGAGACAAAGGGAGGGAGACAAAGGGAGGGAGACAAAGGGAGGGACAGGGAGGGCGGAAGGGAGACAGATGGAGACAGATAGAGGACGACAGAGGGAGACAGACAGAGGGAGGAGGGCGACAGAGGGAGGTAGACAGACAGAGGGAGAGAGACAGACAGAGGGAAGGAGAGAAAATGAGGGAGGGAGACAGAGGGAGAGAGAGGGAGGGAGACAGGGAGAGAGAGTGAGATAGACAGACAGAGTGAGTGAGACAGAGGGAGACAGAGAGAGGGAGAGGGAGGGAGAGATAGAGATAGAGGGAGAGGGAGTGAGACAGTGAGACAGAGAGGGAGACAGGGAGAGAGAGACAGGGAGACAGAGGGAGGGAGACATAGGGAGGTAGACAGACAGAGGGCGACAGACAAAGGGTGACAGACAGAGGGAGACAGACAGAGGGAGGAGGGCGACAGAGGGAGGGAGACAGAAAGAGGGAGAGAGACAGACAGAGGGAGGGAGGGAAACAGATGGAAGGAGACAGAGGGAGAGAGAGGGAGGGAGACAGGGAGAGAGAGGGAGGGAGACAGAGATAGAGGGAGTGAGACAGAGAGACAGACAGAGAGAGAGAGAGAGAGAGAGAGAGAGAGAGAGAGAGAGAGAGAGAGAAGGAAATATGTTTGTATGCCGGGTCTGGTGCCTAAGTGGCTGAAGGTGTCCGCTGCAGGGACCTGTGTTCAACCTCATGGTCATAGTTTTTTTGTTGCTCTAGCCTCTCCCCCCTCCCCCACTGACCCCGCCTCCACCGGTGCTGCCCTCGGCCACAAACCACACTTTAAATTGGGCCCCTGAGAGAAAGTTTGTGAGTACCCATGCTCTAGAACCGCATCAACCTGATTTAAAATGTTTTTGTTTTTTCCGGTCATTTTTAGTTTTTCCCTCTGTTTTATTGTAGTTGCCAGGTCATCTGCTGTGGCGCCTCACAAGATTTTTCTCTTCCCCCTATGAGTTTCTTTGTTTATTTAAACTCTTTGTCTTATTAGATTTTTTTTTATGTATTTAATATTTGTGCTCAATCGTGTCGGAGGATGGTGATGAAGTTAAAATTCTGCCCCCCCCCGGAAACATTTCTGCGGATGCCCATGTGCACCTTGTGCACTATCCTCTCTTCCTCTTCGTCATCCTCCATATCACTTGGTGACTTGTCACCTTCCGGCACCGCGTTAACCATGTGTCGTGGCTTGCGGTATTTCTTGGCTCGACACACCTTTTCAAAGTGATTAAATCGCCCACATCCTGAGCATCTTTTCCCTTTTGCGGGGCAGTCGGCAGGCGGATGTGGTGTTCCACCGCAATATGTCAGGTAGTGGCGGGTGCCAATGGGGCACTGCGTGGTCCACCTTGACGCGGGCTTGGTGACAACCGCGTTGACCGGTTCCGTCTTTACGGGTGTTTGGAGAGCCGCTTCCATGAGGGCCGCCCGAGCTTTAGACAGCTCTTTGGTGCGCCTGAGAGTCAGGATTTCGGCCAGAGGTTTGCCAGATTCCTCGAGGATTCGTTCCCTAAGTTTGGGGGAAGCACAGCCTTTTATAATCTGTCCCCTTATCTCTTCCGTTACGTCCAGGAAGCCACATGTTGAGGCTAGATTGTTTAGCCATGCATGGTAGGTATCTAGAGACTCATCCGGAAGTTGCCTGGCCTGCCAAAAGATGAATCTCTCATAGTCCCGATTGGCCATTGGCTCAAAATGAGCATTCAGGGCATTTATTAGGGTATGACGATTCTTTGGCGTCACTTCCACAATTGTTTTAGCAATAGTATGTATGTCTTTCCCTCCCAGGTGAAGCAGCATCGCCCCCTTCTGATCCTTGTGTACTTTGGTGGCTTCAAAGAAGTATTGTAGGCGGTCCACCCAGTCTTTCCATTTGGGCGCAAGGGATGACGGCGATCCTTCTACTATGAAGGGCTCTATTGGCGGTATTTGCGACATGTTGTATGGGCACGTGCGTGTATCTGCGTCCTTTCTACGCGCTGTCGATGACACTACTTTTCAGCCTTGATCCTCTAGCTAGGAGAGGAAGGCGCTTGTTGTGCTGGACCCAGCTGCCGTCCCGGGGGGGCGGGAACCTCGAATAGGCAAGACACGATGCGTCCACCGCACTATGGCCACGGGTTGCGATGAAGTATCCCGAATGTATTGTTCAGAGGTATCCGTGTGTAGGCCTTCAGTGGCTCTGTTCCCTGGTGGATCGTGTTCCTCCCCCAGCTGCACCATCGTGGGGACACACTGTAGGGACCAGCCCGTCTTTGATACCCCAAAGCATGGCACAGCACTCGCTTTCTGGCTTCAGCCACTTGTTCACTGTTGTCCCCTGTGTGCAAGCGGAGAATGCAGGCCTGAAGGGGTTGGGGCCTACGATGCGGCCTACTTCAAGTCTCAGCTCGGGACCATGGCGCCTTCAGCACAGCAGGCAGTCACCCTGCGCGCTCGTCCGCTCCGGGCTGAGCAATCACCGGGGAAAGGGAGGCGGGGCTGCTCGGGCTTTCTGCGCACCACAATGGGCACAGCAGAGATGCCGCGTGCAGCCACGGGAGCCGCGCCAGCAACCAGCGGCGCCCGACACGCAGCAGCCTCACCTTCTTGCCACGCCGGACCTCTTCACACTCGGCAGCAAGATCCCCCGGCAGCAGGAGCAGGTGCAGGACCACGCCACGCGCCGACAGATGGGGCACGAGCGCCGCGAGCACCAGGACACGCTCGTGGCCGCCACACCACAACACGAGGGCACGCACACCCTCGTCGCCAGTTGTTGTGTCGCGCGATGGGCAGCACGACACTGGAGGAATGGACGTGATGGTGAGGGGCAGTGGGCCTAAACTTATAATGACCACAGGAGCCACTGGTGATGCTCAACTACAGGGAGTCGTCTTCGTCGCTAACTGGCTGACGTGAGCACGCCCCTGACTCTTTATTAAACTTTAGGGTCACGTGATGCACACGTCGCGACGTATCCCCATCGGCATGTATTGCGACACTACAGCGTTTTCCTAACTGTACAAAGACAACATCGAAGTTCACAATGAGCGCCTAGTAAGTAAATTGCGTGAACAAAATAAAGGCAGTGTAAAACTGGAGTGCTGGTGAATGGCAGGCATTCTTGTTTGCATTTTACTGTTCTTTGGAGTAGGTGGTTGAAAAATCTGCAGTTTTTTCCTGGAGTGGGTAGAGCCCGAGTCATGGGCAGTTTGTAAATAAATGGATGTTGTAATGAGGTTCGGGGCATGTCATCAAGGACGGAGTTAAAATTATCACCGCTTTAGCGGCAGGAAACTGCCGCTAAAGCTGTGATAATGGGCTTGTTAATATGCCCTTGAGAATTCCAATAGAAGCCCATGTTTACACCAGAACATGGGCTTCTATTGGAACTCATAAGGACATATTATCAAGCCCATTATCGCCGCATTAGCGATAATTTTAACCCTGTTTCTTGATAATATGCCCCTTATTTCCTTGTTGGAGCTGTGCCTTCTTGGGCTAATGCTGTGCACTTTGACACTGATCTGTGTCACACGTTCCCTCTAATTTCAGTAGACGCCTGGCTGTTCACATATGTTACATAAAAACAAACATGCAGCAAGTTCCGACTGAAGTCAAATCGTGTCAAATCGTACAGGGTTGCTTGCAGCATCGTTACCCCTGGGTTAGATTCTTGGGGCCAAATGTACAACCATGGGAAATGCGAATAGCAATTTGTGACAAATTGCGAGTCGCAATTTGTGAGTCGCAATTTCCTATGTACAACAGTGTCTGAGACACTGTTTGCAATTCCCAATGGGGTTGCAAATTGCATGCCTCATGAATAATAATGAGGCACTCGCAATTTGCAACCCAATTTGGAATGGCTGGCCCTCCCAAGGATTGTGGCCTGCTGGGCTCAGAAGACCGCCATGTCTGGGAATGCTTTTAAATAAAGCAGTTTTATTTTTAAATGCAGCCCGTTTTCCTTACAGGGAAGCGGGATACATTTAAAAAATAGAAACATAAAACGCTTTTGTTTCATTTTTCAAGAGCAGGCAGTCGTCCCTGGGACCAATGCCTGCTCTTAAAAAATGTTTACACATGCATTCCCAAAGGGAAAGGGGTCCCCTGGGGACCCCTTCTCGTTTGTGAGTGCTTTGCGACCGCCATTGCAAAACATTCTGACATGGCTTATGGAGTCACTATTAGGAAGGGAACGCCTCTTTCTAATAGCGAGTCCCAAATAGCGAGTTGCAAAACACTATTTTGCGAGTCGCAAATGATTTGTGACTCACAAAATAGTGATAGTACATGGCCCACAAAATTTTTGCATGTGCAAATGAGTCGCACACCCGTCACAACTTTACCTCGTACATCTGGCCCGGAGAGAACATCACGCTGACAAGGGTAAGTAGACTGCATTTGATCTGCCACTCAAGGTTATGGATGTCATTCTTGCGGCCAGGCCATCTCTCAACAAAGTCTATTCATGCAGGACTTGGGACAGGCTTGTAGCCTGGTGAGAAGTCCTCAATCAGACCTCTTTCAATCCAAATTGCCGACATTTTTATGCTTGTTTTCTCAATACCCAGCAAGGTCTTCCAGTGGGCATTATTAAAGATTATGTGGCAGCCCTTTCAACCTTTCTATTTCACCGGACTGGGAGAGGGCAAGGAGACCTCACCAAGTAATGCCACTATTCTTTATCACGTCTAGTTAGGTGACTTTAATTCAAACCATAGCTCAGTCCTGAGTAGCTGTGGCACAGATCAGTTAGGCTTAACTCAAAGCAACGAAGTGTAAAGCATTCATCAATCCCAAAACACAATGTGAGAAAAGTGGATTATTAGTTGGAATGGTTGTGAGACATCACGAAGTATAACATCTCTATTCCATTTCAGGGCAATCCTGGGTAGCAATGGAACAGAACAGTCAAACTCAGTCAGCTGTGATTCGGGGCAAATCACTCAGGGCCAGATGTAGGTAAATAGTATTTACCGATTCTAAAATACCGAACTTTACCGATTCGGTATTTTAGAATCGGTAAATGCTATGTAGCAAAAAATTCGGTAAAAATTACCGAATCGGTATTTACCGATTCGGTAATTGCCATTCATTCCTATAGGATTGGAGGCCCATAGGAATGAATGGACCCCTGAATCGTGCTTGTGTGCAGATGTGGCACACATACATGTCCTAAGGGCATGTATGTCTGCCACATGGCACAGTTGAAAATGTACTGATTGGCATTTTCAAAGGTATTCCTTATTTACCACCAACTTATAGTTGGTGGTAAATAACAAATCCTAAAATGGGAAAAGCACTCTTTTGAGTGCTCCCTACATTGCAAATTTGGTAATTTACTGATTCGGTATTTTAAAATACCGAATCAGTAAAGTACCGAATTTGCAATTTAGACCACCTACATCCCAAATGCCCAATATTAGTCGGTAACGGGCGAAATTCGGTAATTTCGGCCGTTACCGACCATATTGGGCCACCTACATCTGGCCCTTAATCTCCCAGTGCCTAACTAAAATTAATTTGTCATTGTGTAACCCAACTGGTGCTCATGTAAAGCGCTCTGATACCTGATACCTTCGGGTCAAGTTTGCACTATATAAAAATACGGAAAAAGAAAATGGCAATGTTTTTTAACCGGAGAATGGGAGCTTTCCTGTGGTGAGGGAGGCACAGACTAGTGAAAACGCCTGATCCTTGAAATATTTGTCTGTGTTTGCGTCTTTTCACAATATGGGGTGGGGACTTTCAAGTGGAGATAAGCCACAACAATATCAGTATCAATAACATACACAGTCTGTTAAAATTTAAACTAAAATATTGTTTCTTAGAATTATTACTGTTCTCTCAATATGAATCTTGGACCGTCATGGCCCTGATTCTTGCTACAGTAAAATAATGGGTTGGAAATTGTACAATGTGAACAAATTGAAATATTAGAAGGATTTGTAGAATAAAACAAACAAAAGTGAAATCAGCACTTTTTGAGAAGTAATTAGTATATCTCATGTTGTAGCTAAAACTCATGCTGAGGGCTTCATTTACAAGAAATGATGTATTGCTGCAGCAGATCAGCGTTGCATCAAAATCACTCATGAAACGGTATGTCATTTTTTACACCATGGATGCACTGTATTTATGGTATGGAGCACATGCCGTAAGTTGCGAACTACGTAAAAAAAATTACGCTGGTACCAGCGTTATGGTGCTGCAAAAGCAGATGCATCTACCGTAAAAGTGTCATAAGGCAAAATAGCGTTACGTAGCACGAGCCAAACAACCTTAGTCCCACTTTTTACTGTGTGAAAATAAGCTAGATTACATTAAAGACAGGCACTGAGCTTGGGGAAGAAATCAGCAGCCAGGACAACAACCTCAACACCAGCCAGGATGTCCATGCAGACTTCCTGGGTAATAGGAATAGGAATAGGAAGTGCAACTTTAGGGAGGAGGAGAATGAGATCCTGATTATTGAGGTGACAGACCACTAACACCAGCTGTTTGTCAACTAAAAATTGCCATTATCATAGAAAGAAGCAGTTTTGTAGTTTGTACTGGCCAAAGTCAATAGCGTGGGACAAGCAAAGAGGACAGCGACTGACTTGTAGAAACGCTGGCATGACATAAAGTCATAAAGTGTAGGACGAAGGAGAAAATGGCAAACCTGAAGGCAGCAATGCAGACTGGAGGAGGGAGCCCAGCGGAGCAGGGGGAGCCTAATGCCCTGGAAGAACGGGTGGCAGGTGTCATTTCAGAGTTGGTGGCAGGACTTTCAGGACAAGACAGTGCAGCCCATGAGTAATATAAAGACCTATAGGGTAAGTCGCAAAAAGGGGTAATGTGGGGAAAAAGGCCCCTCATTAAGTGCAGCTGGTATACTGGTGTACAGCCTTTACAACAAAACTTTTACAACGTACTACCATTACAACGCAACTTTTACAACGCAAACCATTACAACGCATAGTGCTGGGGGGCGCTCTAGGATAGGGAATAGGTTTAATGTACTATCCAACACCTTCCCTACTATCCACGCGGACTGGAGTTGGAATAGTAAATTAAACTATTCACTATCCAGCGCCAAAAAAAGTGCAGCTAGCTAAGGTTCAGCGCTCCACTGCGTGCAGGGCAAAATGTGTCAGGCATTTTCTCTGTATGAAAGAATAAAGTACTACTCATCAGTGATGTCATTTGAGATGTCATCAGTGATGTCACTGACCATGTCATTAATGATCTAATATGTGACATCATCAGCAGTGGATTGCGGGTGCGTGAAATATAGTTAGTACAACTAACTATATAGGAGCAATTTCAATGGTTTTGTATGAGTAAAATGTCCAGCTAACACCACTAAAACTTATAGTTTTTTGAGTGAATTTCAAAGGTTTTTTAAAAGCTAAATCCTAACTATATAACTCCTGAAACCCATAGTTTTTTCAGTGAATTTCAAAGGTTTTTTAAATGCTAATTCCTAACTATATAAGGCCTGAAACCTATGGTTTTTTCAGTGAATTTGCAAGGTTTTTTAAATGCTAATTCCTAACTATATAGGGCCTGAAACCTATGGTTTTTTCAGTGAATTTCAAAGGTTTTTTAAATGCTAATTCCTAACTGTATAAGGCCTGAAACCTATGGTTTTTTCAGTGAATTTGCAAGGTTTTTTTAAATGCTAATTCCTAACTATATAAAGGCCTGAAACCTATGTTTTTTTCAGTGAATTTCAAAGGTTTTTTTAAATGCTAATTCCTAACTATATATGGCCTGAAACCTATGGTTTTTCAGTGAATTCGCAAGGTTTTTTAAATGCTAATTCCTAACTATATAAGGCCTGAAACCTAAGGTTTTTTCATTGAATTCGCAAAGTTTTTTAAATGCTAATTCTATTAGCGGATAACGTTTTTATATATTAAAACGTTTTTTAAATCTCAAAAGCCTGCTTTGCTAACAAAGTTTTTAAGCACAGGCTCTTTGAGGATTTGAGAAGTCACTCAAAATGTGCCCTAATTTTTCTTTCTTCGGCACTAATCATAATTTCTATGGAAAAATGAACCCCCTCATTTTGTTCCTTTGCAAATTAAATGTTTTAAGTGTTAACACTTTATTCCAATCAAGATGACTTCAGGTGTGCCTTACTTTTGTCATAAGTAAGACTGTTAGCGCTCTAGTTCTTCTTTAGAACACTCTGGGACATTCTGTGATTGGGCTATAGTTGGGCTACATCTGGCTGATATTTGGGCTACATTTGTTTTTTTTTGTCTCTGGTGGCCATCTTTGGGCTACATTGGGCTACATTTGGGCTCTAACATATATATAGCCCAATGTAGCCCAATATATATTTTTTCAAAGTTAATTTTCGTAAAAACCACTGGAGCACATATCTTGAGACATAGCAAAGGCACATCAGGCTTCCAGTCCCTACAATTTTGCCAAGTTTGGTGGAAAACCATTCAGCCGTTCGAGCTAAAAGTGAGTCCAACCGCCCTATGGAAATTAACATGGGGAAAACACGTTTTGGGACCCCCCTTTTATCTCGGCCCCCGCTTGACGAATCTCCCCCAAACTTTCAGGGAAGGACCGGAGCGCCGCGAGGCAAAGTTAAGGAAAATTTCAGGAAGATTCCTCAACCGGCTCCAAAGTTATTTCCAATAGAATGTTGCGATTTCCCTATGCAAAACAATCCTAACTATATATACCTACTGGCTATCGCGAAATGGGATTGAATCACTTTCTCTTGAGCTCCTCAGCTATTCAAGCATGCTGTGGCGAGAAAGGCGAGTTCAAGTTTCTCCCCGCGAGTGTGACCGTGTCCTTACACGTGAGCGCACATATGTGGATGGAACCATCACCATCCTTTTACTGCACTCGCCAGAAGAGTGCAGCAGCGCCATGATGGTAACGAGCGAGCAGAGCCCCTGCATACACGCTGAGCACCGCCAAGCGGCCTCAAGGTAGGAGCCGACTAGGGCAAGCATCCAGCTTGCTAGTTTGACGGGCATACATCCGTCTGCTACTCCGATATCGTGAGGTCGCTTGGTTGGCGAGGGGAGACCTCTCGTCCGCCTCGATCCACACATGGGGCGCCAAGACTAAACAGGACTACCAGTCCCAGCAGGCACTGGGACATTTGGACTGCCCATCAGGGGCGTGCCATGATCAGTATCAGGGCTGGTACCTGCATTCCCATCATCAGTTCGCCAAATCCTCTGAAGAGAAGGCGGGAGCCTTCGAAACGCGTCAGGAATTCCACGGCGAAATGGGATTGAATCACTTTCTCTTGAGCTCCTCAGCTATTCAAGCACGCTGTGGCGAGAAAGGCGAGTTCAAGTTTCTCCCCGCGAGTGTGACCGTGTCCTTACACGTGAGCGCACATATGTGGATGGAACCATCACCATCCTTTTACCGCACCCGCCAGAAGAGTGCAGCAGCGCCATGATGGTAACGAGCGAGCAGAGCCCCTGCATACACGCTGAGCACCGCCAAGCGGCCTCAAGGTAGGAGCCGACTAGGGCAAGCATCCAGCTTGCTAGTTTGACGGGCATACATCCGTCTGCTACTCCGATATCGTGAGGTCGCTTGGTTGGCGAGGGGAGACCACTCGTCCGCCTCGATCCACACATGGGGCGCCAAGACTAAACAGGACTACCATTCCCAGCAGGCACTGGGACATTTGGACTGCCCATCAGGGGCGTGCCATGATCAGTATCAGGGCTGGTACCTGCATTCCCATCATCAGTTCGCCAAATCCTCTGAAGAGAAGGCGGGAGCCTTCGAAACGCGTCAGGAATTCCACGGCGAAATGGGATTGAATCACTTTCTCTTGAGCTCCTCAGCTATTCAAGCACGCTGTGGCGAGAAAGGCGAGTTCAAGTTTCTCCCCGCGAGTGTGACCGTGTCCTTACACGTGAGCGCACATATGTGGATGGAACCATCACCATCCTTTTACCGCACCCGCCAGAAGAGTGCAGCAGCGCCATGATGGTAACGAGCGAGCAGAGCCCCTGCATACACACTGAGCACCGCCAAGCGGCCTCAAGGTAGGAGCCGACTAGGGCAAGCATCCAGCTTGCTAGTTTGACGGGCATACATCCGTCTGCTACTCCGATATCGTGAGGTCGCTTGGTTGGCGAGGGGAGACCACTCGTCCGCCTCGATCCACACATGGGGCGCCAAGACTAAACAGGACTACCAGTCCCAGCAGGTACTGGGACATTTGGACTGCCCATCAGGGGCGTGCCATGATCAGTATCAGGGCTGGTACCTGCATTCCCATCATCAGTTCGCCAAATCCTCTGAAGAGAAGGCGGGAGCCTTCGAAACGTGTCAGGAATTCCACGGCGAAATGGGATTGAATCACTTTCTCTTGAGCTCCTCAGCTATTCAAGCACGCTGTGGCGAGAAAGGCGAGTTCAAGTTTCTCCCCGCGAGTGTGACCGTGTCCTTACACGTTAGCGCACATATGTGGATGGAACCATCACCATCCTTTTACCGCACCCGCCAGAAGAGTGCAGCAGCGCCATGATGGTAACGAGCGAGCAGAGCCCCTGCATACACGCTGAGCACCGCCAAGCGGCCTCAAGGTAGGAGCCGACTAGGGCAAGCATCCAGCTTGCTAGTTTGACGGGCATACATCCGTCTGCTACTCCGATATCGTGAGGTCGCTTGGTTGGCGAGGGGAGACCACTCGTCCGCCTCGATCCACACATGGGGCGCCAAGACTAAACAGGACTACCAGTCCCAGCAGGCACTGGGACATTTGGACTGCCCATCAGGGGCGTGCCATGATCAGTATCAGGGCTGGTACCTGCATTCCCATCATCAGTTCGCCAAATCCTCTGAAGAGAAGGCGGGAGCCTTCGAAACGCGTCAGGAATTCCACGGCGAAATGGGATTGAATCACTTTCTCTTGAGCTCCTCAGCTATTCAAGCACGCTGTGGCGAGAAAGGCGAGTTCAAGTTTCTCCCCGCGAGTGTGACCGTGTCCTTACACGTGAGCGCACATATATATATATATATATATATATATATATATATATATATATATATATATATATATATATATATTGAAGCTCCAAAGTTGCACCGGCAATCCCAGGGCACTCATTCAGTGGGTGCAAGCTCCGCGCCGATACTCGCGGAAATTATTCCAGCTCAGGAAAACGTTTCTTTCAGGAAACGAAGAAAAGCGCACTCCGGGGGTAAAGCAGCAAGATTTTATTTTTCAGCCCACAAACACTTGTGCAACAGACGCGTTTCGGACGCCAAGTCCTTCGTCAGTGTTTACACTGACGAAGGACTTGGCGTTCGAAACGCGTCTGTTGCACAAGTGTTTGTGGGCTGAAAAATAAAATCTTGCTGCTTTACCCCCGGAGTGCGCTTTTCTTCGTTTCCTGAAAGAAACGTTTTCCTGAGCTGGAATATATATATATATATATACATATATATAAGTAACACTGGCCAGTTACATGTTGCACAGCTCTTTCCCTCTCTGTCATGCTATTTACATCCATGTGTGAAGTGCAGCACCAATAACAGTCACCTCTGTTAACCTCCGCTTGTAGTCATATGTACAACTTGAGTCACCAGAACTACAAGTCCCACAATACAAAGCACAAATGTATAGGACCTCAGACACCAGAGGCATGTGCTTCCATGAAACTTACTTTTCATGACACTCTGGTTGTGCTGGCCTCTCAATCATATTTGTTTTGCAATGCTAAGCCACCCTGCGTGGCTTTTCATGGACTGGTAAATATGGCCCCCTATCACGCATTACTCGTCGTGGAAGGGACATTACATGAGTGTTGCCATGCAACATCCATGGAATCTGTTACACTCACAGATTTACCATGTCTTCTTTATCTGGGAATGCTCCAGATTCCTATCCCTCCACAGGGAAAGCATAAAGGAGTGACAACAAGGAGAATTACCTTTATTTCTACTAGTTTTCACCTTTTCCTATGTGTGCTGCATTCTGCTGCTCACTAGAACCTCTTGTGATTGTATTTGTGCATGAAGGTGTCCCTTCTTTCACCAAAAACAATCACCCCTACAATGCACACACCCTTGCTCCATGGCTCGAGGGTGCCTGTGTTGGGGCATGACAGCAATGTGTGTGCCAGCACAGGGGAAAATGACAGGAATGCTTTGTATCTCATAGATAGGGTGCTTTCCTGCTCTTTTCTGTTAGTGCAGGGCAGTGTAACAAGAATTATTGCAGTGCTGCCTTGTGCCAATACCTCATCAATGAGACCTAGTGTGTGGACCTGGGTGTCCTCTGGTAGTGCAGTGCATTGTAGGTGTTGGATGAGCATATACAACTGCCAGTGTGTGTGAATGAGGAGAGATTGCATAGGAAGGATGTGAGAAGGCATATGTGTACAGAAAGGTTGTCTCACAAATACACATGCACTGCTGTGTCTGACAATGTCACACTTCTGTTGTAGTTTGATAGGTATGACAGAGAGAAGGCCATTTGGGCACACCATCCTTCACTTGATGTGGCCCTGGTTGAAGATGTTGGTACAAAAGGGGGTGGTGATGGACGGAGCATCTGAACCAATCAAACACTCACACCCAGTCAAAAGATCTGGGTTTAATCCATCACCGTTCTTTAGCCCACTCTGCCACCCCAGTTCAGACATGGCTATGTGAAAATCAGTCTGACCCTGTGCCTCATGGGAACAGTCCAGCCTGAACTGCCAAGCCATGCCTTCCCTGGACCAGAAAAAAGCTTCAGAGGACCGGTTTCTAGCATTACAGCCCTCTTCAGCCTGGCTTGTTTGAATCCAGTGGCAAAGTGAGCAAGGGACTCACGTCTGAGCATACCCTGCCACACTTATGGCGGCCAAAAGCGATACAAAAGGGGGTGGTGATGGACGAAGCATCTGAACCAATCAAACACTCACACCCAGTCAAAAGATCTGGGTTTAATCCATCACCATTCTTTAGCCCACTCTGCCACCCCAGTTCAGACATGGCTATATGCAAATCAGTCTGACCCTGTGCCTCATGGGAACAGTCCAGCCCGAACTGCCAAGCCATGCCTTCCCTGGACCAGAAAAAAGCTTCCGAGGACCGGTTTCTAGCATTACAGCCCTCTTCAGCCTGGCTTGTTTGAATCCAGTGGCAAAGTGAGCAAGGGACTCACGTCTGAGCATACCCTGCCACACTTATGGGGGCCAAAAGCAGTACAAAAGGGGGTGGTGATGAACGGAGCATCTGAACCAATCAAACACTCACACCCAGTCAAAAGATCTGGGTTTAATCCATCACCGTTCTTTAGCGCACTCTGCCACCCCAGTTCAGACATGGCTATATGCAAATCAGTCTGACTCTGTGCCTCATGGGAACAGTCCAGCCCGAACTGCCAAGCCATGCCTTCCCTGGACCGGAAACAAGCTTCCGAGGACCGGTTTCTGGCATTACAGCCTTCTTCAGCCCGGCTTGCTTGAATCCAGTGGCAAAGTGAGCAAGGGACTCACGTCTGAGCATACCCTGCCACACTTATGGCGGCCAAAAGCGGTACAAAAGGGGGTGGTGATGGACGGAGCATCTGAACCAATCAAACACTCACACCCAGTCAAAAAATCTGGGTTTAATCCATCATCGTTCTTTAGCCCACTCTGCCACCCCTGTTCAGACATGGCTATATGCAAATCAGTCTGAGCATGTGCCTCATGGGAACAGTCCAGCCCGAACTGCCAAGCCATGCCTTCCCTGGACCGGAAACAAGCTTCTGACGACCGGTTTCTGGCATTACAGCCGTCTTCAGCCCGGCTTGCTTGAATCCAGTGACAAAGTGAGCAAGGGACTCACGTCTGAGCATACCCTGCCACACTTATGGCTGCCAAAAGCGGTACAAAAGGGGGTGGTGATGGACGGTGCATCTGAACCAATCAAATACTCGCACCCAGTCAAAAGATCTGGGTTTAATCCATCACCGTTCTTTAGCCCACTCTGCCACCCCAGTTCAGACATGGCTATATGCAAATCAGTCTGACCCTGTGCCTCATGGGAACAGTCCAGCCCGAACTGCCAAGCCATGCCTTCCCTGGACCGGAAACAAGCTTCCGAGGACCGGTTTCTGGCTGAAGATGGAGAATGTGGCAGGAGGGAGTCTGGAGGCAAAGTGTCTCACCATGCCACATATGTCAAAGACAGAGGATGTGAAACAAGGATCCGTCAAGGTATTGGAAGAAATAGTTGCCACCAGAAAGACCTTGAGTACGGGATGGTAGGAGGCTGAGGTGAATGGCCCCAGTTGGGTGGGAAACCTGGCTAGGTACATGTCACCAATTCCAGCACTACTAACATGCGGGGTTCCGGTTGACCCATTGCCCACTAATAGAGCCAGCCATGTCAGTCCATTTGATATGGTCACACATAGTGTTTGTGTTGTGGGCACATGAGACTCAGTATAGGATCTGGGTAACATAAGTGTGAGGTAGTAAGTTGTGTCCCTGGTCCAAAATAAGAAGTACCAGAGTAGACATATACATGTCCAAGTGAGGTGGCCTGAGTCAAATAATGTGTGACACACCTAAGATGAACTACTCTTTCAATATTAAAATGTGGAGAGCTCCCATGCTAGCAATCTGTGTGGTTTTCCTGGGTCTATCTCCTCAGAGTGTCTAGACTGTGCCCACTGCGCACTAATTTGGAATCAATTGTCACTCAGAAAACCATCTAAAGACTATGGCCACACACAATCTGCATTTGATCAAGGGTTGATGCTGTGTAGAGGACATGTGTGAAGTACAGATACCCTGGTCACACAAATAATCCCTGTGCATGTAAAACACCACAACAAGTGTTGTGGTGTACTGTGAGAAAGGCAGACTGCAGGTACATAACAAATTTCCCAAGCCGCATCACTTCCACATGAGTGAAGGGCTGAGTACTGTTCACAGAGAAGGCTGGGGATTATGGTGAAATGTGTATAGTAGTGGTGTCAATAAGTCCATATACCTGGGGGCATATTCACAAGCTCAGTGCACCGCTGGAACTTCACTTATGAAGATTTTGGTACTGTTCACATGCTTTACACATATAAGGCCCCATAAACCCAGAGTGGCTCTTTTTTATTTTCTTTATTAAAGTTTTTTTTATTACACAAAAAAACAAAGAGGTACAGAGCATATTAATGCGTAATGAATATCATTGCCATATCCAGTACATAATCTTGCATATCCTACAACTATAATATCGAATAATATAGTACAATGCAGAAAAATGAAAGGAAGAAAATTAAAAGGAGAGAACAGCAATAAAGGTACGGAGAGCCCAACATCAGGGAAAGACCAGTGCAGCATTATAACCACACATAATAACAGCTAAAACTTTACTTCCCACCCCACATTGTCAGCAAGACGGGCTTCAAAAGGGGAGTATCAGTATTGACAGCATAAGGTGATAACATCTCAAGAGGACAAGCTCCATGACCACAGGTCTCAACGTAATCCCCCACGCTTCTAACTGTACACATTACATGGTGTGATATACCCCTAAGGTTCAGCTGCGCTAACATCCCACTCCTGGAAAGGACCCCAAATATCACAGAGTCTGAATGACACAGGCATGAACTCCAAGAACGTATTAAGCTGTTCCTGACAGTGTCTAACATCAGCAATTCAAGATTTCATTTGCAGGACCACCGCTCTCCCCCAGATCATAGCTAAACGGCAATAATGGGCCTGCTAATATGCGTTATAGAATTCCAATAGAAGTCCAGGTTAGATGTCCTGCACATCTAACCTGGCTTCTATTGGTTCTATATAACGCATATCAGCAAGCCCATTATCGCCGTTTGAGCAGCAGTTTCCTGATGCTAACACAGCGATAATTTTAACGAGGTTCTTGCTAATATGCCCCTAAGTTTTTGTTGGAATGACCGGGTAAAAATGATGGGAGGGTTGACAAAAAGGTACAAGAATTTGGGCAGCACGATCATCATAATATTGATTGGATCCATTATTTAAAGGGTAATGTCATCCGCGTAAAGCGAGATTGTCAGGACTCTGATCAAGAATCCCACTCCTCTATTAGCATGGTGTCGGATTCTAGCAGCTAAGGGTTCCATAGCCACGGCAAAGAGGAGTGGAGAAAGAGGACACCTCTGTCTGGTGCCTCTTGTTATAGGGAAATTTTCTGATATGAAACCATTTACGTTCAGACTGGCCTTGCGTTCAGAATATAGAAGCTAAATTTGGGCTATGAATGCCGGGATAATACCCACTCTGCCATAATATCAAAAAGATAGGGCCATTCGAGGGTGTCAAATGCCTAGGTTGCCTAGGTTGCATCCAACAATACTGCTACTGCTGGGATCTGGGGGTGTAAGTAGTGAAGTAGAGTGAAAAAAGGTTCTTAAATCATGTACTGTTGATCTACCCGGAATAAAACCAGATTGATCCGGCCTAGCTATCAAAGGGAGCAGAGGTTGCAGTCTCAGGGTGGTCAATTTAGCCAAAATGTTATTATCCAAGTTAATGAGAGATAGCGGGCGATAGGAGTCCCAGCTAGTGGGGTCCTTGTCAGGCTTCAGTAGTGTCAATATTACCGCTTCTCACATTGAAGGCAGGAGGAGACCAGTTTCCATTGATTCCTGGTAGACGTCAAATAGTCGTGGGGCCAGCAGGTCACAATAGGCTTTATAAAAGGAGGTGGGCAGACCATCTAATCCAGGGGCTTTGTCATTAGGGAGGCTGTTAATTACTTGTGTTATGCCTTCCACCATGTATGGTTCAACGAGATGCTCTCTGTGTGCTCTACTTAGCCAGAGTAGCACTAATGATTCAAAATAAGTGTGCCGCTCTTCCTGTGCATTGGGGACAGTAGAGGTGTTGTATGTCATTTTAGATTCCAAATCAATTTTCCCGATTCATGCCCTTATATAGGTACAATTCGCATTGCCCTTATATAGGCATAGAAATCCAGCCCTTATTTAGGCATAGCACATGCTACCCAAATACAGGCATGGCTACTTCCATCCGTTCATCTCCGTCACAACGATTTCTTGGAAAACCAGACTCTTAAGCTGTTAAGGACTTCTTGCCTGGATATTGATTTCTCCAAGAACTCATTTATTATACATGAACAACTATTGCTTAGGGGTTCATCCATGACGTTCATATGGCCGACTTTACGTCAAACTGGCATTTCTAAAAAGCTTCAAGGTATAAATATACCTTCACTTGTATGGCAAAGCACGTGTGGTTCGGTGCAGTTCAACTACCTACTTGCCCGACGCAGCTCGCTACAGCAAGTGCCGAAGGAAGCCGACTTTCCAGCTGATGCACTGACAAAGAAGCTGACATCCTCCTGCCGAGAATCCAGTTCCAGTGTTGCTGACTCCCCTTGCAACAGAACACTTTGCGAGCTGCAGATAGACGGTAGTGACAATGGCTCAGTGTCTAAATTGAGATCACTAAAGTGCAAAAAGAATAAAATACTGTGGCGAATCAAACAAGAAGCCGCGGAAAAAACTTGGTCAAAACTTTTCTATGATTCAAAAAATAATAACAGTGCAAGATTTTGGAAAACCGTTAATAAAATAGATAATCCGAATGCCCCTGGAGTAAACTCCCACATCACAGAGGTATCCTGGGTAAACTATCTGCTCAAACACTTTAATGATGAAATACCAAGCATGATCCATCGAAATCCGGAACTCTGTATGCCGATCGTGATGGCCCTAAAGCCCCTAGCTGTGGACACCAACTTCCCAAGTTCGATTGAACAACTGAAGGGACGAATTGCGAAAAGACGGAAGGAGGGAGCCCCTGGCCCAAATGCAATCCCTCCCATTGTCTATAAACAAGATCCAACCTATTGGGCTGAACAACTCCTCCCGCTCTTTGTAGAAACCTGGAAGGCTGAACAATTTCCGTCCTCCTGGAGGGGTTCAATAATAGCTCCTATCTATAAAAAAAGGCAACAAGAATGAGGCCAAGAACTACAGACTCATAGCTCTTACAGATATTGATGCAAAATATTTTTCAGGGCTACTCTTGGAAGAACTAATCTCCTGGGCATCAAATAAACAATTAATCCCTATCAACCAGACTGGATTCCAAAAAAATCTAGGAACCTCGACAAACATTCTATCCCTCTCCCTGCTAATAGATGCTGCCATTAAACATAAAAAACATTATATGCGTGCTACATCGACTTCTCAGCCGCTTTTGATAGCATTGACAGGGGGAAACTGTGGTCAAAACTTTCAAAGTGGGAGGTGGACTCCAAATTGCTCAATTTATTGATATTATTACATTCAGACACCTGGATCCGAATAAAACTGGGGGCTGGCAATTGTTTATCAAAAGAAATCCCGACCACAAAAGGACTGAAACAGGGGTGCGTCCTCACACCGACCCTGTTCAACCTTTTTATGTCTGACCTTTCTAAAGATCTGGACAACTGCAACCATCACGCCCCAAAGCTAGGGGGTCTTACACTGTCGAACTTATTATATGCAGACGATCTGATACTAATCAGCCACACCCCAGTAGGCCTGCAACATCTTATCAACTCAACAAGTACATTCTCTGATAAAAACGGCCTGACCATAAACATGGAAAAATCGAAGGTGATGGTTTTTAATCAAAAAAGCAAACATTTCAATGGTCTCTGCATGACCTCAAAATGGAAACAGTTAAAGAATATAACTATTTGGGGATAATTTTTGATTCCAACGGCTCATTCCAGCGACATGTAACAACAATAAAAAACAGAGGGATTTCACTGGCCATCACTTTAAAAAATATCAAGAACAAAATAGCGGGCCCAAACTTAATCCCCTTGCTGGACATATTTCGCGCAAAACTGTTACCATCAATAACATATGGCAGTGAATGTATGAGAGAGAGAGACGAGGTCACTCTAGACAATGTGGTCAGTAAAACACTCCGAATACTATTCTCACTCCCCCCCTACACCTCCCCAGCACAGTTAAGGCTGGAGTTTGGATTACAGAAGCAGCAAATTGCACCTAAAGGCGCATATGCAAAATGCTGGCACAAAATAAAGAACGCTGAACCAGACTCCTTGAACGTCCACCTTTGGAAAGAGCAGGAGACAAACAAGGGATCCCCCGCCACGGCCTACCTTCAAGCAGCTATAAAATCCCTTGCATTAAAAGACCTCTGGCACTTGAGCTGCTCACACAAGTGCTTCAAGCGCCTTGTCAACAAGACAGTGAAAACTCTTTCCATGGAAGAAGACAAAGCAGCACTAACAGGAGATCACATGGGTGGTTTGTGATTCAAGGCTACAATAGCGCCCTACCACAGCCATACCGCAGTACCAGCTTCTCAAGGAAGGTGAAGGAAGATTTTCTGTGGCTGAGGATGGGGGTAATTCCGTCAAAAGTACATCTCCCCCCATGGAAACGCCAGGAATCGAATTCCAATTGCAGGCTTTGCGACAACCCAATGGAGGACGTTCTGCACTTGTTATGAAGCTGCAAAGCTCTAGACGTGACCCGAAGGGGCCAACTAACACAGCTCTGGAATCAAAATGGTGTGCGAACTCGCAGACAAGCCCTGTTGATCAGCTTCAAGGGAGAAGATATCCAATTAGCTTGCAGTCTCGTGCGCTTCATGAAAACAGTTAACACGAATCCAAAAGCCAGCGACTGAACTTGACTCAAAAAGACCTGCTTTTGCATCTTAAGAAAACTCTTTTTTGACTAAAAAGACTTAATAAATCTTGAACTGCTCTTTTTTTACAAACATAATGTATTGCAACAGTTTGTACTGATCTTTTGTCCACATTTTTAACTCTTTTTTATTGTTTTTAACTGTTTTTGTAAAACTCTTGATCATGTATCTACTCCAATGTTTTTTTAAAGAGGCATTACAAAGATTTTTATTAATCACGCAATAAAGTTATTATTACTGACTCCCCTTGAGGGGTGTTGGGAAATCGAGTCCTGAGACAGAGATACCAACCTCTTTCATTCTAAGGTATTGAGCTGATTAGAACCCAGAGAAACCTTTGGCAATTCTTGGCAGAACTAAAACTTATGCTAAGCAGCACTTACTTCTTCCCTGGTACTAGATCTAGGTTAGGTACATTGGGGTAGGCATATTTTAGAAGCACCCGTTGAGTATTTTAGCCTGTGTTATTATGTATGTATTTTTATAAATCTATCATAGCAGCAGACAATGCTATTACAGTATTATTTCATATTACTGTTCTCGCTGTATACATTATACTTTGCATTCTGTCTAACGATTGTAGCAGTTCACCTCTCTTGCATGAGAAAGAAGACTGTTCAATAAACCTTTTATTGAAAACGCCCGTCTCACTATTTCTCTGCAACTCTGTAGAAACGAAGCATGCACGATTGACTGAGAGAAATAGTTATCTATTGTTTAAACAACTCTGAAGATATTTGTTCCAGTCCTAGGGAAACAAAGTTGTTATGTGTATGCGGTTGTCAGAAACGAATCCCTTTTTGTTTATTCAAGAAAGTGTCTAGTGACCTCTGAGTTAGTCCTCACACAAAATTAAGTTTAATATACTCGATAGAGACATACTGACCTCAGTCCTATGTCCCATCTAAAGTGTATATTATTCCAATGCGCAGAGCCTATTGGGAATATAGGAACTACACTACATTGCGCCCAACGGTTTGGTAAGGCTCTAATTTAACGCTAGATACTGAAGTAACTCAGTCGTGCTTTTCTCAGAGCCCCCATACTCATAATACTCCAATAGACGTCTGGAGTGGGTAAGGGATAATATCCGCCATAGCTGAGTAGGACGAAAATCCTATGTATTAGCTTTTTGGTTTGTTTAACGTTGAAGGATACAGCGTTCCAAAATATTGTGCACCTCATCTTTGTTTCCTTGAAACTTGCTCTGCAAACTTTCAGTAAACAAAATGTCGAATAACGTCAACAACACCAAAGCTGGTGGAGTTGCGGCTGATTCAGGAGCTGCAGCTTTCAACCAAACAGGTTTCCAAGAAACCGACGAGGATGCTATAGCAATCCCTCTAAATTTAAGGAAAGCCATCACTATAAAACGTATAAAACATGGCATAACATTGAGAGGTGGTAGGGCAGTTTTAATGTGATGGAGGCACATGAGTATCACCAGAAAGAGGTATTCTATTCTTGGATAGTCTTCCCTGAAGCAAATCCAGTAACACATGTGTTTCACTTCTACAAGGAAGATGAACCGCCAGAGGAATACATTCCTTTCGAGGAAATTGAAATTCCACTCACATACCAGGAGCATGAGCTCTGGTTTAAAGGTGCCCTAAAAACATTTAATTCACATTACCAGGCTTGGCCCACTAGGTAGACCAGGAGCCACATGGCCGGTTTTATCTGGCTATACACCACATCCTGACATTAATAATATGACAGATGTGGCATTACTAGCTCAACTTAATGAGTTAATCAAAATCTATAGACAATTGGTTCAATATGTCATGCAGACTCTTACAGTCCAACCTGCAATAGTGATTCCACAACATACATCTCACCAGGGGAATACACTAAAAGGTACACCACAGACTTTACACTCAGTCATTGGTAAGTTACCTGCAACAAGGGGTACAAATTCCATTCTGGTTAGCTCAAGAAATTACTTAAATCGAAGCAGTATTTCCTAATACTAACCCTCATGAGAAACACAGAATTTTAACAATCTGTTTGCCAATTGGGATCACACCACATCTGGAGGACTGCAACACTTGGGGTACAGACTGTGCTGCTATCTACACTAAAACATGGTGTACCATCTATGGTGGTAATACCTAATGTCCTGAAACAGATTCAAAAATATTACGGGGCAGAGCCTGCTTTAAATTTGGGTATGAAACTACTAAAAGATTTTAAACAGGTCTCAGCAATAATATTAGCTATTATTAAAGGCAAAGCAGCATCAGTGGCGATCTGCCAACAAATAAGGGAATTTGATGTAACTGAGCAACCATAAGAACTGGCCAGAATAATTGAAAAATCCTATGAAGAATTAGGCAGAGACAGTCTGGGTGGGAAACAAGTGAAACCCCAACTGTCTGAAAGTCCTGAAAAGGTCTTTACTAAAAACACTCCTACATCTTCTAAAAATAAGTGGGAAAATAGCAAACAAACTTCTAAAGAGAAATGTTCTCAGTCCAGAGGTAGGTCTCCTCAAAAGAAGCCTTCTGAAAGGAGGTATAACCTCAGAAATAGGGATCATTTGCAAAAACCTGATAGATATCAAGATACTGATACACGTTCCTCTTGTACCTTTCAGACTTCGCCACAGAAATCCGAAAGAAGAGGACGGTCAGAAAACAAAGAAGAAGGTGTGAAGTCCAAAGACGATCAACACGTTCAGAAAAGCAAGAAACCTCAGTTCACCAAAAAGAAGGTATCAGGTCTAAAAATCAGACATGCTGAGAATCTTGGGACACAACTCAAGAATGGAGAATGGGCTCAGACAATGTTGGACAGCGCAGCAGTAGTCACCATAGTTTGCCGGAACCTGAAGGATCATCTGGAGGCAGTGGACTTGAATGAATTTATTCAAATTGAAACTGCAGATATAAGGGTTAGTTCCCCACGTAGGTTATCTGAAATAACACTGGATGAAGGGAGATATTCCAAGAAAAATAAAAGCACTCTTTTGGGAGCGACTTTCAAGGGTTATGACATTCTTCTAGCTGAAAAAGAATGGCCACTACAATTTGTCAGGGACTGCCCACATGGCGAACACTTCATTATGCGAGCCTTCTCTAATCGTATTCCAATTCATTTAAAGTATGCATATGCCAGGAAATAGGCAGTCGCCCAAGCTCCTGCATTATACAAAAATCAAGTAGGATGGGATGAGGATTCGCCGCACCATAACATCCAGTTGAAAAATCAACCAACTGCACAAATGCAGTGCCCAGTTAAGCAAGAAGCTAAAAAAGAGGTCAGGGAGATATTAGACCAACTTGAATACCAAGGGGTGATTGAAACATGCACCTCGTCAATGAACAATCTTTTCTTTCCTGTATCCAAACCAGACAACACATATTGTCTAGTATTTGATTACAGACATCTAAATTCTTGTTGCAAAACATTTGCTGTGCAAAATGCACAGAGTACAGCACTAATGAACAATGTCCATAAAAAATATCAAACCACATTAGATATTTCTAACGGTTTCTTCTG
Source organism: Lissotriton helveticus (assembly GCF_964261635.1). Lineage (NCBI taxonomy): Eukaryota > Metazoa > Chordata > Amphibia > Caudata > Salamandridae > Lissotriton > Lissotriton helveticus. The sequence goes on along the minus strand of NC_136061.1, from coordinate 1,687,825,789 downwards.
TCAAAACATTGCATCAGAAAGTAGGTATTTGACCGCTTTCTGAAATATGGGGACACAGCGTCACTTCTGTCATCTCCCTCAAGGATTCAAGAACAGTCCTGAGTTATTCTCAGCAAGAGTAACAGAGTTACTACAAACTTATGATGATGAAGCATTATCATACGTAGATGACATCTATCTGACAGATGACAACTTGGATAGGCACTTGAACAGAGTGAACACCATTATACTTGGATTCGCATCTGAGGTTTACAAATTCAATTAAAAAAATCCGAGAATTGCCTATCTCAACATCCTAGTTCTAGGATATGAGTTATCAAATGAAGGCAAAAGCCTGGCAGAAAACTATCTCGAAAAAAGTTTGCTGCTCCAACCTCCAAAAACGCAGAAAAACTTACAGTTGATTCTAGGATTCTTAAATTTCAGAAGAACTTACATTCTGAACTACGCAGAAAGGGTTAAACCTCTCTACGAATTAATAAAAACTGATTTTAAAACAGTAAATTGGACACAAAAACACAGAAATGTTGTGTTCATTCCAAACAGACATGTTAGCAACTAAACATTTGCAAACCTGCGTAAACGTACGCAACTTAGTGATCTGAATCATTCCAGGACAATGCGGATTCACGTACTTAACTTTTAACAAAGGTGAAAATGTACCAATAGCTTACAAATCACATTTGTATACACAAGCAGAAATGAAATTCACTTCAACTGAAAAGATTCTGATAGCGGTTCAGACTGCTGTAGCGAAAGAGCCCTATAACAGGGGAAAGGCATTATGGTCGTAACTCCTGTACCTGCCTTAGATTCCAAATGCTAAAGCTTTACATCCAAGACGGATACTATGGGTTAATTCTCTTGCTGCAACTAATGTTGAATACGTTTTTGATCCACATTTAAAAACACAAGCATTTTTACAATACGAACATGAATGTCCTCTGCCTACTGAAATTCTGCCTCTTGACCAGTGCGAATGTATAATTTATACTAACGGATCAGCTCAACCCGCTACGGAGGGTAAACAAGCCTATAGTGCTGCATGCGCGATCGTTAAAGGTCGCTGGCACGATGTCAAATTTAGACTAATGGTCACTAACACTCAATCCTTAGGAGATTGTACAGCTCAGCGAGCTGACCTACAAGCATTCAAGATGGCACTTGAAAACACGGATCGGGAATTCCCCACACTTATAGTGTGCGATTCGTATTATTGTGTTCAATCTTACAATGAATACTTGCAAAACTGTATTCAAAACGGTTATAAAGATGCAAAAGGTGTTACAATGAAGCATTAACTGCTTTGGGAACAAGTACTTCAGTTACGACAAGGTCTACAAAACACCCACGTTATACATATGCTGATTAATCAACATGATAGCGTTCATGTTGAAGTGAATTCATTGGCTTACGAAGCCGCAAAGGCAGCTGTGCAAATGGCTTCCATAGCTGCAATCACTCTTTCAAAAACGAAAATAGACAGCAAAATAATACTGGCTGTCAATGCAACATGCAAAGGCAGCAGTGCAGCGTTATCTCAAAATTTTCCACTAAAATATTCATATATAATTGATGCAAACAGCGTTCCTTTTGCTCGAATCCCTGGAGTGGGGGACAGAATAATTCCAAACAGGAAACGCATGGTAGCTTTGATTCACAAAGTGCATCTTGGAGAGGGTCTGATACATCAGAGGATCTCTAAGACTATATGTGAATTAAAGTAGATGTACTAGTGGCCAGGAATGAATGGGTGTGAGTGTTTGATTGATTCAGATGCTCCGTCCATCACCACCCCCTTTTGTCCCGCTTTTTGCCGCCATAAGTGTGGCAGGGTATGCTCAGACGTGAGTCCCTTGCTCACTTTGCCACTGGATTCAAGGAAGCCGGGCTGAAGACGGCTGGAATGCCAGAAAGCAGTCCTCGGAAGCTTGTAAACGGTCCAGGGAAGACATGGCTTGGCAGTTCGGGCTGGACTGTTCCCATGAGGCACAGGGTCAGACTGATTTGCATATAGCCGTGTCTGAACTAGGGTGGCAGAGTGGGCTAAAGAACGGTGATCGATTAAACCCAGATCTTTTGACTGGGTGTGAGTGTTTGATTGATTCAGATGCTCCGTCCATCACCACCCCCTTTTTTTACCACTTTTGGCCGCCATAAGTGTGGCAGGGTATGCTCAGACGTGAGTTCCTTGCTCACTTTGCCACTGGATTCAAGCAAGCCGGGCTGAAGACGGCTGGAATGCCAGAAACCGGTCCTCGGAAGCTTGTTTCCGGTCCAGGGAAGATATGGCTTGGAAGTTCGGGCTGGACTGTTCCCATGAAGCACAGGGTCAGACTGATTTGCATATAGCCGTGTCTGAACTGGGGTGGCAGAGTAGGCTAAAGAACGGTGATGGATTAAACCCAGATCTTTTGACTGGGTGTGAGTGTTTGATTGATTCAGATGCTCCGTCCATCACCACCCCCTTTTGTACCGCTTTTGGCCGCCATAAGTGTGGCAGGGTATGCTCAGACGTGAGTCCCTTGCTCACTTTGTCACTGGATTCAAGCAAGCCGGGCTGAAGACGGCTGGCATGCCAGAAACCGGTCCTCAGAAGCTTGTTTCCGGTCCAGGGAAGACATGGCTTGGCAATTCGGGCTGGACTGTTCCCATGAGGCACAGGGTCAGACTGATTTGCATATAGCCGTGTCTGAACTGGGGTGGCAGAGTGGGCTAAAGAACGGTGATGGATTAAACCAAGATCCTTTGACTGGGTGTGAGTGTTTGATTGATTCAGATGCTCCGTCCATCACCACGACCCTTTTGTACAGGAATGAATGCACACATTCACACATTTGCAATTAAGTGCCATGACTGCAATAGAGATTGCAGCACAGAACGCCACCAGATTCCTGACTATAGCATAGCCAGCCAGGTACAGACACCATCGTTAGACGGCATTAGACTTTCTACATGCAGACGTCCCTGTGGACAAATGCAGTCCCACGAATGTTAAGACAAGGTTCATTTGGATGTGGCCTCAGCGCTCGGCTGACGCTCGAACTGTTATAAAACATTTGCGAGTCTTTATTGGCACATATGCAGTTGGCACGCTACATTCAGACCAGGGTCCTGCATTTAACTCTCGAGCTTACAAGGAGGCCATGGTCAGTTTGGGCGTTGCATTGCAGTACTCTAGTCCATTCCATCCTGAGGGAAATTCGGTTGTGAAGAGAAAAAAACGGAACATAATGCAATCTATAACAGCTAGGGTATTAGGCTCGGGTGACGGGTGGGTCAAACATCTAAAAAGTGTCCAGCGTAGTCTTAACAATTTGCCAAGATGTACTCCAGGGGGGATCACTCCATGTGAAGTCCTTTTTGGGAACAGAATGTTAGTAGCGGACCTCGATTGTCAGACTTCAGTGGTAGACCAAAAAACATTTGATATCAAAGACCGTTTGGCTGGTTTACAGTACTTAAATGATATAACAATGATACAAAACAACTTGTTCATGAAGCCAACCACCACTGAAGAAAAACTGACCGTCCCAGCAAGGCCTGTCTGGATTCTAAAGCTCAGTGATCTAGTCAGAGAAAAGATCGCAAACAAGAGGAATTTGGGCCTTCTCACAGACAACAAGTTCCTGTCCTAGCAATCCACGGATCAAGAACAGTTTTACTGCCGCCCCTAGCTGGTAAAAAGGAGAACAGGTATGTGTCAATCGACCTGATCCGCCATATAGACCTATTGTATCAACGATTGGTACACCAACTGAAGCTCTCTCTAAATTCGTAGACCATTTTTTGAGGCCACATATTCCAAAAATTAAATCATATGTCAAAGACACGGGACATATGATTAATATTGTGGAAGATCTAGAATTCGTTCCGAATAGAGACATATTGGTCACTATGGACATCACGTCCTTGTATAGTAATATCCCCATCGACGAAGCCATTAGGGCAACGGATCAATTTATTGACAAGCATAACATAGATTGTCCAAAAAGCTTTGTAATTGACTGTTTATATATTGTCTTGACTGAGAATTTTATCGAATTTGGCGATTCCATATACCGCCAACTCAGAGGAGTCAGTATGGGTGCCTCTGTTGCCCCATCAATAGAAACATTTATATGTCTGCCTTTGAGGACCGATTTATTGACAACGAGGTGGCCCCCTTTTTTGAATCTATTTCCCATTGGTCCAGATATATAGACGATATCTTTTTTATCTGGACCAATGGGAATGACTCTCTCTTAGAGTTTTTAGAATGGATCAATTTGACAGATGAAAATTTACATTTTACAGCTCAACATAGTACGAGCCAGGTAGAATTTTTAGATTTGTTAATTCGTGAAAACAACAACAAATTGGAGGTTGATCTGTATGTGAAAAGTACAGCCCGTAACACGCTGTTACATTTCAGTAGTTTCCACCCCAAGAGTCAGCGGGAAAGTATCCCTTTCTTGCAATTTCTTAGAGTGCGCAGAAATTGCACTAACCTTGCTGATTATGATAAACAGGCGTCAATCATTCGCAAGAAGTTTCTCGAGCGTGGATACCCACACAGGCTTATAAGAAGCTCTTATAAGAGAGCCCGTTTCTTTGATCGCGACGCACTGCTAACTCCCAAAGAACAAACTGTAAAAGACCAATTGGTATGCGTAACTACTCATTCTACACTGAATGAGCGTATACGTCAGATAATTAATGCTAGTTGGCATCTGTTGAATTGCAATCCAACGTCGAGTGAAAAACTACCAAAACCATTATTTGCATTCAAAAGAAACAAGAATCTTAAGGATAAAATAGTCCACTCCAGATTTAATACCAACATCTCCAACAATGGCCCCATACAGAGATCATTGCTAAATAATCTGCCAGTACGTGGAACAGTAAAATGTTCCTCGTGCAAATCATGCAACAACATTATCGGAGGTGAGGAATTTACTCACAACGGGTACACGACAAAGGCAAATGATCTCTGGAATTGCAAGACTACAAATGTAATCTACTTTATAAGATGTGTATGTGGCCTGGGTTATGTCGGCGAAACCTGTAGGTCCATCCAGGTCCGCATAACAGAACACAGGTCCGCGAATAGGACTCACAAAGTGGCAGCACCACTAGTTAAGCACTTCCTTGAAGAAAACCACAAACCCGAGGACTTCCAATGGCGCATCCTTGAAAAAATAAGAACTCCCGATAGTAAAGGGGGATGCGCCATTAGGAAGAAAAGAGAAGTCTTCTCGATTTTTGTTCTTAATACATATAGGATCGGGCTGAATTGCGATATCCCCAGGGAGAACGCAATCATGTAAGGAAACAGTAGATATATGGTATAGTACCATGATATGGTATAGTACCATAATGTGGCCCATCGTCCCCTATATAAAGATAATGTAATATCTCTTTGCCTATGAAGACCGTTATAGCTAATAGAGATATACATATGTCACCCTTAACGAATGCCATCTGTTCGTGTCCAAAAAAAAAACCCTTTTTCTCCTTTAAATAGATTAAAATTATAAATTATAAGGCAATGGACTGACAACTTGCATATGTAAAAGGCCTTTGAATCGTGTATGACACGTACATGTCAGTGCATTGAATGCGTTATTTTTACCTGAATCGCATTTATTCATAACATTATACATTGGCTATATTGTAGATATGCCTTAATACGTTTACCTTCAGATTCTTGGACCCCTTGCGTCATGACCTCATTGGGTCACATGTGCGCGTAGCTACGTACAATTTAGACCTGAACACGTTAAAAGAAGGACTCCGTGTCCACACACGGAGGATATCATTTCCAACGGTCGGGAGACGCCAGCGGCTATAACCTGCCCGTCCGCGGCTCGACGTTTTTGACTCTGTTACATCCTGATTAGAGGTAAGAAGCGCGATAGATAACGGCCGATCTACTTTAGACAGCTACAAGCTGTTCGAAGTGTTCTTTGAATGAGCGTTTTTGATAAACAGAAAAAATGATTCTAGATTAATATGTTTTTTCCAGTAAACACCGGCGTAATTCCAAAATACAAAGGACAGACCGGATTAAAGAGTTGAAAGTACTTTACTCCATATCTGGGAACGTAAAGCCCTATATCTACGTAAAAATTATGAGATAATATGTTACTAGAATACACATAAAAAGTAAGTGAAAATAATACCCTAAGATAGACTTACAATGTTGTAACTACCAAATATCTTATATAAGCTTTATTTAGTAATTTTGGTTCTTGTATTAACAGCTTTTGCACCGGACATTGTTGAAAGGAAAACAAATAGATTGACGAGTGGCGATCTATCACTGTAGAACTTATCGGGGTGAGCCTTTTAGTCATCTAAAAATTTAAGATTTCTTGTATGCTATAGAGTATGATTGGTAAAATAGCCCCGGTTTACTCCAAAGGTAGCTCTAAAATGAATTTCTTGCTACTTACTGCGTTTAGCTATTCTGGCTTCATTTGAGGCATTTAAGAATTCCTAGAGTCTGGATGTAACAGATAATATTGAGTCTGAGTAGTAAGTTCCCCCTTTGTTGACCTTTACAAAATATAGTATATTCCTTATGGTTTTATTTAGAACCAATGGATTGTCTAACAGAGAGGCCTTAAACTTGTATATCGAACCCTTGAAATTATCGTTGTTTGTAATACGAATTTTTATTGATAATTGCAGACATAAATTGACACCCCTGTCTGACCATAAATGGAGTGTCCTCTATATAGATATGAAGTAATCTGATCATATGAAGACCGATCTTTTTAATTGAAGTAAGTATAATATATATTCACTGAAAAAACCATAGGTTATAGACCATATATAGTTAGGAATTAGCATTTAAAAAACCTTATTTTACTCACACAAAACCATTGAAATTCCATATATAGTTAGTTGCACTAACTATATATTGCGCACCCGCAATCCACTGCTGATGATGTCACATATTACATCATTCATGACATGGTCAGTGACATCACTGATGACATCACTGATGACATCTCAAATGACATCACTGATGACATCACTGATGACAACATCCAGTGACTATGTTTCTGTAAAGTTAAAATATGTCTTACATATTGAAGAATGAGTGGATGTATAAGTGTCTGGACGAAGGATTTAGTAGGTGCATGACTGAATGTATGAGTGAGTGATTAAATGTGTCTCACTGAGTGCATGGGTTAGTGACTAAACTGTCTTAATTTGTGCATCATTATGTCTGTTGTTCTGTAAACTGCTCCATGTGTTGATCAGTAGCTATATGAGTAACTATATGGGTTATTGATTGATTGCCCAAGTATTTGCATGGGAGACTGAGTGTGTGTGTGGCTGGATGGGAGGTGTGTGACTCTGTACAGATCAATGTGTACTTGTATCAATGATTGTATAAGAGAGTAAGTATGTGTTAGTATATGGTTGAAAACGTAAGGTGCTCTATGTTTAACTGTATAGAGTAGAAAATGGAAGTGTGATTGATTCTTTACAGGACTGACTAGGTGTGTGAGTAACTCCATGGATGAGTGGCAGAGTGTGAGTGTCTGTATAGGTGTATGAGTGCATATGATTGTGTTGTAAACATGAGTGATTGTATGTATGAATGATTGTATGGGTGAATGAGTGAATGTGTGTGTAGACGTAGGAATCAGTGAGTACGTATGTAGTAACTAGTATTGGTGTGTCAATGGTTTCAAAAATTATACTCTGTTTTTAACACTGGGTGAAACAGAGGTTATATTAAAATGTGAGGAGATGCATTGTATTGTCACATGAATGATATCATCAGTGATGTGATCATTGATGTCAAGTGAGATGTCATCAGTGATGTCATTTGAGATGTCATCAGTGATGTCATCAGTGATGTCACTGACCATGTCATGAATGATGTAATATGTGACATCATCAGCAGTGGATTGCGGGTGCGCAATATATAGTTAGTGCAACTAACTATATATGGAATTTCAATGGTTTTGTGTGAGTAAAATAAGGTTTTTTAAATGCTAATTCCTAACTATATATGGTCTATAACCTATGGTTTTTTCAGTGAATTTTCAAGGTTTTGTAAATGCTAATTCCTAACTATATATGGTCTATAACCTATGGTTTTTTCAGTGAATTTCAATGGTTTTTTAATAGCAAATATCATAAGCTGTCGAATGTCAAGTACGTGGTAAGATTTTTTTTTTTCGTGTTTATGCACACTGATCTGCTTTGATTGCTGCCCCCCACCCCTCATTTCTATTAGGAGTACTCTCTCTTTGCAGATAGTGAAGGGTAGTTAACGCAGCCCTTTCCCCCTTTGTAATCCGTCGTGCCTGCTTCTCTCTCCATTTGATTGATTGTTCTCTTTGGTTCATTCTCTATTTACAAACAAGCACAGAGTCGCAATACTCTGTTTAGTCTTTGCAGATAGCGAAAAATCGTGTAAAAAAACAAAAGGAATCGAGCAAAATCAGTAGGCCACTAATGGGATCTCTTTTGACCTCGCTTAAATAGAAACATTAGGAACAACCTGTTGAAAATAGCAATGCGTATGTATATAAGCGGCGTTCATTTGTGTTCACAGTACCCCTTGTTGATTGTTTCAATCGAGCATTGAATTGTTCGAAGTTAATTCTCTTAACGATCTTCTCTACCTGCAAACGAGGAAGAATAGGAATATTCTATCTCCCTTTGCAGATAGTGAAGGGTAGGTAACGCAAGCCTTTAACACGTCGTACCTATTTCATTCCTCATTGATTGATTGATTGTCCTAACATTGACTGTTTGGGAATTAGTTCTTTTTGGAGGTATTCCCTGTTTGCAAATAAACGTAGGAAAATCTTTGCAAGTAGTGAAAGGGTACGTAATGCGGACCGTTCTCCCCCGTTGTAATCTGTCATGCCTATCTACTCCCCACTGATTGATGCACCTTTTTCACCCGGACCATTTACTAGAGATACGTCATCTGGCCCGACCAGAGAGCACCCCTAGTGAAAAGGACATATGCAATAATAACGAAGTGATCACTGTATCCTGTTAACAGAAACTTTACCATGAAACAACCTGGAAAGAAAAAAATAGGAAAACGAAAATCAGTAGGCCACTGATGAACATGAACTTTTATTAAACAACGAACAAAGAAACGATAACATAACGTAATGATAAAACCTATTAATGTCCTAGAAACAAGAAAACGTTAAAATATGCCAGTGGTGAGAGACCAGAAAAACAGTAAGAGAAACCAAATCACCCCTCGCTGTCCCACCGCCTGCCACGCCAAAAAAATCGATAGACTAGGGAAAATGCAAGTCAGTAGAACATCCACCCCCACTCTGGAAACTTCCAAGGTGGGGCAGGGTTCCGGCTACGCCCAGCCGGGAGCAGCCCATATAAGGCAGGTCCTGCTGCCACGCCTCGGCCAGGAGATCCTAACGTAGGGTGTAGCCGGAGGAGAGGCCGAGACCAGCGGGACCCGGCCAGGGGATTGCCTTTACAACGCTGAACAGTTGCAGGGGGGGGGAATGTCTCCTCGACCCTCCCCTCTCTCTCCCAGTCCGGCCGCGGTGGCCCTTGAGAGTTGCAGGTAGTCCCGCCACATGCTCTTCCGGTCCGACCACCAACGGTCGGGGGGCCGAGGCCGACGGGATCCGGCTGCAGCCGATAAACCAAGAAACCCGTTCATGGGGCCAGAGCCAGGGGCGTCCGGCCGACATCCACCGGAAGCCCGGCCCGAAGACGGACGGGACACTTCTTTCTTTTATAATGGCTGCGACAACACTGGAGGGGGATGTCTTGCACATGCCTCCGACCCCCCCCTCGTCCTCATCGCCTGGTCCGGCCATAACAAATCTCAAGCGAGACGCCGTGGGGTGCACTGGGAGGGAGAGACGGTGCGAACAGGCCTCTCCCGCCTCCCCAGGTGGAGGCTTCCCAGCTGCACCCTCAGCGCTCCAGGCGGTGGCATCCTAACAACTACAGTGCTGCACAGTTTCGGAACGACCTAGATAACGGTTCTTCCACTGTGGCCATGCTGCAACGTCTCGCCCGGCAGGGTGGAGCCCGTCCGCTCATGTGACCCCGCGATCGCCGGTAGCTGCCGAACTCTCAAAATGGCGGTCGACCTGGCAAGAGCGGGCCCAACATAAAGAAATGGCCCGGTCACTGGTTGACTCCACCACCGTAGTCCTCCACGACCTTGAAGATTCTAGAGGAGCCGCGGGAGTCTCCGACCCCCGATGGGGAATGACTGCCATGATCGCCCGTGGAGTGACGAAACTGTATCCGCGGGACGTCGGCGCTCCCATGCTGGCGCCAGCCTCACTTTGAATTACTACAATCCTGCAGACCTTACTTCCGGTGAAAGCACAGTGTGACCCGGTAGGAAAAATTATTGCACCCCCTCCCCTTTTTGACTGATAGTTCAAACCACCGATCCTTTCCTTTGCCCTTTTAACGGAACTTTGGACTGCCTCCCCCTCTTTTACATTTTCTAGAGAAAACAAAACATTAACCACTACATTAGCATAGCAGTTGACACCAGAACTGTTTTCAAATTGAAAACCAACAACATCTTCAACAGAATCCTTTTTGTTTCTGCTGTGACCCTGCTACAGCACAGGCATTGTCCCCAGCAGTAATTCTGCAATGCCGGTAAGAATAGCTGTGGTGCCTACTGGACTCACTCACCCCCGCGGCGCCCCACGCCGTTTTTTGCTGGGCGGCAACTTACTAGACATCACTTTCGTGCCATCTAGATTTCAGCGCGTTCTGCTGCCTTGGAACTATTCGCACAACAGACCGCTACTGACAAGAATATTTCATTATTGGTGCTGTCAATTTCAATAAATCTATTGGATAATTAAAAAGAAATTGCCACGGTCTCTTCGTTGTTTAAATGTTTTTACTGTTTTTGTTTTGTTGTATATATTTATATGTTATTAAAGTTTTATATTCCTACTACTTTGTTGGAGTGCTATATATTTTTAATGTGACACATAATTGTAAAAACTTTGATGTACAAAGAGTCATTCCTGGAATCTTCCGCTTCAGGCTCGGTCCCCTCCCCAATCACAATACAGGATGGTTTTCAGATAGTAGGAACGCGTGTGCTGTGACGGATCACATCGGGTGTGGGCCTTGATATACTATAACTCCTTTGAAGAGGGGTGATTCTTTACAGCTGGGGCCATAAACTACATCTGCAGGGCTAGCTGATAGCCTAGGACCGGCCTGGACATTCGGACACAGAGGAAGAGGAGTGTCAGAGGGTGCGGTAGTGAATAGGGCGAAAGGGAGGTGTCGGGCGGGCACAGAGTGTGATTCTCAGGGAAGAGCAGCGCAGATGGGGGAAGGTTTATTGCCCATGCATAAGACAGAGAGCGGTGGTGACCAGTGCCTGGGGGAGATGCTTACGAGGGTGAGGAGCCATGCTACGAATCGACAGCGTGCAGAGAGTGGGTCTGGTCAAGACATCTAAAATGGCTGCCGTGCACGACAAAAGTGTGGCATTTCAAAAAAGGCAAGATGGCGCAGACAATGTTTTTCAACACTTCCTCATTTCCTTCGAATTGAACGTTAACAGACGTTGGGGCATATTACCAAAGTTAAGCGATATTTATCGCTAACGATGCTTACCAACCAATTTTTTACCACTAAGCATCGTCAGAAATTATCGAAGATAAACCTTACTATTATCAAGGTTTATCGCAAATGCGATAATAAACGGCCGCAATGCATGAATATCGCTAAAAAGTCAGCGATATTCATGCATTACCGAGCTAATACTCTTAGCCATGTTATCCACCTCCCATTGGATAACATGGCTAAGAACTGCTCAGGGCAGGTGTTACTTTTTGGAGATATTCGCGCTTAGCGCGAATATCTCCAAAAGTTGGTAATAGGAGATAGATATCTTGCATGTTGTAATGCAAGTTATTGTGGTATATGGAACTCATACCATAATCTCTCAGGAAAGCAGAAACTGATCCTTTTGGGACCGCCTAAAAAGGCCTAGGGGGTGAGGAGTACTCTACTTTGCCCCCTTTTCACGTTCCGAACTATTTTATTTTACTCTCTTCTGTAATTACACAAAATACCAGCGATAAGATGCATCGGAGACACACAGTGAGAGAAAGGAGGCCGGAGATGAAGAAGACATGTCAAATACTCATTGGAGATAATATAGTGGCAGAAGGGAAGTAAATATGAGTAAACTTACCATGTAACATAAAAATGTTGCACTCTATACTATAAGTCTCATTTTATACTACAATCACTTCGCTACAACCTCATAAATTAAAAATAAAAATAAATAATGTCTCAAACAATTTTTGATTTCTAAATATAAATTTATTCTTCAGAATTTTCTAAATTTGAAACAACTAGTAACATGTCCTCATCAGTAATTTCCTCTTCAATCATCTCATCTGGAATCTCCTCATTAAAAGTCTGCAATGATGATTCTTGTAACTCTATGGTCTCCAAACACTCGATAAATTCGCCATCAAGAGATTGATCAAAAAAATCATTCAAGTCATCTCCTCCTTCTGACAATATTTCATTATTGGTGCTGTCCATTTCAATCAATGTAGTGGAATCATTCAAGTCATCTCCTCGTGACAATATTTCATTATTGGTGCTCTCAATTTCAATCAATGTAGTGGAATCATTCAAGTCATCTCCTCCTTGTGACAATATTTCATTATTGGTGCTGTCCATTTCAATCAATCTAATGGAATCATACAAGCCATCTCCTCCTTGTGACAATATTTCATTATTGGTGCTCTCAATTTCAATCAATGTAGTGGAATCATTCAAGTCATCTCCTTGTGACAATATTTCATTCTTGGTGCTGTCCATTTCAATCAATCTAATGGAATCATACAAGTCATGTCCTCCTTGTGACAATATTTCATTATTGGTGCTCTCAATTTCAATCAATGTAGTGGACAATTCAAAAGAAATTGCCACGGTCTCTTCATTGTGAGCCATTTTATTTTGAAATTGCTTGCTGTAAATTGCAGAAAAAAATAATCACTTTCATTTATCGTTTTTAGTAATACATAATATAAAACTAACTTCATCAAGTATTTAGTATAACAGAAGGACTGCAAATAAATAACAGAAAACATTTTTCAAATTATCTTCAAGTGTACAACATAGTTCCCCTTACAAATTAACAACTCACCTTTTTAAAAGTAGCAGAAGTGTTAGTACTGTGTAAATCAAACACCAGAAATTCACCACCAAAAATTCCTCACAAATGTACCTCAGACAGTAGTATCACAAAATGGCTGTGGTTTCCTCTCATTTGACATATATACATAACCAATTAACTTTCATCACACACAAATACAAAACCAAAGTAACATTTTAATTGGTTCTAAATTTCAACACTTTCAAATGTGTTTTCCCCATGCAATTTTCCATAGGACATTTACATACGTCTACAGCCTGAATGGCTGAACGGAATTACACCAAACTTGGCAAAATGGTACATCAAACCTAAGAGGTCAGGAAGGATCTACTATGCCCCCTTATGGTCATTTCCCCCTTCGCTTTGGCCTCCTCTTGTCTCTCAATCCTACCGAGGGACAAGATGGCGGCCGCTACGGACTGTTTGGAATGTTGACAGACGCCGGAGAACCAATCAGCTTCGCAAAGCTCCGTAACGCGAAAAGTACGCGAAGCGGAGCGCTGTTACAGATATATATATTTTTTTCAACGTTAATTTCTCAAAATCCACTGGAGCACATATATTGAGACCTAGCAAAGGCACATCGGGCTACCAGTCCCTAATATTTTGCCAAGTTTCGTGCAAATCCATTCAGCCGTTCGATTATTATTATTTTGTTTTTTTTTTGCCCCGCGGGGCCCTTTTAAAACCTCCACATCAAACCTAGGGGGTCAGCGAGGATCTACTATGCCCCCTTATAGTTATTTCCCCCTTTGTTTTGACCTCCTCTTGTCTCTCGATCCTACCGAGAGACAAGATGGCGGCCGCTACGGACTGTTTGGAATGTTGACAGACGCCGGAGAACCAATCAGCTTCGCTTCACAAAGCTCCGTTGCGCGAAAAGTCCGCGAACCAGAGCGCTAACCGGTCCGCTGTTACAGATATATATCTTTTTTTAAACGTTAATTTCTCAAAATCCACTGGAGCACATATATTGAGACCTACAAAAGGCACATCGGGCTACCAGTCCCTACAATTTTGCCAAGTTTCGTGCAAATCCATTCAGCCGTTCGGGCTAAAAGTGAGGCCAACCGCCCTATGGAAAACTCAATGTTAAAAACACGTTTTGGGACCCCCTTTTTTCTCGGCCCCCACTGGACGAACCCCCCCCAAATTTTCAAGGGCTGCTCAGAAACAAAATGTGCCATTTTCCTGAAAATTTCAGCCGATTCCGTCCACAAACGCCAAAGTTATTAGACATAGAATTTTCAAAAAACCCATAGAGAAAAAATCCTAACTATATATACCTACTGGCGACCGCCAGTAGGTAATAAAATATGGAGACAACACATTTTTTTGAAAGAAAATAGATTGAGGTAATTTGAGTATCAGCAATTGAGTGCCTTTTGCATGAATAATTCTTGGCCCTTTAGAATGTTAGTATAAAAAATTATCTAGCATTTCCACTGCTCATTGCTTTTAGATTCAACTAACAACTGCTCTAGAAGTCTATTAGGAGATGAGACCTTCTTCTCTTTTAATTAACGGTTTATCAAAAAAGACAGCTAGGTAAAGTTAGGGAAATGTGAACAAATTGTATTTGTTACTGGTTTTTAACATACGAATGTTATGCTGGCTGCATTTTTAGGTGATATATTGATGAAGGAGGGAATGTATATATGTCTTTTTCAACAGTTAAAATTAATATGAAAGAATTTTTGGGAATAAAACGAATTGTTTGTAAAATATTCCTTTTCTTTTTTTATACATATGTTACAGTACAAACTTGTGGCTCCTGAAGAAGGCGTTTGTGGAAACGCCGAAACGCGCGTCGAACAGATTATGTTTTGCCACCCATTGTGACATGGTTGATTTTAATTGCTGAAGTAGGGACAACTTTGGTTGTCACCAGCTGAGAATATATGTAACTAGATTATTTGAGATAGCAATTTTTATGAGAAGTGTTTGAGAACTGTGTCCTTTTGTCATTTTTTATTATTGTGATGTTATCTTTTTTTGTGCTATATGTATGTTTATTAATTCCCCTCCTCTCTCTAGTTTAAAAAAAAAAAATTATTAAAAATTGAGCAAACGAAGTAGATCTGTTTCTATTTTATTTTGATTATATATAATGTTAATGAATTTTTGTATTTTATGAATTTCCCTAACCAGCTGTCCTATTTCAATTGTCTGTTTATACAAAGTATTTGTTCCTGTCCTCTGGAACTTCCAAATTCCAAATCAGGGGGTCCTTGTTTTTTGCATTAAAAATCGACCTGATCAAACCACACTATGTGGCCGATACTAAACAGTAGGCCAAGTGGACACAGACCAAGTAGCAGACACACTCCTCTAGCTACTGTCCAAGAGGTTCACACTGAGAGACTCATCACCTTTGAGGAATCTGCAGTGCGAAATGAAGGACTATGCAATAAAGCCATGGAACTTGTACCTCTGCAAACCCAAATAACAGTTTGTCAAAAAACACCTGTCTATAACAAAGTAACAAGTGATCAAGTGGTTCCAGTAATTTTGACGAATCCTGGCTATTTCATTAACTTTAATACGTTTTCTGAGGAACCTGAAATGATGCCAGCAAAAAGAACTTTCAACGAACAAGCCATTCCTGTACCTGATGATATAGCTTGGGACAAAACAGAATATGACATTTTTGGCCCGTCGGAGCTGTTGAAGATTCCACACTTATTCAAGATTTCATTAAGTGACTTTGTTTCATCTAGTACCTTTTCTGATGATTGGGACTTCAAGACTGTTATTATTATGATGTCAGACTTAGAAATGTTTGCAGTATTCACAAATCATGAATATTTAGAAGGTTCACCAGACTATGAACAAATTTATTGGTCACCATTTCTTGCACAAATCAACAATGCCTAGAAATGTATTAATGTATAACCAATGGGAACATTGTCCTATGCCACCAAAGGGTAGCTCAAAACATTTGCAAAGAAATTTCCGTACTTTCAGGGTTCAATGTATCCATCCAGAATCATTTTACTTCAGAAATATGAACACAACAGGAATGAAAAGTATGTTGACCAATACAAAACAGATTTATTCTGCAGCCTTGTATGCCCAAGTTTCTAAACTAGGTTTGACATTTGGAAAGACAATATTGAGACAAAAACTGTCTGGGGTACATAAGATTGGCAAGTACAGGGTATTGAAGCTTTATTTAGAGTCTGTATAATACCGGTGCAAATTATGTTTTGGAATGACACTGTCCAACAGACGTTTTGCCTTGAGTTAGCCAAGATAAAACACCTGAACAATCCGTCCACACCTACACCTACACCTGATAATAATAACACGGGTGAGGTTGAAATACATACTATTTTGCTTCACAACAGAACAGATCCAGATTGGAAGAAATGGTTGATCCGGCCCACAGACACAAACAGCTGTCAAGATATATTCCTGAACAAAGCACAGGGTTTTACATTCACTAGGCCAGACCCAAGATATGTTCAAAGACAGCATCCTTGAATAGTAACAACATACAGTGTAGGAAAACTTGATTGGCTCCAGAGCTCTACACTTAAGGATGTAAAACAACACTTATCTTTACTTAAAGATGGCACAGACCTTAGGGAGTTCTTGCTAGGACCAAGAAAACCGTGTCATAAACATTTTAAATATGCCGGTATCTATGCTGCTTATAATGAAGCATGGAAGATTACACAAGCAGAGACTGCAGAACGAATACTAGAAATTGATTGTATTAATTTAGAGAAAACTCTCTCTGTAGTTGACAATGGGTTAACGACTCTGTCGTCCAGGATATATTCACTGGACAGCATAGTGTCTCTGCCATAGACATCATGGAACAGGATTTGGTCCTGTTGCAACATGGCCAGTCGCAATTACGTTCTATCATGCTATTTGGCTGGACGTTGCAAAACCTTTGTTCAGGCTATGTGCCTTGGCGTTTAATCAATACTCCGTCACTGTTTTCAGAATTCAATCTCACTGATAAACAGATTAAACTGGCACAGAGGGGAGCAGACTATACAGTGCTGAGCATTGAAAAACTGGAAAGATTGCCATTTACAGTCACTGAAAAGCCAGCTACTGAATGGATTATACATGGAACAATCACTCTGCCTGTTACAATATTCCATTTTCAGTATTGCCTAAAACACATACCAGCAGGCAAATACGAACGGTTGGAAAAAGAATACATCAAGACCTCCTGGGAATTACCATACACACACAGATGTTGGAGTGAGGGAAGGGAAGTGTGTTTTTAGAGGTAAAAACTGTGAAAACGCACTAAGCGGTTCTCTCCTTTGTCAGGGTATAAACTCACACAGGCCTGCAAAGGTTCCTCTAACAATATATCCTGCCACCTGCAAGTGTCACCAGCTGTAGTGATTGATCCAAATTTTGGACAACTTTCAAATGGAAGTTATCTCATGTTGAACGATCACAGCTGCTGTGGCATGTTGCCAGGTATACCATATCTAGGAACTGTAACAGCCAGGGTCACTTGCAGTATGCAAGTATGTTTCCTAAAACTAAGACAGACAGGGAGTCGCCTTTATGGCCTTCACTGAACATCTCTTCTATATGAATTGATACTTTAAGCAGAATGAAAGCCATTCTTTTGCAAAAAAGTGTGCCACTGACCTCGGCCAAAGAGACCTATGATCTGCAAGTCACGAAGACTTCGGCCGAGATACATGTCCTCTTAACTACAAACTGCCCTATACATTTCTTGGAAATGTTAAGTCGTATCTTAAACATGTCTGATACGAGCTGTATTGTACATCTATTTAAGAACGTATGTTCCGGACTGTTAGCACCTTTTCAAGCAGTCCTCGGAATATTTACAAACTTTGTGTACTCTGTGCTTGGCGGACTAGTTACCGGAATACTATTTTTGCTTCTTCTGCTACGATATGGCAAGCCAAATCACCACCGCCACTCCAAGCACCATAGAGAGAGCTCTATTGGAGATGAAGTGTCGTGAGCGCATCGTCCAAATTTGGGGATTAACTCTTCTATGAGAATTAAATACCACATGGTTTCTGTCATTCCGACCAATCTGGCATTATTGCATCTTACCTGTTCTACGCTGCCTGCTATGCGGAGAAGAATGCGTGCTAGACATCTGTCCAACACTCCCATCAGTCATGCCAATGGATATTGATACTTTGCTGGACCCGGTAATGGCCCATGCGCAGAGTTGTCCCCAGCAGTTACTAATTCTGATGATGGCATTCTTTGAGATCTCATAGACGCAAAATGCTGATACTGAGGTACGAGAGGAAACTTCAGGCACACAGGTACCATCCAATTTGAACATTGCTAATGCGACCAATGCTGAAGGCGATGCTTCACATCTATGTGCGGTTAATCTTCTAAACGAAGTAAACCAGCTGTCACCTACAATGATAGATTACTGTTTTACAGACTTAGAGGATTTCATTTTTTCTCCAAGCGCTAACACTGACTTTTGAGCACACAGTGTTCTGAGAGACTTTGAATTTGACCTTCATCTTTTTTTTAAAACAAATAACTTTTCCTCTGATTAACCTTTTTTTCCAAATTTGGCACAAAATAATCTGCTTAAAATAGAACTATTCACAGAGAACCAGCATCCAAATGTCAACATATATGCTTAGAATGAAACATTGCTTTTAATCCGTACAGCACCAATCAATCAATCAATCAATCAATCAATCAATCAGGCATTTATAAAGCGCACTACTCACCCGGAGGGTCTCAAGGCGCTAGGGGAGGGTGGGGTTCGCTACTGCTCGAACAGCCAGGTCTTAAGCTGCTTCCTAAAGGCGAGGTGATCCTGGGTCAGGCGGAGGTGGGTCGGGAGGGAGTTCCAAGTCTTGGCGGCCAGGTAGGAGAAGGACCTTCCTCCTCTGGTGGCGCTTCGGAAGCGGGGGACGGCGGCGAGGGCGTGGCCGGTCGATCGAAGCTGGCGTGTGGGAGCATAGAAGTTGAGGCGGCTGTTGAGGTATCCTGGTCCTTGGTTGTGTAGGGCTTTGTGTGCGTGGGTGAGGAGACGGAAGGTGATTCTTTTGTTGACCGGGAGCCAGTGAAGGTCTCGCAGGTGTCCGGATATGTGACTGCGGCGGGGGATGTCCAGGATAGGACGTGCTGAGGCGTTCTGGATCCGCTTGAGCCTCTTCTGGAGTTTGGCGGTGGTACCGGCGTAGAGGGAGTTGCCGTAGTCCAGACGGCTGGTGACGAGGGCCTGGGTGACCGTCCTCCTGGTTTCGGTGGGGATCCACCGGAAGATCTTACATAGCATGCGCAGGATGTTGAAGCATGACGAGGAGACGGCGTTGATTTTTCTGGTCATGGAGAGGGAGGAGTCCAGGATGAAGCCCAGGTTGCGTGCGTGGACTGATGGTTTGGGTGCGTTGCCCAGGGCGGGGGGCCACCAGGAGTCGTCCCTGGTGGAGGGTGAAGATCCCAGGATGAGGACTTCCGTCTTGTCCGAGTTCAGTTTCAGGCGGCTGTTCATCATCCACTTGGCTACGTCTGTCATCCCTTCATGTAGGTTGGCTCTGGCGGTAGTGGGGTCGTTGGTGAGGGAGAGGATCAGCTGGGTATCGTCGGCGTAGGAGATGATGTTGAGGTTATGTTGGCGTGTGATGGCTGTGAGGGGGCTCATGTTGAAGAGGGTTGGGCTGAGTGAGGAGCCTTGAGGGACGCCGCAGATGACTTCGGTGGCTTCTGATCTGAACGGGGGGAGGCGGACTATCTGTGTCCTTCCGGCGAGGAAGGAGATGATCCACTCCAGTGCCTTCTCCTGGATTCCGACGTTGCTGAGGAGCTGCACTAGGGTACGGTGGCAGACAGTGTCGAAAGCCGCGGAGAGGTCTAGGAGGATGAGGGCCGCTGTTTCTCCGTTGTTGAGCAGAGCTCGGATGTCATCGGTGGCTGCGATCAGGGCGGTCTCGGTGCTGTGGTTGGCCGGGAATCCAGACTGCGAGAGGTCGAGGGATCCGTTCATCTCGAGGAAGGCGGCCAGCTGTTTGTTGACGGTCTTCTCGATGACTTTTGCAGGAAACGGGAGCAGCGAGATGGGGCGGTAGTTGTTGAGGTCGGTGGGGTCGGCTGATGGCTTCTTGAGTAGGGCGCTGAGTTTGGCGTGCTTCCAGCTCTCCGGGAAGGTAGCGGTGTCGAAGGAGGTGTTGATGATGTCCCGCAGGTGGGGTGCGATGACAGCGTCGGCTTTGTTGAAGACGTGGTGAGGGCAGGGGTCGGTCGTGTAGTGTAGTTCCTATTTTCCCAATAGGCTCTGCGCATTGGAATAGTACCTACAGCAGTAAAGGCCTAGGCCAGACGTTAACTAGGTCTACTACTGTCGATACTAGACTTAATTTTTGGGTTTGCCAGCTAAGCTCAGAGTTCGCTAGAAACTTTCTCGAATGTTCAAGGAAGGATTAACTCCCCTGATTAGACAAGAAGGGATTTAGTTTCTGACAACCATAGAACATGACAACTTTGCTCTCCCCTAATCAAGAGTCAATCTCAAGAGTCGTGTGAGCACAAGGCAATTATTTTACTCAGTCAGTACGTGCATTCTTAGTCTCATCAGAATGTAGAGAAAAGGAAGAGACGGGCGTGTTCAATAAAAGATGTTATTTATTGACCAGTCTCTTTTCTCGTACAAGAGAAATGGATCGATATTATTGCAATACTTATAGTTAAGTAAAGTGCATACATTAAAAGCAATAGTATAAAATAATACTGTAAAAACATTGATATGGTTTCTGAGCCATATGATGTTTAAAATGATTAAAATATATTTACATACACATATACATTTGACTAAACGTACTCAACTGGTGTTTCTAAATACGCCTACCCCGTGTACCTGACCTAAGTCTAATGCGTGGGCGGGAATAGAAAGTTACAGTTTAAGTTAAGTTTGTTTTTGCCAAGTGAATAACTAAAGAATTCTCTGTGAGGGGTTATTCAGTTCTGTACCTGGAATTTAGGATGAATGAGGAATGGTATCTCTTTCTCTGCTCTCGATATTCCAGGCTGCCTGCGAGGGCTACCCGGAAGCGCCGGTGCTGGGTCTCTCGGCTTGAGATAGCAGCGCGTCTCTCAGCGCGTCAGGAAGGCGGGGCTGTTGCCTGCGGGGTCTGCTTCTGCTCTCGGCTTCGGCAAGTATGGCTGCTCCGTCTTGTCACCACGCGTGTGTTTGCATAGGGCAAGGTCGGCAATATTTATACCTTAAAGGTGCCGGGATTGACGTAAGGATGGACATAGGTACGTCAATAAAGATGTCATACGACTTGCTCGTTAGCACATTCTTTACTAAAGTTCTCTGTGAAATCAAAACAATGGCCGCACGGATTATCCAGGTTGTCATAGGTTTGATTTGTTATGAGAACGTCGTATGCCTTATCAGGGGCTGGAGGAATGTCGCTTGTCTAATTAGATCTCAAGCGTTATGACCTAATCAGATAACACGTTCCTGTGCCGTAGTGTGACTGCGTCAGATAACGGTATCTGCATCATGGGGGTTTTCTTGCCTCATGGGCTGACTGTTAGTTAACTAGCTAGGTAGTTTAACCAGAATAGGGTCAGGAATAGGGGGATCGATTCAGAACCTATAGAAATACACGACACCCACTCCACGCTAACTATGGTCATATCTACTAATCTATGCATAGTATAACATAGTACAACATACTATAGAGTATAGTGTATACCTTACCACCCCAAAATACATAAATGCATTTTGAAATTTTCAAATATACTGAAAAATTGCAGTCATATATATTGTATGCACTTAAGCTATGAATTAAATGCAAAAGTAAGCACGCATTTTATGCATTATTGCTTGTTGGTATATGAGAAATACACATGAAATGGCTCTTAATATGGCTATACAGAAAGAAAAGTCGAAACCATTTCATCACATAATATATTTTGTGAACATACCAGCGGGCAGCTAAAGTCTATATAAAGTCTATAAAGTATCTAAAAATAGAAATCTTAGTTCTCTAGGAATAGTTTTCTTACTTTAAGCAGAAGATCAGTGTCCCGGGGAAAAAATATATAGAAAAATATTTTAAGGGCTTGCTGAAAAAAGTTGCTGTCCGTGAACTGGATTGTAATTGTTCATGTGACTTTATTTTTAAAGTTGAAGGCCGAATTCAGGGAACGCCGTGTGCGAGTTTACTCAAAAGTCTCTATTTCTGTTCCGGAGAGAACATCATATCATTCAGGCTTTCGAAAAAACTGTCAACAGCTTCATGGGAAAGTTCCTCTAAGTCGGAAATAGGGGTAACCATGCATTCGTGTGCATGATTGTCTCCATTGACATTCTGATTTGCATTGCTGACAGAAGGTCGTACCTGTTCGATGCTGCTTTCATCTTGAACTTCACTACTCTTCAATCGTACTGGTGAAGATTCCAGGAATGCCGTCATCAGAATTGGCAGCCTTTGAGGGCAGCACAAAGCGTGAACCTTGGTAGGAACCAACAGTGTATCTGCATCCACTGGCGCATCCGATTGTAGCGTCAGACAGGTGTCTAACACGCATTCTTCTCCGCATAGCAGACACCTTAGTACAGGTAAAACACACCTTTGCCACATTGGTCGAAATGATAGAAACCAAGTCATGTTTAGGTCTCTAAGCCGGGAGAGTCCCAGGATTTTTGATATCCGGTCCCGGTATCCAATGGCTAGGATCGTATCTTCCATTGTCGCGAGAGTTTGATCTGTGACATGGGTTGCCATAACGAAAAATAAGGACTAGGAATAGGATTCCTGCAATTAGTCACAGGATCAGGGGAAGTCCGCCAAAAATCGAATGGACGAAATCTGGAAAAATACCCAGTATGGCTTTGAATGGTGTTAATGCCATCGAAAATACTGTCTTAAATACCTTTGAGACCCCAGTGGTATCAGAAATATTTAAGATTTCGCTCAGGATTTCCGCGAAATGTACGGGGGAAGTAGTTGATAATAATGTATGTATCTCTGCAGTCGTCCTTGCGACTTGTAGATCATACGTTTCTTTAGATGACGTGAGCCTTGTAGGCGTCTGAAGAAGCACTGTTTTCATTCTGCTTAAAGTATCTATTCGAATAGAAGTAATTTTCAAACCGGGCCATGCCCTTGCCTCCCTGTCTGGAAAGGAGCTGGGGAATAAAGAACGTCCACAGCACTTGACCTTCGCCGTCGTAGTGACGAGATAAGGAGTCCCGGGCATAAGACTACAACATCTGCGGTCTACAATAAGAATGTAACTCCCATTATAGAGTCTTTGAAAGAATGGTTCTATTTCAGTTGCAGGTGCGCCTTGCTGGTGACATGAAAGGTTGTATGAATTCCCTTCACAGGCTCCGTGCAAACTAATACCGTTACACAGAAGCGTGCCGCTTAGTGACATAGCACAATTGTTGCCACTAAGAAACACTTTCTGTCCTTTGTTACTGACACATGCATGTGAATAGGGCAGGTTCCAAGTTGTTTTAAGGTACCCCTTTCCCAATTTCTCGTACATGCCAGCCTGTATATATTTTTGGCAGTATTGAAACCTGAAGGTTGAGATTGGAATATTTATGATTCCGTGGATTATCCATTCACTGACAGGTCGTTCTGACATTGTCATTGGTAATCTTTCTAGTTTTTCAATGCTCAAGATTGTATAATCAGCACCCTTCTGCGCCATACCGATTTGTCTATCAGTAAGGTTAAAGATTTGGAATAGTGACGTTGTGTTGATTAAACGCCAAGGCACGTAGCCTGAACGCAGATTTTGTAACGTCCAGCCAAGCTGTACAATAGAACGCAATTTTGACTGTCCATGTTGTAATAACAGTAAGTCTTGCGATAATATATCGATTGCTGAAGACACAATGCTGTCCAATGAAAAAATTCTGGAGGACAGAGTCATTAACCCATTGTCCACTACAGAAAGTGATTTTTCCAAATTAATACGATCAATTTCACGTATTCTCTCTGCTGTCTCAATTTGAGTAACCTTCCAGGCCTCATTGTATGCTGCATATACAGAGGCTGCTATGAAACGCTTATGACGCTGTTTGCGTGGTCCCAGTATGAAATCACGCAAGTCAGCACCATCAGTAAGTAAAGTTAGGTGTTGCTTAATTTCAGGCAGTGTGGAAGTTTGTAGCCATTGAAGGCATAATTTGCCCACACAGTAGGTTGTTATTATCCCTGGGTGGTGTCTTTGGGGATATCTAGGGTCTGGCCTGGTCATTTTGAAACCCTGTGTTTTATTCAGGAATCTATCTTGACAGTTATTTGTATCTGTGGGCCAGATCAACCATTGTTTCCAATCAGGATGTGTTCTGTTTTGGTTAAGTATATGGTTTATGTCTATTTCTTCATCTGTTTCAGAGCTATTGCTAAACATTGTCGGCTTTGGAATAGACAGGTTATTTAAATCTTTGATTTTGGCTAAGCCAAGACAGGTGGTTTGTTGAACAGTGTCATTTAAAAATATCATTTGTTCTGGGATCATGCAGGCTCTAAACAAAGCTTCTAAACCCTGTACTTGCCATTCTTTTGTACCCCAAACACTTTTCAAATCAACATTTTTGTCCCAATAATCAAATCCAAAAGTATTCATTTTTTCAAAGAACGAATCAGAATAAATCAATTTTGTGTTGGTTATCATGGTTTTCATCCCTGTCTTGTTTGACAATTTGTAATAAAATGTTTCAGCATTAGTTATGTTAAAAACCTGAAAAATATGAATATTTGTCATAAACGGTTCTAGAGCTCCCTTTTGGAGGTGTAGCACAATGTTCCCATTGATTATAATTTAGAACATTTCTAGGTTGTGCAGATTTATGCAAGAAATGGTTACCATAATGGTTATAGCAATACATACTATCATAATTTGTAGAACCCTGCAAATAATCATGTTTTGTAAATTTAGCAGACATTACTAAGTCAGACATCATATTATTTATACTTTCAAAGTCCCAATCATCAGCAAATGAGTTTGGTTTTGCAAAATCACTCAAGGAGATCTTGATTTGGTGTGGATATTTCAGGATCTCGACCGGACCATAAATTTCATAGTCAGTGTTGTCCCAGGCTACCCCACCAGGTATTGGAATTGCTGTGAAGTTGGCTGAAGAAAGTTCTGAAGAAAGTTCTCGTTTCTTGACGTGTGAAGATGTGTGTGGTTTGAGGACCAAGTTGATGTTCTGACTTGCTGTGTCCATTTTAGCATATTTTCCCTCAATGAAGCGTCCCAAAGTAAATACCATGATGAGCCAAAGTATGAGGATAAATGCACCAAAACCCACCCAAAATTCAATCCATGGAGAAACCAGATATGTTTCTTTCAGTTGTTTCAAAAGTTCCTTAGCTTTGTCTTTAAAGGATTTTGATGATGGCTGTGTCTTTTGTTCACTGAAGCCGTCAGAGGAATCATCGAAGTTGATGAAGTAACCAGATGCAGTTCTGTCAATTGTTCCAATTGGTTCAGGATTTTTGTTTTTTGCATTTTCACTTGGTACTTCAGTATAGATTGGTGTCTCTCTGCTAAATGTCTTTATTTGGGTTTTCAGAGGTCTTAGTTCTATTGCATTGTTGCATAGTCCTTGTTGTTCTTCTGTAGGCGTTTCGAATGTGATGAGCCTCTTTGATAGGACCTCTGTACTGGTAGCAAACCTTGGTGTTCTGCTACTTATTGGGAGTCCACTTGGCCTACTGTTTGTTATCGGCCACATGTTGTGGTTTTACCAGGTCGATGGATACAACTCGGTTCTCCTTTTTTCCAGCAAGTGGCGGTAGTACAACTGATCTTATCCCGTTGACAGACAAGACAGGAACTGCTTTTCTGTAAGAAGGCCCAAATTCCTTCTTTACCGCGATCTTCTCCCTGACTAGATCCCCGACTTTTGGAATCCAGACAGGTCTTGCTGGGACAGGTGGTGAATCTTCAGTGGTCGTTGGCTGTTGTTTCAACTGTATGTTGCTCAGGTCTTTTCTTGTTTTGTTTAAGTCCTGCAAAATAGCCAAACGGTCTTTGACATCAAAGGTTTTTTCTATTACCACTGAAGTCTGACTATCAAGGTCAGAGATCAACATCCTAGTTCCGAATAATAATTCGTACGGACTGAATCCCTTCAGAGAATTTCTTGGCAAGTTATTTAGACTACGTTGGACACTTATTAGATGTTTGACCCACCCAGCTCCCGAACCTAATATCCTTTCTATTATAGATTGCTTTCTGCCTTGGTTTTTTCTTTACACCGTCCCATACCCTCAGGAAGGAAGTGAGAAGATTCCCGCTGGGCTGTGCTCATTTGGCCATGTTTCCCCCCCAGGCTGGTTTGCTTGAGTGAAAGAAATGGTCGAACGTAGCATGCTCTTAGCGTATATGCCATTTAGACTCGCAAATCTTGTATAATAGTCCGGACGTCAGCCAAGTGCTGGTGATCTACATTATAAGTGGAAACTAGCCTGTATATGTTAATCGCAAGCCATTCTTTTTGCTGGTAATATTATCTGCCTTGATACGACGAGGTATTAAACTGCTTCTCTCCCCACTGCGATCTCTGTTGCAGTTTGGGCAGTTTTTTACAAACATGGTGTAGTGCAGGCTCATGCCTGGCCACCAGTACCGTGATTGTAATTCTTCCAGAGAATCTTTTAATTTAAGGTGTCTGTGACCCTCGCCCATGTGTGCGTCTGCGATTAACAAGTTTCTCCTGTCCATGTTTGGAATCACTCTATCCCCCACTCCAGGGATTCGAGCAAAAGGGACGGAGTTTGCATCGATTATGTATGTATAATTGAGTGGATAATTGATCGGTAACGCTGAGCAGTCGCCTTTTGATGACGTTTTCACCGCCAGCAATGTTTCGCCGTCAATGTATTTTAATGTACGCTTTTTTCGATCTACGGGAGCCGGTTTACTGGCTGCCGCTGCGGCTGTTTCAGCCAATGAATTCCCTACAACGTGAACGCCATCACGCTGGTGACTCAGTGAGTGTGTCACGTGAGTCTTTGGTAGTTCTTTTTTCAAAAGAGCTACTTGTTCCCAGAGCAGTCTCTGCTTTATTGGTGCATCTGTGTCATCTTTGTAACCGTTCTGAATCCATGTCTGCAAATCCTTGTTATATGCTTTGACGCAGTAATATGAATCTGACACTATAAGTGTCGGGAATTCGCGATCCGCATTATCTAGCGCCATTTTCAAAGCTAATATTTCAGTTTGTTGTTCTGAATTGGTTTCTACTGAGTGTGTCTTTGTTAATATAGGTTTTAGTTTACCTCCGCGCCACACTTCTTTTGTAATCTCACATGTGGGATTGTATGCATGTTCTCCCCAAACGGAGGGTTGAGCATGTCCGTCTGTATAGATTACACAGGCGTAATGTCGTAGAGGCAGAATGTCGATTGGCAGAGGATACGTCTTTTCATATTTTAGATTTTTCAATTCTTCTAATTCTGGATCAAAGTAGTAGTATACTTTGTCCGTTGTGATGGAATTCACCCATTGTATCCATTCCGGATTCAATGTTGTTGTTGGTAAATTACACGGTGTTGTTAGTGCCTCGAAGGCTGATTCAGCTGTTCTGACTGTGATATGTCTACCGTCAGCTATGTCTTTTTCTCTAGCTATTGCGGTTTGAACTGCTTGAACAATTTTTCCTTTGTTGCTGAATCTCTGTTCAGCTTTTGTGTACAAGTGTGATTTGAATGCAATTGGTACCTTATCTCCCTCATTAGAGGTTAGGTATGTGAATCCGCATCTCCCTGGGATGACTCGGATCACAAGGTTGCGTGTATTATCACGGGTTTCTAATTTTGTTTTAATTAGCATGTCTGTTTGTAAGGATCTCAAAATTTCTGTGTGTGCTTGAGTCCAACTGGATCTTTTAAAGTCTGGTTTAATTAGATCATAAAGGGGTTTGACCCTTTCTGCGTAATTTGCAATATATGTTCTTCCGAAATTTAGGAAGCCTAGAATTGACTGTAGGTTTTTTAGTGTTTTAGGAGCTTGGATTACGGCACATTTCTCTAGGAAATTGTCTGCCAGGCTTTTACCTTCACTTGATAACTCATATCCTAAGAATAGGACCGTCAGATGGGCAATTCTGGACTTTTTAAAGTTGAATTTGTAACCCTCTGCAGCGAAACCAAGTATTATGGTGTTCACTCTTTTCAAGTGAGTTTCCAAGTCATCATCTGTTAAGTAAATGTCATCGACATAAGATAATGCTTCATCATCATATAGTTGTAGTAATTCTGTTACTCTCGCTGAGAATACCCCCGGGCTGTTCTTGTACCCCTGGGCTAACCGACAGAATTGTTTTTGAGTGCCATTTACTGAGAAAGCTGTTAAATATCTGCTCTCTGGTGCTATGTTTTGACAAAAGAATCCATTGGAGATGTCCAAGGTTGTTTTGTATTTTTTGCGCACTATGTTATTCATTAGTGCAGCACTGTGTGAGTTTTGCACTGCAAAAGTTTTGCAACATGTGTTAAGGTGTCGGTAATCCAAAACTAGGCGATATGAATTGTCTGGTTTGGAGACCGGAAACAAAGGATTGTTCATTTGTGAGGTGCAAGTTTCAATCACCCCCTGGTATTCTAGCTGATCTAGTATTTCATTTACTTGTTTTTTAGCTTCTTGCTTGATTGGGTACTGCCTTTGTGCAGTTGGTTGTGATTTTAACTGGACTTTGTGAGGAGGAGAATCCTCATCCCATCCTACATGATTTTTATATAAAGCAGGTGCTAAGGCCACTGCCCACTTTCTAGCAAGTGTATATTTTTTATGAATCGGTATTTGATTCGAGAAGGCAGGCATAATTACTTCTTCGCCATGAGGGCACTCCCTGACAAACTCTGGTGACCAGTCTTTTTCAGCTAGAAGGATGTCATAGCCTTTGGAGAGGTTATCCCAAAATAGTCCCCTAATTTTCCTAGTCTTATCTCCCTCTATACGTAATGTTATCTCGTATATTTTGTGGGGCTTGCTAACTCTGGTATCTGCAGTTTCCACTTGAAGGTATTCATTCGTGTCCACTGTCTCCAGATGATTCATAAGGACTTTGCGAGCTATGCTCACCTCTGCTGCGCTGTCTAGCATTGTCTGAGCCCACTCTCCGTTTTTCAGTTGTGTCCTCAGTATTCTCGGCATTGTTAACTACCTTGATACTGGCTACCTTCTTTTTTGGAAATTGTGATTTCTTTTTCAGTTGAGCAGGTTCCTTGTCTTTGGACTTGGCGTGCTCTTCTGATCGTCCTCTTCTTTCCGATTTCTGCGAGGAATTCTGAAAAGATTGAGAGGGACGTGTATCAATGTCTTGATATCTATCAGGTTTTTTAATATTATCCCTATTTCTAAGGTTATATCTATTCCCAGAGGGGTCACTCTGGGGTGACCTTTGTCTCGGGTTTGGAGATTTCTCTCTTCGCCTAGGAGACCCTCCTCTGGACTGGAATTTCTTTTCTTTAGGATTGGATTGTTTATTTCCATCCCAGTTCTTTTTTGGTGAATTATTATTATTATTAAAAAACATTTTTTCTGGACTTGTAGTCAGTTGCGGTTTTACTGGTATTCCACCTAGACTATCTCTGCCTAGTTCTTCATAGGATTTTTCTATGATTCTGGCAATTTCAGCTGGTTGGTCTGCTATATCTGTCTCTTTTAACCTCTGGCGGATCGCCACGTTTGCTGCTTCACCTTTTATGTTGGCTAATATTATAGCCGAGACCTGCTTGAAGTCTTTCAGTAGTTTCATACCAAGAGTTAAAGCAGGTTCTGGACCGTATTCATCTTGAATTTGTTTTAGCACATCTGGTATTACCGAAATGGATGGAACACCGTGCGTTTTTGTATAGATGGAAGCAAAGACTGTACCCCAAGTGTCACAGTCCTCAATGTGTGGTGCGATTCCCATTGGGAGACATATAGTCAGAATCCTGTGTTTTTCCAGCGGGGTGGTGTCAGGAAACACCGCCTCTATTTGGGTAATTTTCTGTGCCAACCAGAATGGTATCTGTTCCCGTTTAGCTGGAACTTTACCTAGGCAGGATTGGATGTTCTGTGGTGTAATTTTATTTGTGTTCCCCTGGTGAGGGGTCAGCTGTGGAAGTTTAATCGCTGGCTGAATTGTTGAAGTCCGCATTACATACTGAACTAATTGTCTGTGAATTTTTAGTAGTTGTTTTAGCTGTATTAACAGCTCTGCTGCAGGCATTCTTTCGATGTCTGGATGTGGTGTGTACCCGGCTAAGACCGGCCACGTTGCTCCTGGTCTTCCTAAAGGACCGAGCCTTGTAATGTGATTGTTATGTATTAGGGCGCCATCAAATAAGAGCAAATGCTCTTGGAATTTGAGTGGTACTTCCACCTCCTCGAAAGGAGTGTACGTTTCAGGAGGTTCCTCTACTTTGTAATAGTGGAAGTACTTTGTTACAGCATTTGCTGCTGGAAAATGTATCCATGTATAGTATACCTCTGTCTGCCGATATTCGTGTGCCTCAATTACGAATATGACTGTGCCACCTCTAGGTGTCAGTCCATTTTCTATAAGTTTTAAGGTTATAGATCTCCTTTTAATGACCGGAATGAGTATTATATCCGCGTCTGCTGCTTGCATGGTAGCATCAGCATCTGCTATTTCAGTAGCTAATCTAATTGCCTCTCTTTCTCCATCACTGTCTCCCATTTTACTGACAGGATGGTATTATTTTTGTTTGCAGATCAGGTTTCTTATGGAAACAGAGATTAGATGCACAATATTCTGGAACTGTTTTATCCTTCAACGTTGACTAGACCAAGAACCATACATAGGAGTTCCCTCCTGCGAGGTTTTGGAGGATATAATAACCTTTCACCCACTCCAGACGTCTTTGGAGTATTTGGGAAAAGGGGTCTGAGTGAGAAAGCACGACTGAGTTACTCTAAATGTCTTACGTTAGTTTTATCGCCCTTTCCAAACGCGTTGGGCGCCATGTAGTGTAGTTCCTATTTTCCCAATAGGCTCTGCGCATTGGAATAGTACCTACAGCAGTAAAGGCCTAGGCCAGACGTTAACTAGGTCTACTACTGTCGATACTAGACTTAATTTTTGGGTTTGCCAGCTAAGCTCAGAGTTCGCTAGAAACTTTCTCGAATGTTCAAGGAAGGATTAACTCCCCTGATTAGACAAGAAGGGATTTAGTTTCTGACAACCATAGAACATGACAACTTTGCTCTCCCCTAATCAAGAGTCAATCTCAAGAGTCGTGTGAGCACAAGGCAATTATTTTACTCAGTCAGTACGTGCATTCTTAGTCTCATCAGAATGTAGAGAAAAGGAAGAGACGGGCGTGTTCAATAAAAGATGTTATTTATTGACCAGTCTCTTTTCTCGTACAAGAGAAATGGATCGATATTATTGCAATACTTATAGTTAAGTAAAGTGCATACATTAAAAGCAATAGTATAAAATAATACTGTAAAAACATTGATATGGTTTCTGAGCCATATGATGTTTAAAATGATTAAAATATATTTACATACACATATACATTTGACTAAACGTACTCAACTGGTGTTTCTAAATACGCCTACCCCGTGTACCTGACCTAAGTCTAATGCGTGGGCGGGAATAGAAAGTTACAGTTTAAGTTAAGTTTGTTTTTGCCAAGTGAATAACTAAAGAATTCTCTGTGAGGGGTTATTCAGTTCTGTACCTGGAATTTAGGATGAATGAGGAATGGTATCTCTTTCTCTGCTCTCGATATTCCAGGCTGCCTGCGAGGGCTACCCGGAAGCGCCGGTGCTGGGTCTCTCGGCTTGAGATAGCAGCGCGTCTCTCAGCGCGTCAGGAAGGCGGGGCTGTTGCCTGCGGGGTCTGCTTCTGCTCTCGGCTTCGGCAAGTATGGCTGCTCCGTCTTGTCACCACGCGTGTGTTTGCATAGGGCAAGGTCGGCAATATTTATACCTTAAAGGTGCCGGGATTGACGTAAGGATGGACATAGGTACGTCAATAAAGATGTCATACGACTTGCTCGTTAGCACATTCTTTACTAAAGTTCTCTGTGAAATCAAAACAATGGCCGCACGGATTATCCAGGTTGTCATAGGTTTGATTTGTTATGAGAACGTCGTATGCCTTATCAGGGGCTGGAGGAATGTCGCTTGTCTAATTAGATCTCAAGCGTTATGACCTAATCAGATAACACGTTCCTGTGCCGTAGTGTGACTGCGTCAGATAACGGTATCTGCATCATGGGGGTTTTCTTGCCTCATGGGCTGACTGTTAGTTAACTAGCTAGGTAGTTTAACCAGAATAGGGTCAGGAATAGGGGGATCGATTCAGAACCTATAGAAATACACGACAGTCGGAGATCCAGAGTGGATGGAGTTCATCGTGCGGACGGTGTCTTCGGTGCTGATCGGGGTCCAGGCGCGGAGGGTGGTGGTGGGGGGCGGTGGTTCGGTCGTGGCGTGCGTTGGTTGAGTGCTGAAGCTGTTGTGTATGTCCGCGATTTTGTTGTAGAAGTAGGCGGCGAGGGAGTTGCAGAGGTCTTGTGAGGGGGTGGTGTCATTGATTCCGGCGTTGGGGTTGGAGAGCTCTTTAATGATGTTGAAGAGTTTCTTGCTATTGTGTGCGTTGTTGTCCAGTCGTTCCTTGAATGCAGTTTTCTTGGTGGCGTGAATCAGTTGGTGGTGTTTTCGGGTGGCGAGCTTGAGGGCAGTCATGTTGTCCTGCGTTGGGTCTCTGCGCCAGGCTTTCTCGAGGGCTCGGCAGTTCTTCTTGGAGCTCTTGAGTTCATCGGTGAACCATGGAGCTTTCTTGCTGCCGGGTCTGCTAGGCGGGGTCCTCAGAGGGGCGAGGTCGTCTGCGCAGTTGCTGATCCACTTTGTGAGGTTGGTGGCCGGTGGGGGGGTTCTTGCTCAGGGAGGTCGCGAGCTGGTCGGCAGTGATCTTGTTCCAGCTTCTGCATGCAACCTGTTGCTGGTGGTGGTGGATCGTGGTCCTTCTGAAGCTGAAGTGGACGCAGCTGTGGTCCGTCCAGTGGAGTCCGGTGGCATGGCTGTAGGTGATTTCCTTGCTGGATGAGTCAAGTCAAGTCAAAAACCACTTTATTCGATTTTGTTAAAAATCATAAAAGCATACTACAACAGTTAAAAGTCAATCCAAGTGCATGTTTAAAGAATTTCATACAATACAATGCAATATAAAAACAATAAAAAGATCAGATTAAAAAGAACTCATCATGTGCAAAAAAGCAAGATATACCACGTTCATCACAGTCCACACTATTAAGCTTGTAATTTCCTCTTCCTAATCCGCACAGCAGCAACAAGGAAATTTGCCACACTGAACATTACCAAGGGCGAATCAAGCATTTGTAAAAATAGAAGAGCTGGTTTTGCTTGCATAAAAGCTTTCCCCTTCAACAAAGGTAACAGGTACTTCTGCCTAGGAGCATGATAAAAGGGGCAGAACAACATAAGGTGCATATTGTCTTGAATGGAGAAGTTGTCGCATTTGCATACAGGTGTATCCTCAGGCTTGAACCAACCCTGTCTGTCACAGAGTACCAAGTAAATCTGGTTAAATCTAAACTTAACCAGAAGCCACCTGTGAAACGGAATGTTAACTACGGCAAGATACGGTTGGATGGCTATACAGGTGATTGTCATATAATGTGCTCTAACCCTGGGTTTTGTTAACTGGAGTTGTTCTCTCTCCAAGGACTTAAGCTTGTAAAAGTTTTCCTTAACCCAGGTTAGGTCTGCTTTTTTTAGGTCAAGCGGGGAGGAGAAAATCTCCGGGCGTCCAAGTTCTACAGAGCACTTATAAATATATGCCAACCAAGCAATATCTTTATATTTATCAAGTTTTAAACAATCCATCAGAATTTTGTGGTTGAGACCTAAGTTGTTATTAATCCAGACCCTTATCCACAAAAGAATGGGTGCCATAGAGAGGATATCAGTAATATATCCTACTCCAAGCTCCTGATGGACAGAAAAAGTAGCTGTTGATGAGGGGAGTCCTAATATAGAACAGAAAAACTTATTAACCTCTATTTGAATGGTTTCAGTTTTTACATATCCCCACAATCCTGCTCCGTACCTAGCTATAGCCAATGATTTTGCCCTATACAAAGCTAGTAATGCACCACTTGGTTTCCCCCCGAGTCTCCTTGAGAAGCTCAGAATAGCGTTAACAGAGCTCCTCACTGCTTTGGTCTTTGCTGTTATCTGGGGGATCCAGCTGCCCTTAGTGTCAAAAATTACACCGAGGTAAGTGAAAGCTTTAACGTTTGTGATCACTTCCCCCTTACAGTAAAAGGATTTGATATTATTTTTAGCTGCCCCAAAAACCATGACATGAGATTTAGCATTATTAACCACAAGGTCAAGAGAAGACATAAAGTCACTGAATGCATTAAGAAGTCTCTGGAGGCCCAGATGTGTCCTAGCTATTAAGGCGGCATCATCCTCGTACAGGAGCACTGGAATATGAGTGTCTCCTGCACGCGGTGTGTCCGCAGACGCAGCCAGAAGATTTTTTTCCAGAGAGTTTATGTATAGAGTGAACAGCATAGGGGCAAGGATGCATCCTTGCCGCACACCCCTGCCTGATTTAAACCATGCTGTGTGATGTCCATCTTGGTCCATTCTAATGGAAGCCTTTAAATCCTTGTGGAGTTCAGCTAAAAAGTGGACCAAAGGAGGATCCAATCCCATTTTTAATAACATGCCCCACAGCTTGGCTCTGTTCACTAAATCGAATGCTGTGGATAGATCCATGTAAGCAACAAAAATTGCCCCCTTTTTTGCCTTTGTGTATTTAGAAATTATCATGTGCAAGTTTAGGCATTGGTCCTCCGTCCCTCTGCCTGACCGGAAACCATACTGGGCATTGGACAAAATATCATTCTCTAGTGTCCATATGTTGATTTTCACCAACAGTACTTTACCCAGGATCTTCATGGAAGAATCCAACAAGGATATGGGGCGATAGCATTTGGGGTCGCTTCTTAGTCCTTTTTTAAAAATTGGGACAATGATTGAACATGCCCAGGTGCTAGGGAATCCCCCTACAAGTACATGATTAAAAACATTCGTTAGTATAGTTGCCCACATCTCTGGGTTTGCTTTATATAAGTCCAGAGGGACCCCGTCGGGTCCCGGGGCTTTGTTCTTAGCGGAACCAGTTATCGCAACCTTAACTTCATTTTCAGTAAAATCTAAAATGGGTTGCATGTCAGAATAACCTGGTATACAAAATGTTTCATAAACTTGATTGCTCCCATAGATAACTGAGAAATGATTAAGCCACTCTGATTCTGGTATATTTGCCTCAAGATCTATGTTACGTGTTTGGGCAAATATAGGGTTATTTATTATGGACCAGAATTTGGAGCTGTGTTTAAGTGTGGTCGAGTCCATCAAAGCGTCCCAGGCTTCTTCTTTTACGGCTTTTTTACGTAACTTTACCGCCTCAACATATTTTTTCCTTAACTGCGCTATCACTAACTTATTTCTAGGGGAATGTTTAAGCGCTGCTATCAATGCAGAATGAGCTTTTGAACAAGACTGGGGCAGGTCCCCTTTTTGGACTAAATGTAAGTTCTTCTTCCACCCTCGAGCAGATAGCCTCAAAGGCGGCAATAGTCTCTTTATCCCCCCTGGCAGGGTTCCTACAGGTCTGAAATTCCACCATCATATCTTGTTCAATGAGGTTCAAAAAGTCCTCTGGACAGACTTTGGACCATTTTAATCGCCTCCCTTGGTCTTTGCTCTTTACGTGCTTCACGGAAGTGGCCAACAAAACCCCCTTGAGCAGTCCAAGCGACCCATCCAGGATTAAGCACACAGGATTGTGGTCACTGAATCCACTTTCAATGGCATTATAAAAGTGAACATAATGGAGAAGCCCTGGGGACAAAAAAATGTAATCAATAATAGATTCACTGCCCCTTGCATTATAAGTGACCACACGATCATTTGGGTCAGAAAAGCCTGGTTCATACAGGTCATTTGCTGATAACAAATGTTCCATTGCTGATCCCTTCAAATTATGCTCAAAGTGTGGAGGAGTCGTAAGATCAGGCCCATTGAAATCTTTGATCTGGCAATGTAAATCGCACAAGTGAACGTTAAAATCACCCATTAAAATAATTTGTATAAAAGTGGTTTGTTTTGACATGTAATCAGTTACAAATGAACTTAAACTTTCTAAAACAAAATTTTGGGGTCCGCCCTGCAAAGAGTTATAACAGTTAATAAGAACTGTCTTATTTTTATCTGAGTGGCGGATCTCTAAGAGCTGAAAATAATGTGAGGAGCTAGGAATTTCCCTCACACTCCGATCTATTTTAAAAGACACCAGAAACATCAGGCCGCCTATGTCCCTTCCCACCGGGGTGCACTGTGCTTTGACAAAGAATGAAGAGTAACCATCCAGCCAAAATGAGTTATCCCTTGCCCATGTTTCCTGCATGGCTACTATGTCGTGTTCTTTCAGCTTACCCAGCCAAATTGGGTCATCCTGTTTGGCACGTAAGCCAGCAATGTTCCAGGACAAGATCCTAGCTTTTCTATTACCTCGCTCTCTTATCACCTCCCCTTCATTGGATGCAACATTACAGGGGGTGGGGATGTTAACAGTGTTACAGGGGGTGAGGATGTTAGTGAAGTCATCCAGGGCATTAGCTGGCAGATTTATTTGCTCGGGCTCTAGTCAATCCATATTGTCATGATTAGCGAGAGCCGCAAATCTATTTGAGAGTGGCAGGTTATCTGGGTGTATGTGCTTTGCAGAAGTAACTACACCGCCGCCCCTGGCTTTCTTTGTCACCCATTCATTCCCTTGAGGAGGGAAATTTTGTTTGGCCAGAAACCCATGGTTGTTATTTAGCTGTGACCTACCATGCCCGCCTCCTGCTGTCATGGGTGCAGGTGGATAGAAGAAGCCCAGCGGCATAGCGCGCACACCCTCGCCTAATGGATCCAAAGGGGAAGCATCCCAGAAGAGGCGGCTTATGACATCACGAGATTTGAAATTAACTATAACACAGTCGCCTGCCGCACACTTCTTAGTTTTGCCCACCCAATTGACCCTTCTACACATCAGAATATTAGCTGCGATGTTACTTTCACCCGTGCAATTTGCATTGCACCATTTTTCCGTATGGTTACGGAGCGTTACATGATGTTCTACCTCCCCCGCATCTAATTTGGGTACATTTACCAGAACGGCTACAAAAGGTGTTGCATCGGGGGGTAGGTGCACTGGAGGTACCCTGCCGATCCGGTCTCCCGGAAGATCTAATGGCTTTTCCAGTAAAACACGGTTAGGCATTGTTGGCGGCATGGGCGTATATCTTCCATTTACAACCTTCCCTTTAGCAGACACAGAATTTTCTGTGGGCATATTGATTACTGGGTTAGATGGAGGGTCAATTTCTATAGGTGCTGGCACCTGGGTGACATGGGGACATTTCAAGTTTAGTAATGGGGGTGCAGGGGCTTGACTAATCAGAAAATCATTAATGCGTTCACATTTTTTCAACAAGTTATTAACACAATCCTTCAGAGTCTCAGTTATGTCTGTTGCAATCTGAATTAAGGCCGATTCTAGCCTATCAGAGAAAAGTTTTTCCAGAAGTAACGTGAGACCCTCCTCGGTGATGTAAGAAGCCCGCTGGCCCCCAGATTGAATGTTGGCCGCATTTTCTTTGTCACCCATGACCTCAGTTGAAGAAGGTATAACAGTAATAGGAAGTACTGGAGAAGGCAAAACTGTGGGAGTCTGCGCCAAGTTTGTCCGGCATGATTCAATTATGACCCTCGGCTCCAGTGGAACATAGCTAATGGGCGAGGATATTGTAGAACTAGTGCTTCCGGATGTAGTTTCAAGGCCCAGTGCACGTTCAGAAACAGCTATCTTGGTGGATAATTCATCCACTTTTGATGTTAAGTATGTAATTATGCTGGTCGTGTATTTAGGAACCTTGGCTTTAGCTTCTCCCATCACCGGAGTAACTAATTTACGCTTACCCATGCTGTCAGGGATGTAGCCCGTCCCATCCCTGGTCGTCCTTGGATGGCCTTAGACGGCCCGCCCTCTGCCCGGGCTCCGCCCGGCGTCGCCCGCGCGCGTCCCGCGACGCGGGAGGAAGGGCTTGCTGAAGTACGCCTCCCGGCGGAAGTCCCAGCTGGCAGGCGGCGTCCACGCAGAGCAGGGGACGCTGGGGATTGTAGTTTTCCCGCCCAGCCCCTCTCGGCGGCCGCGAGTGGTTTGCGGCGGCGGGGCGGCAGGGAAGGCAGGGAAAGTAGGGAAGGCTGCAGTCCTGGCAACACAGCGGAGTGATGGCGATGAGCCCCGTAGGCAGCGGAAAAGGTCCCCGCTCTGCCGAAGGAAGGGCTTGCTGAGGTACGCCTCCCGGCGGAAGTCCCCAGCTGGCAGTTGCTGGATGAGAACACGGGGTCGAGTGTGTGTCCGGCGTAGTGGGTGGGGGTGGTCACCAGCTGCTTGAGTCTGAGGTTTGCGAGGTTGTCCAGCAGGGTGGTGGTGTTGCGGTCGTTGTTGTTCTCCAGGTGGAAGTTGAGGTCCCCGAAGAGGATGTAGTCAGCGGAGGGGAGGGCGTGCGGGCTGATGAAGTCGGCGATGTCTTCGCTAAATTGTGTGCGTGGTACCGGGGGTCTGTAGATGAGGGTGCCTCTGAGGGTGGTCTTGGAGTTGATGTTGATCTGGAAGTGCAGGTGTTCGGCGGGTGCGAGGGTGTCGTCGGTGTTGGTCGTGATGAGGATGGTGTTCTTGTGGATGATGGTGATGCCTCCTCCTGTCTGGTTGATGCGGTCCCTTCGGGTGATCTTGTATCCGTCCGGGATGGCGATGGCGATGTCGGGCGCTGAGAAGGCGTTCATCCAGGTTTCCGTGAGGAAGGCGACGTCAGGGGCTGTGGTATTGAGCAGGTTCCAGAGCTCGACGGCGTGTCTGTGGACGGAGCGGGTGTTGAGCAGGATGCACTTCAGGTGGCTGCTGCTGGTGCTCGTCTTGGTCGGTGCTGGTGTAGTGCAGGTCCGGATGCAGGTGAACTTGCAGGAGTGGCAGCAGAAGGGTCCGTGGGTGCGTCTCGGGGAGGCTCGGTAGCACTTCGGGATCCGGCCGGCGTTGAGTGCGTTGAGCTCGGTGGCGTCGTAGGTCCGGCGGGTGGGCTGGTGTCTGCGGGGGCAGGGGGTCCTGGCACTGGGCACGGGCCAGGCGCCGACGGGCTTACCTTTGGCGCACCTTCGGCACTCAGTCGGCGTTCCCGCTGCGCGCGTCCGCCACCAATGCATCTTTTATATGTACAACCAGTTCAATTGCATTTTTATGTATTTTTGGGTGGGTTTTCACACTTCATGTGTAGATATGTTTCAGATATGTTAAACATGTTTAGAATTTAGTAATGTCATACATAAGAAAGTGGAGTGGATGCTGTATGTTGTTTTAGATTCCGATTGAATTTTCCTGATTCATGCCCTTATATAGGTACAATTCGCGTTGCCCTTATATAGGCATAGAAATCTACCCTTATTTAGGGATAGCCCTTGCTACCCAAATACAGGCATGGCTACTTCCATCCGTTCATCTATGTCACAACAATTTCTTGGAAAACCAGACTCTTAAGCTGTTAGGGACTTCCCCTTGCCTGGATATTGATTTCTCCAAGTACTCATTTATTATGCATGAACAAATACTCCTTAGGGGTTCATCCATGACGTTCATATGCCCGACTTTACGCCAAAGCTGGCATTTCTAAAAACCTTCAAGGTATAAATATACCTTCACTTGCTATGGCAAAGCACGGTGTGGTTCGGTGCAGTTCAACTACCTACTTGCCCGACGCAGCTCGCCACAGCAAGTGCCTAAGGAAGCCGACACTCCAGGTGACACATTGACAATGAAGCTGACATCCTCCTGCCCAGAATCCAGCTCCAGTGTTTCTGACTCCCTTGCGGGGTGATGGGAAATCGAGTCCCGAGACAGACATACCAACCTCTTTCATTCTAAGGTATGGAGCTGATAAGAACCTAGAAAACCTTTGGCAATTCTTGGCAGAACTAAAACTTATGCTAAGCAGCACTTACTTCTTCCCTGGTACTAGACCTAGGTTAGGTACATTGGGGTAGGCGTATTTTAGAAGCACCAGTTGAGTATTTTAGCCTGTGTTTTTTATGTATGTATTTTTATATATATATATATATATATCATAGCAGCAGAAAATGCGATTACAGTATTATTTTATATTACTGTTCTCTCTGTACTTATTATACTTTGCATTCTGTCTAACGATTGTAGCAGTTCACCTCTCTTGCATTAGAAAGAAGACTGTTAAATAAGCCTTTTATTGAAAACGGCCGTCTTATTATTTCTCTGCAACTCTGCAGAAACGAAGCATTCACGATTGACTGAGTGAAATAGTTATCTATTGTTTCCACAACTCTGAAGATATTTGTTCCAGTCCTAGGGAAACAAAGTTGTCATATTTATGTGGTTGTCAGAAACAAATCCCTTCTTGTTTATTCGAGAAAGTTTCTAGTGACCTCTGAGTTAGTCGGCACACACAATTAAGTTTAATATACTCGATAGAAACATACTGACCTCAGTCCTATGTCACATCTATAGTGTATAATATTCCAATGCGCAGAGCCTATTGGGAATATAGGAACTACACTACAGAGGTGTATAAGTTAGCATACAACTCAGATAAATGAGTTATTAATTGTTGTGATCTTCACTATGTTTGGTAATAATATTGGCATTTCTAGGGCGTAACATACCCGCACGTGTTCTACCAGGTCTTTCTCCCCGGTCTTTCTCCCCCTCCATACTGCCTGGCTGTGCTGTATTTCCCCATGAAGTTTACTGCCCGGTTGGCCTCATCGGTATATTCTGAGAGTAGCTCTCTGAATGATGCCAGGTGTAGCCCATTGCCTGAATTAAAGAATTCAGTCTCCATATCTTTGAGCTTAGCCTCAAGAGTTTGGTGTCTCTGACCAATCTCAATACGCCTGCCTGCTTAGAAATACAAAATCACCTGATAACCACTTTAAACACTTCCCAGAGTGTCCCTAGTGATTCAACTGAGCCCTCATTTTCAGTGAAGTAATCACTGATGTCTTTCCGGATCTTCTCACAGAAGGCTTGGCCAAACAGGGCCATAGTAGGAAGCCTCCACGTAAAGGGACACCAGTGTGTTGCAGGGATCTCTAGCCGCAGCAGACATGGAGCGTGGTCCAAGAATGTTCTTGGCAGAAGAGAAACCTCAGAAGTCCAAGCCGCTATGTCCCGAGAGACCACCCAAAAATCCAGTCTGGACCAAGTGCTGTGTTGTGAGGTAATGCAAGTTCCTTCCGCTCTATCGGGATTCCGGTGCCTCCATATATCCATCAGATCATAAGCGTGTATAAGGGAGTTCAGAGCTTCGCTAACACATGGGTGTTAACTACGCGAAGTTCCCTTCCTATCCAGGGAGCCATTTAAGATTGGGTGAAAGTCCCACGCCAGATTATCATGTTGCATCCAAGGCTTGGTTAGTGTGCCCATATCTTCTGAAAAAAATCAGGCTCATCCATATTGGGATCATATTTAGCCACGAATGTGACTTCCCTCCCACAGAGAGACCCCTGAAGGATAACAAATCTCCCTTCAGTGTCGATGTGTGTATGTGTTGTTTTCCAGTTTGACCCCCTGCATGCCATAATAGCTACCCCATGCATAGCTAGAATACCCAGTAGAGTACACCTCTCCCCAGTGGTTATGTCGCAGCTTAGTGCTAGCATTAAGCAGATGGGTCTCCTGCAAAAAGCAGCAGTCAATCTTGGGTCTTATCAAATATGTTTGAATTAGCCTGGCCTTCCTGTGGTCATTCAGACCTCTAATATTCCATGTTAAAAACCTCAGGGTTATCATTTTACGTCAGTGTGGTATAACCAAAACTGTGTCTTTGAAGCGAACAGTGTGTTCTTGGTCCGGTTTAGTGTGTGCCCTCTCTGATACTTGCAAACAGTCTAACAAAACGTATTCAACAAGGTATATGCGGTATTGGACAATAGGATCATGCATTGCTGTACTACTCCCCCAACTACCACCCCTGCCCACACAACCCTCAATTAGGTTAAGTTATAGTATCCCCCCAACTGCAAACATCTACCCAATTTAAACATACAAAACAGTAGTGGGATATCCCTCTGGGGGCGAGGTATCCATAGCTTACACCCTGATCAGAGACCAGGTGACTGAGATTTTTTAATGAGAGTGTGGCCAACGCAAACTAGATCATTGCGATGTGCCCAGAGAACCAATCAACAAGTTGAGAGACACCGTGCTTCCGCATCACTTTGTTTCCAGCTGTATTGGCAGAC
This sequence comes from Lissotriton helveticus, assembly GCF_964261635.1. Lineage (NCBI taxonomy): Eukaryota > Metazoa > Chordata > Amphibia > Caudata > Salamandridae > Lissotriton > Lissotriton helveticus. Next base: position 1,687,783,260 of record NC_136061.1, on the reverse strand, counting down.
CTTCTAATTCTTACCACCTGGCCCATTGGATCGGACCAAGCAAGTGTGATACCAAGTTAGTCATTGTCACTGAGTGTTCCTTCTCTTCGCCCTGCAGTTTTTGTCTGACATTTGCTCCCAGCAGTGTGTTTAGCATACTTTAATGCAGATTTAGCGTAGTGTTGACTGCCATCATGATAGAAGTTAAGTTTGGCAGGGTACAAAAAAGCATAGGTAATGCCTGCCTGTCGGAGGATACGCTTGGCTGCAGCGAATTCCCTTCTCGCCAACGGAACCACCGGGTGAAATCAGGGAAAAATGAGATAAATTTGCCCTGATGTGTTATCTGGCCCATTTCTAGTGCCACACGTAGGATGTTAACCCTGTCCCGATAATTCAATATCCGGGACAAGATAGGTTGCAGAGTGCCTCCCACCGGGGGTTTGGGGCCAGGGACCTGTGTGCATTCTCCACATTAAACAGAGGGGATAGGGATGATCAAAAAGTGTCCCAGAGAAGAGTTTCAACAAAGTCTTCAACTCTACCCATGGCTGTTGCTTCCGGAATCCCAGTAATGCGAATATCATTGTGACAGGACCTAGCTTCCAAGTCCTTATTCTTGGCCTTTATAACCTCCAATACTTTTACATGTTTAACAGTTGTTCTGTTGACTCCGTTTGGAACTCATGTGTATCGGAGACCTGGTTTTCCAATTTATCAATGCGTACTTCATGAGTGTCTACTTGTTTTTTAACTTGGACTAAACAGTCTGTGAGTTTATCGATTTTGGTATCAATCGTTTTGATGCTAGATTGAACCTCAAGCAGGATTGAACACAGGCCTTCATTTCCCTCTGCAGCCTTTTCCCTGTGCTCAGACTCGGGATCGGTCTCTGAGTCTGTGTTTCTGGTGAGCCTGTTATTTTCGAATGGAAATTTGGTCTGCCTTGTGTCCGTCTTCCCCATTGTCTTGCTGGGATTCACCTCCAATTATTAAAGGATCACAAGGGGTCCGACACCCCTGGTTGATTGACTTTAGGGCTGGGGCAGTGCATCTGAAGAGTCCCAGGTCCCTTTAGCACGCTCCCCTCCACGGAGCAGCATTTAATCAACTGAAGTGGCTCACTGCACAGAACCAGACCCATCGCTACCCATGCAGATCACAGTGTCGTCCCCCACATTATCTCAGTGACGGAGGGTTCTACCACCAACCCCACAGGGGGAGCTTCATCAAAAATAAATGGCGCCCACAGCCCATCAAGTTCACAGTAGGCCGAATACAGTACTCTGGGGGAACACAGGCATGCTCACAGCCTTCTCTTACTGTGGAAGACTCCTGCACATTCCACTTGCCACTATCATTAGGCCACCATTCAGGAAGGGGCCCAGATCATGGCTCTCAGCATATTGTGGGATTCCCAGCAATCTCAGGGCACAGAACACTTGTGCTTGAAGCGATGGCCTTGGCCCGAATGACACACCGCTGTGTCCGCGGTCTAATCAGTTCCGGAAACAAGGGTCCTTACAGCAGATCCAGGGTTTTCCCCCAGTCAGGTGTCTCATACTCTTCAAATCTGCATATGGCTACAATTGGCAGAGCTAGCCTGCACACTCCGGGCGACAGCCTGCCACAGGCCTCGGACCCGCACCAGGTGGTGACGGCCCTTGTCTGCACAGCAGCACTGCTCTGATCACCGGCTCAGTCCGGCCTCTGATGCAAGCCATGAGAGGCATCAGGGTGCGGGGATGCCACCTCCAAGAGACGCAGGTCACGCTGTGAGCTCTCAACAGCTCAGCCTCTATGCCGAGGCAGCTTGGCGCCGCTTCCCGCTTCACCTGTGTCTGGGCTTGCACTTCCGTCGAGATCATGACAATCTGATCCCGCCCTGGAATAGGTCATTTTCCTCCCATCCGGGGCACAGACTGGCCACAATCTTACGCCTCCAGGTGAGCACTAATGCCACTTGTCGATTCCCACGGCAATCCGCTCCCGGCCTCTGGCCTCCCCGCTCTGCAGAGAGCGTGTCGCAGCCCAGCCCCCAGCAGCTTGATTATGCAATGGCCAGCTTCCAAGCAAAGGTCAAACCGCTCCGGATGTGCTGGGCGATCAGTAACTTGCCATTTGCTGCAATCGAGCTCCCGATTGCATGCGGATTATGGACTGATGTTGTCTCAGTTGGCGGAGCCCTCTTAGTGAACGGCCAATTCGCAGCCCGGCTAGACCATGCCCCCAATCCTGAGTGGCTATTAATGGCTGTTTAGACATGGAGAGGGGCAACGCAGAGTAACAAAGTAAAAAAAAAATATTGCTGATTGCCTCACACTGTGATGGGGATACATTTCATGTGGCTCATGGTAGGTGTTCCCAGGTAACAATCATGGCATGCAAGACATTCCCAGATCTATTACAAGCTGTAAATCTGTGAACGCATCAATATCTGATGCATCCCCATGGTGGGAGTAGGAGAGGAACAATAAAGAGAAATCACATCTGTTCACCACATATTAGCATCTACATATGTATACTGCATTCAACAGCAAAAACAGAAAGAGGAAATATCCTCTATACCTTGTTTCTGGTCAAGATGGTGCCCCTACCTGCACTAAAACAACCATCCCAACAACACAAGCAAGGGTGACTGCATTGGTGCATGACAGACATTTGTGCACCAGTTACATGGAAAAGAACAGGAATGCCCAGTATCTCATAGATATCTGACAGTCATGCCCTTTTCTGTTTTATGTAGGGCTGCAGGCCAGGATACTTGCAATGCTGCCCTAAACTTGTAAATGAGGCCATGAATGTCAACATTTTGACTCTTGTGAGCAACTGACAAGGATCTCCATCAAAATAAATCTTTTCCATTCTAGAGGATGAAACCCCTACTCCTGAACAGCTGCATGTCCTTGAAGTGGATCCTGCAGAGGAAGACAGACTGCCAAGCCTAGATCAAGACACCCTCCAGGAAATCCTCAACTCCATCCAAAACCCTCTCCAATCGTGAGAAGGGCTAACAGCATTGCAGGGTCTCCACATGATCTGCTTCTCACACACCAAACACCACCTTCCAGCCTACCCCGAGCATAGCACTCTGAGGACCTTCAAACAGTTTTCCACCATCATGTGATAGGAGTGCAGCACAAGCTGGTAGATGAGGTGCGGACGGGGGTGAAGACTATGGCAGGGAACCTAAAGGGAGTCTATTGGTCCCTGAGCCCAAATAAGGACACCTTGGAGGAGGCTGTACGTGTCGCCTACTCTCTGTTCCGTGGCTTGGAACGGTCCCTGGCTGACATCGCTGGTGTCATGAGGAGAGGCATGAGCAAATGCCCTGCGAAAGTGACACCAGTGAGGTTGCCATCAAGCAGGGGCCAATGCAGAACATACTGGAGTCCATGAAGCAGAAGCAGGACTCCTACATCACAACACTGGGTGCCTACAACTGTAATGTTCCTGCTGTGCTGGCAAAGCAGCAGGTCTTTCTTAGTGCTTTGCTGCCTTACTTGTTAGTGCAGGGAAAGGCTGCTGGAAACCAGGGGTCCATATCTTCAGCCCATGATGTGTGTGTGCCTCAGTTGGCTCCGCAACCTTCAACACTACCCTCATGTGATTCCTCACAGACATCAGAGGACGAAGATGTGGACTAAAGTTCTTTGCAAATAAGAACTGCCCGGTGACATATCGCTGTGCTATTTGGGCAGTTTCTCCAATGCCCTGTTCTTATGCCCATTTCAGTGTACCTCTCAACAGGTACTGTGCTCGATTTGCTTGCCCACCTGATGATCTTGTACAAATGTGGACTGTCTGTGTTGACTTTCTTTTCATAATGGCAAATGGATGTTCCTCCTCACTGGAATATTACTCTCCTCCAAATGTCCCATGCCATGTATTCCCCATGGCCTATGTCTGGACATCCACTGGCTCACTAACTACATTGAGGTTGTTGCTCCAAGGACTGCCAGTTGCTCCTTTCTCCATGGTTGACGTGTAAATAAAACTAGTTTTACTTATCAGCATGTTCAATTTCTGGTCACGAGTGGAGTATGTAGTCCCTGGTGGATGTGCTGACTCTCAAGGCACTATCTGACATCTAGAGTGTAATGTGGGTCTGAGATCCAGGGGTAAATATGCACAGTGCATGCAAAATAGTACATGTGATTCCTAACTACGCCATAACTATCACATAGTAATCCAAGGTCAAATGCACAGACAATAGTCGATTAGGCAATATTAAGTCTAAATGTTGGTTCTGGCCAAGTGGCTGATACAACCATGCATATGTTGGAGGGTGATTTTATGGTGGTGATATACCACCTTAATTTGAGCAGGGGTGCGTAATCTAAAATAAGAAAACACACATGTGTTATGCAGTTACTGAGTCAGAGTGGCACCATTTATTATAGAACAATTTGAAAAATGAATGTCAAAGGGACATTGTTAATCAAAAATAGCATTGTGTAATCTAGAAGATAACAAGTTTCAGAGACATATTCCTAGATGAAAAAGTAAATCATGCAATTTTGTAAGTTTAAAAATCACTGCAGTATAAAGAAAGGGAGAGGAAGAGAGAGAAAGCTTAAGAATGAAATGAACATCACAATCTTGACAGGAAAAGCTTAAAATAAAACGGTTAACTGGGACCACCAACGGCATGAAAGACACTGGAGAAGGTGGTCAACGAATGGACTGAAGAGCAGATCTTTTATACTCTTTTATTGAGAAACTATTGACTGCAGACCTTTGGCCACTTCTTGGAAACATTAGGAACACAGAAGTGACACTACATTACAAACATTTACCAAAAGATCACTTGATGTTTGACCGTAAATTATAATGAAATTGAACATTTATCGAAAATGATTTGTGACACTACTTGAAAACTTTTTATAAGAAAGCAGAAAAATACAAAAGGTTAGAGGTCACTTGTAATTTCTAAAGCTGTGGAAAGTCCAAGGTGGCCCTCACTCCTTACTCTTAGCCAATTTTGTTCTCCTAAATGACAAACGCATCCTGTTATTGCTACATCTTGATGTTCAGAAAGGTCATGGGAAAGATACATCAGAGTATACAGGAGAGCATGGGGGCTAGTGCCACTGTAGACGCTCAAGGCAGTGTGGACAATTTTAACACAACCTTATCTGTGGGCTGGCAGGGACAATTGAGACTCTTATGCTTCAGATGTGGACAGAATTGGTTTGGAGCCCTATATGGAGAAACAAGACCCTGCTTCATTCCCTCCTCTTGTTCATTCTTGAACAAAATGCTTACAGCATAATTTGTAGGCCCTCCTTCTAGTTGATGTATCCCAGGGGTGTCACTCACATTTGAACATTTGCACATTTGGAACATTGGCTCTCCCACGTCTTCCTTAACTCTCTATACTCTCCTTTAGGTATGTCAATGAGGCATGTATATGGTGTCTGTGTAGGTGCTGGTGGATCCATATTTAAATCCTATCTCAGTTTGCTTCTACATGGTGAGCTGGGGGCCATTGACCTGGCACTGGGTAACGGTAGCAGGCTGCATTGAATGTAGTCCTGTCGTTGGGACTTCTACTACTTCTATAAGTGCTAAGTTATCCTCATTCCCAGTTCCATCCTTCTTCCTATATATATTCTTTGTGAATGTTTCCTATTCCCACTAACCCTGGGCGTAGTTAGCAAAGTAGCACTACGGGTAGCTACGCGAATTGTACTTCGCACTACGCGAGCTATGCGTAGCGCTACGCGAACTGTGTAGTGCGCTGTTCGCGATGATTGCACAGTATCAGATGCTTGTCCGCACTGTGCAATCTTTGAAAATGGCATCTTGCACAGTGCAAGCTGTCTTTTACTGCTGCTCGAGTAGATTTTTACTCAAGCGGCAGCTTTCTCAACGCGGACTGGTAGTTTGTCATCGCAAATGGGTATGAGCATAAGTGACAACTCGCAATGAGAAACCTGACCTCCCCGCGTTGAGAAGCTTTATTTTCCACGCTCGTGATAGGCAACTTGATGTTGCTGAACACCAATGAGGAAAAAGTCTCGCCGGGATGACATTTTGTTTGCTCGTGGTCGTCAACTTGATGTTGAGGACCGCGATCAAGCAAAAAGTGACCGCTGCACTATGCTACGCTACGCTTGTTTGCACTCTGCTACGTGCAATTCGTGTAGTGCTAAGTTGGGCAAATTTTTCAAACTACGCAAGCGTAATGTAGTGCTTTGCCCAGGCTTAATTCCCACATAATTCATACCTACTAATTTACTATCACCATTGTTTAGCAAAATGACGGAACAACTGAACAGCACAACATGGGGGACCCAGCACACCGTAAACCAGTGACAAAAATTTGAAGAATGCCAGACAGCCACGAAGGTATCCAGTCAAAGTTCAACCAATCAGTGGCTGTGTCAGCTATTCCTTCAGGAATCATTTTCTGTTCTAAGTTGTCCAAGTCCTCGATGACCTTGGTGATGAAGCCTTTTCCCTCATCATTGGCAATATGTAGCAGAGACTCCCTATCCGAAGGCATACCATCCACTTGGTCTTTTGAAGCCAGTGTGCATTCGTCTTTTTTTTTTTTTTTGCAGAGTTTTATATAGCGCGAACTGGACCCGAACCGAATCAGGTATCAGAGCGCTTTACATAGCACCAGTTATGTTACATGAGGACACACTTTCATTTTAGGCACGGGGAGATTAAATAATTGGCCCAGAATCACAAGAGGTTTTTGGCGTCGTTACCGAGACTCGAACCCAGATCCCCAGGTCCGAGGTCGAGCGCCTTAGCCGTTAGGCCAACCCCTCTCCCCAAAGAGAGTCTTGATCTGGAACATCATAGGCGGAACTCCTGCGGTATGTCTTTGAATGCTTTCCACCTATAGTACTCAGCATACCCCCAATGCCAGTGGAGCAAGATAACAGACCAAAGATGGGCATGCATGTGGGAGATATTGGCTGCAGGAACGAACTTGGAGACTTTGTGCATTGGTCTAGTGAGCACAGGCTGCTCCTTCGAGGAGGCTGTAGAGATAGAGACCTTCGCCGCAGGCCCAGTGGAAATCCATTAGGCTGGAGGTGCCATATTGCATGTCCAAATTATAGATGGTGCTGTTGCATCCAGAATTGCGCTCAACAGGTACTGTGTCATTCCATAGAAAACAAAGAAGAGGTGACTTTAATTTGTAATCTTTTTATAAGTTTGGACAATTTCTCCCCACCCCAAGTAGGCTTACAGTCTATCCCATCTTCATTATCTGAGTCTACCAAATGTGACCCTAAGGATGCTGCTCTATACCTCAACTAACCTGGGGCACTCCATTTGTCATGGACGTAAATTTGTGCAAATAAGCGTAAAGCAGTTCTATTTTTGCATGGGCAATGTAGGGTGTGTGGCAAAGAGCCATTACAGTCTGATAGTGATCCTGGTATCATAAACACATTGTTCCTACCAAAAGCTACACTAAAGTCGACATCAGGAACTCCTATCTAAAATATCTGTGTTACCTCGACCTCTATTCTGGAATTGTCAGTGATAACCTTGTGTTTTATTTTTGGATGTTTGTCCCACACTGCTGTATTTACAACCATTTCAGAGAAGTTAGAGGGTGGGTGCTTGCATTGCTCAACACTCTGTCTATCATCCTCTTTGGCTTTACTTTGTTCGTCCTAAATTGGCAGGGTATGCCCAGAAGTGGGTCCCTTGCTCACTTTGCCACTGGATTCAAGCTAGCCTGGCTGATGACAGCTGATTAGCCAGGATGCTTGTTTCCGGTCCGGGGAAGACATGGCTTGGCAGTTCAGTCTAGACTGTTCCCATGTGGCACAGGGTCAGACTGATTTGCATATGCCCTTGTCTGAACTGGGGTGGTGGAGTGAGCTAAAGAATGATGATGGAATATACCCAGATCATTTGACTGGAGGTGAGTGCTTGCATTGTTCAACACTCCGTCCATCATCCTCTTTGGTTTTGTTCAATTTATTGATCAGCCATTGACAAGCTGATGGGGTGTTCAGTGGTGATCAGAACTTGGAATATTTCTGAGGGAAAACAGGGCGATCCATAGGCTATTTTTGTTTTTCCTAATTATTTGTTCACTGATTTATTTATTTCCTTTTTCCTTTCCCTCAATTGTGGCACTTTTCTAGCTTATTTTTATTTTTTCAGCGGTCCGTTCAGACATTGCTGAAAATTCTTCCTGCTTTAGCAACACAGTGACACATGGTTCATCTTTGATCCAAATGTGTGGGAAACTTTTAGTGGGGCATGTGGTATGACATGTTTTCCTGTTACAACCTCCCCATAGATAAAATCTAGGGCATCTAGTTGTACTCCCCTCTTATTTTTTATTATTTTATTTTATATGTTCACTCCTGACCCACATGTCGCTCCACATGTGTTGTCTAATCCTCACTAAACATTCTCCGTCTATGACCTGTGGCTAGGTGTGAAACAGTAGTTGTGCAATTGTGCAAGCACAATATTCTGAAAAAGTACAAATGCACTGGTGGAGCTCCTAATCAGATAAAAATGTCTGCAGTGTTCAAAACCTTGAAAAATGAATTAACTCAGAAAGAAGAACAAAAACATTGTATTATAATTGTTCCCAAGAGATAGGAACATCTTAATTATCTCTGTCCCAGTAACCCAATAGGGAAATAAAAATTCATAGTGGTCGTACTGCAAAATATTTGCAGACACCTCTAAAGTCTTCACACATTTAATTCTGAAAATATTGCAATACTGAGCTTCGCTACTTAATGCATACTGTCCTTTAACATTGAAATATACTTTATATCAGCACATACTAGTTATTCTATTGTATTTCCTAGGAAGGGGGCATACAGGGCGGAAGTTAGTGTGGTGTCCATCTGTGGTAATCTATTCCTATGGATCTCTGGTCGTTGTCTCATATTTTGTATGCTGAACAGAGCTGCACATATCCCACAACGTATTCCTTCCCGCCTGCTACACAGCTGCACTCATAGTGCTCCTGTTAGAATGGCCTCTAATGTGTCACAATTTAGAACAACAGTGAATTAATAAAAAGATGTCCCCATCGCTTTCATTGGACAAGTTCCTGACCTGCCGTATTTTGCCACCTATCACAGTCATCGTCTTCAAAATTTGTCACTGAAGGACATGCGTATATTTATATATACATATACACTCAGCTAGCTTTATTTCAAGCAGTGATGATGCTGGTGGATTTCATGTAGTGCTAAAAAAAATTATTTGACTTTCCTGCTGCCGCCAAAAACCCACAATTATCCTCACTTCCACTTTCCTTACGTACTGTAACCTTATCACGTATTCTTGCACTTCTCCAAAGAACGAAAAGGGGACTCTATAACTGAATTGTAGAGTGGTCTAATTCATACACTTAAAGCGAGGGAAGTCTGTGAGGGATTACGCTGAATTGTCTTATTCACGAAACAAGCCCACACCGACCCCAGCACAATTAATTTAATTGATGCCGGGCAAAGATGTTGTTGGTCAGTAGTGTGTCTTTAGTACAGTGGTCATAGGGGAGTGAAGCATATATATATTCACGAAAATACCACAGGTTTCAGGGACGTTATAGTTAGTTGGACATTTCACTCATACAAATCCAGAGAAATTTGGCAGTTATAGTTAGTTCCGCTAACTATAACTTACGGCCGCAATGCACTGCTGATAACGTCACATATTACATCATTCACGATATGGTCAGTGCCATCACTGATGACATCTCAAATTACATCACTGATGATATCACTGATGACATCATCTAGTGACTGTGTGTTTCTATAAAGTTTAAAAATGTTTTATATATATGCCAAGGTGTATTAAAGAATTAGAGGGTGAATAAGTGTCTGGAAGGATGATTTAGTAGGTGCGTGACTGACTGTGTAAGTGAGTGATTAAATGTGTCTTACTGAATGCATGGGTTAGTGACATTCACACAGCTTAGTTTGTCAGTTGGTGTGTAAGCAGTTACATGGGTTGGTGAGTAGCTAAATGAGGATCTATATGGGTTATTGATTGTTTGTACGAGTATTTGTATGGGTGCCTGAGTGTCTGAGTGGGTGGGTGGGGGGTGTGACTCTGTGCATAGATGTGTGAATGGATGATTCACTGGATATGTGGGTTCAAGAGTGCATCTGTGAAGGGATCTATGGGTGAGTGAGTGTGTGTATGGGTGTGTTGGTAAGTGAAGGGATGCCTCAGTGGTACATGTGAGAGTAACTGCTTATGTGAAAGGCAGTATATGTGAGTGTTGGAGTATATAAATTACTATATGTGAGAGTGAGTGATATTGAGAGTGGCTGTGTGGTATGGATCAGTGTGTGCTTGTATTGGTTATTGTATAAGAGTGTAAGTATGTGTTAGTATATGTTTGAATAAGTGAGGTGGTGTGTGTTTAACAGTATAGGTGAGTAAATAGAAGTGTGATTTATTGTTTGCATGAGTGACTAGGTGTGTGAGTAACCCTATGGATGAGTGGCAGTGTATGAGTGTCTGAATAGATATGTGAGTGCATTTGAGAATGACGTATTGATGGTTGACTGCATGTATGAGTGACTGTATGGATAAATGAGTGGATGTGTGTATAGACCAAGGAATTAGTGAGTGGTTATGCACTAACTGGTATTGATGTTTCTATGGTTTCAAAAATGGTAGTCTGTATTTTAGAGTGGGTGTATCAAAGGTTATATTAGGGTATGAGGAGGTGCATCAGCTTATCACATGGATGATGTCATTAGTGATGTCATTTGAGATATCATCAGGGATGTCACTGACCATGTCATGAATGATGTAATATGTGACGTCATCAGCAATGCATTGCGGGGGCGCTAGTTATAGTTAGCTGAACAAACCATAATGGCCGAAATTCTCTGGTTGTGTATGAGTGAAATGTCCAACTAACTGTAACGTCCTTGAAACCTGTGTTTTTTCCAGTGAATTTCTAAGGTTTTTTAAATGCTAATTTCTAACTATAACATCCCTGAAACCTATGTTTTTTCAGTAAATTTCAAAGGGTTTTTAAATGCTAATTTCTAATTATGCCTACAAAGGTAAGACATGTGAAGAAAGAGAAAGAAAAGTGCAGAAAGAAGCAAGATAAATGCAGAAAGTGGCAATAGAAGTCCAGAAAGATGACGAAAAGTGCAGGAAGAAGCAAGAGATGTGCAGAAAGAACCAACAGAGTAGCAGAAAGTCTACCTGGGCCCCCCACGTTTTGCTGATGGGTACTGGTGGTAACTGACTAACCAGGCCTAAGGTCAGTGCTATGCTAAAAGACACTTAGAATACAGTGAAAACACCTACATACACTAGGGAACACTATGCTTTGGGATACCCCTGTGATTAGCATGACCTCCTCTGAGTTAATGCCTGGGCCATTGCATGTGTACATGTGTAGTGACTGGAGGATTAGAGTGCTGTAAAGAGACTGCATGGTGAATTTATAAGTGCTGGGGGTTTGGCAGAACAATTAGATAAGTATATGGTGCTGGCAGAGTGATTGGAGGAGTGCACAGGGAGCAACAGAGGGATTACTGACTGCATGGGTAGTGCTCTGGGGATTGTAGCAGTGCATATGTTAGGGCCTGGGTCATTGCATCAGTCCATGGGTAGTGACTGAATGATGACAGTACTGTAAGGAGAGTACATGATGAATTTATAACTGCTTAAATGTTGGCGGACTAATTGCATAAGTAAATTGTGCGGGCTGGGTGATTGGAGAAGTGCATAGGTAGTGACAGGCAGATTACTGGACTGCATATGTAGTACTCGGGGATTGTAGCACTACATCTGTTAGTGCCTGGGTCATTGCATAAACACATGGTTAGTGACTGGATGATTAGAGTGCTGCAAAGATACAACATGGTGAATTTATAAGTGATTGGGTATTGGCACAGTGATTGGATAAGTATACAGTGCTGACAGGGTGATTAGAAGAGTGCTCATGGAGTGACAAGGGGAATGCTGAAGTGCATATGTACTGCTCTGGTGATTTTAGTAGTGTATGTATTAGTGCCTAGGCCATTGCATGAAGAATGCACAGGGAGTGACAGGGGGATTGCTGGACTGCATGGTGCTCCTGGGATGGTAGCACTGCATGAGTTAGTGCCTGGGCCATTGCATGAGTACATGGGTAGTAACTGAATGATTAGAGTGCTGCAAGCAGAGTGCATGGTGAATTTGTAAGTACACATGTACACATGCAATGTCCCAGGAACTAATAAATTTACTGCTACAACTGCCAGAGCAGTACCTATGCACTCCACATTACCCCTGTCACTCTGTGAGCACTCTTCCAATCACCTTGTCAGCACCGTGTACTTATCCAATCACTACTCCAATACCCTAGCACTTATAAATTCACCATGTACTCTCTTCACAGTACTCTAATCATCCAGTTACTAACCATGTACTTATGGAATGACCCAGGCACTAACAGATGTAGTGCTACAATCCCCTGAGGACTACCTATGCACTCCAGAAACCCACCTTGTCAGTCTTTTACCACTATAGGTGTTATAGTTGTTTAGATTTGTACATGGTAGTGGCTAGGTGACTGGAGGAGAGCACAGAGAGTGACAGTTTTAATTGCGGGACTGCATGGGTACTACTTGGGGAATTGAAGGATCAAATAAGAAGTGTGTAAGCGGTTAGAGGACTGTATGGATAGTGCATAGGGGATTGTAGCAGTGATCAGTTAGTGCCTGGATCATTGCATGAGTACATAACTACTGACTGAAACATTAGAATACTGCAAGGAGTGTGTCTAAGTAAATGCATAAGTGCTTTGGAATTGGCAGAGTGTTTGGATTAGTACATAGTAGTGACTGAGTGCATGGAGGAGTGCAAGGGGATTGACAGGATGATTGCTGGACTGCATGGGTACTACCAGGGGAATTGAAGGAGCGAATGTGAAATGTGTAGGTGGTTGGAGGACTGCATGGGTAGTGCATAGGGGTTGAAGCAATGATCAGCTAGTGCCTGGATCATTGCATGAGTACATAGCTACTGACCGAAACATTAGAATACTGCAAAGAGTGTCTAAGTGAATTTATAAGTGCTTGGGTATCGGCAGAGTGTTTGGATTAGTACATAGTAGTGGCTGAGTGACTGGAGGAGTGCATGGGGAGTGACAGGGTGATTGCTGGACTGCATGGGTACTACCAGGGGAATTGAAGGAGCAAATGAGAAGTGTGTAGGTGGTTAGAGGAATGCATGGGTAGTACACAGGTATTGTAGCAGTGCATGAGTTAGTGCCTGGATCATTGCATGACTACATGGGTAGTGACTGGACAATTACAGTACTGCGAGGAGAGGTCATGGTGAATTTATAAGTGCTTAGGTTCTGGCGCAGTGATTGCATAAGGACATAAGACTGGCTGAGTGATTGAAGGACTGCATAGGTAGTACCAGGGAGATTACTGGACTGCATAGGTAGTCCTCAAGGGATTGCAGCAGGGTATGAGTTAGTGACTGGGTCATTGCATGAGTACATGGGTAGTGACTGGATGATTAGAGTGCTGCAAGGACCGTGCATGGTGATTTTATAACTGCTTAGGTTTTAGCGGAGTGATTGGATAAGTACATAGTGCTGGCTCGGTGATTGGAGGAGTGCTTGGGTAGTCAAAATGGGCTTTCTGGAGTGCATGGGTACTACCTGGGTAATTGGAGGAGTGAATCAGTAGTGTGCAGGTGGTTAGAGATCTGCATGGGAAGTGCTCATGGGATTGTAGCAGTGCATGTGTTAGTTCCTGGGGCATTGCATCAGTACATGGATAGTGACTGTACGATTACAGTACTGTAAGGAGAGTACATGGTGAATTTAAAAGTGCTTGGGGTTTGGCGGACTGATTGGATAAGTACATTGAGCTGGCTAGGTGATTGAAGGAGTGCATAGGTAGCGACAGGCAGATTACTGGACTGCATAGGTAGTCCTTAGGCGATTGTAGCACTACATCTGTTAGTGCCTAGGTCAGTACATAAACACATTTTTAGTGACTGGATGATTAGAGTGCTGCAAAGATACTACATGGTGAATGTATACATGCTTGGGCATTGGCACAGTGATTGGATAAGTATACGGTGCTGACAGGGTGATTAGAACAGTACTCACAGAGTGACAAGGGGAATGCTGGAGTGCATAGGTATTGCTCTGGGGATTGTAGCAGTGAATATATTAGTGCCTAAATAATTACAAAAAGGGGGTGGTGATGGACAGAGTATCTGAGTTAATCAGAACACTCCTACCCAGTCAACAGATCAGGGCTTGATCCATCACCGTTTTTTACCTCACTGCACCATCCCAGTTCAGAACCTGGGTATATGCAAATTAGTCTGTCCCTGGCCCAGTGCATCATGGGAACAGGGCAGACCAAACTACCAAGCCAATTCTTCACTGGAAAGGAAACAAGCTTCCGGGGACCGGTTTCTGGCATTTCAGCCTCGTCGGCGTGACTGAATTTATAACAGCTTTAGTTTTACAACAGTGCATAGACAAGCACAAACTACTAAATGGCTCATTACAATACTAAAACAGCAGTGACAGAGTGTTTGCTGTAAGTGTAAGGATACAGACTAGGGGATTGGGTAGTCAAAATGGGCTTTCTGGAGTGCATGGGTACTACCTGGGTAATTGGAGGAGTAAATCAGTAGTGTGCAGGTGGTTAGAGATCTGCATGGGAAGTGCTCATGGGATTGTAGCAGTGCATGTGTTAGTTCCTGGGGCATTGCATCAGTACATGGATAGTGACTGTACGATTACAGTACTGTAAGGAGAGTACATGGTGAATTTAAAAGTGCTTGGGGTTTGGCGGACTGATTGGATAAGTACATTGAGCTGGCTAGGTGATTGGAGGAGTGCATAGGTAGCGACAGGCAGATTACTGGACTGCATAGGTAGTCCTTAGGCGATTGTAGCACTACATCTGTTAGTGCCTAGGTCAGTACAGAAACACATTTTTAGTGACTGGATGATTAGAGTGCTGCAAAGATACTACATGGTGAATGTATACATGCTTGGGCATTGGCACAGTGATTGGATAAGTATACGGTGCTGACAGGGTGATTAGAACAGTACTCACAGAGTGACAAGGGGAATGCTGGAGTGCATAGGTATTGCTCTGGGGATTGTAGCAGTGAATATATTAGTGCCTAGGCCATTTCATGAAGAGTGCACAAGGAGTGACAGGGGGATTGCTGGACTGCATGGGTAATGCTCTAGGATTTGAAGCACTGTATGGGTTAGTACCTGGGCCATTGCATGAGTACATGGGTAGTAACTGGATTATTAGAGTGCTGCAAGGAGAGTACGTGGTGAATTTGTAAGTACACATGTACTCATGCAATGTCCCAGGCACTAATACATGCACTGCTACAACTGCCAGAGCAGTACCTATGCACTCCGCATTCCCCATGTTACTCCGTGAGCACTCTTCAATAACCTTGTCAGCACAGTGTACTTATCCATTCACTGCTCCAATACCCTAGCACTTATAAATTCACCAAGTACTCTCTTTGCAGTACTCTAATCATCCTGTCACTAACCATGTACTTATGGAATGTCCCAGGCACTAAAAGAAGTAGTGCTACAATCCCCTGAGGTCTACCAGTGCTCTCTAGCAATCCCCCTGTTAGTCGTTGACCACTATAGGTGTTATAGTTGTTTGGATTAATACATGGTAGTGGCTGGGTGACTGGAGGAGTGCACGGGGAGTGACAGTGTGATTGCGGGTCTGCATGGGTACTACCTGGGGAATTGAAGGAGCAAATAAGAAGTGTGTGAGTGGTTAGAGGACTGTATGGGTAGTGCATAAGTATTATAGCAGTGATCAGCTAGTGCCTGGATCATTGCATGAGTACTTAGCTACTGACTGAATCATTAGAATTCTGCAAGGAGAGTGCCTGAGTGAATGTATAAGTGCTTGGGTATTGGCAGAGTGTTTGGATTAATATATAGTAGTGGCTGAGTACCTGCAGGAGTGCATGGGGAGTGACAGGGTGAATGCTGGACTACATGGGTACTACCAGGGGAATTGAAGGGGCGAGTGAGAAGTGTGTAGGTGGTTAGAGGACAGCATGGGTAGTACACAGGGATTGTAGCAGTGCATGAGTTAGTGCCTGGGTCATTGCATGACTACATGGGTAGTGTCTGGATGATTAGAGTGCTGCAAGGACAGTGCATGGTGATTTTATGACTGTTTGGGTTTTGGCGGAGTGATTGGATAAGTACATATTAGTGGCTGGGTGATTGGAGGAGTGCATGGGTAGTGACAGAGGATTTCCGGAGTGCATGGGTACTACCTGGGTAATTGGAGGAGTAAATCAGTAGTATGTAGATGTTTAGAGATCTGCATTGGGAGTGCTCAGGGGATTGTAGCAGTGCATGTGTTAGTGCCTGGGCCATTGCATAAGGTCGTAGGCAGTGACTGGATGATTACAGTTCTGTAAGGAGAGTACATGGTGAATATATTAGTGCTTGGGTTTTGGCGGACTGATTGCATAAGTACATTGTGCTGACTGGGTAATTGGATGAGTGCATAAGTAGTGACAGGCAGATTACTGGACTGCATAGGTAGTCCTCAGGGGGTTGTAGCAGCACATCTGTTAGTACCTGCGACATTGCATAAACACATGTTTAGTGACTGGATGATTAAAGTGCTGCAAATATACTACATGGTGAATTTATAAGTGCTTGGGTATTGGCACAGTAGTTGGATAAGTATACGGTGCTGACAGTGTGATTAGAACAGTGCTCACAGAGTGACAAGGGGAATGCTGGAGTGCATAGGTACTGCTCTGAGGATTGTAGCAGTGAATGTATTAGTCCCTATGTCATTTCATGAAGAGTGCACAGGGAGTGACAGGGGGATTGCTGGACTGCATGGGTAATGCTCTTGGGATTATAGCACTGCATGATTCAGTGCCTGGGCCATTGCATAAGTATATGGGTAGTAACTGGATGATTAGAGTGCTGCAAGGAGAGTGCATGGTGAATTTGTAAGTACACATGTACTCATGGAATGTCCCATGCACTAAGACATTCACTGCTACAGTCGCCGGAGCAATTCCTATGCACTCCAGCATACTCCCTGTCACTCCGTGAGCACTCTTCCAATCACCTTGTCAGTACAGTGTACTTAACCAATCACTGCTCCAATACCCTAGCACTTATAAATTCACCATGTACTCTCTTTCCAGTAACTAACCATGTACTTATGGAATGACCAGGCACCAACAGATGTAGTGCTACAATCCTCTGAGGACTATCTATGCACTCCAGCAACCCCTGTCAGTCTTTCACCACTATAGGTAATATAGTTGTTTGGATTAGTACATGGTAGTGGCTGTATTACTGGAGGAGTGCACAGGGAATGACAGTGTGATTGCGGGACTGCATGGGTACTACCTGGGGAATTGAAGGAGCAAATAAGAAGTGTGTAAGTAGTTAGAGAACTGTGTGGGTAGTGCATAGTCAATTGTAGCTGTGAGTACATTACTACTGACTGAAACATTAGAACACTCTACGGAGAGTACTCCTTGGACTAGATATATAAGTGCTTGGGTATTGGCAGAGTGTTTGGATTAGTACATAGTAGTGGTTGAGTGACTGGAGGGGTGCACAGGGAGTGACAGGGTGATTGCTGGACTGCATGGGTACTACCAGTGATGTCATTTGAGATGTCATCAGTGATGTCATGAGTGATGTCACTGACCATGTCATGAGTGATGTAATATTTGACGTCATCAGCAGTCGATTGCGGGTGCGTGAGTTATAGTTAGCTAACTATAACGGGGGAATTTCAATGGTTTTGTATGAGTAAAATGTCCAGCGAACTATGACATGTGTGAAACCTATGGTTTTTTCAGTGAATTTCTAAGTTTTTTTAAATGCTAATTCCTAACTATAACGTGGCTTAAACCTATGGTTTTTCCAGTGAATTTCTAAGGTTTTTTAAATACTAATTCCTAACTATAACATGGCTGAAATCTATGGTTTTTTTCAGTGAATTTAATCGGTTTTGTAAATGCCAATTTTTAAATGTATTACATATTATATTTATTTCTTTTTATACTAATTTCCTACATTTTTGTAATATTTATTTTTAGTTATGTCATTTTTTAAATTACATTACATATTTTAATGTAAAATAATAAAAAAAGAAAAATGATTTTTTTTCAATAGTATTGTTTTTTTTAATATATAAAAATTAAATTCTATATATTTTGATTTTGCATTTGTTTTGTGGTAAACGTACGGTACGCGTACGGTGCCCGCACCATCCTTTGTATCAGTAATCGTACTATACACATATGCGCGCATATGTTACGAATACGTCTTGACGTTCCGCGTCGCATCGGCGCTTCCGGGTGACGTCATGTGCGTTTGTACGGTGCACCGTACGCCTACTTCTCCAAAGTTTCTAAATGTTTAAAAAGATATATTGATGTATTTAATGTAAATATTAAGGGAATACATTATCTGGGATAATCATGAATATAGTATTCATTGAGTTTTAATAAGCGTATATTACTTTTAAAAACAATTATGCAAATCGTGGCGTACGTCGTCCTCAAGCGTGTCGTAAGCGCACCCTACGCGTACGTCATGTGACTTCAAAACAAGAGATTTGATTGGTTCATTATACTTCCTATTCTAACTGTTGAAAGACCCCACCCATTTTAATCATTCTTCTTTGACTTTCATTGAAGGAGCAGCTTTTTATGAAGGAGCTGTGTCTTCATTGCTTTATTATGGCAGCCCAGCAAGAAGATGTTTCAGAACACTCTTCTGAGGAAGAATTTGTGGCAGAAAATCCACCCACAAAAAGAAAAGAGGCACTGATATGGAATTTTTTTTCATTTCCAGCAGGTGAAAAAAAGGTAAATGCTGTAAAAGTAACCTGCAAAATCTGCTCTGCTGTACTATCCAGAGGGAATCCGAAGAAACATTACTTCTTCGGGACTGCAAGCATCGTGAGACATGTCAAGAACCAGCACCCTGTAAATTATGCCCGTGCTGCATGCACCAGAGTCCTGGAGGACATTCCACCAGCTGAACCAAGTACTTCAATAGGATCTGCAAGTCCACATCCGGACATCCATCCGGATTTCACCGATTTAATAATTCAATGCAAATTTTGTAAAAAAATATTATGCTACGGCGAGCAGTCGATTGATTTAATTTGCAGGAGGAAACAGCAGCACCATTGCTCACTGCATTAATTTTTTGGGGTTTATTTGCTCTTGTTGGACACTTTTTTGTTTGCAGTTCCTTTTTTTCCTGACAAAAAAACTGTTAAAAAAACACAAAAAACTACAAAACTACAAAACAAAAAAAAAGTTATTTTCAGAACTACCTACTTTGGTTAAAAAAAGAGCTAAACGTGTATGCTAGTGTGTGAAAGTTTAGATGTATGTATGTGTATTGCAAAATTGACTGAAAGAATACATTAGTAGTGTATGGTGAATGTGAAAGTGAAAAACTATAAGGAAGTGCTACAGCATAAATCTATAAGGTGTTTACTTATAGTATACTGTAGTACTTCCGAAGCACTTGAATGTAACATATGTACATAAATATGTAGGCTGTGGGGTTTTAGGTTTAAAACTATAATAACTGATAAAACCCCACTGAAAGAGAAATAGCCCTCACCAGTGAAAACATATGAACACTGAAAAAACACCTGCACATCTACAAACTAAATGCCATTCAAAGAAAGGAAAAAGAGAGTGAAGGAGTAATTTGTGTTCTTCCTGAAGGGGCCAATACAATGTAACTTTGGTATACAAGCTAGCAGTAAGAAAGACTGGGCTAACATTATTCTGCTTGAGATTTGATGTTTAGGGATGCCACTAAAATATTGTTTCTTCTTCCTTTTGCTTTTTTCAGTTTTGTGGTCTTTGGTCTAATGATGCAGGGTTTAGAAGCAAGTTTTAGGTCTTGTTTAATTATTTTATAGAGCATCGGGAAATATCAAAAGCATATTTGATATTTTGGCTGTGTTTGATTCTTTCACTGATAGGTAAAATGGCTGGTTTCCTAAGAATCTTTCCTAATATGTGTCATCACATTTACCCACAAAGAATGGGTAAAAACCCTTAACACATCAGCCCACAGTTTCTAGTGGGTCAGTATTGAAAGTCGGTGAATTGCCAACACCTCATGCTTTAAACATTCAATGCAAGGTATAGTGACAAGTATATTTATAAAGAGCGCTATCACCAAGCATCTGGGATAGTGGTGAAAACAAGACACCAGACTTTTGGAAAACATGGAATGCAGTGTCACTTGGAATTGGAATGCTCTGCAAAAAAGGTTCTTTCCAAGTTCATTAAAGAATGGAGTGATATTGTTTGTATTTGCAGTGATTCAGCTACATATATAAAAAAGTTGTGTGATGACCTGTCAAAATTGATACCCGAGCTGAACTGATTCCCTGTAGGAGATCCTTGCCTCTTGATAGATGGTGTGCTGAAAGCATCTTTACAATCTTCAGAGTTAATGAGGGATGCTGTTGACTTTTGAGTCCAATCTGGTACACTGTTTTCTTATGCACAGGAACTAAAACGCAAATATTTATCATTTCTTGCTTTGTGTGGCATCAAAGAAAGAGTCATCCCAACTGTGTCCTTTAGCTGATTGTTCTCAGTCCAAGGGGCTATGAATGCTATATTATCCATGTGGCAACCGTTTACAGAATTCTTGCTGAGTGATAATGCCAAAGGCAAGAAGTGTGAGGATCTTTGGTCGCCTATTGATAGTGATGTGGAAAAAGTACACTCTACTGCACTATTCGATTATTAGAGGAAAACATAACTGCTGTAGTGGACATAATAAAAAAACTAGAGTCTGAAAAAACCCTTGTCTGCCAAGTGTTCAGCATAATTGGTGTAGATGTGAAACATCTCCTTGAGAGTAGGCTGGGTGACACCTTTAGTGACTTTGGCACTGCAGCATGTTCCATGTTTGAGTGCTTACACCGTCGTTGCGTCACTTTTGTGACACAGCGGTAGTGCAAAAGATGCGCCATGGTGTGCGGTATTTACAATATGCCACATCTGGGAGGTGGGTCACATTGTAAAGCCCTGCACCAGAAGGAGGCGTTCCTGCACGGGGGGGGGGTGTTGTGGCACAGGAACGCCTCCTAAAAGTGGCTGAGTGAAATCTACAAGATTTCACTTAGTCACTTTTGGGCCCATGCTGGGTCAAAACCCTGCACCTGCTTGAAGCAGGCATAAGGATTGACACAGCATTGTGAGCATGGGGCCCCCAGAGCATTGCTGCAGCTGCATTGCGCTTGCAATGCAACTCAAGCAATGTGCCGCCTTTACGGCACAGATGCATCACGCATCTGTGCCGTTTTTGTCCCATGGTGCACTGCATTGTAAATTCGGCTCATCCATGGTGGTGGTGGCATGGTGCACAATAACTGGCATAGTCTATAGGGGTTTGAAGCAGTCCATGCCCTAAGGCCTACTTTGCTGCATGAGTACTTAGGTACTGACTGGATGATTACGGTTCTGCAAGCAGAGTGCCTGACTGAATTTATGATTCAGAAAAGGGGGTGGTGATGAACAGAGTGTCTGAATTAAGCAGACCACTCTTACCCAGTCCAAAGATCAGGGCTTGATCCATCACCGTTATTTAGCTCACTGCCCCATCCCAGCTCAGAACCTGGCTATATGCAAATTAGTCTGTCCCTGGCCCAGTGCATCATGGGAACAGGGCAGACCAAACTACCAAGCCAATTCTTCACCAGAAAGGATACAAGCTACCGGGGACCGGTTTCTGGCATTTCAGCCTCGTCGGCGTGACTGAATTTATAACAGCTTTAGTTTTACAACAGTGCATAGACAAGCACATACTACTAAATGGCTCATTACAATACTAAAACAGCAGTGACAGAGTGTTTGCTGTAAGTGTAAGGATACAGACTAGGGGATTGAAGGTATAAAATACAAGTTTGCGGGTGCATAGCAGACTTCATGCATAGTCTATAGGGGTTTGAAGCAATCAATTGCCTAAGGCCTACTTTGCTCCATCAGCTCTTGGGTACTGACTGGATGATTACAGTTCTGCAAGTAGAGTGCCTGACTAAATTTATAAGAGCTTCAGTTTTAGCACAATGCATATATAAGCACATATAGCTGAATCGCTTAGTACAATACTGAAATAGCAGTGACAGAGTGTTTGCTGGAAGTGTAAAGATACAGACTGGGGAACTGAAGGTATAAAAGACAAGTGTGCAGGTATATACAAGACTTCATGCATAGTGTATAGCGATTTCAAGCAGTCCATGCCCTGAGACCTACTTTGCAAACTTTAAATCAGTCAATATTGTAAAGAGCGTGTAAGTGAATCTATAAGTGCTTGACTTTTAGTACAGTGAATGCATTAGTACATAGTGCTCAAAGCTTTATCATTATTAAACAATAAATGTATACTTCTGACATCTCATATTTTAACAGAACCTCTAAAACCAATTCATCTGGTATTTTTTCGACATCATATTGCTGGTTAGCACTTTCAGAATTTATGTCTTCCCAAAATTCGACATCATCCAGTGCTTCTACAAAATCAGCATCAAAGCTTCCGACTGAATTTATAACAGCTCCAGTTTTTCCACAGTACATAGACAAGCACATACTTCTGAATGGCACACTACAATACTGAAAGAACAGTGTCAGAGTGTTTGGTGGAAGTGTAAGGATACAGACTGTGGAATTGAAGATATAAAAGACAACTTTACAGGTGCATAGAATTCTTCATGCATAGTCTATAGGGTTTTGAAGCAGTCCATGCCCTAAGGCCAACTTTGCAGCCTGAATACTTAGGTACCGACTGGATGATTATAGTTCTGCAAGGAGAGTGCCTGACTGAATTTATAACAGCTTCAGCTTTTCCACAGTACATAGACAAGCACATACTTCTGAATGGCACACTACAATACTGAAAGAACAGTGTCAGAGTGTTTGGTGAAAGTGTAAGGATACAGACTGTGGAATTGAAGATATAAAAGACAACACTACAGGTGCATTGATGACTGCATGCATAGTCTATAGGGGTTTTAAGCAGTCCAAGGCATATAGCCTGCTTTGCTCCATGACTACTTGGGTACTGACTGGATGATTACAGTTCTGCAAGGAGAGTGCCTGACTGAATTTGTAAGAGCTTCAGTTTTAGCACAATGCATATATAAGCACATATAGCTGAATCGCTTAGTACAATACTGAAATAGCAGTGACAGAGTGTTTGCTGGAAGTGTAAAGATACAGACTGGGGAACTGAAGGTATAAAAGACAAGTGTGCAGGTATATACAAGACTTCATGCATAGTGTATAGCGATTTCAAGCAGTCCATGCCCTGAGACCTACTTTGCATACTTTAAATCAGTCAATATTGTAAAGAGCGTGTAAGTGAATCTATAAGTGCTTGACTTTTAGTACAGTGAATGCATTAGTACATAGTGCTCAAAGCTTTATCATTATTAAACAATAAATGTATACTTCTGACATCTCATATTTTAACAGAAACTCTAAAACCAATTCATCTGCTATTTTTTCGACATCATATTGCTGGTTAGCAATTTCAGAATTTATGTCTTCCCAAAATTCGACATCATCCAGTGCTTCTACAAAATCAGCATCAAAGCTTCTGACTGAATTTATAACAGCTTCAGTTTTACCACAGTACATTGACAAGCACATACTTCTGAATGGCACACTACAATACTGAAAGAACAGTGTCAGAGTGTTTGGTGGAAGTGTAAGGATACAGACTGTGGAATTGAAGATATAAAAGACAACTTTACAAGTGCATTGATGACTGCATGCATTTTCTATAGGGGTTTGAAGCAGTCCAAGGCATAAGGACTGCTTTGCTCCATGACTATTTGGGTACTGACTGGATGATTACAGTTCTGCAAGGAGAGTGCCTGACTGAATTTGTAAGAGCTTCAGTTTTAGCACAATGCATATATAAGCACATACAGCTGAATCGCTTAGTACAATACTGAAACAGCAGTGACAGAGTGTTTGCTGGAAGTGTAAAGATACAGACTGGGGAATTGAAGGTATAAAAGACAAGTGTGCAGGTAGATACAAGAATTCATGCATAGTGCATAGCGATTTCAAGCAGTCCATGCCCTGAGACCTACTTTGCATACTTTAAATCAGTCAATATTGTAAAGAGTGTGTAAGTGAATCTATAAGTGCTTGACTTTTAGTACAGTGAATGCATTAGTACATAGTGCTCAAAGCTTTATCATTATTAAACAATAAATGTATACTTCTGACATCTCATATTTTAACAGAACCTCTAAAATCAATTAAACTGCTATTTTTTCGACATCATATTGCTGGTTAGCAATTGCAGAATTTATGTCTTCCCAAAATTCGACATCATCCAGTGCTTCTACAAAATCAGCATCAAAGCTTTCATCTTCGAAATCACAGCTGCTATCTGCAGTACTGATGTCTAGTACTTCAATCTCGCTGCCTGTTAGAAGTAGGTTTAGTTCTTCAATAAAACTGTTGGTGATTTCCAATGTGTCTTCGGTATTATTATGCTCTCTTTCCATATCTAATCTCTTTTGTTGTAGGTCCTTGCACAAAAACATAAACACTTCACTTTATCAGTCTTCTTAATGCATAATAGAAAAACTAGCTTTATCAACTGTTTTGGCCTAAAAAAAATATGATATAAATACCATTGTCTGATAACATTCCAACAGTAGAGTTTTAGTACTTTATAAGGTTATATAAATATAATTACTTATAAAGATATCCTGTTCTTAAGTTTTCGTAAAATTTGAAACCAGTCACTCCTCATCACTATAGAAAAAGACTCTGGCTGTTATAGTAAAATGCAGTACTAAAAATGTAGAATATGTCTATTCACCTTACCCGTTCCAAACTAGTAAATGTGTTTTAGTAAAATGCAAGGGATACTGTTGGTTGTCCAGAATAACACTGTGTATCTCTGTGTATTTAGCAGTATTTAGGTACCATTATAACACTAGTTTTTGAATACTTCATGTGTTTTCACACACATCAATCCATAAAGACCTATCACCTTTTAACATAATTAGAAAGTAGTCATTGCTTATATAAGTCAAAAATACTCACTGCAACAGGTATAGAACACCGCTTCAACACAAAGTATTGCGTATGTTGAGGACATATTTACATAGAGAAGAAAAGCTACACACAGTAACTTATCCGTCCTTCTAGACATAAAAGAGTATTTGAAAACATTCTCTGTGACATATTCTATGTTGAACAATTTGGTCTCTTTTAATCCTGAAACTCCCTGGTCTCTACTGACCAAGCATGTCTTTCTATTCAACACCATACTGGTGCGTTGCAGAAAGCTGTTCTGAAGCCATGTTCCATGTTATACATCTCTGTAATAAAACTCTGTGGCACTGTTTCAATATATATTTAAAGATAGTAGGTCTCCAGGGGCACTCAGTATGTATATTAACTTTCTCAAAAATTCTTTAAAAGATACAAATCATCTGTGCACAGATATATACTCCATCATCTTTTCTTTCTTCAGGTGTGTAGAAGCACAGCACATTCTCCATTTTTTATAGTTACTTATACTTACCTTAAAAATAATAAATAATTAAAAGTATATATTATAAAATAAGCATCTGTGGAAGACAAGAAAAAATACAGCTACAATATATATTTTACAACAGAGAATAATTTGTAAAACATTTAATTTGCCTTTTTTGCTGTTCTCAGAATATATTGAATTTCACTAGAAATAGTGAGTTCAATAGTACTCATCACATAACAGCGGGCAAAAAAAAGACAATCATTAAAATTATCTTAAAAAAACCCATTCAACATTCTCAATAACAATCTAAAAGATAGAAATAAAACATATGTTAAATGTTTTTTTCTAAGCGCCTTTTCTTACGTAAATATGAGACATCTCAAACAATCATAAAATAGCAAAACATTATTATTAATTTTCATACACTGTAAATAATGTTAGTTGCAAATATATGCAGACAAAATATTCCACAAAAAGTACCTGATTGTTTTAGATACTTTTCCTCATGGCCAAATAGTCTGTGTCAAATCCTTAGTTTGGAAGTTGCTCAATAGTAATCCTAAATGTCCACCTCCCAGCCTTCTGATCCGAAACCACGGACATCATTTGCGGCGTCCCCCAGAGCTTATTCCACAGCCTGAGGCTATTCAACATCTACATGGCCACCCTCACACAAGTGGCCCACCATCATAAACTCAACATCATCTCCTACACTGATGACACACAGCTCATACTCTCTCTCACCAAGGACCCACATACCACCAAAACCAACCTCCGTGAGGGAATGAAGGCCGTTGCCGACAGCATAAGGAACAGCTCTCTAAACCTGAACTCGGACAAGAATGAAGTACTCATCCTCGGACCCACCCCCTCTGCCTGGCACGACTCCTGGTGGCCGACTACTCTGAGAACAATACCAACACCCACCGACCATGCACACAACCTAGGACTCATCTTCAACTCCTCCCTCTCCATCTCTAAGCAAGTCAACGTCTTCTCCTCCTCCTGCTACAACACACTCTGCATGCTCCGCAGGATCTACAATTGGATCCCGACCGAAAGAAGAAGAAGAGTGACCCAGGATCTCGTCAGCAGCAGACTGCACTATGGCAACATACTCTACACAGAAATCGCAGCCAAACACCTACAACGAGTACAACAAATCCAAAACACCTCCGCCCGACTGATTGTCGCCACAGCCACATCAACCCCTACCTGAGAGACCTACACTGGCTCCACGTCGACAAGAGGATCACCTTCAAGCTCCTCACCCGCGCTCACAAAGCACTCCACAAAACTGGACCAGCTTGTCTTAACAGCAGTAATCCTGAAAGGCCAAATTTTGTTCCTAAAACTTTGGCTTCAAGAATATTAGGTAAGAATTTGGTTATTCTTTATGCAAACGTTGTTTAAAAACCAATTGACTATCATTACAATGTATCCAACCTTTAGCACATTTTAAATAAGCAGGATAATGTCCAGATGTTGTAGAAGGACTATCATGAAAAATAATTGCTATAGCTACAAAAGTTCTTCCTGATATTGATACTTGAGTAGCTACAACATTTTTTATTAAAGTTTCCAATTTTCTTCCATCAGCTGTACAACGTTGCATCATTAAAATTACATAGTGTCCATATCTTTGAATAAATATTCTTGATGACATTTGTGATTTACATTGCCTACATTCCATGTTTTGACTTGCTCCTCTAACTAGGTTGTTAAAATACACTGATTCACAGTCTGGTAAAGTCAAATATATAAATCGTTCAGTCTCTATGTTAGTGCTACATGTAAACAAACAATTTTCACAGTCATGGTGCCATTTATAAGAAAGGCCAAAAAGATTTTCAATATCTATAACTTCATCTTCCAATACAACAAGCATTTACATTAGAAATTCCTGACAATCTTGCTGAATATTCTGCGTAAATTGAGTACAACCAGAACATATGTCCAATACATTTCAAATATCAGAAACACTTAGTATTTTACTTTTATCACAACTACATTTCTCGTAAACAGAATACAACAACAAACAAAATATTTTTTCCCGATTTTCAAACATTTGCTGTTGCAAACTTTCAAGAAAAAAAATAACATTAACAACTACATTAGCATAGCAGTTGACACCAGAACTATTTTCAAACTGATAACCAACAACCCCTTCAACAGTGTCCTTTTTCTTTTTGCTTGCAATCACAACTTCATCTTGTTTTTTTTCTTTCTCTACAGCTTCACTACAGATATTCTCATATCTTCTTTTTTGACCTACCACACACTTATCAAATACAGGATACTCACCTACATTGGGCGCATATTCTCTTCTTAACCTATTATACTCTTTCATACAGTTTGCATCTGCACTAATCTTTCTCTCATCAAAACCAATCAAGTACAATCCAGATAAATTTCTGATTCGAGACAAAGCAACATATGCCATACCCTCTTTAAACATGGTACTTCCAATATTCACCAAAGCACTATCTACACTTAAACCTTGAGATTTATGAATGGTCACCGCATATACCAAAGAAACAGGAAACTGTTTTCTGTGGACATACAAATCTTTTACAAGCAAATACCGAGCTGAACAACGACTTTATTGTTGTACTTCTTCAATTTGATCACATTTGATTTTCAAGTATTCAATACCATCTCTATTTAGGTAATTACCAAAATCAACAACTTTACCCATTGCTCCATTTACTAAACCTTTTTCCACATCCAAATTACGTCCTAAAATTACCCAACAGTTTACACATGCATATAGATTCTTTTCTAAACCAGCAGTTTTAGATTTTGATTTCTCTAAATAATCCAGTTTACTCTTGAATTTTTCTGTCAAAATAATAGTGATTCCTTCATGCTCTATTTTATAAATAGCTTCCAATTTTATAATTTCTTAATTTTCCAACTTTAACATTTCTACATTGAATATAGAACATTCACGCAGTGTTGGCATTAAGCAGATTACAGATTTGTTTTCTGCAATTCTCATATATATTTTCTCTGGAACAATATTTTCATTTGGAAACAAATTGGAAAGTAATCGTCTCTGAAAAGCTTGTTTGCCATGTTCAGTCACTTTTCCAATTCCTACATCTTGAAGAATAGTTCCATAATCAGCATCATTTGCATGTTGCATATCTGTAATAAGTTCCTTATATTCAAAATCTGACCAAATGTTAACATTTGCACTGCTACCCAAAGACTTTCTGGTATCTTCATGCGCAAATGTTTTAAATACTGGTTGTCCTTTTACAGGAGTAAGTTGTAGCAGATCTCCAAAAACGATGACGTGTTTTCCTCCAAATAACACGTCATACTCTGTTTTAAGAATTTGCTGCATTCTTAAATGCACAAATGCAAGCATTAAGTTTGATACCATGCTTACCTCATCAATAATGAGAAGTTTCATTTTCTTCAAGACTCTTGAAACTTCACAACAAGCTTCTCCAGATAGCTTGTGGTATTCCAATTTGTTTTCATGCTCTACTGGTAGCATTAGTAAACTCTGTAAATGAATTCCTTTAATATTGTGTGCTGTCAATCCAGTTGGAGCAGTGACAACACAAGACAAATGTGACTCAGTTGTATTCTGTAGATAAGTTGTAATTACTTTAATTAAAAAACTTTTTCCTGTTCCAGCTTCAGATAGGTTAAAATGATGAGCATGAGCACTCTTTCATTTCATGAAGTAATCCATGGTCAATCTGTTCTCTCACTTGGTCATACATTTGTTTTTGCTCAACATTTAGTTGTTCGTCCAAGTTTTCTAAGTTTGTTACATCTTCTTGAGCTTGATACATTGCTGTTTCCACCTCATCCATGGCAGTTGCTGCTTCATTTTGAACAATTGGTTCTCCTAGTGGATCCTGACTCAACGGAGCAGAAGTTTGACTGTCTTGAGAACTGTCTCTAGCAATCTCAGCTGCAATTGAAGCTTCCTGCTCAATTTCGTCGTTCAACATTTTCACATAATTAGCAAAAACAGGACATTCTATAGTATCTTTAGTTGCATTGAACAAATCTTCATAGCTCTGAAAATCCCCAAGTAATTCCAATTCTGAACACCACGGCTTGAAGAGTTGTATAAGAGGTAAATAGTAAAATTCCCTTTTGTCAGGAGTTTCACAACTCAGTTTACGATGATTGATCAAATGTCCTTTTCTTTGTTTCACCAAACATTCTTCAGAAACAATCACAGCATATATACCATTAGTGATGTTTTCTGTAATATTCCATTTAAAAATATAGTTTTGCAGCACTTCAGAGAGACAAATGTTCTCAAGATGATGACTTCTATTTGGATAATATGTATCCAACATATTTATTTTTCATAATATCTGTACTTTCTGGCTCTTTTTCAACTAAATATTCAATTTCTTGTACAGACTTAAGTACTCGTTTTCGTGTTGCAGCAAGACTTAGACTCACCCAAATGATTCTTTTAGATTTGGAGTATAGACTTGCAGATGATGAGCGATCTGAGCATTCATATGCTCCAATTTCTCGATGAGATAACTTCTTCAAACAGTAACTGTATAATTCGTACTTAGTCTCTTATCGTGGGAAATCTCTTCCCACATTTCCATCAATTCGGTCTTTTCTGATTTTGTTATGTAAGATGTTACATATCGAGCAACAGCAATGGAATTTTCCACAACGTATTGAATATCCATGTTAGAATTCCATATGGTCGAAATAACTGGGTTGTAGTCATTTATGTATTTTGACTCTTCATTTCTTCTTAAGTTGTATGTATTTTTTGGAGACTTTCTTGTAATAGTATGTCACAAAGATGACATAAAACTGCTCACTCTTCCTTTCAATGTTACAGGACGTGGAAATCCAAAACAACATTTGGTGTAGAACTTGTCCTTAGATTTGTACTTTCGACTACAGTATTTCCCACAACGATGGCTTTGGAATCGTAAGACTTGATGTCTTAAGTCCTTTTCTTCTGTGCTTTTGGGTATAGCACTGTAGTGTAGTTCCTATATTCCCAATAGGCTCTGCGCATTGGAATAATATATTCAGCAGTGTAGACGTAGGACTGAGGTCGACTAGGTCTCTACTGACTATATTAGACTTAATTAGTTTTGCCAGCTAGGACAGAGATCACTAGAAACTTTCTCGAATAAACAAGGAGGAGTTTAACTTCCCTGGATAGACAAGAAGGGATTAGCTTCTGACAACCATAAAACATGACAACTTTGCTCCCTCAGAATAAGAGTGTATCTCTAGAGTTGTGTGAAAACAATAGACAGCTATTTTACTCAGTCAATCGTGCATAATTAGTTTCGCCAGAGTGCAGAGAATAGAGAGACGGGCGTTTTCAATAAAAGGTGTTATTTATTGAGCAGTCTTATTTCTCATGCAAGAGAAATGAATTGCCACAATTGCAATACTTAGTATAAAGTAAAGTGCGTACAGTAAAAGGAGTATTATAAAATAATACTGTAAAAGCATTGATATGGTTTCTTAGCCATATGATACTTTAAAATAGATAAAATATATACATACAAATATACATTGACTAACGTACTCAACTGGTGCTTCTAAATACGCCTACCCCGGTGTACCTGACCTAAGCCTAATACGTGGGAAGGAGTAAGTAAGTAGCAGTTTAAGTTAAGTTGGTTTTGCCAAGAATCTGAATCAAGAATTCTCTTTAAGGTTTTAGTCAGCTCTGTACCTGGGTAATAGAATGCAGAAGGTCTGGTATCTCTCTCTCAGGACTCGATATCCCAGCAACCCGCAAGGGCGGCTGAGAATACCGGAGCTGGATTGCTCGGCAGGAGAAAAGACAGCGTCTCTCTCAGTGCGTCAAAAGGGAGGGGCGGCGTCCGTGGGCTCTCGCATCAGCTGGGCTCTCGGGCAAGAAGATAGCCGCTCTGCTCCAAACCACCGTGTGTTTGCTTAAGGCAACGTTGGTATATTTATACCTGAAAGGTGCCGGGTTTGATGTAAGGTTGGATAATAAAGATGTCACCAAGAACTGTCCATTCTTAGAGTGCTCACAGGAGTTCTAGGACAAATCAAAACAAAAGCCATGGGGAATTCCCAGGTTGCTGGAGGTTTGGTTTGTTTACAGAACTCGTTGTACTTTCTAGGAGCCTGGGGAAGTAGCCTTGGTTAATTTGGACAGCATGGGCTATGACTAAATATGGATATGATTATTATGCCTTTATAAGGATATTATCTATTATAACCACATAAGGGTATAAATCAGGAATATCGAATTAGGGTCCTAGATAGAATTACAACAGCACATGTAGCATATTCTTCAATAAAAGAAAATATATCTTTCTGCTGTACTTTATCCATAAATTCCTTTGCCGAAACATTTTGCAGATGTACACCTGTTTTCAATATATGGTTGACTGCATAAGAAAGTCCAGACAAGTCACTCTAAACCAAAAGATGAAACAAATACGGAATACATTGTCGAAATCTTGGATCTTCTGCATACAATCTTGATGTCCGGAATTCAGATGCAGGAATCTGCACAGGTCGTTCATCATATCGTCCTCCTTTTGTTAAATATTGGATGGATTTGTTTAGCATGAGCTGAAGGCCATTTTGTATTTCTGGCAGCCATTTTGTTTGCCATGTGCTCGGTCCTACCTTTCTGTTAACTGCTCTTGAAGTCTGCCTAGAGACAAATTATATTTAGCATCTTCCACCTTCGCACATGACCAGAAGGGCCTAGCTAGTAGAATGCACCTGCTTCTCTAGTATAGCTGTCAGGCTTTTTTTGCTACTGTATGGAGAAGTAACTCTCCTCCCACTTTGTTGAGCAAGCAGATCTTGTATGCCCATCTTAGTCATTTTGCATGCTTACATGAGCCAGGACTGCCCCTTGCATTTATGCTTACTATGTAACCCTATCAACAATAAACAGAAATTGCTGACCCCACACTTAACTCTTATCTCCAATACTAAGAGTAACAAACAAATCCTAGTCTTATGTTTGTTAGGTATATTTATTTTTACCCTTTTAGATTTATACTTTAATTTTTTTGATTTTTCGATTTTCATGAATGAGAGAAAACACTATACATTTAGCACACAATTACACATATATACAAAACAATTTCACAAGTTACATAAATACACATGATATACAATCCTCATCTATATTACACTACTTTTTGACAGCAAATAATTACTCTTTGTACGGTATTTGTCAAGTAGTAATGACTAAACATAAACAACAGTAATGGACAAAGTCATGCTTAAAGAAAGATCGAATGGGACTTAAAACGATATTTTTAGTTGAGTTCACAATCAGTGGGATTATTTTATCAATTTTCTTGTTGACTTCAGTCTGTTATGCAAAATGTAATTTAATTAATATTAAATAAAAATTAAATAAACATCCAGAAATGAACCATATGATATGCTAAAATAAATTATATGTTACTATTTAAATTATAGAGTAAGCAACTATGCACATGTACAAACTGCTAATACTTCAAAGGTAAAATTAGAATTCGCATTCAACAGGAACTAAAACGCATATGATAGAACACGCATTGAAAGGCCTCAGTTTTAAATAGACAGTCACCGTGTTTCCATTTCAACACTATGGGGTCGATTACGATGGTGGATGGAAAGGAGACCGCCGGCCTGGAGTATGCGGAAAATGCCTTTTTCCTGTCCGCCTGCCGCGGTCACTCCGTCCGCCATATTAGGATGGTATACACTGCCAAAGGTCCGTGCGCGACGGAAGAGCACGCACCGCCGCGGAACTACACTCGACCCCGCGGCGGACGTAACCAATCCAGAGACACCGCCGTACGGAATGACGTCTCCGACCGTCCTCTAAATCACGATGGTGGAAAACACACATCAAATCGCTGCGGAAAAACAACCTGCCTGAACACGGCGGATTCACCACAGCGAAGATACAACACATTGCAGAGATACCCACCACAAGTAGATCGCCGTCATGGACCCAGCGCTACACGCATTTCCGATACTCTTCGTGCTCCACCACCAGCAAGTCATGGACCATCATCGACGACGACGCAGGTACGCCAACCCACCAATTGCTGTCGGAAGGGGAGTACCTGCCAGGGCTGTGACGTTGGAAGGGAGAGTGTCATGTTTGAGAAACTACATTGACGATCGCACCAATATATCCACTATTGAAGTACACAACCAGGAATGACAACGACAATTCACTACACATGATTGACTTGTTTTATTAAACTTAATAGGGATATTCAAGAGCATAGGCACTGGGCACACCAGAGCAGGTACATCATTGGCAGCACATGAGAGGGGCTAAGTGCATCAAGAGTCCATTGCACAGAACAGGTACATCACTGGCAGCACATGAGAGGGGCTAAGTGCATCAACAGTCCATTGCACAGAACAGGTACATCATTGGCAGCACATGAGAAGGCAGAATGCAGTATCAGAACAGCAACAGGGCATTGTGGCCAACAGAGCAGGTACATCAGAGGCAGCAAATGAGAGGGGCTAAGTGCATCAAGAGTCCATTGCACAGAACAGGTACATCATTGGCAGCACATGAGAGGGGATAAGTGCATCAACAGTCCATTGCACAGAACAGGTAAATCACTGGCAGCACATGAGAGGGGATAAGCGCATCAACAGTCCATTGCACAGAACAGGTGCATCACTGGCAGCACATGAGAGGGCAGAATGCAGTATCAGAACAGCAACAGGGCATTATGGCCAACAGAGCAGGTACATCAGAGGCAGCAAATGAGAGGGGCTAAGTGCATCAACAGTCCATTGCACAGAACAGGTACATCATTGGCAGCACATGAGAGGGCAGAATGCAGTATCAGAACAGCAACAGGGCATTGAGGCCAACAGAGCAGGTACATCAGAGGCAGCAAATGAGAGGGGCTAAGTGCATCAACAGTCCATCGCACAGAGCAGGTACATCATTGGCAGCACATGAGAGTGCAGAGTGCAGTATCAGAACAGCAACAGGGCATTGTGGCCAACAGAGCAGGTACATCACTGGAAGCACATGAGAGGGGATAAGTGCATCAACAGTCCATTGCACAGAACAGGTACATCACTGGCAGCACATGAGAGTGCAGAATGCAGTATCAGAACAGCAACAGGGCATTGTGGCCAACAGAGCAGGTACATCAGAGGCAGCAAATGAGAGGGGCTAAGTGCATCAACAGTCCATTGCACAGAACAGGTACATCACTGGCAGCACATGAGAGGGGATAAGTGCATCAACAGTCCATTGCACAGAACAGGTACATCATTGGCAGCACGTGAGAGGGGATAAGTGCATCAACAGTCCATTGCACAGAACAGGTACATCACTGGCAGCACATGAGAGGGGATAATTGCATCAACAGTCCATTGCACAGAACAGGTGCATCACTGGCAGCACATGAGAGGGCAGAATGCAGTATCAGAACAGCAACAGGGCATTGTGGCCAACAGAGCAGGTACATCAGAGGCAGCAAATGAGAGGGGCTAAGTGCATCAACAGTCCATTGCACAGAACAGGTACATCATTGGCAGCACATGAGAGGGCAGAGTGCAGTATCAGAACAGCAACAGGGCATTGTGGCCAACAGAGCAGGTACATCAGAGGCAGCAAATGAGAGGGTCTAAGTGCATCAACAGTTCATTGCACAGAGCAGGTACATCATTGGCAGCACATGAGAGTGCAGAATGCAGTATCAGAACAGCCACAGGGCATTGTGGCCAACAGAGCAGGTACATCAGAGGCAGCAAATGAGAGGGGCTAAGTGCATCAACAGTCCATTGCACAGAACAGGTACATCACTGGCAGCACATGAGAGGGGCTAAGTGCATCAACAGTTCATTGCACAGAACAGGTAGATCATTGGCAGCACATGAGAGTGCAGAATGCAGTATCAGAACAGCAACAGGGCATTGTGGCCAACAGAGCAGGTACATCAGAGGCAGTAAATGAGAGGGGCTAAGTGCATCAACAGCCCATTGCACAGAACAGGTACATCACTGGCAGCAAATGAGAGGGGCTAAGTGCATCAACAGTCCATTGCACAGAGCAGGTACATCACTGGAAGCACAAGTACGTGGGTCAAGCGACCCGTCCCAAGGACATTAATAATGCAAGGTTGGTTACAATCGTCAATCTACACACAAAGTAAAATGACTTGTGAGTGAGGGTAACTAAACCTCACAGCACAGAATCGGGTGGACTGCTTGATCTACTCGCCTCGGACACACTTCCAGCACCAGAAAAAGAAGTGTGAGACACAGCCACAGATCTACTGACTGACACATGAGCCATAGACCCAGACACACTGCCAGCACCGGAACCAGGAGTGTGAGACACAGCCACAGATCTACTGACTGACACATGAGCCATCGACCCAGACACACTACCAGCACCAGAAACAGGAGTGTGAGACACAGCCACAGATCTACTGACTGACACATGAGCCATAGACCCAGACACACTGCCAGCACCAGAAACAGGAGTGTGAGACATTGCCACAGATCTACTGACTGACACATGAGCCATAGACCCAGACACACTGCCAGCACCAGAAACAGGAGTGTGAGACACAGCCACAGATCTACTGACTGACACATGAGCCATAGACCCAGACACACTGCCAGCACCAGAAACAGGAGTGTGAGACACAGCCACAGCTGTAGTGACTGACACATGAGCCATAGACCCAGACATACCGCCAGCACCAGAACCAGGAGTGTGAGACACAGCCACAGATCTACTGACTGACACATGAGCCATAGACCCAGACACACTGCCAGGACACGTCCCTGTACAGTGACCAACAAATACCATGCCTGCATCTGACACATGAGAATGGCAGACACACACAGTGCGAGTACCTGAAACAGGAGAGGGCACAACTGACACAGTGCTACTACATGATGCATGATAGCGAACAATAGACACAGTGCCACTATCTGACACATGAGAGTGAACTGCAGCTGAGCCACTAGGACCACTGAAATGATGAGCCACAGGGCTGTATGGGCCAGGAGGCAGGGTGGCTCTGGGAGCTGGGGACAGCTGTACTGGAGCGACATTGGGGTGGTCAGCTCTCACTGGTGTGTCTCCGTTTCTTTGTGAAATGTAGGGGCACCCCGGACATGTCTGGACTGGTAAGTGTAGTGGCATTATCAGACATCAAAGGTGGATCATGTGCTTGTGGTGGTCTGCTCTCTGGGGACGTGCTGGACCCTGCCTGTCGTTTGCTGTGGGCCTGCCTTCTGCCCTCTGCATCATGTGTAATGGGGGATGCAACAACAGTGTACTCCTTCCTCTGCTTCTGCGGGGCGTGGATGGGAGTAGAGGTATGGGGGACTCCACCGCTGACACATGTGTTTTACGTTCCTTCAACAACATCAGCCTCAGTGCAGCCAGGGGTGATGTATGCCTGTTCTTGATGGAGCTTGTTCTATGGGAGAACCCCTGGACCTGGGATGTGCCTTGGCTGTAGGAGGTGTCCTGTCTCTGGAATGTCCCTGATCCCTGGACGGTGCCCTGTCTCTGGGTGCAGACTTGTCCATTGTAGTGTCCCTCTCCTTTGAAGCGACCTTGCCCTTGGGAGTGTCCCTGCTCTTGGGAGGTGCCCTTTCCTGTGTAGTGTCCTTGTCCTTGGGAGTGTCCCTGCTCCTGGGATGTGCCCTTTCCTGTGTAGTGTCCTTGTCCTTGGGAGTGTCCCTGCTCTTGGGAGGTGCCCTTTCCTTTGAAGCGTCCTTGTCCTTGTGAGTGTCCCTGCTCTTGGGAGGTGCCCTTTCCTTTGAAGCGTCCTTGTCCTTGTGAGTGTCCCTGCTCTTGGGAGGTGCCCTTTCCTTTGAAGCGTCCTTGTCCTTGTGAGTGTCCCTGCTCTTGGGAGGTGCCCTTTCCTTTGGAGCGTCCTTGTCCTTGGGAGTGTCCCTGCTCTTGTGAGGTGCCCTTTCCTTTGTAGTGTCTTTGTCATTGGGAGTGTCCCTGGACTTGGGAGGTGCCCTTGCCTTGGGAGTACCTTTTGTGGGGGATGCCTGTGTAGCATGTGAAGACATTTCCCCCAACACCCCTTGAGGATCCTGTGTGTCAACTCCAGTGTAGCTCACGTCGTCTGCGGTGAAAGACTTACCAGTCCTAGGGGATGGTGTCTGTGCCCTCCGTGCCCTGCCTTGCTGACTGTGGCTGCTTCTAGTGAAATAACCTGAAAATGAGGCCTGGTCTGAAAATTCACTCTCCCCTGAGACATAAAGTGGTGTGGATGGTGGAACAGAAGTAGCACCCTGTCTATGCGACTATACAATGGCTGAAGACACAGTGTATGCCAATGACTGAACTGTTCTGTGGAGACCAGCAACATCGCCATGCATCCCCTCCATGAATGCCACCACCTGCCCCAATTTCCTATCGTGGTCTTGGAATGCATTGATCATGTTGGTCTGCCCTACACACAGCTGTCGCAGCAGATCTACTGCCTCAGCACAAAGTGCACTTTGTCTTTGTGTCACAGGGGCAGGCTCTGCGGTGCCTGCACCGAAGGCAACTCTGCTCCCCCTACTCTGACGAGCACGAGCAGTACATGCTGCAGTGGGTGGCAGTGTGGGCCCTGTGTGCTGTGTCCCGACTGAAGGTGTCGATTGCCCACTCCCTGTCTGTGACAACAGTGATGACTCACCAATACTGTCTGAAGATGAGGACGATGGTGTTTCCACTTGTGAGTCCTCTGGTACGGTTCTGTCCCCCTCTCCGTGCCTGCCCTCTTCAGTGTCAGACTGCGTGTGTTTGATTTCGGATCTGGATGCATTGCCACCACTCATCTCCGTAGTCTGTGGGTCTGTGCCCTCTGCCAAAGCTGAAAGAGAGAGAAAAGAGTTTTACCTCAGTGCCACACTCACGTATTGAAGGTTACAAAATCACAACTTTCCTTACAGTCGAATAACATGTATCACCCATCCTGCACACGACCCACCTCTACCAGACATCCTCATATCAAAGAACCGGTGTTGGCTGTGAAACATGTACATAATACAAACAGGGCAACTGCATGCAGACCAGCACGCATGTCATGCCATGGGACCACAGACCTCAAGGGCATGTCCTGGACCCCTCAAATACAAATCAAGTGGTAGGTCCACCTGGCGGACATGGAGGCTACCGCTCATTCCGCTAATGGCACCAACATGCAATGGCAACACAACAAATGCACCACGGATATCACTACTGTGTATGAGCATCAATACATGCATGCACTCACAAGTCTCACACACATACAGTCTGCTTACCGCTAGTTTGCTGTTGATCCCCTCCCAGCCGGGCGGACAGGTCAGGATGCGTCACAGCAATGATACGGTGCATTAGAGAGGTCATGGTGCGTCGGGCAAGACGGGTTGATCTTGGAATCATCCTCAGTGTCATCTCGGCAACATTCTTGCTCAGCTTGGATATGTCGTCCCAGCGCTTGTGGCAGTGTGTGTGTCGTCTCTTGCACACCCCCACTGCCCGTACATCACGTGCTATGGTCCTCCACACGGCCTGCGAAGGTGCAGCTTGACCTACCATGATGGGAGACAAGAGGGAAACATCAGTGGACCGTTTGACATTCACAAACATCGTAGAAACACGTATCTTCATGCAGCCATGCTCAGTACAACACATGTGAAGGTCCCTTAGCACACCGCCAAGCTTGCAGAAGCCAGGAGTCAGTGACCACCTCATGGCCACCAACATGTTCCCCACTGCACTTCCCACCTGTCCGGGGCCACCGTAGAGCCGGTCATAGTGGCTGAGCACATCGTCCACAAGGACTTCCAGCTCCGCTGCAGTGAAGGGACGAGACCGGGTCTCTCGCACTCCCTGCATGGCAACGTTCACGACTGTGGCAGTACAGAAGCAGTTGTTGGATATCTCAGCAGCAGCAGGTCGAGGTGATGGTCGCAGGCAGCAGTTGTTGGATAGCTCAGCAGCAGCAGGTCGAGGTGATGGTCCCAGGCAGCAGTGGCTGAAAGCAGTGAATGTGTGCTGCCGAAATTCACACATATATAGGGCCCAGAGCTCATATCATTGAAACACGTCTGCAGCTATTCGTTTTCCCGGGATGCCTCATTCAAAAAGAGCCAATGAGTGGCCCTGGTGTGGCAGTGCACGGCTTCCGCTATATTTGAAAGCGCATACGCGCCCCGCGTTACCCATTTCCATTGGCTACATGTGCACGGCCCGCCGCCGGTCCAGGCCAGTCACCCACTGCCGGTCCAGGCCAGTCACCCACCGCCGGTCCAGGCCAGTCACACACCGCCGGGTGGTGGCCGGTCACCCACTGCTGGTCAAGGCCGGTCAGCCACCGCCGGTCCAGGCTGGTCATCCACTGCCGGTCCAGGCCAGTCACACACTGCCGGGTGGTGGCCGGTCACCCACCGCCGGTCCAGGCCGGTCACCCACCGCCGGTCCAGGCCAGTCACACACCGCCAGGTGGTGGCCGGTCACCCACTGCTGGTCCAGGCCAGTCAGCCACCGCCGTCCAGGCCGCTCACCCACCGCCGGTCCAGGCCGGTCACCCACTGCCGGTCCAGGCCAGTCACACACTGCCGGGTGGTGGCCGGTCACTCACCGCCGGTCCAGGCCGGTCACCCATCGCCGGTCCAGGCCAGTCACACACCACCGGGTGGTGGCCGGTCAGCCACCGCCGGTCCAGGCCGGTCACCCACCGCCGGTCCAGGCCAGTCAGCCACCGCCGGTCCAGGCCAGTCACCCACCGCCGGTCCAGGCCAGTGAGCCACCGCCGGTCCAGGCCGGTCACCCACCGCCAGCACCCATTGGTGTGTGACCGGCCAACACACGGTGGTGGATGACCGGCCACTACCCGGTGATGGGTGACCAGCCAGGACCGGCGGTCTACGGTGCGTGCTACAATGTGACTGTAAGGGGGGTATCAACTGCCATTTCGGATTGCATATTCAAAAGTATGTGTTAGCCTGCACCGCCCACGCGGAATGCGTGCACCGCCATAGCGACGCCATTGAGTCTTCATTTTCAAATGATGCACCGTTGCGGTAGTCCGCACATACGTTATGAGGGGTGTGACCGTGATGGTACTTGTCCATACAGCATATGTCATGCACAATATCATGAACAACGATCATATTTAAGCATGGGCGGATTTTGCGGATTCGCAATCCGCGAATTTGCGGATTTGCGGATTGCGAAAATCCGCAAACTCCGCGAATTCTCGCGGATTTTGCGGATTTTTTGGGGGATGTGTGTTCGCACGGGTTTCTGCAAGTTCGCGAGGGTTTTGTAGAATTTCGCAAATTGCGAACTTACTTGTCGGGTCGCCAGTTTTGCGAACTTGTTGTTTCTACGTGCCCAGCCTGTTTGCAAGGCTTTCTTCATCACTGCCACCCTGTGTCACCACTGGCACACTCTTTGTTCACCCATGCCACCCTCTGGCTCACCCATGTCACCCTCAGTGTCATCACAGCACCCTCTGGTTCACCAGTGTACATTATTGGGGCAAAGCAAAATACTGCCATCCTCTGTCAACACTGGCACTCTGGTTCACCCATGCCACCCTCTGGCTGGCACACCCATGCCACCCTCGGTGTCATCACAGCACCCTCTGGTTGACCAGTGAGTGTACATTATTGTAGCAAAGCAAAGCACACCTGGTAATTGCTTCAAGTTTTGCAAACAACAACACCTGCCCTGACCCAACTGACATTAAAGAAGGCTGGCACCTGCTTGTCTGCTCCCTTTCCTTTTTGTTGCAATGTAAAAAAAAATTAACAGGATGCAATGGCATACTTCTAACTATTCTGTGACTGTCAAAGCAGGGTCACACAATAGTTGCAAGTAGGCAACCGGATTCTGGAGGGCTCCTTCAGGAAGCACTACAGGGAAATGGTTACAAATGATGAGCTCGAACTTTTGCAACTGCTCATTG
Source organism: Lissotriton helveticus (assembly GCF_964261635.1). NCBI lineage: Eukaryota > Metazoa > Chordata > Amphibia > Caudata > Salamandridae > Lissotriton > Lissotriton helveticus. The sequence goes on along the minus strand of NC_136061.1, from coordinate 1,687,741,812 downwards.
GTTTTGCTTTTGCAAAACTCTTTTTTCGGTAATTTCGCCCTATTCGCGAGGCGCGGCGTCGTGCAAACTCGACCGTGGAAGCCGCAAACTCGTGCGAGTTACCGCAAGGTTGAGTATGGGCGCCGCCATTTTGTTTACGTGACGTATTTCCGTTTCCGCCCGCTATGTGTAATCTCGCGGAATGAGCGCATTGCGAATTCAAGTTCGCACGAGTTCGCGAGAGAAATCGCATGCGAACTTACTTACGCGCACGTGATCGGGCCGCCATCTTGTTTTTTATTCATTCCTATGTGTCTGGGCATGGTGTTTCTATCCTCTTTATATCTCTGCCATCCTTTGCTTGTTTTAATATTTTTTTGATCTATTTAACTTATTTTCTATCCCTCTATTTTTCTAGGTCTATATTTTTGTGTTTTAGGCTACTTTTGTTTACTTTTCAACTACTTTTTTAAACTTTTATTTTCTTCTTCCCTAATCTTATTCTTTTTCATTTTGTCTCCTTGCTGCTAACACCTGCCCAGACTATGGTGAAGACAACTGTGAAGCTGCCCAAGACGGCCCCCGCAGCCCTTGCCCGGCTCCCGTGTGGCCGTTTGAGGGCAGAAATGGTGGTGCCCAGGGAGCTCTTCAGCCCTGAGGAGGTGTGCGCACTCGTTTTTTATGTACAGCGCCGCCTCCCCAGGACCATCGCGGCAGGATTGCTGGTGGCTACACCAACCGCCAGGAGCGACGGAAGCGGTGGGAGCAGGTGTGCCGGGCCCTGTTTCACATCTCGGGGGTCCAGCGTACCTACAATCAGGTGACCCACCGCTGGACCGATATCCTGGACCGGGAGCGCGACCTGCTCGACCTGCTGGGAGTGGAGGTCCCCGGGCTTAGTGAGTAGTATTAGCAATTTTTTCATCACTCACTACTCTGTTTTTTCTCCTGCTCTGTGTGTTATATTGGAAATGTTTGCTTTAACTTTTTTACAAAGAGCAATAATGCTGCCGATTAAATTGATAGGAGAGGTAAATATTTCAAAATCTTCTGTGCATTTCAGGTGAACTGCTCTCCTTCTCTGTGGCGGTGCCACTGTTAAATTGTTTTCTATTTTGTGTTCATTTAATTGGGCTGAGTAATGTATGAGTGTACTTTACAGAACTGCGTAATGCTAGACACAAAGGGGCAGATTTACAAGCCCCTTGCGCCACGTTTACGCTGCCTTACGTGGCGCATCCCTGCGAGTCATTTACAACGTGATGCATCTAAGGAGATGCGCCACGTTAAGGCCTGTGCCTGCGCCACAATGGGTGCGTTCCCACGCAGGGGGGTGGGGGGGCGGGTGGCGGTCAGGCAGCTGTGCGCCTCGCAAAAGTGCCTGCGTGAAATCTACAAGATTTAACGCAGGCACTTCCGCGACGCTGCTACGTCAATTCTTTATGCCTGCTTGCTTGAAGCAGGCGTAAGGACTGATGCGGTATGTTGAGTATTGGGCAGCCCTGAGCATTGCTAGAGTTGCATCGCGCCTGCGACGCGACTCTAGAGATGCGCCCCTCTTTCGTCACGAGATGCGTCACGCATCTGCCTACCCTTGCGCCAGGGTTTGCCGCATTGTAATTGCGGCGCATCTGCCGTGACGCAAGGTTAGTTTTGCGTTACGCATTTGTTCTGGTGCACCTCTGAGTAGAGGCTCAGGTGCAGTTCTTCCTTTGTAGCCCTCTTTTTGGCTGAAATCGTTGGTTCTTGTTCTTTCTAAATGTTTGATTTGGTTGACAAGGACATCGACAAGCAGCAATCATCAATGTTTTCTGTTCTTTTTTTCATGTTGTACGTCAGGTACGCCCAGGGGCAAGCGGACGGAAAAGGAGGATGCTGTGGCTCCAAAGGAGGAGGATGCAGGCCAGGGCGGCGAGTGCTCTTTTGCTGGCCCCAGTAAGTTTTCATTTAAATATAGAGGACCTATTGTTGTCCAAGCGTTCCTAATTTAATTTTTTTGACATAGTGTTTAGATAGGAGCACAATCCATAATACTACTGTTGCAGGGACAATTCTCCACAAACCGAACTATGGACACCAAAGACCAGAGTAATAATATTTCAGAGTGGCGTGTTTGGCACACTGATAAACATGGTAGTGTCAGCGGCACGGACTCCTCCTTGCAAAAATTGCAAAACCTTTCGCTCAGTCACTCGAGTCTGGAGGACCAAAAACCACAGAGTCTATTCAAGTTTAAAAGATTTATTAAAAGTAAAAGTAAACACATATATTAAAATAAAGTTAGCTAGAAATGGAAAAGTGCTTGGTGCTGAGTTGATGAGCAATGGAACACATTTCTTGTGGTCGAGCCGAGCTTTCACCTGGTTTGAAGTTGATGTTGCTCTTGTCCTTAGAAGTCCAGCTTCTGTCTGTTCAGAGAAAAATGGTGTGTGTTAAAATTAAGCAAGCATTCATCAATTGTGACAAAAAAGTGCAGCAAGACAACAGCCTTCCCTGGAAGGAGGGACATTTTTACTTTAGACTAGAGTAGACAGTCAATTACTTTTTCTGTTGTTTTCACATTTCTTCATTCCTAGACCAAATACTAGTGAGTGGTGTAATCTAACATTCTTAAATCTACTTTGTAGGTGGAACATCTGGTGGCGGGGCCAGCTCGGATGTGGTAATAGTGATCGACTCCGAGTCCGAGGACCACTCTGGGGAGGAGGCGGCGCAAGAGGACCAAGAAGTACAGACTGTGAGGAAGGAGACAGTGGTGGTGGCGGGTACAGGTAAGCTGGATCATGGTACTATCTGACTCTTAGATAGCATATGATGTGTATCTACAGAGAGTAGACGGTCACTGGATGAACTACGAACATACTATGAAATGTTTCCAGGGGGGGTGCAACATCATCACCATCTCCTGAGTCCTACTTCTGACATGATTGATAGTGTGGTTTGTGGCCAAGGGCCGCACCGAAGGGGACAGGGTCAGTGGGGGAGGGGGGTGGATCTAGAGCAACAACAAAAAATATGACCATGAAATTGAACTCATGCCCCTGCAGCGGATGCCTTCGTCCACTGAGCCACCAGACCTGTCATACACATTACACATATCTTTCTTTCTCTCTCCCCCTCCCTCTCTCTCTGTCTCCCTCCCTCATCCTCCCTCTGTCACCCTCTGGCTCCCTCCCTCTCTCTCTCTCTCCTTCTGTCTTCCTCTCTCTCTGTCTCTGCCTCTATCTGTCTGTCGGTCCCAGCCTGCTGTAATTACCATATTGTAATTTGTCACTGGGCCAGCACTGGATGGAGCTGCGATCCAGGGGGGGGCAATCGCGCCCTCTCTTGCCCATCCCTGCGGACGCCCATGATATTGGCCTGAATAGTTTCTATTGTACTGCTCTGGCTAGTTGCTAGTTGTACTGTGACACAACTTCCTGCTGAATCATTTTGTGTTAATCATATTCTTAAAGAGCATTGGTTACAGATTATGTCTTTCTTTCTTCATATAGTTGGTCATACTAAAACAACGAAACCCACAAGGAGTATGCAGGCTGTACTGGCCCGGCAACGGAGGCTGGATGCAACTGTTGCCCAATATCGACGGCTGCTGGAACTGGAGGGGGACGACACGCAGTCCAGTACTTCGAATGTAACATCTGCATCCTCCTCCGTGACCCCACGTTCTGCCGGCCAGCGCAGTGCTCCAGCCAAACGAAGCCGTGCTGGCAGACGCCACCGCCGAGCAGCAAAGGCTGCACCTCACAGTACTGTAAAGGCTCGCTTGCGCCGTGCAATCCGCAGAGTGTCGGACCTGGAGGCGGAGGTCCGGAAATGGAAAGAGTACCAGAATTTGTTGGAGGGCCTCCGTTTAGATCACGCCACCCTCCGGGAGCAATATGATGTCCTGGCCCTAAGGCATGATGCCCTGGAGGCCAAAGTCAACAACATGCATCCCTAGAGTGTCCCTTGCCCCTTTTTTAGAGACTTTTGGGGGGTGGGAATTGGGAGTTGGGTTTTTTGGGGACTTTCGAGGGACTATTTATTTCTTTGTTGGGGTTAGGGAGGGTCTTGCGGGAGATTATTTTGTTAGGGATATAAAAATATACTTTTTCAAACTTTATCTGAGCATATCTTTTTTTTTACTACTTTTGAGCCTGGTGGGTGGTGGTTTTGCAGTAAGTTCGTTTTACTGAACACTGTCATCGTGTTGGTTCACGTGTAATTGGCCAAATGTTTTCCAAAGTAAATGCCTGTCACAGAGTTTGTTAATTGAAGAGTCCTAGGACTTTACTACTAGTACCACTGTCACTCTCTCGCCTCTCCTAATACTCCATTATACTACCTCCCATCCAAACGCTTATCTTACCTGTAATTTGTGTTTGAGGGCTGGCTCCACCTGGAATTCACAGTGTCCTAAAGCGTTCTGCAGCAGGGCCCCAACTGGAGTTTCCCGGCGTGGATTTTCTGCAAAACAAAAGCAATCAACATTAGAAATATGGCAGCGGTGCTCACAGACCCCAAAATCCTAGAAGCCCCACAGACAGCACCCCTAAGACAGGCAAGCGAGCAATAATAACGCCTAAACGTTCACGTGTAATAGGCCAAATGTTTTCCAAAGTAAATGCCTAACCAATTTCATCCCTTAATAGACCTTGCCAGCAATGGCCCAGCCAAGACCCGTAAACCCAAACGCAAAAAAGTCACACTTAGCAAAATGTATTTAAATGAGGACTCACTACTTCCAGACAGTCCCTCTTTAGGGGACTCGTCAACGTAAGTTTCTTCATTGTGCAGAATCCAGGCATCAGCATTACGGGAAATGGATAGGGTGAGTCTGGAGGAGGAGGATAGACGACCAGGACTGAGTTCTTGTCAACTAACTGTTGTGAACCTGAGGAATGCTGCGGCATCAAAATCAAGACAGTTCTGCTGATGGGCTTGTTGTTTGATTGGTTGATTACAGTTTTGTTGTGAATGTGATGAAGCACTTGCTAAAAAAAGAAAGACAGACACACAGGAATAAAAGTGAATAAGAACTAATATTAAAGTTAATGAATCATTGACTCATTTTCAGAACTCGCTGTCAGGGAAGCAGAGCTCGTCCTCAAACTCTGCAAATTGAGCCGGTAGTACTTCTCGTAACTGAGGAGAACTTTCCTCAGGTAGGTCGGTGTCCTCTTCTTCCTGCGTGCATTCTCGTACTTTGTAATCTGGTGGTATGAAGTGCTGGTTCATCTTTATCATGGTGAGCCGCTCCACATTTGGGGGCAAGAGGCGGGACCTTTTGCAAGTCACAATGCCACCAGCAGAACTAAAAACACGTTCTGAAGACACGCTTGCGAGTGGGCAAGACAAGTAATTGATAGCCAGGTTGGTGAGCTCTCGCCATATGTTTCTTTTCCCATTCCAATACGCCAATGGGTCCTCAGTAATATTGACCGCTGTTGAGTCATCCAGATAGGCCTGCACCATTGAAAGAATGTCCTCCCGGATTCCTGTACTTTGCACTTCTGTGTCCTTTCTGGGACAAGGAAACCCTAGCTCACTTAGCCAATCCGCTTCAGACATATCGCCTGGGCCTGGTGCAGATGATACGGTTGCTGGTGTGGTTAACGGCTCAGAGGAAAAGTCACTCACTTCTGCCACAGGCACAGATGCAGAAGTGTTTTTTTGGGACGCCTGATGGCCTGCTGATTCACTAGTAGTACTGTCTTCTCCTACAGTTTCCTTCCGCTCTCTTTCAAAACGAATGGCTGACTGAGCTAGCCAACCTTTGTACTCTGTAACATCTGATGTTTCAAAAGGAATTATTACTTTGCCAAACAATGGCTTTTTGTAACGTGGATCCAGAATAGTAGCACAAATGTAGTGCTGTTGTTTCTTGATATTTACAAGCCGTTTATTGCTAACTAGGCGATGTAATAATCTCTGCGCCAACTCATATGCTTCATTCTTTCCAGCATCTTTTAATTCTGAAGACACCACCTTGACTTGGTGCTCGAGCTTCAGCAACAATGGGATAGCTTTGCTCAAAGAACAGTCCTCCCTGCTGACGTCACGCGTGAAGACCTCAAAAGGACGAAGCATGTCTGTCAGGCTTTTAACTATCTGCCATTGCTCCACAGCTAGCATCATTTCTGTCGTATCACCACCCAGGTTGTAGAAATACTCATTGACTACTGGAAACAGCTCATGCAGACGCTCAAGCATGTAGAAGGTTGAGTTCCAATGTGTTGCCACCTCCTGGATAAGTGCTTTCACTGGCATTCTACGTACATTTTGCTGGCGCCTCAGCTCCTTCCGGGCCTTAAAAGAATGGTTGAAATGTGTGCATATTCTTCTGCAGATGGTCAGTATTTGGTCGACTGCAAGTTCTTTTTTCAAGAACTTTTGCACGACAAGGTTCATACAGTGCGCCAAACACAGCACTCTGAAATAGTAACCGTTCTCCATGGCCTTAACTACATTGCTGCCATTATCAGTAGAAACATAACCAACCTTGCAATTTCTTGGGGGCAGCCATTGCGAGACCTTTTTGTTAAAGTCATCCAAAATGTTGACTGCAGTATGACTTTTCTCCATGCCAAACATGGCTAATGTTGCATGTTTACGAGCACCCTTAAAAATCTCGACCAAGTCACCACCTGCATTTATCTGTTTTGCAACCCCTGAAAAAGAGACCCAGTGTGCAGTGATGCACATGTAATCAAGGGCTTGGCAACTGGTCCACATGTCTGTTGTCAGGTGTATAGTGTGAACAGCACTCTTCTGCAAAGCTGCCCCAACCAACTCAAGCACCTCTTTATGTAGTGCTGGAACAGCAACCCTGGCAAAATAGAACCGGCTAGGAACCTTCCATTTAGGGGCCAGTGTTGCCACGAGTTCAAAAAAACCCACACCTTCGACAAACGAAAAAGGGAGAAGGTCCACCACTAGCATTTTAGCCAGCTTAGTGTTATACAGGCGTACAATTGGGTGGTTGCGTTGAAATTGCGCATCTGAGGAGAACATGGCTGAAATGGTGCGCTGGACAAATTTACTGGATGATGCTTTCTTCGACCCACTTCTGCTCAGTGTTGACATTTTCCGCATTGGTGTGTCTCCCAGACTCTCAGTGTGCCTCCTATGTGTTCCGGAGGGTGTGGTGCTGCCAGGGGTACTGGGTGCAACCGGCCAAATGTCTGACGCTTCTTCTACCTCCCCGTCATCTTCAGATGAAACACCTAGTATGGGTATATTTTGCCCAATTGCCCTTTGGGATTGCTTTCCCTTGATGTTTGCTAGGTGCGCAAACCATTCGACAGCGTGCCTTCTTTGAAGATGACCTATCTGGCCTCCGGTTCCATAGTTGGTACCAGTCTTACCACGGCTAACTCTAGTCTTACAAATGCAACAAACGGCTATGTTATCATACTTTGCATGGACACTAAAAAAGTTCCAAACTGGGGACTGGAAACTTCTGGTTTTGCCGCACGAGATGATACTGCCAATGCCAGATGAAGCAGTGGTGGATGAGCCTTGCAGACATCTACTGGGTTGTGCAATTATTGCAGCAACCCTACTTGAGGGAGTCGAGCTGGATGGAGTCCCCCTCTGGGGAGAAAATATGGAAGCTGTAGGTTTTGTTGAACTTGTTGTACTACTTGACTGCGTTGGTGGTGCTACCAGTGCCACGTCGCCAGGGTCACGCTCAGCATGACGTCGGGATAGGGTATAAATGTCTGTCTGCTGCATGGCCGGTGTGGCTGGAATGACGTGTGTGATGACTAGGTCATTGCTGTCATCCTGTTCAACAACATCAGAATGCACCACTTCATCAAGTCCGACGTTCGGATCCATAAGTATGAGCTTTCCGGGGCCCTTCCTTTTAACATTTGATACCTTTCGCAGCTCATGGTGTGCCTCCCTCTCAGACGTCGGAGATGGTTGCCAATCTAGATCCAGATCATCATCTGATGGAGCGGGGCTTGAAGAGGAACTTCTACACACACTCCTTGATCTTTTCCTTGGTGGGGAGCTGGGAGAAAATGAATCATCAGGAGGAATGCCTTCGTCTTCCTGACATGATACCCCGGCTCCAAAGTCAATTTCCTCCTGTGCCCCTACTTCTGGAAGAACAACCATTGTGGGCACTTGCACCGCTCCCTGCGCCGCTACATGGGCCTCTTCACTGACCTCTACTTGCAACTCCTCATGGACCTCTCCTTCTCGGCCTTCTCCTTCTCGGCCTTCTCCTTCTCGGCCTTCTCCTTCTCGGCCTTCTCCTTCTCGGCCAGCTCCTTCTCGGCCAGCTCCTTCTCGGCCAGCTCCTTCTCGGCCAGCTCCTTCTCGGCCAGCTCCTTGCGCATGTACTTGTGCTTGTACTAGTAGCCCATGCAGTTGTTGTTGCGGTTTTGGTTGTTGAATAGTACTTGTGAGATGAGTTACAACCTGTGTTGATGGTGTGCTGCTACTTTCTTGCGATGAGCCAACATCACTGGTCGTTGGTGATTGAACCACTAAACAGGCTACCTGTGCAGCACTCATGGTGGGCCTTTGTTTGTTCCACAAAAATGTAGTGGTCGAGCCACCAGTCTCCTTGGTAAGTGGTGCCACTTGCTTCTTCTTCTCCTTAGTAGAGAAATTTTTCTTGCAAGAGGAGCTACGGGCACCTCTTTTTGGAGCCATCTTCTTCAGATGTCAGAACAACAGGCCGCAGCAGGACTTCTTCCTGGCACTGATGCTCAACGATGATGCGGAGTTATTGACTTTGTGCACCTAAAAGCAAACGAAGACAGAGGAACATCAGTAAATATATGTTGCATATGTAGCGCTTCAATAAATAGTTTGCAAGTAGGCATTTATGAATACACACATGCACACCACACAATATGGAAATTTCAAAATTAGGATTTGCTAAATTTTTGGAAAACAGGAATTTAACATTGATCCAAGAGAGCACACACAGAGAGGGTTATAGTTTCATGTACCACTGACTCCCCCTGGGCTAAATGGGTGAAAGCAAGGCAAAATGGGTGCAGGCCTATGGCACAAAGCTCACTGCCTGCCTTCAAAATGGCCACTTGACCCCCACCCACATGGCCAGGACCATGCCTCAAATTGGCCCCCACCAACATAGCCAGCCCCCAACCCCTACTCCAAAAATTCAAAAAACACAACACCAATCAAATCACCACAATCCAATGCCATCCATCAAGTTTCAGAAGGTTTAGGCTGCCTGCTGGTGGTTTTCTGGTGCAGAATTGCAATGTTTGCAATTTCGCGAGTGCGAGATTGTTGCTTCACGACGCGAACGTGGCAAAAAACCAGCAAAATCCGCGAACAGACGGATTCTGGGCCCCCTGGGCATGATAAAATCACAGCACACTGGGTGCAGGCCTATGGCACAAAGCACACAAACTGGCTTTAAAATGGCCCCTAGACCCCCACCCACACGGGACCAGGCAATAAAATGGCCCCCACCCACATAGCAAGCCCCCAACACCACCCCAAAAAGTCGTAAAACACACAAAAATCACAACAATCCAATGCCATCCATGCTCTGGCCAGAATAATGTTAAAATTAAAAAAAACAGTTGTATCATGCATGCACCCATAACTAAGCCTGGTAGTTTTCAATTCATGTGCAGAATTGTAATTTTTACAATTTCGCGAGTGCGAGATTGTTGCTGCGCGGGACGCGAGCAGTGCGAACACAGGCAATTTTTTTTAATAAAATCCGATTTTCGGGTAATCCGCGGGAGTTCGAGGCCCCCTGGGCATAATGAAAGCAATCAGAGCAGACTGGGTGGGCATAGGGCACAAAGCACACTGCCTGACTTCAAAATGGCCGCTTGACCCCATCCACATGGCCGGGACCTGCAGGACCATGCCTCAAAATGGCCTCCCACACATAGCCAGCCCCCAAACCCACCCCAAAAAGTCGAAAAACACACACAAAAATCACCACAAACAAACAACATCAACTTATCAACTTACTTGTAAATCAAATTTCTAATCAAAAAGTAATCCAAAAGGCCTCAAAGCCAAATCTCCAGCAGCATCCACAAAAAGTAATCCTTCCCAGTCAAGACCGAATTCAAAGTGGCCAGGAAATGGACTAAGCAATGGGAGGAGCTTGCTGGACAGGAAGAGGAAGTTGGAGACTGGGTCACTTCCTTCACCCCTCCCCAATTGTAATTTTTGTAATTTCGCGAGTGCGAGATTGTTGCTGCCCGCGCCGCGGCCCGCGAGCAGTGCGAACACAAGCAAAAAATCCGCCGCGCGCGGATTTGCGTATTTTCGCCACATCCGCGAGAGTTCGCGGATTGCGGATTTACCGAAAATCCGAAAAATCCGCGAGCGGAACGGATTTTGCGCCCATGCTTAATCATATTCTGTGTAGGTGGAAGGCGTCCACACATGGCATATGTACACACACTGCATGTCTCCTCACACATGTCATGTTGAGAGTTGTACATGTGTGTTAGGACATGTACAGAATGCTGCAACAATTATGATGTAAAGTCAATGGCCCGTGGCCACGTGTGTATTTCATATCCACTGTTTTTCATGTGTAGTCATACTATTGACCTTGCCAGTGGTTAACTATGGCTATTGATGTGCACCCAAGTTGCAACATATGTGCATGGCGACGTGTTGACGTTTTGGTTTTGCGTAGACACGTTTAAATGTATACACATCTACACAGTACATCAAGGGTGTCTAACCACATTCAGAAGCTGTTGTGAGTGTGTGGTTTGTGTGTGCGAGTAACAATGATGGGGGTATACATGCATTCTGTGTATGCGTATGTGTGTTGACTGTTGTGTACCCATGCATGTCATGTGAGGATGCCCAGCATTGTAAGTGGGGTCATTGGTGCATGAAGACAAGGAGGGTGTGTTCCATGTACGTATTGTGTGTGCACGTGCATGTGTGTCTGTGGTGACGCTTGTCCACATTTGGGTCCTCAGTCATGTGTTGTTGGCAGTTCTTTAGACATGTGTGCACGTTACATTGGACATGTTTGCACACATGATGTTGTTTGTGACTGAACATTGTTTTTGTAGTTATCTGTATTGCATGAAATATTGGTCATGTCACACATATAATCATTGTCGGCAACATGTCCTATTTGTATTGCGTTGGTCAACATGTGATAGTGTGGAACAGCTATGCGTTGTTGGTCAATTGAAATCTGCTCCCATCTACTCCAACACAGGAGGGCTCCAAATGTGCATCGACCATACACTCTGCTGGAGGACATGGTGGACGAGGAGGTGATCCGCAAATTCTGGCTTGATCGACGTAGATTGCTGGAGCTTGTAGCCCAATTGTCACCTCATCTGCAGCCACGCAGAACATATCCTGGAGCCATTATACCCACAGCAAAGGTGATGGCGGCACTACACTTCTTTGCAACTGGGACCTTCCAGTACACAGTTGGACATGCCGGGGGGATGTCACAATCCATGTTGAGCATGGTACTGCGGGATGTTCTGAATGCCCTGATGCTTTACAAGGATGAGTACATCCATTTTCCACGGCCGGCAGAGTTGGCAGCAGTCAAAGGGGACTTCTATGCCCTGGCACAGATACCACACGTAGTGGGTTCCATTGATAGCACACATATCGGTCTCATTCTACCCCAGGCACGTGAGCCTGTATATCACAATCAAAAGCACTACCATTCGATCAACGTGCAGGTGGTGTGCCTGGCTGACAACATCATCTCCCATGTGTGTGCCAGATTTCAAGGGTCCGCCCATGACTCACACATCCTGCGGAGCAGCATTGTCCCCCAACTGATGGCTAATCTGCGTCCCGAACGTGCGTGACTTGTAGGTGAGCATGCTGTGAGGACAGTTGTGTTGTATGTGTGGCATGGTGTACCCACCAATCCTTGTAATGATATTTGTGTCTGTCATCCCCCCACATAGGCGACTCTGCGTACCCAAACAGACCGTCGCTGCTGAGTCCCATACGTAATCCTACTACACCTGGTGAAATGCGTTATAATGATGCCCATGGAAGGACACGTCGATTGGTGGAACGTACTTTTGGACTGCTGAAGTCTAGGTTTCGTTGCCTGGATAAAACCGGAGGGGCCCTACCATACTCACCAGGCAAAGTATGCAGAATCGTGATTGCCTGCTGCATGCTCCACAACCTGGCCTTGCGCAATAACATTGAACTGATCATGGACCCTGAAGACCAACAGGTTGCTCGGCCTCCCATCCCACCCATGTCGACTGATGAGGATAGTGGTGAGGAAGAAGGTGTGGACCAGGTGCGTCAGCTCATTGATCGCTATTTCCCTTGAATGTGAGTAACTACCTCTTGTGCAGTTAGACAATGCGTGATGTATGTTTGGTGGTGGAGTGTGGATGTGGTGTGTCTATGCTGCCTGTTCTGGTATGTTCTGTTTGCAAATGTGTGTGGTAGATGGTGTACATGCAATGCTCCCTGATGTGTGTCCTGTGATCCACTTAATTGGTGATGAGTGTGGTTTGTGGGATGTTGCAGTACAGTGTGTTGTGATGGGTGTGAATCACTTTCCTGACCTGTGTTTGTTGTTCTCTCATTATCCCTAGATTACTCCCACAGAGCCATGATTCTCAACAACATTGATCCCTGAACCTGGTAACGTAAAATTCTAAGACAATCATGTGATTAAAACATGGAGCCCACACATCATTGAGTGTTTACGTGATGTTTATTAACAGTTTGAGGATTGATGTTGGTGCATATTTACAAAGAAGTATTGGGGGAAGTGAGAGTTGAAGGTCATGGCAGATGAAAACACCATGGGGACACCACATTGTGTGATGTCTAACTAGTCCAACAGACGTGTGGCAATGCTTGGCATTGTGGGACAGGATAGTTTGCAGGGTGAATGGCAGGCTCAAGCCAGGGTGAAGTCATTGGCGGCCCCTCTTAGAGCGGGTAGATGGGGCATTTCCACTGCTGTCACCGGGATCCAGCCTTGGACGGCCCCTCCATTTTGCAGCCGGAGCGGAGACAGCTGTGGGGGCAGGTTGGTCAGGGGCCACCTCCCGGTCCGTGGGCTCAGGTGTGGGTGGCGGTGGTGTTGGTGACCGGTCCCGCTGGGCACTTGGGTGAGGGGGTGGTGGTGTGGCGCGGGATAGCCAGTCCCTCCACAGAGCAGTTTGCTGGCCCATGAGGTCCACAATTTGGCCTATGCGTGTATCAATGTACCGCAACAGATGACTGCTCTCTTGTGAGTCTTGGTGGGCCCGATCGGATTGTGCCTGCGACCGCTCATAGGAGGCATGGACTCTGGCGATGGCTTTCAGGGTTTCGGCGCCAGGATGGGGTGGGTGTCCTTCCCACCTCAACTGCACTCCTGGTTGTGAGCTGTGCCCTCACCTGTGTCCTCTCACGTCCACTCTCCCTGCTTGCTTGAGATGTCGAAGGCCCATCATCGGGCGATGGGTCAGGCAGGGTGGTACAGGCAGGAGTGGTGGTGGTGGTGGCTGCACAGCTCACAATGGCAGGTGTTGTTGTAGTAGTGCCACAGGCCAAGGTGGTGGAGGCAGGGATGACCTGAGAGTCTGCTTGGGCCCGCATCGTCCTCTGCACCCGAGCTGGCAATGGGATCATCCCCAGAGAGTCCGTGCTGTTGCTGGCGGTTGCTGGTTTCGCCGGTCAAGTTGCGATCACCTGAGGGACAAGATTTTCATGATAAATGCTGTGGACATGACATGTTTTTGGTACCAACATTACAAATCACTAACCCCTCACATCCCCCAACCCCCACCACCCTCCCTGTGGACATGGGGGCCTGTTGGGAGTTGTAGTGCTGGTCTAACACACACCCCACCCACCACCACCCTCCCTGTGGACATGAGGGCCTGTTGGGAGTTGTAGTGATGGTCTAACACACACCCCACCCACCACCACCCTCCCTGTGGACATGGGGGCCTGTTGGGAGTTGTAGTGCTGGGCTAACACACACCCCACCCACCTCTCACACACATCCCACCACCCTCCCTGTGGACATGGGGGCCTGTTGGGAGTTGTAGTGCTGGTCTAACACATACCCCACCCACCACCACCCTCCCTGTGGACATGGGGGCCTGTTGGGAGTTGTAGTGCTGGCTGCTTTGACAACATGCAAGGCTGGAAACTTAGGAGGCAACATTTGTGTTTGGTCATGGTGGGTGCATTTGAGGCCAGGACTTCACATTTGGGTGACTATGTGGCCCACATGCATGGATTGGAGCCTGGGAAATGTGTGTTGTCAGTTGTGCAAGGCAGACCATGTCAGTGTGATAGTGGTGATAGGTTTGTACTTACCAGCCTCTAGTCCCTTCTCTATTCCTTCCAGGCTCTCAGGGTGCAGTATGCCCAGCACCTTCTCCTCCCATTCTGCATATGGTATGGGCTCCGGGGGAGTGCCGCCGCCAGTGTGGTGTGCCCGCAGGTGGTTCTTTGCCCTAATGCCTTTCACCCTTGTCTTGAGGTCGTGCCACCACCTCTCGATCTCATGTTTGGTGCGTGGCATGGTCCCTGACGCATTCACTCTGGTCACTATCCTGTCCCACATGTTGTTTTTGGTTGCCATGCTGGTCTGCTGGACTAGGGTGCCGAAGAGATGTGGTTCGACACGGATGATTTCATCCACCATGACCTTCAACTCACTGTCTGTGAACTTGGGATTTTTCTTGGGTGCCATGGTGTGTGATGTGCAAGGTGTTGGTGGGGTGGGGTGGGATGTGCAGGTGTGAGGTGTGTAGGGAAGGTGTGGTGGGTGTTTGTGTGGTGGGTGTGTTTGTGTGCAGGTTGTATGTGTGTTTTTGTGTGTCTGCTGTTCGTGGTATTCAGCCTCTTGCTTGCAGCTATGCTGTGATGCAAAGGAGTGTGGTTGTGGGAGGGATCCATTTTATACTCTGTGTGGTGGTTGTGTCCCAATGGTTGTTGCCAGTCAGGTGTTGTGTGGGTGTGTTGACTTGGGTGCATTTTTCGGTGCTTGGGGGGGGTGTCATTGTGGCGTGTAGTTGCTGTGGGTGGGTGTTTCAGGTGGGTGGGTGTCCTGTTTGGTGTGTTTTTTATTTACTTCCGTCAGCCATTTTGTAATCAGTTTGACGGAAGGGATGGTGTTCGTGTGGTCCTTCCGCAGTCATGGTCCGTTTGTCGATGCATTGTTTCCGCTGCGGTTTAGGAAGGATGTGAGTTCCGTTCGACTGGCGACGTTATCCTAATCGCTAGGCCGGAGCCTCCGCAGGTATTGCGGCGGCTGTGCCGGTTCCCACGGTCATGTTAGTCCGCTTGCGGCGGTCTTTGGTGCGCTCCGTCCGCCGCGGACGGTGTTTGCTGTGATCCGTCCGCCGCGGTCGGAGTTTCTTCACATTATTATCCTAATCGCACCGGCGGTTTATCCGTGGAGCGGTCGGGAGTATTTTTGCCGTGTCCATGGCAGACGGAACCCGTTTCCGTACGCCATCCTAATAGGCCCCTATGAAAAGCTTTCCTCAGTGGTGTTTTTACTGCCGCTAAGCAAGCAGCTGTTGTTTTTGTAGGCCACTGAGAGACAGGAATGTTCACTCAGCCAGGATTTTGTCAGTTAAACACGGGTAAAATCCTGCATGTCAGACTGCTGTTTTAAAAAAAAAGTTACAAAAATCGGGTTCATTATTTTGTATAACAAGAAAACATTTCAAGTGAGGATTTCCTTTCTTAAAGCCGGTTTTATAAGCACATTCTTGATTCTGATGATAAATAATTGTCCTTTTGAAAAAAAAAATGGCACAAAAATGTTTCATGTTTCAAGTTAGGCTTCTGTGCTGAGGCTTATGAATTAATGCATCTAAATATGTTAGGCAAGGGATGCAGCTTGATTTTTCTATGTGGAATTATCAAAAATGACTGTTTTTTTTTTTATTAATTATGAAAAAATTATAAAAAATAAGTGCTTTTAAATTTGTTTTTTTAATATTTATAAAGCTTAATACTCATACTGTGTCCTCCTAGCATTAAAATAAAATTTAAGTTGTGTTGTACCACATAATGAGGACATTTGCATGTGAAATATCACTGTGGGCAGGAGTAAGAAACTCATTTTTATAAGGGTAAACATGAGATATTTTTGATGTCCAATCGCTGGGCTATGTAGAGAACATTCTGATAATGCATATTATACAAAGAAAATTGTAGGATATACATTTTTAAGTGTCCCAAATATCAAAGTCGAAATTGGGTAAAAAGCACTATTTAAACAGCATTTGTTTTCATTTAGAGTAGCTTTTAAAGTGCCTTAGGCTTCAGTAAATGCAAACATTTAGGTATAAAACAAATAGCTGACCTTTATATTGCTGCAAACCTATACTGCACCCTGCTTATAATGGAAAATATGTATAAAACCAGCAAAAGTTATTCTTTTAATTACAAACAGGGGGATAAGTGCATTCCAGCTTTCTGTCTGGCGAATTGGGACAGCCGCATGGACGACCTTGAATACAAAATAGGACAGCTGGGAAGAGTTAAATGTCAGCTCTATATTTGGAAGCATGGCATGGCTCCCAGAGCAAAGTTTCCTTTGACATTTTGGTTTGGGTATTCATATTTTTTAGCCCTCTCAAAAGTGCTATGTACCTCCTATAACTTTGTTTATGCCCAGTTGCTACAAATAGGGGTTGATAGTGTTTACAGAAGTGGAACCTGTTTCAGGTTTCCTACTGTCAAAATAGTGGAAGGAGGCTAGGTCCTCTACAAATTAAGGCTAGGTAATATGTATGTTGCTCTCTCCTTTTCTCAATTTTCTTTTAGCCTGTCTAAAATGTCAGTGAAATAGCAATGAGACATTTAATTGGCTATTCAGTAATACTGTTTTAAACATTGTTAGCATTAATACAATGAATAAGTATATAGGTTTTATTATTGCCCTTCCTGTTTGATGAAATTATGACAGGATCAGTAGTCTAGATTGTTGTTCCCTTATTTTGATCTTTAAGGGGAGTTAGATGAGGGTAGTTGTGTTGTACAAGCCTTAGGTGATAACACCATTATTGTAGTTTTGCAAGGGCATTGCTAGTTTTTATTAGCTAGTCTGTGTAAATAAACTGACAGTCCTTATTAGAGCTGATGTTGTATGGTCTGGATCATGAAAAGTAGAACGTAGGGAAGATGCCCATGTGATCCTTAGAAAAAAAATGTTTTAAGGAAAATGTTGTTTTATAGATAAGAAACCATGTTAAATTAGCAGTTTTAGATTTTCCTGTTGCTCCTATAACATGAGAGCATGGTTCTAAGCGTACAATGTGAGTATAGCCCACAAATCTGTCACACCTATCTCACTTCTCAGCACTGAAGCTGACTATAATTGTAATCATTTACATGTAGGAGTAAGGGTAAGATGTGTAAGTATTTCTCTGCATTTTATGTTGGTTTGTAGACCTTGTATACCTTGTAAAGAACTCTGATACCCTCACGGGTAAAGTTCGCGCTCTAAAAGACACTAAAATAAATAAATAAATAAATAGGAAGAATTGTTTGTTTATATCTATTCTTGGAAATGTTATTAAACAACTTCAAATTCAGGTGATATGATGGAGGGGCCAAGAACACAGGTGGTAACAAAAATGATATCTAACCTACCCAGAACCATCCAACAGGTAATTGATAGTATCCTTTATTACCACATACAAAATAGGTATTATGCGAAGACGTAAAACTACTGTTGTTAGCTCCTTCAATAATCAATGTCAAAATACATTCACTCTGTCCTACTGGAATTCTCACAACACTACCTATACACAGTTCTGCTTTAGCTCTGGTCACAGAAATTACAAAAGGTCGATTGTCTTTAATGTTCCTCATATTCATGAAGACATATGGTGTCAAAATATTGTCCAGTTGGTACTCTTCCCATTCCCATTTAGTCCCTTTAGCTTGAGGATAACCATCTTTATCTTGATAGCATACTTTATTCAGACAAAAGATAATTCCTCCTACTGAGGGCTTTCCAAAAGCAAACAAAAGAGAATACCAAGCTTGACATGAACAATTATGGCAAAATGGTAGAGGAATAAAAGGTGTTCCTCCTTTCTTTTGGTGTGCAGGTATCATTCCACACACCCAACAGTCGGTAGCATTTGTGGCATTGTGTGTATGATGCAACATCTGGATGAATGTGTTATTTAAGTAGGGTTGTCAATGTTTCTGCTCATGGTAGGGAAGTGTAAAAGAATGATGTTCCACTGAAGCTGGAGTAGTGGCAACAAGAAGCTGTCGAGCAGGAGCCACTTTCTCAACAAACCAGGTGATTATCGCCATAACCACCAGAGCAATAACAAACCCTACAGCACAAATAATTCTTTTGTTATTCATTTCAGCAACAGCGATAATTGATCTTTCTAAAAAAAACTAGTTGAAAACAACCGTTGGAGCTCTTATCCCTAGGCAGCCGCTGATTTCTTCACCACAGGCCAAGAGTGGTGTCACTACACTACGCAGGGCTGATCCCCCCCTTGCCACATCGGCTCTCCGTTTCACTAACCCAGGGCGGTAGCTCAACCCGTCTTTTTCGGTAAAGCAGACTCTTTCCTCGGTCTCAAGTGGTACCACGATACACCAGAAATCGTGTGAAGATACTTCCGAAGATTCGTCAGGTGAGATAGCTTGACCTTTCTCCGTCTCCAGAATCTCTCAATGGTCGGTCAGCACAGCAGGTTCCACCAAGGCAGGCGACACACGTTTGCAATGTGTGCTATGGACCCAGTTAATCTTGTTCATCAGTCGAACTGCTGTCCTTGTTGCAAGGAGCACTTGCTCTGATCCTTGCCACCTTGGCTCCAGGCTATTCGATCTGTCAAAGACCTTGACCATCACATAGTTGCCAGGACGAAGTTCGTGGGCCTCACTTGTAGATCTGTCAGGAAACGCTTCTCGAACCTGTTGATGAATAGAAATCAAACTGTTGGTTAACTGTGCCAAATAATCATTCAACAGAACACAAGGAACATCATGTATGGGGCGTGGTTTAGGAACTCCCCAAATATTCATCGGTCTCCCAAAGACAACTTCGTAAGGGGTGAGACCATATCGTGAGTGTGGCACTGATCTTATGACAACAATGCCAAGGTAATGCATCTGGCCACTTTAAAGACGTGAAAGCTAGTATTTTCGCCAACTTCAAATTTAAAGTAGCATTGTATCTTTCCACTAATCCTGCTGATTTGAAGACTGTATGGAACTTCTGTTTAATCCCTAATCCTTTCAGGACATACTCAACAACTTGCCCAATAAAATGAGGTCCATTGTCACTCCACAAAAATTTACAAACACCATATCTTGATAAAAACTCCTTCAAATGCACCTTTGCTGTAGTGAGAGCAGTATTATCCTTCGTAAGGTATGCCTCTATCCATTTGCTGAAGGCACATACCACCACTAGGACATATTTCAGATTATTGCAGCGTTCAAGTTTGATATAATTCATCTGTAAAACTTCAAAAGGTGCGGTTGGTGTAGCAAACCCTCCTGTAGGAGTCCATGTCCCTTTTCCCGGATTTTTCTGCCAACAGATCAAACAAGACTGTACTACTCTTTTAGCTGTGCTGGCAATTTCAGGATGCTCCCAAACTTGCGTAAGCAATTTAGTTATTGCTAGAGCTCCAACATGTGCCAGCCCATGTGCCATTTGTACCCATAGGTTGTAAATAGGCTGCAGGCAATTTCAATGTATTAATTTCTTTGTTACGCCATCAGCCCTCATTGTCTAACATTCCTTCTTTAGACCATTGCTCAAGCTCTTACACAGAGGCAAATCTCTGTATATCCAATACTTCCTCTCTAACATCATGCCAACGCTCAGCTTGAGACTTCACTACGTACATGGAAATAGTGCTTCGCTGCATCGTAGTCTCACGAGCTACGCGATCTGAAAAGGCATTGCCTTGTTCTATTTTGTCAATGATTTTCTTGTGTGCGCTACACTTCATATTAGCAACTTTCTTTGGGTATGTAAGTGCAGTCAAGAGATTATGTACTAATTCTCCGTGCATTAAATGCATCCCGTTCAGCTGCTTGAGCCGACTTCTGAGGTATGTGAGCTGTTTCCACTACTGTCCCAAGCGTAGTGATTGCATAAGCAGCTGAAGTCGTGCCATCTGGTAACTTCAAACAGAACCCATCAACCCACAGTTCCCCATCTACATCTGGAAGGGTGGTATCTTGCAAATCGGTGCGACCCTTTGTCTGTTCCTCAGTAAGGAATATACAATCATGAGGCTCTGTTGACTGAGACTGAGTCGCAGGATATTGCAACAAAGTTGCTGGGTTCAGTGTCGCACACTTCTTCAAGGTGATATGAGGCACCAACAGTGTAAATTCTTATCCTGTCAGACAAGCACTAGTTAAATGTTGTGTCTTAGTCTGATTCAAAAGGGCATCTACTGCATGGGGTACTAGCACCAACAGTTTGTGGGACAAAACTATCCCTTCTCTCTGACGTATGGACACAGCTGTTGCTGCAACTGTAAGGAAGCACCCAGGCAATGCACGAGCAACAGGATCAAGTTCTGCAGAAAAGTATGCGCAAGGACGCTGCTTGTCCCCGTGTGTCTGTACCAAAACTGACAATGCACATCCATCTTTCTCATGTACATAGAGTGTAAAAACCTTTGTGTAATCTGGCGTGCCTAACACTGGTGCAGTGCAAAGAGCTTGTCTTAACTGACGAAAAGCATTTTGGCATTCATCTGTCCATGGAAGGGGAATCGGAGTGTTTTTAGTCAAAAGCGCTAGCAGAGGTTTAACAATGTGTGAAAATCCCAATATCCATTGCCTACAAAACGAACTTAAACCAATGAATGCACGGACACCTTTCTGTGTGGAAGGTACTGGGGTGTCTAAAATTGCTTGAATGCGATATGGTGTCAGTGCACGGCCTTCCTTAGACAGAAGGTAACCTGAGTAGGTTACCTTCTGTCTACAATATTGCAATTTCTTTCGTGACACTTTATGATGGTGCGTAGAAAGAAAAGAAAGCAAAGACAAAGTACACTCTTCACATAGTTCAGGCGTATCGGCTGCCAACAAGATGTCATCGACATATTGTATGAGAGCCACTCCTTCAGGCAAAGTAAAGGAATAAAGCTGTCCCTTCAATGCTTGACTGTAAATACTAGGACTCTCAGTATAGCCTTGAGGAACTCTACAAAATCTATACGATTGGTTATTCAAAGTGAAACCGAACGAATATCGACTTTCAGGATGAATAGGGATCAAAAAGAAAGCATTCTTCAAGTCTATAACAGAGAATGTAGGGACATATTATCAAGGGTGGCGATAGTGACTTATCACCGCTTTATCGGCTGTTTTCGGCCGCTTAGCGCGATAATTCTATCGCCCTATTAGCAAGCTGTCGCTAACAGCAGTTAGCGACAGCTTATAGGCGATAGCGAGCGGTTTGGAGCCCGCTTTGCGATTCAGCGATATTTATCGCTAATGACATGCAAAGTGGGCGGACCCAACCTGTTAGCGACTGACAGCAGTCGCTAACGTCGCTATCGCCTATTAGCAAGGCAGGTGTAGCGATGGAAATATTTGCGCTAAGCGCGAATATCTCCAAAAACTAACACCTGTCCAGACCAGTTCTTAGCCATGTTATCCAATGGGAGGTGGATAACATGGCTAAGAGCATTTTGTCGCTAATGCGTGAATATTGCTGTATTCTCAGCGATATTCACGCATTTTGCCGCTATCGCCGGACAATGTATCACTTTGGAGATAAACGTTGCTAATAGCATGTTATCTCAGCAATAAATTCCGGCGATGCTCAGCGATAAAAAAATTGTTGCTAAGCCTATTTAGCGATAAATATCGCTACATGTTGGTATTAGGCCCCCTAGTTGCTGTCGGAGGAACCAAAGTAAGTAGTGTTGTTATGTCAGAAACCACAGGGTACTGCGGTACTACAATCTTGTTTACCTCTCTCAAGTCAATGATAAAGCTGTAAATCTTAGTGTCAGTATCTTTTTTCAAAATGGGACGAATCGGACTATTGCAAACATTGTAGGAAACTTCTTCTACCACCCCTACTTTGATCAAGTCATCTACAAAGCGTGTGAGTGCTTCTTCTCCTTCTCGAGAAATCTTATACTGAGGCAGTCTGGGTAATTAAGCACCCTCCTTGACACTAATATGCACTGGCAGAATAACCATTTGCCCTACATCGGTGTCTGAAGTAGCCCACAAATTACTAGGGAGTGAAGCTAGTGCAATGCCCTCTTTAACAATTCAAGATCTCTAAATCACAGGGTAGTTGTCATTCAAAATAACCCGTACTCCTTCCTGAGAACATCGTATCGTAGCCCTGAAATATTTAAGCATATCGAGACCCACAATATTGTCTGGTGTGTTTGGAGAAAGCAAAAACGGACATGGAGCAGTAAACTTATCTGAGCACAAGAAGTCAACAACACCAATTAGGTGTGTTTAGAAAGCCCTAACTCACCGACCTAGTCGGTGACATGCTTCATCATCGGGCCCCACTGGGTGTGACCGAATGTCACCCCAGTGTGCTTCAACGCCAGATTTACTGCGGAGCGGGTAATGTGAAGATGTGAAGGCTAGGTCAAAGATTTACGTGAGTAGAGTGGTGTGGTGTCTTAAAAATGTCTTGTGTGTATCAAAAATTGATTTAATGGTTGATCACCAAGGACATATTAAAAAATGTGTTGGTAAACAAGGTCAACTAAATTGGATGGCCTGTTTCCAATAACATTACGTGCGCGGTCAACATGTTTCTGCCAATGTTGGTGTAGTTAACCTGGCATTCGTCAGGACCCAAATTGATTAAACCCCGGCGGTATGGGCACGCTAAGGCCCACCCTACCAAGGGACGTGAAAGTAAAAATATATCTGTCGAAGTGCACTGAAAAGGTGGCTTCACCGATTAAAAAAACGGGAGGCGCAACCCTTCTGGTCTCAGAATCAGAGACTCAAAAATTAGATGCACTTGGAAGGAGAGAAAATATCACCCCATAGACTGCGGGAGGGGGGTGACGGCGTCTCGACGCGGTCTTGAGGGCTGGTCAGGTTTACACACGGGTGCCTGGTGTCGTGGGCGATGTGCCAAATACGCCGTCACCCCCCTCCCGCAGTCTATGGGGTGATTCTCGCCCTTCTCTGCACAGAGTCCTCAGACCAATAGGAAGAAGTTGGCACAGAACTGGAATAGAAAATAGTGTTTATTAAACCTCATGAGGTGGAACTACATTCACACAGCACCCTTCGGTAATGTATGAAGTAGCACACTGAATGGAAGGAGCTTGGTCCTTTTATACCCACACAGGGGCTCAAATGAAGGCGGTGCAAGTCCAGAATGCTGGTTTTACATACATATAAGGTCATACAGAGAGTGTGCTGGCAACAAGTGGGAGGGGCTGACAGTTAGCTAATTCTGGTGGACATATCCTGGCAGTTACAAGTAAACGGACAAGATAGTCTCTAAATACAAGATGTCTTCTGCTAATGCTTAACCTTATCGCTGCTAAATTACAACAACCTGACATCATCAAGGCCCTACCTCAAGACTATCAAATACTACGCAGTGACCGCAAAGCGAGAAGGGGTGGGGGCTTAGCAGTGATTTACAAAGACTGCTACGGATGTCGCAGCTCACCTACCTCTATTCCAGACTGCGAAAGCCTCCCCTTCACTATTGACTTCTCCTCCACCAGCACCTTCTCGGGGGTGCTTCTATACCGCCCACCTGGCCCACAAGGGCTATTTTCCCACACTATCCCACCTATTATAGCCAATATTGCTTATAGCCCATCCAACTTTACCCTTCTAGGGGACCTCAACATTCATTTTGATGACTCCAATGACCCATACGCCCAAGAAGTGACCACCAGCCTCTCAGCTCTTGAGCTTATTCCCCTAGTGCCCCCACCGACCCATCTGAAAGGCCATCTCCTTGACCCCATCTTTAGCAACTGCTCAGACCTTCAAGTAGGAACTCCTTCCCCCCTTCCTTGGATCATTTCCTTATCCCCCTCCAGTGAACCGCTCCAAATCTACGCCCTCCCAGGCCCGCAGCAATTCGCAAAAATCGTAATTGGTCGAAACTCCCCCAAACGGAATGGTTGGGAGGTCTTGAAACCACCATACCACCTAGCATCTCCGACCCCATTCTGGGGAATGAGAAATATAATAATTGGATCTCCAACTCACTCGACTCAGTGCTCCCTATCAAACCACCGAATCCAAATGCTGCAATACGACCGCCCCCTGGTACTCCGCAGAACTTCGGGAATCGAAACGCAGTTGCAAAAAGATGGAGAGGAAATGGCGCCTAGACTATTCTCCCTCTAGGAAAACTGTCTACAGAGCAGCGATTACAACCTACAAAGCTAGCATTAAATGCGCGCAGGCATCCTTTTTTGAGGAAAAAATCAACAAAGCAGCCTCAAAGCCCAAGGAAATATATCGCATAGCAAAAAACCTTTTTCAATTACCAGAGAAACCCCAAGACTTCCTCAACGCCTAAACCCACTGCGACAACCTAGCAGATTTCTTCCTCCGCAAAATCGAAATGACCTACACTTCTTTTCCCCACCACGTCACACCACCCAAGAACCCTCCTGAACCCGGACCCCAGTGCCCAGCCATACATGATCAATTCCATCTTCTAGACTCCAACAATCTAGACTCTATCATGTATCAGGTAAAATCCGGCTCCCGTAATGACCCCGCACCTCCACGCACCCTACTCTCAGTCATTAATCACATTCTACCAACCATTCTAGAACTACTCAATGCCTCCCTATCCACCGGCATTGTCCTACTCCCATGGAAGCAAGCCATGGTCAAAGCCCTCTTAAAAAAAACGAACTTAGATCAAAACAACCCTTCCAATTACGACCCATCTCTCTACTGCCCTGGCTAAGTGAAATCCTTGAAAAACATGCAAATACAGTGCTAACAAATTTCCTAGAGTCCAACAAACTCTTAAACTCCACCCAGACGGGATTACGCCCCCTCCATGGGACTGAAACCACCCTGGTCGCAGTAACAGAGGAAGCCAGGAGGATCCTGGAAAATGGAGGCTCGGCAGCCATCATCCTCCTCGACCTAAGTGCCGCCTTCGACACTGTAAACCACAACATCCTTCTGCACTGACTTAGCAGGAAGGGAATCTCAGGAACGGCAATCACCTGGTTTAAGTCTTTCCTCTCCAATTGCTCCTTCCAGGTATTCGAAAGTGAATGTATCTCTTCCAGCAACCCCTTCAGCTGTGGCGTCCCGCAGTGCTCCTCCTTAAGCCCCAGACTATTCAATATATACATGAGCCCCCTAGCTGAGATCGTCCGCCCCTTCGGAGTAAAAATCATCACCTATGCGGACGATACTCAGCTAATGGTGGCTCTCATTTCCCCACAAAATGCACCCTACGGCCTGAAGAACTGTCTGGAAGCAGTCACTGAATGGATGACCTGCCTCAAATTAAATGGGGTTAAAACGGAGCTCATGCTCGTCGGCAACTCCATTAACAGCACCATTGACCCACTCTCGCTCCCTGCCTGGGACCTGCCCCTGCACCAACAGATTCGATCAAAAGTCTGGGCATCTGGCTAGACAAGTTACTTGACTTCAACCACCAGGCGACTAAACTATCAGCCACCTGCTAAGACTCCTGCGCAAAATCCTTCCCTTGTCCTTTTCACTTTGGACAGATATTGGTGGAAGGTCTGATCTTGTCCCGTCTAGACTTTGGGAATGCCCTGTATCTAGGGACACCCCAGGCCACTCTAAACAAGCTGAAGATTATTCAGAACTGTGCAGCCAGAACCCTCCTCCAAATTCCCCGTCGAGTCTCAATCAAACCCAGACTGAAGTACCTCCACTGGGTCCCAGTGAGGGCAAGGATCAAATTCAAGGCAATGTGCATTGCACATCAATCCTTCTGGAAAACAGGCGCTATCATCAATCAACCCCTGATAACCGCCTACCATCCAACCAGACAACTCAGATATGGGTCCTCCTTCTAGGCTGTAATACCTAGGTTCAAGAAAGATAGGTGTGGAGGCCGCTCATTCCCCCACAATCTCGCCAGGCTCTGAAATTCCTTACCTCTTCTACTCAGATCGGAGCGCAAACTACTCGCCTTACGTAAACTCCTAAAAACCCTGCTTTTTAATAAACCAGAGTAGCTCTCAACTGCTTTGCAATAAGCGTGACTTCTGCAGCGCTGGGACGCCTAAGGGTAGCTATCGCGCTATATAAATGGTCTTTTCATTTCATTTCAGTGTTAGTGCAGTGAATGGATTAGCATAGACTGCTAAATGGGTCACTACAATTCAGTCACAGAGTGTTTGCTGGAAGTATAAGGATACAGAGTGGAGAATTGAAGATGTAAAACACAAGTGTGCAGGTGGATAGAAGAATGCATATATACTGCATAGGGGTTTGAACCAGTTCATGTCCTAAGGCCCACTTCACTGCATCAGTACATGGGTACTGATTACATGATTGCAGTTCTGTAAGGAGACTGCCTGACTGAATTCATAAGTGCTTGAGTGTTAGTGCAGTGAATAGATTAGCACAGACTGCTAAATGGGTCACTACAGTACTGCAAGAACAGTCACATAGTGTTTGGTGGAAGTATAAGGATACAGAGTGGAGAATTGAAGATGTGAAACACAAGTGTGCAGGTGGATAGAAGAATGCACATATACAGGATATGGGATTGAATCAGTTCATGTCCTGAGGCCTACTTCACTCCATCAGTACTTGGGTACTGACTAAATGAGTACAGTTCTGTAAGGAGAGTGCCTGACTGAATGTATAAGTCCTTGAGTGTTAGTGCAGTGAATGAATTACTAGACTGCTAAATGGGTCACTACAGTACTGCAAGAACAGTCACAGAGTGTTTGGTAGAAGTATAAAGATACAGAATAGAGAATTGAAGATGTGAAACACAAGTGTGCAGGTGGATAAAAGAATGCATTTATACTGGATAGGGGTTTGAAGCAGTTCATGTCCTAAGGCCTACTTCGCTGCATCAGTACTTGAGTACTGACTAAATGATTACAGTGCTGTAAGAAGACTGACTGACTGAATTCATAAGTGCTTGAGTGTTAGTGCAGTGAATGGAATAGCACAGGCTGCTAAATGGGTCACTACAGTACTGTAAGAACAGTCACAGAGTGTTTGATAGAAGTATAAAGATACAGAGTTCAGAATTGAAGATGTGAAATACAAGTGTGCAGGTGGATAGAAGAATGCATATATACTGGATAGGGGTTTGAAGCAGTTCATGTCAAAAGGCCTACTTCTCTGCATAAGTACTTGGGTACTGACTTAATGATTACAGTTCTGTAAGGAAAGTGCCTGACTGAATTTATAAATGCTTGAGTGTTAGTGAAGTGAATGGAGTACCACAGACTGCTAAATCTGTCACTATAGTAGTACAAGAACAGTCACAGGCTGTTCAGTGGAAGTATAAGGATACAGAGTGGAAAATTGAAGATGTGAAACACAAGTGTGCAGGTGGTTAGAAGAATGCAAATATACTGGATAGGGGTTTGAAGCAGTTCATGTGCTAAGGCCTACTTCACTGCATCAGTATTGGATACTGTTTAAATGATTACAGTTCTGTAAGGAGAGTGCCTGACTGAATTTATAAGTGCTTGAGTGTTAGTGCAGTGAATGGATGAGCACAGACTGCTAAATGGGTCACTACAGTAGTGCAAGAAGAGTCACAGAGTGTGTGGTATAAGTATAAGGATACAGAGTGGAGAATTGAAGATGTAAAACACAAGTGTGCAGGTGGATAGAAGAATGCATGTATACTGGATAAAGGTTTGAAGCAGTTCATGTCCTAAGGCCTACTTCACTGCATCAGTACTTGGGTACTGACTAAATGATTACAGTTCTGTATGGAAAAAGGAAAACTGAGAATAAATAAAGGCATTTCTCCTCGTTGTGCCTCCCTGATCCCTACCCTAGGGATTTGTAGGAATTTAACTCATTCCCAGGTGTATCTATATTTATTAATTATGCAAAAAAATATATTTATTGGTGTATTATGTCAATTTCAGAGACGCCAGTGGATGTATAGTCTCTTATTGCTGTCCCCAGCTTTTATCCTCTAAGTGCCCTGAAAAAGGTGCGACCACATCTGCAGATCTTTCACCGAAATGCACGTCAGCGCAGATCCAATGAACAAGACATGATGATAATAATGTTCCAAATGTTATAAGAGTCAAAAGATAAAAAGAAGTTACTGGGAAAAAAATGGTACTTGGGGCAATAAGGGGTAGCAGGTCTACAATGGAATGTTCTCCTCAGATGGAAAGGAGTGATTACCTCCTCCTCCCTGAGTCCTAAAATAGTGGTCATCTGGCAATAAATGCGCTCTCTTCTCCTGCGTTGCCTTCATGGGGTGGGCGTGTGGGGTGAGATGGATGGTGATGGTCATCGCCATGTGACCCCCCCCCAACTGCTAAATAACTACCTTCATGGTGTAGTTCTGGTTGCAAAACTGTGCTGTTCAGCTTCTCTTTGTATAGAAAAGTTGTGTCATTTTCTGCACGTGGGTTTCACAGGGACAGGAATTTTGATGTTACCCCACTGCTGCACCACTTCTGCAGCCACTGCACTACTATTCAAAAATTGTATAAATATCCATGTATCAGTTTTATGCTGGAATTTATGATGGAATGCCTACCTTTGGGAGGCTCTTTTTGTCCAAAAAGTGACGATTCCTCAAAGATACATCACCTTGTAAATGTGGATCAGTGATTGCCCTGCCAACAGGCCAACGATGTTGACGCTTTAGCTGTACAAGCTCCTTGCAAATAAACCCCTGGGTCTTTTAGGTAAAGATGAGTCTCTTTAACAATTTTGGGGTATTTTGACATTTCACATTCTGAAATGCAATATTTTATTCTCTGAGTATGTTTGCTGTTATTGTGGGAATTCAGCAAAATCTCAGGAGTGAGTTGTGACTAAAACCTACAGAAACATTGTTCTGAATAAGAATAAATGAAGTTTTTTGAAAATCCTGAACTGAACCCATTCCCTATTGCATTAAAATACCAAGTTCTTACTAAATTCTCTTGCTATAATTGTTTTCTTCCAGCAACATCTGAAATATAAAAATGCATTGATCAAATGTTACCATAATTTACTGTGGAGTGGAGTATCCACTCCGCGCCACCAACTGATCCGCGCCACCAAGAAAAATGCATACAAGGACCGGCTGGACAACAACGCACACAACTGCAAGGAACTCTTCAACATCGTGAAAGAGCTCTCCAACCCCAACGCCGGAAACAACGACATCACACCATCGCAAGACCTCTGCAACTCCCTCGCATCCTACTTCCACAACAAGATCACGGACATACACAACAGCTTCAGCAACCAACCAACGCAAGCCACAACCGCAACGACGCCACCATCCACCACCCTCCGCACCTGGACCCCGATCAGCACCGAAGACACCATCCGCACCATGAACTCCATCCATTCCGGATCTCCGACTGACCCCTGCCCTCACCACGTCTTCAACAAGGCCAACGCTGTCCTCGCACCTCACCTGCGGGACATCATCAACACCTCCTTCGACTCCGCCACCTTCCCTGAGAGCTGGAAGCACGCCGAACTCAGCGCTCTCCTCAAGAAACCCACAGCAGACCCCACCGACCTCAAGAACTACCGTCCCATCTCGCCCCTCCCGTTCCCGGCCAAAGTCATCGAGAAGACCGTCAACAAACAGCTGGCCGCCTTCCTCGAGATGAATGGATCCCTCGACCCCTCACAGTCCGGCTTCCGAGCGAACCACAGCACCGAGACCGCCCTCATCGCCGCCACCGACGACCTTCGAACTCTGATGGACAACGGAGAAACAGCGGCCCTCATCCTCCTGGACCTCTCCGCGGCTTTCGACACTGTCTGCCACCGCACCCTAGTACAGCGCCTCAGCAACATCGGAATCCAGGAGAAGGCACTGGAATGGATCACCTCCTTCCTCGACGGAAGAACACAAAGAGTCCGCCTACCACCGTACAAGTCAGAGGCCACCAAAGTCATCTGCGGCGTACCCCAAGGATCCTCGCTGAGCCCAACCCTCTTCAACGTCTACATGAGCCCCCTCGCGGCCATCGCACGCCAACACAACCTGAACATCATCTCCTACGCCGACGACACCCAGCTGATCCTCTCCCTGACCAACGACCCCTCCACCGCCAGAGCCAACCTGCACGAAGGGATGAGAAACGTAGCCGAATGGATGACGACCAGCCGCCTGAAACTGAACTCAGACAAGACGGAGGTCCTCATCCTGGGCTCCACGCCCTCCGCCTGGGACGACTCCTGGTGGCCCCCCGCCCTGGGCACCGCACCCAAACCGACGGACCACGCACGCAACCTGGGCTTCATCCTGGACTCCTCCCTCTCCATGACCAGACAAGTCAACGCCGTCTCCTCGTCATGCTTCAACATCCTGCGCATGCTACGTAAGATCTTCCGATGGATCCCCACCGAGACGAGGAAGACGGTCACCCAAGCCCTCGTCACCAGCCGATTGGACTACGGTAACGCCCTCTACGCCGGAACCACTGCCAAACTCCAGAAGAGACTCCAGCGGATCCAGAACGCCTCGGCGAGACTCATCCTCGACATCCCCCGACGCAGCCACATCTCCGGACACCTGAGAGATCTGCACTGGCTCCCGGTCAACAAGAGAATCACCTTCCGGCTCCTCACCCACGCGCACAAAGCCCTACACGACCAAGGCCCGAGCTACCTCAACAACCGGATCAACTTCTACACTCCCAAGCGCCTCCTCAGATCAACCAACCACGCCCTCGCCGCCGTCCCCCGCATTCGAAGAGCGACAACAGGAGGAAGATCCTTCTCCTACCTGGCCGCCAAGACCTGGAACTCACTTCCGACCAATCTACGCCTGACCCAAGACCACCTCTCCTTCAGGAAGAAGCTCAAGACCTGGCTGTTTGAGCAGTAGCGGCACCCCCCCCCTCCCAGCGCCTTGAGACCCTACGGGTGAGTAGTGCGCTCTACAAATGACCTGATTGATTGATTGATTGATTGAGTATGCTTTTTAAAGAAAAATATGTATGCAGAAGCAAATGTAAGTTGATATTGTAGTTAGAGCTCTGCTATTCCTCCAGTAAAAATAAGTTCTGAAAAACTAGGCAATCTGCTTTGGAAACCACAAGTTCTCACACCCACTCCTTTCCCACCTCCACCAACTGCTTACATCCAATTTCACTAGAAGTGTTATATTTATAAAAAAGAAAAATATGTTACTACTGTCAAGCAGAGAGACACAAGAGTTGTATTACTGTATGCTGCCTACATACAACCCACCTACTGTTGATTCATCTGCCGTACATTTCTGTGGTTTGTAATGATGTTGTTTACTTCCTTCTTTTTTCTACTGCCCCCCTCAATGTCTAGTGTCTAAATAATGAATTGCTGTGCTCTTCATACTTGACCATCACCCTTGCATTTGTGGTAAAACCCACCAACTTTGCCTGACTGCCATTATCGAGGGATGCTTCTGGCAATTCCCTGATGGTCCTGTGTTACTGGGGTAAAGCGTTGCGCTACTCACAGCCATTGGAGACTGCATGTCCCAGAATCCCCCTGGCACCTCACCTGCAGTTACTCAGTGCTACTTAAGCATGCTACAGTCCCGGACCAAGAGTGGGCCCATCATACTCCTGCCTGCGACCGTAAGAGGAGAGGCTCCATCTCTTAGCTTTACTACCCATGGGTGAGCTGCACTGACTCTTTGAGTGAGACCTTCTTTATTGACCGGACCATGTGGGCACGATTTTAATACGAGGACCTTTTTGGACGCAGTTTGGACCTGTCATTTCGATGTAACTCTAAGTGGGGACAAACTTAAGTTATATGCAGCCCCTGCTTCTGCCTTTCCCTCTTTAGACTCTTGTGCCTCTTAGCTGTGTGTTGTGCCCAGTCAGGGGCTTTTCGGTTTCTCCCGTGTCCATTGCCTATGACCTGGTATGCACATTATTTTGCTACTCTTTTGGTCTATCGACCATAAACCCTTGATTTTAGCAATATGGGAAAGGGGAATTAGAAAACACGAAAGATAAGCGTCACAGGACAGGTAATTCTGTTCCCTCATTTCTTTCTAATGTGATATATGTACTATCTGAGGAAATCTCTAGCATAGAGAAACAATTAGTTCAATCCCTGCAGGCCTCAGGGTCTCTACTTCTCACACAAATCACCCAGATCACAATGTGGGTCCCCCTGGGCTCCAGTGCAGTCCCTACCTACCAGTTCCCCCGGCTCATCAAGCACTGTACATCCTGATCCACTGAGTTCTCCTTCTCAGACCACAGCAGAGACGCTGGATATTGCCAAGACCCCAGTTTAGCTGCACACAGGATGATAGGGGGTACTGGTGTCAAATCCAAATTAAATAAGGGACCAAACAAGCATGACCAACATCAGGTCATTGGTAAAGCATCAGGCAGGAGAACACCACCACTGGAGGGAGGGAACACCCAAGCTACTACACTTACACAATTATAAAGCAATATCCTAGGAGATCTAGAGGCCCTGAGCTAGAGTGTTCTTGAGCTATAAGTCAAGGCAACTCACCTACGAAAGTGGATCAAGGAAATTTCTATTAAGATGGGCTTGTTAGCACAGGAATGAATGTCTTTTCCTACTTCTGTCACACCTTCCTCTATTCTTCTTATAGCCCCTAGTACTGTGGATCATGTCTCGTTTTCCCTTTCCACAATGAAGGGTGGCAGAGAGCTGGCGGTCCAGTGGTGTGCTAACCTCTTTTAACATGCCCTCAACCACTCCCCCACCTCAGGCACTTGCTCACACATAGAATTTTAAGTGTCTAAGGTCTCATCTTGACAAATGCAATAATGTAAATTGATGGACAGAATGCTGAACAATGTCCTACAATCACCCCAGTACAGAGAACTGGGCCTAAACCCATAGTTTTTTTGCTCCCCATTCCATTTCAGTTTAGACCCAGCCACATGCAAATCTGTCTTGACTCTGTTCACCATGGAATCAGTCCAGATCCTCTCTGGACTAGAAACAAGCATCATAGGACCGATTTCTGGGTATCACTCCTCATCAGCCAGGCTAGCTCGACTCCAGTATCATGGAGAGCACAGGACCCATGTCTGAGCATACCCGTCGCACTCAGGGGGACAAATATAAAAAGAACAATTGATGGACAGAGTGCTGAACAATGCTATGCATTCACCCCAGTACAAATATCTGGGCCTGAAACCATCGTATTTTGCTCCCCATGCCATTCCAGTTTAGACCCATATGCAAATCAGTCAATCAATCAATCAGAACATTTGTAGAGCGCACTACTTACCCGTGAGGGTCTCAAGGCGCTGGGGGGGTGAGGGTTCTGCTACTGCTCATGTGGCCAGGTCTTGAGTAGCCTCCTGAAGGATATTAGGTCCTGGGTCTGCCGTAGGTGGATGGGGAGGTTGTTCCAGGTCTTGGTGGCAAGGTGGAAATAACGATCTGCCACCGGTGGTCATTCTTCGGATGCGGGGGATGGTGATGAGGGCGAGGTCGGTGGATCAGAGCTGGCAGTTCGGGGTGTAAAAGGTGAGTCATCTGTTGAGGTATGCCGGTCCTGTGTTGTGGAGTGCCTTATGTGCGTGGGTGAGGACCTTGAAGGTGGTCCTCTTGTTGACGGGAAGCCAGTGTAGGTCTCTCAGATGGGGTGAGATGTGGCTGTGGCGAGAGATGCCGAGGATCAGGTGTGCAGAGGCGTTTTGTGTGCGTTGTAGTCATTTCAGGAGTTTGGCCGAGGCTCCTGCATAGAGGGTGTTTCCATAGTTCAACCTGCTGCTGACAAGGACATGAGTGACGGTTCTTCTGGTTTCGGTGGGGCTCCTTATGGAGCATTCAGAAGGTGTTGAAGCAGCAGGACGAGACGGCATTGACTTGCTTGGCCATGGAGAGTGTTGAGTCGAGGATGAACCCCAGGTTGTGTGCGTGGTCGGTGGGTGTCGGTGCTGCTCCCAGTGCGGTTAGCCACCAAGAGTTGTCCCAGGCCAAGGGGGTGGAGCCGAGGATAAGGACTTCTATCTTGTCTGAGTTCAGCTTCAGATGGTTTTTCTTCATCCATTCGGCGACGGGTTTCATTCCTTTGTGGAGGTTGGTTTTGGCAGTGAGGGGGTCCTTGGTGAGGGAGAGGATAAGCTGGGTGTCATCAGCGTAGGAGATGATGTTGAGGTTGTAGAGTTGGGCGACATTAGCGAGCGGTGCCATGTAGATGTTGAATAGTGTCAGACTGAGGGATAATCCTTGGGGTACGCCGCAGGTGATCTCAGTGGCTTCGGATCGGAAAGGGGGAGGCGGACACTCTGGGTTCTGCCGGAGAGGAAGTAGGTGGTCCACTCCAGAGCCTTGTCTCAGATCCCTGCGGTGTGGAGGCGTGTGCGTAGGGTTCAGATGCAGATCGCCTCGAAGGCGGCTGACAGGCCCAGGAGGATGAGGGGCGCGGTTCGCCGTTGTCCAGCAGTGCCCTAATGTCATCAGTGGCAGCGATGAGGGCAGTTTCAGTACTGTGGTTGCTGCAGAACCTGGACTGAGACGGGTCCAGGATGCTGTTCTCCTCGAGGTATCGGGTCAGTTGTCTGTTGACAGTCTTCTTGATGACCTTCACCGGGAATGGGAGCAGGGAGATGGGTCGAAAGTTCTTGATGTCCTTCGGGTCAACCTTGGGTTTTTGTGTAGGGCGTTGATCTCGGCGTGCTTCCAGCTCTCTGGGAAGGTCGCCGTCTCGAAGGAGGCGTTGATGACCTAGCGGAGATGGGGTGCAATGGTGGTGCTGGCTTTGTTGAAGATGTGGTGTGGGCATGGGTCTGACGGAGAGCCGGAGTGGATGGTGCTCATGATCTTGATGGTGTCCTCGTCGTTTATGTTGATCCAGGAGAGCAGGGGAACGATGTCGGTGGTTGCCGTGAGGTCGGAGGTTTCAGTGGCTGTCAGGGCGGTCAAATTGTAGAAGCTGTTGTGGATGTCCAGGATCTTGCGATGGAAGAAGGTGGCAAGAGATTCGCACAAGGCTTGCAATGGTGGGATGTCATTGGTGTTGGAGCTGGGGTTGGAGAGTTTTTTCAAGCTGTTAAAGAGCTCTTTGCCGTTGTGCGAGCTGTTGTCTAGGCGGTGTTAGATCTGGGGGTCTCTAGTTGGCAGAGGTTGGTACCACTGTCCAAATAGGGACCCTTGCTTCTAGTCAGGGTAAGAAGGATACACTCTTTAGATTACCTCTGCTCATCCCCTTGGTAGCTTGGCACGAGCAGTCAGGCTTATCAAAGGCAATGTGCAAAGTATTTGTACCAACACTCACAGTAACACATGAAAACACCACAAACTGACTCCACAACAGTTTAGAAAAATAAAGGAATTTTAATCAAAACTACACAAGACCAAAATGACAAAAATCCAACATACACAGTTCAAGAATATGGTTTCAAAAGAGTTCTTAGAGTTGCGTTAAAATAATCCACAGTTGGGTCACGTTTTAGCCAACAGTACCTTTAGATGCGACAAAAGTTCGAAGTGAATGTTGCAGCGTTGAAAAGCAAGCGATGCGTCACTCCTGAGACCCTGGGGAGTTGATGCGACAACCACGCTGGACACAGCGGGCGTGTTTCGATGACTCCGGTCTGTATGGGGAGGGATGCGATACCTTGCGTGGATTCCGGTGCGCAGGTTTCGGTGGAAGCGGCTCGCAAAAAGTATGATGCGATGATCTTCGGGCGGCAACGATATCCGGTACGGCAACGATGCGGGACTCAGCGTCGATCTTCTCCTCTCGCGTCCCCTCAATGCGATGGCTCTGCGACGACTCTCACATTGACGTGATGCAGTCCACAAACAAGCGGTGCGACAATCTCACCCAGTAACTACAGGCTCTGCGATGATGCTCACAGCGATGGTAATCTTTCCGCACCGGACTGGTGCGTCCCGCAAACGAAGGATGCGACAACTCTGGCAGCGGACACAGGCGCTGAGACGATCTCGGCATTCGCAGCGGCGGGAATTTTCTCACACTGATGGGGATGCGCTCCGCGAGCGATGCGTTAAAACTTGCTGAAAGTCTTTAAAATCTTGGTTTTCAGCTTCCCAACACAGGTACAACTTCCAGAGGCACCACAACTGGCTCAAGCACTCTAGGAAGGACAGATCTCTCTAAGCAGAGTTCAGGGAAGCTGGGGGTTAAGTCCTTTTGTTCCTGGGACTTCTTAACAGGGAGCCAGCTCTTCTTCAGGCCCTTGGAGATTCCTTCAAGCAAGGGGCACAGCACAAAGCAACGTCCTTCCCCTCTCCTTGGCAGCAAAGCAACTGCAGGTCAATCCAGCAAAGCAACAGCAGGACAGTCTTCCTTCTTCAGTCTTCCAGCTTTCTCCTTGGCAGAGGTTCTTCCTTGATTCCAGGATGATCTTTTTTTCTGTAGTCTGGGGTCCTGTACTTATACCCCAAAAAGTTGTTGTTCCCTTTGTGCAGGAGGGCTCTGAGCCCGGTCTAAACCAGTTTTGGGTGTCCCTTGAGCCCTTTGTTTTCCTGGCTTCTCCTTTTCTTTCAGAGAGCAGAAACATCAGACGCCCCACAGGAGGTGGAGCCAGCATTGTGGGGGGGGGGAAGCACAGCCCTGTAGCTTTTTGTTGACATGATTCCTTCTCTCCTTTCCCAGTGCAGGGCAGAGACATCAGACGTACCACAGTGGGTGGAGCAAGCACTGTTGGGGGCAGGCACAGTCCTATTCAG
Organism: Lissotriton helveticus; assembly: GCF_964261635.1. NCBI lineage: Eukaryota > Metazoa > Chordata > Amphibia > Caudata > Salamandridae > Lissotriton > Lissotriton helveticus. Next base: position 1,687,705,065 of record NC_136061.1, on the reverse strand, counting down.
GTCCCAAGTGCAACTCCTCTCTCCCATCAAGATGCAGATCTCTCTATTCACCACTGGGCGGACTCATTCTGTCTCCTGTAATCCCCCAGCCCTGTCACTCACAAACCAGACAGTCAATTCACAAACAGCCAAAAGCACACAGAAAGATCAGACAAGAAACAGCCATTTTCTAAAAGTGCCGCTTTCAAACACAGGATTTAAAAACCATCCTTCCTAAAAGATGTGTTATTACATTCTGAGTGCAGGGATACCAGACTTCAATTTTCTATCTTGCCCCTATGGGAAGATATGCAGGTAAACATTATACACAGCATTCCCCATTATAGCCAATGGGCAAGATAGCCTTTCAATAGTGAAAAACGAAAATAGTTGTAATTCACTACCAGAGCATGTGACCCACACGAGTACATGTTCTACCTTTAACATACACTGCACCCTGCCCAGGGGGCTACCTTGGGCCTTCCATAGGGGAGTCCAATGTGTACAGAAAGGGAAGGGCTAGGCCTGTTCAGTGGGGACACTGGCCCGGTTGACATGGCAGTTCACAGACTGCACACAGGCACTGCGGTGGCAAGCCTCAGACACCATTTTAGGGCTACTCCTGTGGGTGGCACAATCAGTGCTGCAGGCCCACTAGTAGCATTTGAATCACCAGCCCTGGCACACTCAGTGCACTTCACTAAGGACTTCTTGGTAATACAAATATGCCAATCATGGATAACCAATCACAATAACAATTTACACAGAGAGCATATGCACTGTAGCACTTGTCAGCAGTGGTAAAGTGCCTAGAGTCCTATTGCCAACAACCACAGGTCAGGAAAAGCAAGGGAGGAAGAAGCAAAAAGTGTGGGTATAACCCTGCAAAAAGGGCCATTTCCAACAGGCGGTCTTTGAAGGGAGGCTCTTTTGGCAGATCTGATGAGGTGATGGTGTCTGCGGATGGCGTTCGTGTGGGCTGCATGACTCTATTCCCCATGGGAACTGTCCACCCTAACTGCGAGGCCAGGTCCCCTCTGGACTGAAAACAAGCATCCTAGGATGTGATTTTAGGGTATCACCCCTCATCAGCCAGGCTAGCTTTACTTCAGAGGCATGGGGAGCACGGACCCACATCTTGGCACTACTCGGAATGACAAATTCAAAAAGAACAATTGATGGACAGAATGCTGAAAAAGGTAATGCATTCACCACAGTACAGAGATCTGGGTCAAAATCCATTGTTTATTTTCTCCCCATGCCATTCCAGTTTCGACCGAGCCATATTCAAATCAATCTTGACCCTGTTCCCCATGCGAACAGTCCATCTGAACTGCCAGGCCAGGTCCTCCCTGGACTGGAAACAAGCATCCTAGGACCGATTTTGGGGTATCACCCCATGTCAGCCAAGCTAGCTTGACTCCAGTGGAATGGAGAGCACGAAACCCACTTATGGGCATACCTGCCCCACTCGAGGGGGACAAATGAAAAAAGAACAATTGATGGGCAGAATGCTGAACAATATCATGCATTCACCCTAGGGCAGAGATCTGGGCCTAAATCCATCATTTCTTTTCTCCCCATTCCATTCCAATTTAGACCTAGTCAATATCAAATCAGTCTTGACCCTGTTTCCCATAGGAATAGTCCACCTGAACTGCCAGGTCAGGTCCTCCCTGGACTGGAAACAAGCATCTTAGGACTGATTGTGGGGGTTCAGCCAGGCTAGCTTGACTCCAGTGGCATGGAAAGCACGGGACCAACATCTGGGCACACCGGTTCCACTCAGGATGACAAATGCAAAAATCCCAACCTAGCCAAATCACTTATACCCTGGATCCGTGAGCGTGTACACCTGTCCAACAAATAGTTTGTCCCATGGTTCCATACATAGTCATGTGGCTACTCACCTTCCCCCAGCCCGCACTTCCTATGTGGTTGTCCTTATATGAAGTGCCCTATCTTAAAGATACGGAACCTGAATCATACATCCAATTGAAAAATAAGGTGGTACACCGCCTGCACTAAATGTTTACCAACAGTAACAGCCAGTGCCTACACAATGAAACCATCATGCTCAGGAGAACCAGCCGGATTGGGAATTCTCCACAGTTTATGGATGGGGATTGTATTATTCTAAACGTTGCTAATTCCTTTATAGCACATGCTATTCTAAGGAATGTTATGTCTCTGCCTGTCACCTCTAGTTCTATCTCGTTTCCGCCTTTTTACAAGCCCAAATAAAATGGCAATAGTTTTCAGAGAGAGATTTTACCAAGCCCACTGCAGGGTGGGGCCTGTGTGCAGCCCCCACCCTGCCACTACACAACCACTTTGAGGCACTGACTGGGTTAAACATCCTTGACTGACTAGTTATAGGTGATCTTATCCCATCTTTACCCAATGTTTCCCCATCCTCAGAACACTTAGAGATCCTGAGTCAGAACATAGAGGGCACCCAGGCCAGTGGCGGCTCGCACAGGTAATGCTGTGGGGCGGTGGGGAGGAAGCGGGGCTGGGTGGGATTAGTGGAGCGTGATATTTGACAGGAAAGTTGAGAGTAAAGAAATAAAGAAATAAAAGCACTTACATTGCGCTGACAACTATGCTGAGTCGTCAAGTTAGCTATTATTGTGTCGAAACCTTAGGGTTAATTAAGCAGTGGGCTTCAATAGTGTACAGAGATTTATTTGCACCCATTTCAGTGATATTGTCTTGAGGGATAGAGGCAGATCCCATATACAAAGCAGCACACACTGTTTCATCATAACATTAGATTCATGTAGCTAGAATAACGCTATTAAAGTGTGCAGGTTGAACCAATTCATTGCAGTATGTCCTTGTTCTGCCCCAATCCTCATCCAGCACCCACAGAAGCATGTCTTTCACAGATATAGCTGATCTTACAACCAATCAAGCATAAACAAAGGTTTACTCAGTAGAAGAAGACAAATCAATGTATTCTTTGATACATAATGTAAGAACATTCAGTGCCACCCCTGGAATACTACAACACATGTTGAAACAACATGAATGTGTGATGCGCAAAGAGATACATGCAACCACGCTCATCCAATATCACAAAGTGAAGCAAATTCCCAGGATTGCCCTGAAACCCATGCTATTTAAGTACAACAAATTGTTTATGAAAATATGTTACGGAGTAGCCCAAGAATTAATTTGCGAGGGGGAAAACATGGCAGCCGGCTGATAGCGGGTCGCGGGTGTTTCGGAGTGGCGGTGCGAGAAGTTGCATACGAGCACAGGCAGGAGTCTTTCAGAGCGTTTCTGCTCCTTTCTTTCCTCTTACCGGTTGGAGTGTGAGGCAGCGTAGTTGGGATCACGGTCGGCGCTATTGCAGGCGGCGTCTCCTGCGGCGTCTCCTGCCGCGTTTTCTCCCCCGCGGGGAGAGGAAACTGCACCGAGGCATCGAGGCGCGGTGCGGTGGCGCCGGCTTCAGAGGCTGGAGGATAGACTCACCAAACTCTGCAAATTCGGCTCGCAACACGGGGGTTCTCTAAAGGAGGCGTCTCTTGCTGTGTTGTCTCATCACAGGCACACCTGATCTGAAACGCTGAAGCCCTGAAATGCTGAAACGCTGAAACGCTAAACCGCTGTGGCTCGAGAGGTAGAGCCGGCGAAGATCATTACAGGTGAGGGAGGACGCGCAGCCACGGTGTTGCAGGGCAGCGGGAGAGGCTGTAGGGTACAAGGGCTGTGGCTCCTTTTTCTTTCTGGTGAATGCAGCAGTAATTGCAGTAGCAGTATAAGGATATAAGACTCAGAGGCATAGTGTATGAGGTGCATGGCGGCAGAGGGTGTAGATAGCCCTCGGTGTGAGGACAGATCTAATGAACTGGTGGAGGTAGTGGGAGTGGAGGAGTGTGGTCTGGGTTTAGTCGAGCCCTCGAAGCTAGCTGGCTGCTGGGGGAGAGCGGCACATGAACTTGGGAGGGGGTGTCGAGCGGCAGCAAGAGTTGGCTACAAGGGGAAAGGTGGGATTGGCAGAGGTACTGAATTAGGGTCTGCTTTTGATGAGTGTAATTTATCGACTAACAAACCCATTAATAAAACCAGTAATGGTGGCTCTTTCGACTCTAATGAGGAGTGTGGGGGTTTGTTAGAGCATAAGCAACTCGCAGACCTAGCGGGATCTGTGGTGTCTGGCTATAAATTGAGAAGTGCGGCAAAACTTATAGTAGCTCCGGACACCGTTAGAGCACAAGGGGAGGATAAGGCTTGCACCCCCAGTAAGGGGAAAAATAAAAACTTACGTGAAGTTAATCTCAAGAAATCTATCAAGAAAGGAATAGTTAAATATAACAGCAAGAAACCAAACATTTTGGAAAAAAAAATCAAGACTGCGTCTTCACTTAATTCTTTTTTCAAGGTTATTCCTAAAACCTTAGTATTAAAGCCCAACTTGCTAGATTTAGCGGAGACTGTGGAGCGGGCATCAGAGGACGAGGGGTCTAGGGCCAGTGCCAGCTCCGCACCGATAGATACCACTGTTATAGACTGGTCTGGCGTTTTAAGTCCTAACCGATATCAGCTCCTTACGACAGATATGGAGGGGGACGACCCGGCGGATACAAGTAACATGCCGACAGTGCAAGGATCTGAGCAAGGACATGAGGAAACAAATGAGATGACTCTGTCGGAGCCGAACTCAGAGGCTGCAAAGGAGCTCTTTTCCTCAGACCTGACTAGAGTGGAAAACTCAGATATAGCAATAATTGCCCTTTTGAAGAAGCTGGATTTAGACATGCATAAGGGGTTTGAGGAGTCTAAGGCAATTCAAGAGAATATACGTGCTTCATGTTCCTCACTGGAGACTAAATTTAGTGAGATGAGCTCACGTTTGGTAGTTTTAGAGGTGGAGGCAAAGAAACTCCAAGACTCTGTTGCAGACAACTATAGAGAGTTTGAGGAAATTAAGTCCAGAGAAAGGGTGCAGGAAGAGCGATTGGAGGGACTCGAAAATATGCAGCGGCGTAACAACTTAAAGATATTGAAATTGCCGGAAGGAAAAGAAGGGTCTGACATTAAGAAATTTGTAGTCCATCTGTTAAAATCTGAGCTGGAGCTGGTAGAGGACGAAGAAACGATCTATGCAGATATACAGAGGATTCATCGAGATCCTTTTAGATTAAATGCCAACCGCACCAAGCCAAGAAAAGTTTTGATAAATTTTTTGACATTTAGTTTAAAAGAAAAAATCTTGTCAGTCGCCTTGAAGAAAAAGAATCTCTTGGTTGACGGGGTTAAAATTGAGGTGAGGTCTGATTTGTCACCAGTCACAGCCAACAGGCAGTGGGAGCTAGGCAAACGCATAGAACCACTTAGGGCTTTGGGAGCCACAGTTCAGTTAAAATTTCCAGCCTTTTTGAAAGTGATGTGGCAGAACAAGATGCACAACTTTCGGTTAGTTGAGGAGGTGGATGCGTTTATTGAGCAATGTCAAGATATGGCCCGGCACGCTGCCGTATAAGATAACCTTTTTATATAGTGTTTAATATTAGCTTGTGCTCATTGGTACAAATGTTGTGATAAAATATGTTGCACCGCCACGGCAAAAAACACCCACATGTCCTAGGCCAAAGGGAGGATGGTAGGGTTTTTCATGGGAGAAGGGGGTTGGAGTAGTTGGGGGAGTAGGGATGTTAGGGGGGAGGGAAGGGGTGGGAAAAAGGGGAAAAACGTCCTAAAAAGCTTAGCGACCACCAAGTATGTGACATGTGTCTTTTTAGAGATCAATATGAGCGGGGGTAGTACAGAGAATTTAAAAATGTTGTCATGGAATGTCAACGGGTTACGTACAAAATCTAGGAGACGATTAATACTAAAATATTTAGAGGATTCAAAGGCCTATATTATAATTTTGCAAGAGACGCATTTGACCTCAATAGAGTGTAAGGAGGTCATGCAGGGTCAAAGGTGGGTTGCACATGGATTCTGCATTCCGCAGACCTTAGTTACAAAGGGTGTAGCTATTTTTGTTAGAAATGGGGTTCACTTTTGTTTAGAAAATTTCTCAGCAGACCCAAAAGGTAGATGGCTCATTTTAAGTGCAAGAATTGATTCTGAGTTATTAACCATAGTTGGATATTATGGCCCAAATCTTGATGAAGTAGACCCTTTGGATACTCTGGCTAGGGAACTGCTAGGATCTACTGGTAAAATTATAATGGCTGGAGATTTTAATGCAGTTCGGGATTTCAAATTAGATCGATCTGTCAACTCACGTGGGCTTATGAATCCCAAAATGTCTAACAGAGTAAGGTTGCTAATGACTTCAATCACGGATTTGGAAAACAGTATTCGAGAAGCAGAGGCTAGCATTAATTCCTGTGAAGGCAAGACGGAAGAGCAGTTGTTGAATGATCTGGAGATGTTAAAACTGGAATTAACAGCAATTATTAATCATAGAACTAGAGAGAAATGGGAATCCAGTCAGATGGCCCACTTTAGTTATAGTGAAGGCTGCGGAAAGCTACTAGCTTGGAAGGCCAAGAAAGATTCAGTGCGGAACTTTATTAAAGAACTGAATCTGCCAGGTATGAGTGAACCTATTACTGAGAGCAAGGATATTGCAGATGCGTTCTTTAAGTACTTTTCGAACGTCTATAAGGATGATTTAAATCCTGGTGCTGTGGAAATAGCAAAATGGTTGAGGTTGGTGGATCCGCTTTCAACCGAGTTAAAACAGGCATTGAATGGAGAGATACTCTCAACCGAGGTAGAAAAGGCTATAAGATCAGCTAAGAGTGGGAAGGCTCCTGGGCCTGATGGCTTACCAGTTGAGGTCTACAAAGTATTTATGGAAAGTCTCCTGCCGGTATTGGTCCAGTTATTTAATGACTTTTTCCGAGGAAAGGCGGGTCTGCCAGATTCGTGGAATGAGGCAACCATTGTTTTAATTGCAAAAACTGGGAAACCATCAAGTGATCCTAATTCTTATAGGCCTATCTCGCTGCTAAATTGCGACTATAAAATATTTGCAAAGATAATGGCGGATAGGCTCAGTCTGGCTATTCCTAAACTAGTGCAGGAAGATCAGAAAGGCTTTATTAAAGGTAGGTTCCTTAAGGAACTCACTTTCACTCTAATAGGTATAATAGATATGGCCTCGACACATAAACTTCTATTAGCAGTAATAGCACTGGACGCCGCTAAGGCATTTGACCGAGTTAACTGGACTTTCTTAAAGGCACTTTTGATTCATTTAGACTGGGATTCATATTTTACCAACACACTTTTGGCACTGTATAATTCTCCCACTTCTAGAGTACTGATCAATGGGATTCTAACTAACTCAATTAAAGTAATGCGGGGTACCAGGCAGGGATGTCCCTATTCCCCTTTACTGTTTGACATCTATATAGATCCTTTGGCCTGTAGGATTAGGGGCTCAGATAAGATCCTCCCTTTCTCGGTAGAAGCATGGTCCAAGAAAATAGGTCTATATGCTGACGATATCATAATCTATACGTCTAATCTTCAGCAGACACTGGAAAATATATCAGCAATATCTAAAGAATTTGGAGCCGTCTCAGGGTACAAAATCAACGAAGATAAAACGGAAATCATGAGCTGGAATTTGGATCCTGGCCCTATAAAATGCAAATCAGAAATGAGATATCTGGGGGTTAGGATTACTCAGAACCTGGATGACCTTGCAAAAATTAATTTTGTAAGAATTAAAAGAGAAATAGGAGGAATGCTTCGTGGATGGAGTCATCTGTCTCTTAATTTATATGGTCGTACAAATTTGATAAAAATGATGGTCCTTCCAAAATTAACTTTTTTATTTGAGACAATCCCTCTTGCATTTAAAGGAGAATGGTTTAAGAAGCTTCAGAGTGAGGTTATTACATTTATTTGGGCCGCAAAAGGATCTCGTCTCTCGTGGACTAAGATAAGGCGAAAACTGATTAAAGGAGGGTTATCATCCCCGGATTTTCAGTTATATTGTTGGGCCTTTCAGTTAAAAAATTTTAGAATTCTTTTGAACACTCCATCGACTTCGGGTATTGGTGTTTTGTTGGCAGCTATGCTAAGAAGCTGCCAATATAAGGAATTTGGTTTTTTATATAAATTTGCGGATCCAAAATATTTCAAAAAAGTGCGCCTTAAGGTATTGCAGGCAGCAGCGGAACTTTGGTATTGGATCAGGAGGCTATTAAAAATCCCGTACTATGGTTAATATACTTCCATCTGGGACAGCCCAGGTTCTCCTGCATAGACCAAAGACGCTCTGGCTATTCCTCTAAGATCAGCAGGGGTAGAAATGTGGGGGCATCTTTTTCTAGATGGAAAGCTGGTCGGGTGGAGTCAGGGAGCGGCTATTTGGGGGCAGGCCATATCGAAGTTTAAATATCTACAAATACATAGTTGGGCCGGCAAAGTTGAAATCGTCGTGGGACTTCAGAATGAACTGGAAGAGAAGATCTACTCAAGTCAAGTGTATAAAAAGGAAGTAGGACTCTGGTATTGGTCAATGTTGGAGACGGCGGACGGCCAGTTCTCATTGCCAGAAACGTTGTGGAGGGATTGCTTGCCGGACATCGCATCTGACACTCAATGGCAAGTAACTATGGCTATCTTGTATAAAGTTGTTAAACCCGCAAATTTAAGGCGAAATCATCTCTTTACACTCCACAGAGCATACTGGTCTCCACATAGACTTTCAAAGTTCAAGCCTGGAGGGCTGGTGGAATGCCCAAAGTGCAGAAGTCCCAATGAGAAGGATATTCACATGTTCGTGGAGTGTCCAAATATTAAAGTATTCTGGGAGGAAGTAAGTAGCTGTTTATCCCAAGCTATTGACCACATTATTGAGGCAAGCCCTGAACTTATTATAACTGGAAGCTTGAATTTGCAGATAAGCAGTTTGGATGATAAAGTTAAACTTGTATTCTATGTGATACTTTTGGCTCGTAGAGAGATATGTAAACTGTGGGTGTCCCCGTTATCCCCAGGGATTTTAGATTGGTTGCGAGCTATGAGATTCACAGCTAAAATGGATACTATGGGTCCGACAAAAGATAAATGTAAATTCTGGACATTATTTTTGGCACATTTTGGGTGAAAAGTTTGTTGTTTGGGCAAGGTATAGGTAGTTTTCGTAAACATTTCAGTCCAATGATTAAGGTCTTGGCCTTTCTTGCCGGTGGTGTTCTCAACGTGACGGTGGGGTCCATCTATGCATCAATCTCTTTTAAAGGGTGGCATATGTAGAGAGGTGGTCGATGAATGGCCCTACTTGTGTGGTTGGCAACGGCCTCGGTATATGAGATAAAAAACCCATGGGCGGTATCGTGTGGTTAGAAATGGGTGGCGTAAAGGCTAATGAGGACAAAAAAAAGAAGAAAAAAAATATATATATGTTACGCCATCCTTAATAAATGTTCTTTGGATTTGATTCTCCTTATCATCGAGGAACTGTCAACCATACTCGGGGAGCTTGCAGCAGAAATTTCTGATCTGAAAACTGAGATTCAAAAACGTATAGAAGCAGAGGATTGGATAAAAACATTAAATGTCATGAACATCAAACTCGATGAACATGCAAAGAAAGTCCATGAACGTAAATTAAGGAAGTTCAAAAGAGACACAATTGACTATAAGTTAGACGAGGTCTATACATGGGCAAAGGCCCATGCCCAGAAAAGGGTCTTCAAAAAAGCAGGAACATCATCCTCTGAGGAGAGTATTGTCACTGATCATGAGTTATCTCTAAAAAGAACTGCTGCACCTGCTTTTAGAGAGAACGCATCGAGAACCATCAAAGGTGAAACACAAACCACGAGTGGCAAGCAGGCTTTTTAAGACCAGGGCCAGACTTCAAATTATCCACCCAAAGGGCGAGAGAACACAGAAGGCAACGAGTCAGGTGGGGAAAAAAAAAGAGTAGTAGAATCATCAAGGACACTAAGAAACCTCAAGAAAACTAAGTGATGAAGATCTCACAGTAGACTCTGAATGCCCAAGAACTAGCAGTATTGAACAGAGGTATTGCTTATGTTCCCACCTATGCATCTCATACTCTAGAAACTGAAATAGCACTCTTCAAATTTATGAGTACGTTGAGACTACGTTTGTTTTTCCACGCAATAACTCCAACCGAACGATCCTTGGATGACAACACCTTAGAGTGATTCAAGCCCAAAAGTATATTTATTGCACCATTCTCACACAAACCATTAGACAATTTTGAATTACTGGTGAAGAAAGATCTGCAAATGATTAAATATCAATTACCACTGTGCCCGAACCTCAACCCAAAGGAATGCAGTCATGACAACAGTCTTACCTTTCAACCTGCTGATAAAGCAGAAGCAATTGTGGTAATGGACAGAACATGAAAGAAGCGTTCATGAACATATTTTCAATGAAGACACCTACATTTGCCTCGAGTCAGATCCTAGAAAACAATTCTTGTCGGTCCTATCGACACTATTGGACAGAGCAGTTGAAATGGGATGGATCAATTATACAACACAGTAATTCCTATTTTCAACATATCCGCAACACCACAAATGTACATGCTCCCCAAGATACACAAAGATGCTTATGACCCTTCATTCCGACCCAGGCAGGATGTGGTTCGTTACATGAACCAGTAGGCAGATTGTTGGATTTCCATTTTCAACCCCTAGTACAGTCTTGGAGCACGTATGTCAAAGACAATACTGATTGTCTTCTAAAGTTGGAAAACATTCATAATGACATTACTCAAGACACATTGCTCTGGCCCATACATGTAGTGGCGTTGTACAGGTATATTCCCAATAGTGAAGGCATGGAGGCAGTAGAGTGGATGCTCCTTAACAATGAACAAGCGAGTACGGAAAGGGCTTTTTTTTAGAACTTCTGCAATTTTGTCTATATCACGGCTACTTTGCGTGGAAGGGGAACTTCTTTTTACAGACGACAGGAACATCAATGGGTTTTCTGGGAGCACCCTCGTATGCAAATATGTTTATGATCCATATCGAACATATGCATATTCTAAGTAAAGAACACTGAATGAGGAACCTTCCCACTCACATGAGATACATAGATGACACTCTGGTCATCTGGAGTAGTGACCGCCGGTCATTAGAAGACAACATCAATATATTAAATCAGCAGAACCTTAGCATTAAATTCAAATACCAAATTCATCTGAATACAAGCAATTTTTTGGATATTCTTATTAGTAACACTGACACAGGTTTTCAAACGTCTGTTTACAAAAAACCTACAGACAGAAACACAAGTTACATTTAAGTTTCCCTCCTCCGTCATTGAAAAAACACCTACCTGTATCCCATTCCATTTGTATATAAAGATTTTCATCGATTTATCAACAAACAGACCAACTAATCAATGAGCAATATGAGAGATATATGATACGTGGATATCCTCGGGAGATACTGGATTCCGCCAAGGATTGTGCAACTCGAAAAGAGCGCAAAGATTTACTAACACCAACATTACGATCCAGAACCCAAAGAGAGGTTCCTGTGTTGAATTTTTCTCACCAAGCTTTTAAAATTAAGAGTATCATTAAAGCAGATGGGAAGTTTTGGAACAAGAACCCAATTTTAAAGCAGTATTCATACACAAATCTCTATTTGTGCATACAAGGTCTAAGAACATCAGGGACATTTTGAAGACAAAAGCCCCTTTGAGTGGAGATGGCGCATTTTGCAATGCAGGGCGCGCAACAAAATTTGTTTTATTAATGTAATTGTTTACTTACCTGCAATTACCCATATTCCGGTGTTTACCACCCCCCACCCTGCCTCTCCCCCGCCCCGCCTGCCTGCCCCATGGAACTCCCTCCACGGGCCGTGGCTGCAAACAGGGTGACAACCAAACGACAAGCCTGCCAGCACGCTTTTCACATATATTCTGTGATACTCGTTTTCACTTATTCTTCATGATTACGTCAGTTTATTTTGTTTTGAATATGTTTAAGAAGGTGATTTGAGCACAATACATATTTTGTGACACTAGAGAGCTCGACTACAATTTCTGTGATAATATTTTCACAATAGAAGCACTGTAAATAAGTTTCACTTCTAACAGAGGTAGTCTGCTTGTCAGAACCACAGTGATCAATTTTACTTTGGTTTCCACATCATATATTATTCTTTGGTCTTAATAATGTACTTTACAGTATGAAGCATGGTCTGCTACTCCCTACCTTTAGTTCTGAACATTTCCTTAATGGTGCAACAGAGCAGTATGGAAGACTGTGAGTCAGTTAAGAACAATAACGTTTTTCAAGGAGTCCCAGTTGAATGGGTGTAATCCATATATCTATAAGCACGGAACCATGGGGATGTCGGCTTGCTGATGTTATGACGCAGACGTAGAATTACAGGCGGAGAACGAATGAGTACCAACTGAGCGACCGTTAGTATAGAGCTGGCGTGGGTTACTGTTTTAGTCTAATAGTAATGTTACCATTTATTCAAGATTGTGCAATGAGGCATTGACTGACACCTACAGAGCACGGGAAAGAGGTAAGACATATAGACTAGTTTCTACACTTTTTACCATTGCGATACGCTTACGGCAGATCACAGGCAACTTGGCTTGGCGCCTTCTTTGACATTAACACTTGAATCAATAGTAAGGGGGTACGTGCTACGGTTACATTGGTCAGAGCAAGAAGTAGTTTGTGATACTTACTGGTAGTTGGATGCACGGGTGTTTGCGGCATGCAAGTTTGATGTCATAATCATATCACCACTTGATTTACTCAAAGGCAATTGAATCCACGGGTATTTTTTATCTTACACGATTTATCTCACATACTTTTTTCCAACTAGGCTACATTTCACAGTTTACCAGAGGGTATTGCACCTATGATCACGGCTCATCTAAGAATTTTATGTTTGACATGTTTAACCTATTGAAACACATGAGTTTGGATAATGGTCCTTTAATTTGAATTTTATTTACACTTTTAATTAGTATTTGGATGGTTCAGCATGTTTGCAGACAATGATACGTGACCTTGTAGTACAAATTGAAAATCACAAGACGTTCTATTGAGTTTGTTTTTCGTGTTCTGGCAGGAGGCCCTTGAACAGTTGGTCGCATTAAAGTTATCCCCCTGAAGAAGGGTTAAAGTAACCCGAAATGTATTGGGGTCATCATAAAATGCACAATGAAAACATCAACTGATTTATTTAACAATGTTTGGATCATTGTAACATTGTACAATTTGATATGAGTTTTCAGTGCTTTATTGATTTGTTTTATGCAACAGTCACTTGAAAATATATTGAAAAATTAACTCACTACTTTGATTCTAGTCATATATGTTTTATTAAATGTTTGGTCAATTGATCTAATATTGTGTCGAAACCTTAGGGTTAATTGAGCAGTGCTCTTCGATAGGGTACCCATTTCAATGCTATAATCGTCCCTCTGCTGTTTTGTCAAGGGGAAAAGAAACCGGGACCCACCGAACTTTATGTAGCCTTCACCAGACCCAGGGATCAGGGCCAATGAATAAAATGTGGGAGTTTCATCCCTAAGGATTTTAACTTATGGTCCATTCATGCCAGGCAGACTTTGATATTTGCTTGGGGACGCCTTTTGTGATCCCCAGATTCCTTAGCGTTTGACCTCATAAGTTCATATATTAATAATGCTTTGATCAAACAATGTTTGGGGAGTCCCCCCAAACCATGCAGATGGTTTAATACTCACCGTGCCAGGGCCAAAGGAGAGCTTGTGGCAAGCCAAAGATGTACACCCCACAACAAGATCGCCATAAATCATGCTGGAGCAGTTTTTGAAAGTGCCCTTAAAAAGCGAATGCTTGAGTTGAAGAAGAAGTTAAGGGGCCACCTAGATACAGCGAATTCTCTGAATGATAGTGGCACATTTTGAGCCATTGTGAACCACCCCTTCTTCATAGACATTCAGCTGTCAGCCCAGGTGGCCAGGACTCCTGCTCAGGCCTAGGTGAATCACTTCACAGGTTTTTACAACCTGGAGGAGACTGAGCTCTCATTTTTCCCACCCCCTTCGACTGTTCTGTTCATGGTCGAGTGGGTGGAGGTGAGCAACTCTATCCACCCCTTAGCCTTAAATAAGACCAGAGGGATAATGCGGTCCCGGTAGACTTCCTGAAGTCATTGGACGTCTATAGGCCCCGGCCATCACCAACCATGTTAATCTTATCAGAGGCCCCTTTCCGCTGCATGGACTCGCTTTGTCAATATTCCACTATTCATAAAAGGGGACAGGTCTGCCTGGCCTCCTATAGAACCATTTCTTTAATTGATGTGGAGGTCAATATTACTGGGAGGGTTATTCTTGAGAGATTTAATTTGTGGTGGATGAGAGGTCCATTCTCTCTGACATCAAATAGAGGTTTAGGTCTAACAGGGGTAACGTTGAACAGAACCTCAACCGCCACCTTCTGATCTCCAAATATTCTCAGGTGAAGAGGGGTGCAATTCACTTGTCATTCATGGACTTCAGCTCAGCTTTTGATAAAGTTAACAGGGAGAAACTTTGGTCTCAGCTGGGGTCCATGGGGGTGGACCAAGCACAGGTAGCCTTCATCAGAGATCTCCACAGCAAACTTAAATAGGGTAGTCAAGAACATCCCAAATGGTGCATGCACCTAGCTGTTTGAAATTAAAAGGGGTGTTCGGCAGGCGTGTATCCTCACTCCTTTCGTATTTATAATGTATATTAATTAGATGGAGGAGGTTTCAATTAATATTAAGGCAGATATTCCCAGTATGGGCCAAAGGTAAATTCCAGTCCTTCTCTATGCAGAGCATGCAGTTTTAATTGCCCTGACAGCTAAGAGACTGCAACGTATTTTAGATTATTTTATCATTTTTATGAGCAATTTGGACCTTTCTGCCAATTAAAAAAACAAAACAGTTTTAATGGTAGCTGGTCCAAAGAAAATGAAATCATGCAAACTTTATACACAGGGTTTAGTTTTAAGCAGGGTGGAGAATTTTACTTACCTGGGTCTTCTTTTGAATTCTGGTCTTAGATGGACCCCGTTGTAAAAAAAAAAATGGAAATACATTGCAAAGAGCAATCTTGGGTGTGCACGATTTTGCCAGGCAAATCGGGCACAAGAACCCTAAACTTATCATAGAGGTTTACAATGCTAAATGTATTCCCATGGTAACTTTCAGATGTGAAATCTGGTGCCATGCCAACATTGATCCCATCCAGGCAATCAAAAACAGATTTCTGAGAAATCATCTATCTGTTAACCAGAGCACCCCAGCTGAAATTGTCCATGAGGAATTGGGTTCAGAGTTTATCTCAGATTTGATCAACATTCGTCCATTGCTCCTCTTGTGCTCTGTCTGGTATAAAGAGGATCTTCATCTGAACTGGCTCGTCCTCCAGGACTGTCTGATTTTGAATAAGTACACTCAGATCCCATGAATCTCATACATCAAGAAATCTTTTTTCGAATTAGGCCACCAAGATCTGCTTCTTGATTGGTGGGGCATTGTAAAAAAGGACCTGACCTGGGTGAAGCAGGGCTTTGCCCAGAGAGTGGCGGCTGAGAGGGAGAACTCTGACTTTGCAAAACAGTCATTCCAAGGCTGTGACATGGTTAAATTAGTATCAGGAATGAAGCCCTACCTATTTCTGGCTATGTCCAGCTACCATCGGTGCCTCTTAACATTCCTAAGACTAAATATTTTTCATCAATTGTTATTTCCAAAGGGTGTTTGGTTCTTGCAACCCAACTTACTCCCTTGTACCTGGGACCATGCCTCTATTTTCACCTCTATGCATATAGTTTTGCTCTGCCCAAAGGTATCTTCTTTGCAACACAAATGTTTAAGCCTTCTTTTAGCTGCGCTGGGATTTAGACAAAACAGACGGGTCTATTTATATCTGTAACGCTAAGTCACTCCCAAACTGTTTTTTTTCCGGGCCACATTTTTTATCCGGAGTCCTACATGCATCTTGCAGTACTGTGTTTTTCTCCAAGTTTCTATGCAGGATTTTAGTGCTTGTAGAGATCTAGTGTGACAATGTAATTGCTGTTTATGTATTTCAGGCATTGACTTTTTTACGAATGCTTTATTTAACTGGGCACATTTTTTAAATGTAAACTTGTATGATTTCCCTTGATGGTCAAATATAAGTTGAATGATTGAATTGCATATATATCTCTGATGCTGATTTTAATTTCATAGTAACAGTTGCTGCTAATAGTTTGTGAACCCCACACGACAATATTAAGGTGATATCGATCAATTATGGCGTGGAAAATTGCAAGAAACATTGGTGTGGTCTCATGGTGTGGTCTCATGGTGTTTAATCTTGAGCCAGGAAGGTAGAAAATGCACTTCCACCATTAGATGTCATCATTTCCAAATGTCACTACAACCATGGGAACAGAGAATGCAGTCAGTTCTCAAAATCGTCGGATGGTCAACTGCATGCTTTCTAGATAGGCACAGTGGATTGAGATGTTAGGTTAGTGTATTTAGGGAAAAGAGGTCATATACGGCTATTGACTATGAAAGGACAGTGGCTTCACATATGCGATGCATCACTTCACATGATTACTAGTAGCAGCCTAGTGCACTGCCCATATATTGCACCAATGGGCCGGACGCGCATTGGTTGAAGCTGCTGGTAGGGTGCGGGCACATGGAGCACACAGAGCTGCATATGCTGTTAATATTAAGCACCAAACTAGCTATTACTTTTAAAACATTTTATCTTTTTAAATTCTAAATTACCTTTGTGCCATGGGGGTTTTCATATTATTCCTGTAAGCTACTTTTTTTGTTGGGGCTTCAGTCTCCGCCTCCCAGTCCGCTGCCGCTTCCCGCTTGAGATGAGGAAGGTGGTACTCACATACCTCTTGCAGTGCACATCCGGCTTGGTTAGCAGACTAGTGCACTGCCCATAAATTACACCAAATGGGCCGGACGTGTGCAGCAGGCGTGCCGCTGGCACTCCGATGGCACACCTAAGGTAAGCCTGTCTGCATCAGTCCGCATCTGGACAGCTCCCAGCACCACAAACCCTGGCTCTCACCATCTAGAATATTATCAAGTCCGCAGTTATACTAAAGGACAACTTTTTGCCATGTGAGGGAATAAGAAAAATGAATGCACACTCCCTATGAATTTTAAAACACTCACCAAAGAGGGTAGGTTTACTTGCACTGACCGCCACCATTAATTTGTATCCTCTAAATTAGATAGCCCTCAAGTTTTGTCTCCCTCCCTCTCTCTAAGCCAATGGGGGATGACCTACACAGGGTTCTTGGGTAACGCCAGATCTATAATTCAAAATAAAATCATATTCTTTGAATTTGGCTCCTTACAATTGCCAGATTGGGTTTTTAATCACAGAAACCTGGGCCAAGGAATCCTCAGGCCCTGATCTGGTTGAAGCAGTCCCACCAAATTACAATCTTTCGAGATTAGGTAGATCAGGGAAAAGTGGAGGTGGGCTAGCAATCATTTTTAAGGACTCTTTTTTCTGTCATATAAATACCCTGTCAACAGCCTTGGACATTTGCAAAGCATTATCCTTCACTTTAAAAATGTCCTCGACAGAGTCTTTGGCAGGAATTTTAACTTATCGACCACCAGGACCTAGATCCACCTTTATCACAGAGTTTACTGGCCTCATAGAGCCTTACATAACTTTACCTTATTGGGAGATTGGGAGATTTTATTTATACCTACTGCAAGGTTTCACAGACATTCAAAGAGGCTATGTTGAGGTGTGGGTATTCACAATTAATAGACTCTGCCACCCACTGTGCTGGACATATTTTGGAATGCATTTATTTCAAGGATCATTGTATTAAGGATGGGAAATCCCTCCCTCTGGTTTGGTCAGATCATCATGCAATACCGTTTTCTCTGATGCTCCCGATAACTAAAAAGGTTGACATAAATGGTAAGAATAATGGGCTTAAAAGAAGTTTTAAAAACATCAATAATGAAATCTTCTCTCAAGCCCTAAAACAAAAACAATGGACAGAATGTAGTGGCCCCAATCAGGTGGCTATAGAATATTCCAAATGGTTAGATGCAGCAGTTGACTTTCTTGCCCCGCTTAAAGAAATGTATGTGGGTAGAAAAAAAACCTTCTCCTTGGTTCTCGGAAAGACTCAAGCTACATAAGCAATAATGTTGTCAACCAGGAATCTTTGCAGAGAGCAATACCTGATTCCCTATGGTGTAAGAGGGAGTTGGTCATCTATGCTTATCCGCTTGCTTTTTCATCTGTTCCTGATATGTTTGTAGATGTTGTTTTACCTGTGTCTGTATGTTTATCAAATTATCATGATGGTCCCGTATTGCTGGCAAGTTTGAATCAACAGTTGTGTGTTTAGGAAGCATACAGGGATGATAACCCAGAAGACAGAAAAAAGGAGATACTCCTGTGGATGTATGTGTTGTATTATTACAGGTGGGAGAGGTGTGGCACCGCGGCCAGGGCGACTGACGCTGGAATCTGGGGACCACGGTTCGATCCCCGGCTCCGGCGGCAGGTTAGCCCAGCACCATGTGACTCTGGGCAATAGCTCGCTTAATCTTCCCGACGGCCCCCAGCGCCTAGAGACCCTTACGGGTGATTGTGCGCTTTACAAATGTGGACTTTACTTTTTTACTTTTTTTACTTTATTATAAACAAATTCCACTAAAGGTAGAGCTTTATCCCATTCCGCTGTCCAGGTAAAATTATGCAACATAAGTTTTGTCCCATGGTCTGATTCACTCTCTCTGTTTGGCCATCAGTTTGAGGGTGGTAGGCAGAAGACAAACGGACATTAATGGCAAGGGAAGAACAGAGGGATTGCCCCAATTTGGGGACGAACTGTGGGTCTCTGTTGGAAATTATGGTGGTTGACAGGCCATGTGCCCGTACAAAATGGTGTATGAACAATGTGCTTAGTTCTTTAACTGAGGGCATTTGTTTCAGGGTATAGAAATGAGCCATTTTGGTCAAATAGTCGATGACCACCCATATAATGGAATAACCATTAGATTTTGGCAAGTCGGTAACAAAATCCATACTTAGATTATGCCAGGGCAAGGGTGGTACTGGCATAGGTTATAGTAAACCCGCAGGAGTTACATGGGAGGCCTTGGATTGGATGCAAGTGGGGCAATATTGAACATGCTGTCTGACATCATCTGATAAAGTGGGCCCCAAAAGGTTCTTTCACATAGTTCTAAGGTCTTTCTGAACCCAGGATGACCACAAGGACAGTATCATGATTCCAATACAAAACCGTATTGCGTAAGTCGTCAGTAGGAACATACAAAAGTTTTTTAAAATATATCAACTCTTTATTTTTAATGGTACCAGATGGTATGGGTGCAGTCTTTAGTGCTTGTTGTATAGGAGTAAGAAAATCATTTTAATCACTTAACGCAATAATTTTGTGTTCAGGAATGATAGGAATAGAAGGTTGCATTTGCTTATCAGCGTTTGGGTAGTTCAGTCGGGATAAAGTGTCTGCCTTTTGCTGTTCCTTACCGGGTCTTTAGGTGATTATCAAATCAAACTCATTAAAGAATGATAATTAGGTAATTGGTGTGGAGTCAATGCGTTCAAGTTTTGATAGAACTGAAGATTACGATGGTCTGAATAGATGGTGACTGTGTGACGGGCTCCCAATAGATAATGTCGCCATTCTTGAAAGGCCAATTTAATAGTTAATAACTCTAGTTCGGCACACAGTATAATTCTGCTCCGCAGTTAAGAGCTTTTTAGAGAAAAAGGCCACAGGATGTAGATGTCCTGAATCAGGGTCTCTTTGTGAAAGAACACCTCCAACAGCAACTTGGGAGGTGTCTGTCTCTACAAAGAACGATTGTGAGGGATCTGAATGATGTAGAATGGGAGCCTCTGTAAAAACTGTCTTAAGTACTTGAAAAGCATGTTCAGCTTTTGGGGTCCAATTGAACGTAATTCCTTTTTTTAGCAATTGAGTAATAGGAGAAACTATAGAAGAGAATCAGGGAATAAAATGCCTATAGAAGTTGGCAAAACCCAAGTATTCATGGCTTTACCTTCTGGTGAAATGACATAGCCCAAGAATTCAATGTTGGAGGCATGAAAGACACATTTGTCTAATTTGACGAACAAATGATGTTATCGCATTCTCTGTGACATCGCCCGGACATGTTCCTCAGTAGAGGAGGAATAAATGAGGATATCATTGATGTAACAGATGACAAAGACATACAAAAAGTCCTGCAAGACCTTGTTGATAAAAAACTGGAATGCCGCAGGAGCATTGCAAAGTCACAAGGGCATCACGGTGTACTCGAAGAGGCCAAATTTAGTCCGAAAGGCGGTCTTCCATTCATCTCCAGACTTGACTCTAATTAAATGGTAAGCGCCTCGTAAATCTAATTTAGTGAAAATTTTAGATTTTTTTACTTGATCCAATAGGACAGGAATTAGAGGAAGGGGATATCTGTTTTTTACAGTGACTTTATTTATTGCGCTATAGTCAATACATTTTGTCCACCATAAGCGTGGAAGGGTATACTCAGATGTGAGTCCCTTGCTCATTGCACCATCAGGATTTAAGCAAGCCGGGCCGACGACGCCTGAAATGGCAGAATCCGGTCCCCGGAAGCTTGTTTCCTTCCCAGTACAAGAATTGGCTTGGTAGTTTGGTTTGCCCTGTTCCCATCATGCACTGGGACAGGAACAGACAAATTTGCATTTAGCCAAGTTCTGAGCTGGGATGGTGCAGTGAGCTAAAAAACGGTGATGGATCAAGCCCTGATCTTTGGACTGGGTAAGAGTGGTCTGCTTTATTCAGGCACTCTGTTCATCACCACCCCCTTTTCTGAATCATTTTGTCCACCATAAGCGTGGAAGGGTATACTCAGATGTGAGTCCCTTGCTCATTGCACCATCAGGATTCAAGCAAGCCGGGCCGACGACGCCTGAAATGGCAGAAACCGGTCCCCGGAAGCTTGTTTCCTTCCCAGTACAAGAATTGGCTTGGTAGTTTGGTTTGCCCTGTTCCCATCATGCACTGGGACAGGAACAGACTAATTTGCATATAGCCAAGTTCTGAGCTGGGATGGTGCAGTGAGCTAAAAAACGGTGATGGATCAAGCCCTGATCTTTGGACTGGGTAAGAGTGGTCTGCTTTATTCAGGCACTCTGTTCATCACCACCCCCTTTTCTGAATCATTTTGTCCACCATAAGCGTGGAAGGGTATACTCAGATGTGAGTCCCTTGCTCATTGCACCATCAGGATTCAAGCAAGCCGGGCCGACGACGCCTGAAATGGCAGAAACCGGTCCCCGGAAGCTTGTTTCCTTCCCAGTACAAGAATTGGCTTGGTAGTTTGGTTTGCCCTGTTCCCATCATGCACTGGGACAGGAACAGACTAATTTGCATATAGCCAAGTTCTGAGCTGGGATGGTGCAGTGAGCTAAAAAACGGTGATGGATCAAGCCCTGATCTTTGGACTGGGTAAGAGTGGTCTGCTTTATTCAGGCACTCTGTTCATCACCACCCCCTTTTCTGAATCATTTTGTCCACCATAAGCGTGGAAGGGTATACTCAGATGTGAGTCCCTTGCTCATTGCACCATCAGGATTCAAGCAAGCCGGGCCGACGACGCCTGAAATGGCAGAAACCGGTCCCCGGAAGCTTGTTTCCTTCCCAGTACAAGAATTGGCTTGGTAGTTTGGTTTGCCCTGTTCCCATCATGCACTGGGACAGGAACAGACTAATTTGCATATAGCCAAGTTCTGAGCTGAGTTGGTGCAGTGAGCTAAAAAACGGTGATGGATCAAGCCCTGATCTTTGGACTGGGTAAGAGTGGTCTGCTTTATTCAGGCACTCTGTTCATCACCACCCCCTTTTCTGAATCATTTTGTCCACCATAAGCGTGGAAGGGTATACTCAGATGTGAGTCCCTTGCTCATTGCACCATCAGGATTCAAGCAAGCCAGGCCGACGACGCCTGAAATGGCAGAAACCGGTCCCCGGAAGCTTGTTTCCTTCCCAGTACAAGAATTGGCTTGGTAGTTTGGTTTGCCCTGTTCCCATCATGCACTGGGACAGGAACAGACTAATTTGCATATAGCCAAGTTCTGAGCTGGGATGGTGCAGTGAGCTAAAAAACGGTGATGGATCAAGCCCTGATCTTTGGACTGGGTAAGAGCGGTCTGGGGTAAGAGCGGTCTGCTTTATTCAGGCACTCTGTTCATCACCACCCCCTTTTCTGAATCATTTTGTCCACCATAAGCGTGGAAGGGTATACTCAGATGTGAGTCCCTTGCTCATTGCACCATCAGGATTCAAGCAAGCCGGGCCGACGACACCTGAAATGGCAGAAACCGGTCCCCGGAAGCTTGTTTCCTTCCCAGTACAAGAATTGGCTTGGTAGTTTGGTTTGCCCTGTTCCCATCATGCACTGGGACAGGAACAGACTAATTTGCATATAGCCAAGTTCTGAGCTGGGATGGTGCAGTGAGCTAAAAAACGGTGATGGATCAAGCCCTGATCTTTGGACTGGGTAAGAGTGGTCTGCTTTATTCAGGCACTCTGTTCATCACCACCCCCTTTTCTGAATCATTTTGTCCACCATAAGCGTGGAAGGGTATACTCAGATGTGAGTCCCTTGCTCATTGCACCATCAGGATTCAAGCAAGCCGGGCCGACGACGCCTGAAATGGCAGAAACCGGTCCCCGGAAGCTTGTTTCCTTCCCAGTACAAGAATTGGCTTGGTAGTTTGGTTTGCCCTGTTCCCATCATGCACTGGGACAGGAACAGACTAATTTGCATATAGCCAAGTTCTGAGCTGGGATGGTGCAGTGAGCTAAAAAACGGTGATGGATCAAGCCCTGATCTTTGGACTGGGTAAGAGTGGTCTGCTTTATTTAGGCACTCTGTTCATCACCACCCCCTTTTCTGAATCATAGTCAATACAAGAGCGCAATTCTTTATTCTGCTTGGGTACAAAGAAGAGCGGAGAACTGACTGGAGAAGTGGTATGCCATATAAAACCTTTCAACAACAGGTCATCGAGGTATTCTTTCAAGTATAACGTTTCTGGTTCAGACAAGGCGTAAACCGGACTGCATGGTACAGTGGCCCCTGGAACAAGATCAATTTGGCAGTCATAAGACCGATGAGGTGGTAATTGAGTAGCCTGTGTTTCAGAGAATACATCCTGGAAATCCTTATACTGAATAGGTATTGTTATAGTGTCTGTCTTGGTAGACAAGGAGTCTGTAATGTCTTTTTCAAGAGTGGAAGCACAATGTAAGGGTAATACAGGTTGTTGTCTGTTAGAGTAAAAGCAATGCCAACAATGTACAGAGTCAAGTGTAACAGTTCGTTTAACCCAATCAATTTTTGGGTTATGCACCTGAAGCCAAGGAATACCCAGGATGGCTCCAAACACAATATCAATTAGATCAAACTGAATGTGTTCTCAATGACTATCTGCACAAATTATAGTCAAGGGTTCAGTTTGAGTTAGAATTAAACCTGAAGATAACTTAGAGCCATTGACAACTCTAACAGGTTCCGGCATATCTTTTTTAATGGTGGGAATGTGTAAAGTATTGGCTAATCCGATCTCTAAAAAGTTTCCGGTTGCCCCAGAATCCAAAAGCATTGGTATAACTTTTCTCACCTGGTTAGAGAAAAGCAAGGTTACCATCAAAGTTAGAGGACAAGGAGTGTCAGTGATAGCATTTGCCAAATAATGATATGAGACCATGTAGCCCGAAGTAGCTGATGAGGAGGTCTCAAACCTTATCAGGCCAGGGAGTTTCCCAACTGAGAGTCTGCCTGGGGGGATTGTGAGGTTTCAGTGACACCTATAGCCTCACGAGAATTATTTTTGAGTAGACATTCCCTTGCGAAGTGTCCTGAGCGACCACAATAAAGACACAGATTAAGTCAACCTCTTCGGTCTTTGTCCTCTGTAGACAGAGGACCCCTGATTCCCCTATTTGCATTGGTTCTGGGAGTCTGCTATAGATGTCTCTTTCTTTTCAGCTTTTACTACCACTACTCGTGTAAAATCTCCACAAGTCTTTTCACCTTGACGTTCACCTAAACGATGATCTAGGCGAACCACTAAATCGATAAAGTCTGTACAATCAGTGGGAGGGTCAACAATTTGAGCAATAACATCCTTTAATTCATCTCGTAGACCACGATAGAATAGTGAGGTTCTTTTTTCCTCTGGCCATTCAGTTTCTGCAAGAAGTCTATTAAAGGTAGTGATATATGATAACAGATCTTGTTTTCTTTGCTTTAGACTCAACAGTTCATTATCGCTAGCTTGGACAAAACGATGTTTGGCAAAAAGCTTTTGCATTGTATCCCTGAATCATTGAAAATTATGTAGGACTGGATCATCTCTTTTGACGTATGGTATTGACCAAGTTGCTGCTGTGCCACCTAAGTATGAAAGGATAAATGCTATTTTTGTGGTATCATTAGGGAAGGCTGAGTGGCAACATACAACATGTAATTGGCACTGATTCATGAGGATACTAAATTTAGTCTGATCCCCTAAGAATCGCTCAGGAGGTGCTAATGGGAGAGGAGTGGGCGTGGTAACTGAAATAGTAACTGGCTGATTACCTAATGAATATGCTTCAGATAGATTCGATGTGGCAGTATCAGGAGAGCGTGGTGTGAAGTGAAAACGTGGTGCTTGGAGTACCTGCTCAGGGTGAACTGAATCATCTTCCCAAGGTGATTCTCGTGGTTTATATTGTAGAAGTTCAGATTGTGAATTGTGATTAGTTTGTTTAAGAACCGCACCCTCATGTTGTAAAACTGTAAAAGCTTTTGACAGCTCTTGTAGAGAAACGTCTTAGTCTTCTGGGAGATCCATCGACCAGACAAACATAAGATATTGTGGCTTGGCTTTATGTTAGATGAGGCTCAGCCAACTCACCTGAAGTCCAGGAATGTTTGCAGGGGCGATGGTAGTTCTCCAGTCCTCTTAGAACAACTCTCAGTGCTACTGAATGGGAACAGAAGCTCTGGCAGATGTTCCAAAAGGGAAGGGAAATTAGGAAGAGAGAGAAAAAGACAAGAGACAGCAACCGTCTGGACCTGCCAGGTTCTGAATTCTCACCGAGATGTGTTGCGTCTTATTTGTCAATCTGTAATCAAGTAGAACACTTACTTAAGTATATTAGTTTATAGCTTATTCTCAAGACAATATATGATTTCTGTTTGCTAGGTTTACCTTACATATATATTGATGATTACACTTGGATTCTCTCTTTTAAGCTTTTGGACCTTTTCTAAAACTGGGCTTTTATGAGGTGTTCTTAATGTATCTAAAATATACCTTAGAGAAACAGAGCACAAATGCATTAAATGGCATAATCTAGATTCAAATAAATCACTAGTTTCCTTTACAAGAGTTTAATACCTCGTAGTTTTGAAATCAGGGATTTTTAAAAGGGGTTTCTGTACTTCCAAAGTGACAAAATAATAACCTCAAAGTCTCAAAGTCCAAAGGTCATTTATCTTTGACTAAATAAAAGTTCCTTAAGTAATTGTCTTTTCAAATTTCACTAGTATCCACTGGAAGTGATTAGATGTTTCGCATCAGCGTTATTTTCTTCATATGTGATGCTTGTAGATTGCTAACGTGTCTGAAATAAGGAAACCAAATCTTTAAAATGTTCATCAAGTGTTAAAGAACACTCGCTCTAAATCCAGACTTCAGTTCACAGAAGCGTGATGTTCTTTCCAAGAATCTAGGCATTAATTGGTCATTGCGTGATCAAACAAACAAGATAATCTTTACTTAGCTTGTCAGCGATGCAGAGCGGTCCGAAGCTTGACTGGAGTACAGGAGTCCTGAAGATCTTCAACCCGTGGGAAGAAAACGTCAGGAGGGCCTCTTGAACAAGATGCTCGATCTCTTGAAGACGGAAGCAAAAAGCCAAGCATTGAGCTGTGTTGGGTGTGGCTATTTATACCCTACAGCTGGGCATTGGCTGTTACGTAATACAAGCACTTGCTAGAGGTTCCTTCTGGCAGGAAACAAGCTTTGGTAAATACTAACCAAGCATTGGCAAAACGTAGGGAAACAATGAGCACATTGGATCTTGCTTTATATAAGAACAAGGCATGACCTTAAGACACATAATAGACCATGTAACTACAAGTACTCTGGAACAGAGACATGACTCAAGAAAACACCCAAAGGATGGCGGCAAATCATACACGTTTGATGCCGCTGTGTGTTTTGTGAGTTTTGTGAGTTCCTAACACTTAAGCCCCACACTGTTTTATATAGATATGTGTCCCCACTGGAAAAATTGGTTAGATCTTTTGGGCTGGAGGTAATATCTTATGCAGATGATACACAGCTAATAGTATCTATCACTCAAGATATAGAAGCCTAAGCAGCCAATTTTACTAAATGTGTGAAGTTCGTAGCTCTCTGGATGAGAGCCAACTATCTGCAATTAAACAGTGATGAAACAGAGGTCTTGATGTTCGGTAATCATCATTCTGAATGGACCGACTCTTGGTGGCCAGAAACACTGAGGTCATGTCCCATTCCTGGTGAATCTGCAAGAATCCTTGGTGTCAAAGTTGACACCAGTTTTACTTTCAACCACCAGGTTAATAGGGCTGTATCCTCCTGCTTTTGGATCATAAGGACCCTTTGAAAGATATTTCCATTTCTTTCCCTTGGTGCACGGAAGCAAGCTGCTGTCTCAATTATTATATCTAAGTTGGATTATTGTAATGCCCTCCTTTAGGAATCCAACAGGTCTTCCATCAATAAACTCCAACTTGTACAGATTGCTACAGCAAGATTGGTACTAGACATTCCTAAATACCATTCAATCTTTGCTGCCATCAAGAATTTGAATTGGCTTTCAGCACGAAAAAGAATTATCAGACAACTGCGATCAACCAACCAAAATCGGCTTGTTGTACCAAGATACAGAAGGGCACTATGGTGAGGAAGAGCTTTCTCAGTCGCAGCAGCCAAGCTTTGGAACACACTACATTGATCCATATTCGGCTTAGAGTTACATCTTCTTTTCCATAAGGCTCTGAAGACCCGGCTGTTTGCCTTGGAAATTTGATCATCCATACTCTGCTTCACCAGTTATCTGTAACTGCATCAGCGCCTAGATGCCTTAGGGTATTTGTTTGCGCAATATAAATTGATCATTCATTCACACAAATAGGAGGTTACAGAAATTTGCCCCCACATGTCTGGACTCATGGTTATCCAATTCAGGTCCTCCGCCAGTCAGAAAACAATAAGCATAAACATTATCGTAAATCAAATCAAATCAAATCAAATTAGTCTTTAGTCGATATTTTCCAATCATAAAAGACACAAATACAATACATGCAATGTCATAAATTACCAATAAAAAATTAGGATTCCTTATAAAAGT
Organism: Lissotriton helveticus; assembly: GCF_964261635.1. Classification (NCBI taxonomy): domain Eukaryota; kingdom Metazoa; phylum Chordata; class Amphibia; order Caudata; family Salamandridae; genus Lissotriton; species Lissotriton helveticus. The sequence goes on along the minus strand of NC_136061.1, from coordinate 1,687,677,653 downwards.
ATCATTAAAAGAGGGATTTTTTGTTAAAAACGTACGATTCTGTATAAAAGTTAATATAATTAAATGATGGTAAACATGTAATCACTAGGATTATTATTTCCTTAAAAGTTAAAAAATAGAGAACAGTTTGTTCATGGAGAATACACACAGGAGACACCACCCTATATATATATGACAGCTAATTATTACGGAGGGGTAGCTGCTGTAACCTCCAGACTAATTTTCCTAAGGGCCCATGTCCAACTCAGAAACTTCACCATTGCTATAGCTACATCTTCACGTGTGTCTGTTTTCAGGATACGCAGCGCTGTTTGGCACGATCTTGTGCCAAGGTTTAGACAGATCATCTTCAGCTATTTGTGTCGAGGGCCCTTGTATGCTGAACACACAAACAGCATGTGGGCTATGGGCTCTTCCATCGTTAAACACGTAGAGCATTTGGTGTCTAAGGCGTTATGCAAATTTGACGTGAAAGATTTTATAGGGAGGGTACCAACTCTAAATTGATGATATCTTTTTATGTCGCTAGATCTTGCGATAAAATCCCAATATGCTTCAGACCTGAATTCATACTCATGTTCTAGAAAAATGCCTGTCAGGGAAGTGCTGCTCACCAGTGACACAGACTTAAGATTGACCATGTCCCTATATAGTGCTTCATAATCATTTGTGGATGGGAAAAGGTTACCTACTGGGTCCACCCACAAATGGCTGAGCCCCATATCAGATAATGTGCACTTGATCTTTTGCAGCCACTTAAATTTTGATGACATATCTGCTTCTCTAATATGCTTCACTGCATTTGCATATGGTAATACATCTGTTGATGTCCATAATCGCCTCCAGTAGGCCAGGGGTCTAAAACCCGCAGCCTTCTCAAATGAGGTAAATCCCAAATCTAATAGTAATGGTTTGAGGGGAGTCGATTGAGGAAGACCGGTTATGGATTTCATGAACTTATTTTGTGCGCAGAATAGGGGAGTTACATTTTCAAAGCCCCAAAGCTCTGCACCATAGATTATCGATGCTCTGATTTTCTATTTGTAGATCGTTAGAGCAAGCCCTACCGGTCTAGTGTGGGAAAGTCGATGCTCTTTCAGTAAGGCACCTGCTAATTGGTTATGCATGAGGACTAGTAGATCTATCTGTGGCTTCCAGTTCATCCTCTTGCCCATTGTTACACCCAGATATGTAAAGGTGTTGGTTTGTTCCAAGGAAACCTTGTTCATAACTACTCTGCCTTTCACTATTTTGTGTTTATGCAACACCATGAACTTTGTCTTATCGACATTTACTACTAGCTCATGGTTGTTGCAAAAAACAATAAATCTGTTGAGGGTACGTTGCAGACCTGATTGAGTTTTGGACAGAATAAATGTATCATGTATAACATTAATAGTGGTACCTTTGAGCTGGCTAGAGTGAGAGCATCGGTTGTATATGCAGTATAGTATGTAATAACCTTGTTAATGAATAAGGAAAAAAGAGTAGGGGCCAAAATGCACCCTTGTCTTACCCCCTTGTTTGCTGGAAAGCGATCCATTAATTTGCCCTGTTGTCCCCACCGTACCTGGGCATAGTTAGACTCATGCAGTTTAATAATAATATGTAGGAGCTCAAGAGGCATCCCTGTTTCCTGTACTGTGTCCCATAGCTTGTCCCGGGGGACCAAATCAATGCTGATTTTAGGTCTATAAATGCAGTGTAAAGAGTCTCTCCCCCAGCTAAAATCACAGTACTCCAGTATATCATCATAAACCTAAAGACTTGGTCGATAGTGCGAAAACCCGCTTGAAAAATGGATAGAATTTCAAGATCATCTATCCATGTGTTAACTCTACTCAACACGAGCATGGCCACCATTTTTTGTAGTGTCAATTAGGCTTATAGGCCTGTAATTACTTGGGCTGGCGCGGTCCACTTTTTGATGTATTGGTATTATTTCTGCTCCACGCAAGGATGCGGGAATGTGGGCACCTCAGGCCAGGGCATTAGATATAGTATGAATATATTTAAGCGAATTCTTTCTTTCATGTTAAATATTTTGGCCGGGATGCAATCCGGACCGCGGGCCCTGCCTGTAGGAACGGCGGCCAAAGCTCTTTTAATCTCCCCTATATCAAAGGTTAAGACATTTTCAGAGGCTATTTCGGGGTAATATGTGGGGGTGTCTACTGTGGCAGCAAATTGGGCCAGGTAGTGCGAGACCCATTGTTCTGGTGCCACAATATTGACTGGTACAGGCCCTAAATCCCCACTACCCCATTTAACTCTTTGCCAAAATTTCCGGCAGTTTTTCCAATTAATTGCATCTATTTTCATCGAAACTCTTCTTTGCCATGCGTTGCACTTTATTGTATTCTGACCGTGCATTTTTGACCTCCTGTGGTACTCCCGACCTGATTGTTTGGGAGAGGTGCCTAAATGCTGTCCTACATTCCCCGTCATACCATTTTGCTGGCCTTTGGTTTACATGCCTAGTGGATCTTTTATTCTTGGTTAAAAAGACTTTCACCTTAGCAAAAAGGTTCTCATGTGCCTTTGTAAGGGCAGAGAGAGTGTCATTGTGGGTATCTAGAGTAGAGACAGTTGTTAGTGTGTTTTGCACTGTTGTCTTTATCAGATCTAAAATACTACCATCTTCTTATACCACTGCCCATTTTAGCAGGCGACAGTCTTGCGACATAATTACATCTGCTGTCACTGTTTCAGAATATGCTCTTTGTAGTTCCAGACCCTTTGACTCTAAAGTTAGCAATAGGGGGTCATGATCACTCTCCATTCTACGTGGGTTCGTCATATCCAGACGTTGAGGCCATAGTTCTAGATTATCCCATTGTTAAAGGTGTGGTGGCCTTCGCTATCTGACAACGACCTCCCATTTACAGCCCTTAGACCACTCTCCAGACAATGGCTTTTAGGCGGGAGCACTGCCTTATTCCATTTATTAATTGGGGGCAATGTTAGGAACGGGATCCCCCAATTGTAATCCTCATCACTACTAAGGACGCAGTCTTCATAGCCGAGGGGCTCAAAAGTGCAGTTGAAATCGCCAGCAATTACCAAATGATTTTTCCCTTGATGCCTTCAATAAAGGTATCTAGTTGGGAGACACTTGAAGCTTTCCCACCCACCAGCCCTCTCACATCCACATTGACCAATCTTAAGTCTGGGTCATATTTTGATCGAACCTTAATGGCCAGGATGTCGGGGCTATCAATTAATAACTCTTCAACCTGATGACCAGAATGTTGTCTAACCCAGATAATGAGCCACCCACATGGTCTCCCTTTATGTCTTGCAGTAGCCGATTTACCAAAAGCCAGATAAACTGGATGAAAAATCATGTTCTGCGACCATGTCTCCTGAAAAGCAATTATATTGTGCCCCTCTATGAAATATGACCAATGAGATGACGAAATCTTAGATGGTAGGCCGGTAATATTCCATGAGATAAAAGTTAAAGAGGAAGAAGCTGGGCTACCACTTGTAGCTGGAGATATGGGGATCTCGGTACTCTCTAAATGGTTAAAAAAATGTTATCTCTGGTCCCGCATCTATGTCGGGAAAGAGAGTGGGCTGAATATAGGTGCTCCCTGCCAGAAATAAGGTGACTGGTTGTAGTCAATCGCATGCATCTAAATCAGATAAAGGGGCAAATCTATTAGCAAGGCTTAAATCTGAGGATTTGGGTAAGCTTCTTAGGAATGACCATGGCTGTCTCATTACCTCCTGGGGGTGACAGAGAGTCTCAGGCACGGTGTCGATCAGGGAAACACCATGGCGCTCATCCTGCTGGATTTGAGCGCAGCCTTCGACACCGTGTCGCATTCCATCCTCATTGACTCTCTGAAATCTCTAGGCGTGGCAGGCCAGGCCTTGGCCTGGCTGATGTCTTTCCTTAACAACCGAAGCTTTCAAGTGTTTTCTTCCAAAGCAGTTTCCGCCATCTGTCCATCTACCCGCGGCGTCCCCCAGGGATCAATTCTTAGCCCTTTATTATTTAACATTTATGTTAAACCCTTGGCAACCATAGTTGAACAGGTGGGGTTAACCCTGTTTTCCTACGCGGATGACACCCAGATTGTGTTCTCCTTATCAGGGAAAGACGAGAACGGTGTCTCCGCACTCAAGTCGGGCCTCACTCTTGTGGCCGATTGGATGCGGAGAAACTGTCTCAAGCTGAATGGGGAGAAGACCGAGGTGGTCATTCTGGGACGGAACAAACATCTATGGGGCCCCCACCACTGGCCCACCGAACTGGGAAATGCGCCTACTCCATCTGCTGCAGTTCGCAACCTGGGTGTCATCATTGACGACAGGCTAACTATGAGGCAACAAGCAACTAAGGTCGCAGCCATCTGTTTCTCAACACTGCGGTGGCTTTATAAGATTCTGTGGATGCTACCCCTCTCCTCCCGTAGAACCGTAGTCCAGGCACTTGTAACATCTCGCCTAGACTATGGCAACATTCTCTACTTGGGCGCAGACAAAGCCACCATACATGTGCTGCAAGTTGTGCAAAATGCGGCTGCGCGCCTACTAAAGAACGTCCCTAGACGCATTTCAGCCACTGCCGCCTTACGCGACCTTCATTGGCTGAGCATCCCTGAACGTGTTAAATTCAAGGCACTCTGTTACATGTTCAAGGCCAAGCAGGGTAGCGCCCCAGCATATATTCAAGGGCTGGTAAGCCCCTACAGACCCCTGCGCTCTCTAAGGTCATCGGACACTGGTAACTTTACAATACCAAGATGGAAGCTGACAAAAATGGGAGGCCGTTCCTTTGCCACCCTGGGTCCCAAATATTGGAACTCCCTCCCTTTGGCATTAAAATCAGAGACCAACCTACTCTGCTTTCGCAAGGCTCTGAAGACTCTGCTCTTCACTAAGCGTGACCAATAGTCGCTGTGGCCTTAAGCCAAGGTGATACTTTCCTCCTTCTTCTACAGTCTATCACTGGCGCCGGGAAACCCATTGTGGGTAGCTGTGCGCGATACAAGCTTAAATAAATACATTACGGAAGTTGGGCCCCTCCATTTTGAAGGATGGGAGTGAGGTCTATAAAATTATTACCCAAATAATCCAAAAGAAGCCTAACAACATACACATTATTAAAGTTAACAACTACACAATCTCCCCTCGCTTCCTTCCTGGAGGGTCCTATCCAGGCAGATCGTCTAGCCATAATCATTTGGTTATGCATATCACGGTTCCAAATCCCTAAACCCTTCAAAGTAGGTTCAGCCAGTGCATAACTTTGAATAATAATTGTTCTGTGGTTTCGGTTTGTCCTTCCCGCAATATTGGCACATTCCCCAGGACCACCATCAGCGGAGCAGCTGCCGGCGGAAGATGAAGGGTCTGGTCACCTTCTATCGAAGTGCTGTGTTCTAATCTTCCAGACATCGTCAAAGGTCTAGACCGTGAGTCCCTGGCAACAAAATGTCCTGTCTGGCTGGGGCACAATTACTGTTAGGGTTAGCCATTAGAGCATTGTTTGAAACTGTCACTGAGGTGGAACGTTCCATATTCACTGTCTCGGCGATATTCTCAACCATAACAACAACTGGATTGGTAACCATGGTGGAATTCTTCCTTGAGGGTAGTGGTTTCTTTGCAGGTATTTTGATGGATTTAACAGCAGCGAGATTACTTAGCTCAGGCAGAGGCTGATTTTTTCCAATAAATTATGGCATTGGCGGTAGCTTGATTTGAGCTATTAGGCCCTCATGAACACAAAAAATTAGACTTGACCTGTAATTCAAAGTTATTTAGTCTTTCTTCAATCTGGCTCAGTCTATGAGTAATAGGGTTTAGGGATGTAAGAAGTAGGTTTTCCAGTCTCATCCACATGGCCTTGTCTACTTCAGGGCAGTGAACGCCTGTTGGATCAAAATTCAGAGCTCTAGCATTAGGAGAGGTTCTATCTACTATAGTAGGTGACTCAATTGTAACACCTGCTCCACTATTGTATGTCCTGGATGTTTTTGCAGTTTTTTTGTCTCTGTGGGCCCCCTCCCCTCTTTCTCTTTACTGGGCGGTCTGGGATTGCTTTAGGAAGTGTAATTTTTGTTAGGGGCTTAGACCTTGTGGAAATTCGTTGAGTTGGGCGAGTTACAACAGGTTCTGGCTCAGTCTCACCAGATATCTGTGTGATTGATACTTCCAAGGTCGCATTTAAAGTCTGTAAAGGGTCACTCGCCTTACCAGTACTAGTGCAGCGGTCGGGAGTTTCAACAGATGCCAGGCCACCCAGAGACGATCTTTTGGACAGTAGGGGTTTGAGAGATGGGTGACGCTCTGTGATTGCAATCTCATGTTCAAGGACAGAGGTCGCTCTGAGAAAGAATTGGTCGAGTATCCCCACAATGCTTCCACTGGGGAATTTAATTGCATTAGATGCTCTTGTTCCAATTGAATAAATTGGACTCATGCTTTATATGAAAAACTGATGAATGATACTTTTTATTGTCATTCAAAAGTGTTGCTAACACGACCACTCATCTATTTGTACTGCATTATTGACCCAGGTCGGTTAGTTTTTTGTGGGTTAGCCCCTTAATACGTAATACTCTTGGTGCAAGTGCAGACTTGCAAGGGTTTTTTTTTCATTTTGGAATCTGCGGGTCCTACCATGTCAGAGAGGGAAACACTTTCCTACACCGAGGAATACATAAATAGCTTAATACAAGGAGACTCCAGGTCGACATTTCTAACATCAAACACTCCCAAAATGGACTTCTCCAAGAATGAGAAGATTAACAAATCGGAACGATTAGAAAAGAAACTTATCCGCACACACCTCCACGGCCATCTATTTACCAAATATCTGCAAGCAAATATTATACCTGCATGACTGCAGGTCCTCAATGAACCAGCAATCTTTGTAGACCATCCAAAAATCAAAGAGGTGCTCAGCTTTGTAGCCAACAATTACTTGCACCACTGAATGGTGCTTGGTGTTAAAACAGCTCTCGAGCAAGTAGAAAAACTGATGAAAGAGATCAGCGACTTGAAACAAGAAATAAACGGGGACTCCACCCTGGCCTACATGAAAGAAGCATTGGAGAGACTTGAGAAGACTATCAAAGAGTTTGATATAAATACAGAAGCAAAGAAACTGGACAAACTTGCTAAAGACGTGAGTTTCTACGATAAAAAAAACACATATTCATACCTCCATTAAACAAGATACCCAAGGACGCATCTACAGAGGTAGAGGAGGGTACAGAGGAAGCAGATGGTTCACTAACTTTTCAGATTAATTTGGCTCTTACAGCACTAGGAGCGACAGTGAACAAGCAAGACCTAGCAGCGGATATCACTACTAAGACCCATGGTACCAACCACCTCAAGGCCCACAAACATCTGGCACTCTTTTTCTAGAGGATACCCAGTGGAGACCACCCAGAGAAAGCGGTTACAACTGGAGCCGGACAGCACGAAGGTGGCAGAACCAACAGAACTGGGAGACGGGACGCCAACAGGGACAGAACCCAAAGCAGGTGAGATTCCAACCAGAGAACCACAGGGAGATTAACACCCGCCGGCCAACATACAGATGGTTGAAAAGCAAAAGAGCCCCATCATCAACCTGTCGGCATACACCCTTTCCAATGATGAAACCAGCATTCTCAGTAAGGGACTTTCCTTTGTGCCCACATCCTTTCCCACCCGTTTCAAAGTCAAAGCGGAACTACACTGTTTCTTTCAGAAAGTGGGACTGAGACATTTCTACAAAAAATTCTCCACCATCAGTATCCACATCGAATACTGGAATGCACACACCCTCCACAATCATGCCCCCGACTCACATGATGTCGCACAAAGTCTTGACTTTCGAAAGTGTGGTAATTCGCGATGTAATGAAAGCATGCTCAACCAAGTCATATGTGAAACACAACAGCACAAAAGGTGAGAATGAACCTCTGAACAAACTGAAGAACAACAATATGATATGTCATGTCATGTCAAAACAACTTTATTCGATTATTAAAAATCATAAAAGCATGCTATACAAAAAGTAAAAACAGTTGTTCAGATATATCATAAAATCAATTTAAAAGAAAACACAGTATCCCATTAAGAATAAGTTAGTCATATACATTACACTTGTGTTATCAAACAATCCCTCTCCTGTTGTACTGCTAGTCTTAACCTTCTACTGCGGGATGATGTGACCAGAAAACTTGCCACACCAAACATAATTACAGGCGATTCCATTAGTTGCAAGTGCCATAGTGCAGGTTTCGACTGAAGGAATGCTTTCTCTTTTAACAGTGGAAGAATAAACCTTTTTCTGGCATCATGATAAAAGGAACAAAAAAACGTAAAGTGCATAGTGTCTTGCAGCGAATAGTCATCACATTTACAAGGTGCACTGTCCTCAGGCTTGCTCCACCCCTGTATGTCACTTAGAACCATATGGATTTGGTTAAACCGAAATTTTGTCAATAACCATCTATGGAAGGGGATCGTAACAATGGAAAGATATTATTGCATGGTTAAGGATGAGATGAGCAAGTAATGGGCCCTAACCATAGGTTTACCTATTTCTTCAGATTCCCGCTCAGTCTCATAAGACTTGAGGAGATTTGATTTCACCCAAGTTAGGTCAGCTTTAGTCAGCCCCTCAGGATTAAAGAAAATATCAGGGCGCCCCAGTTTCGTGGGTATTGTTTTAATATAGGTTAGCCACTGAATTTCCTTCACCTTCTCAAGCTTCATACAATCCTTGATTATCTTGTGGTTTAATGTAATCCATAATAGATGGGAGCCATATTTATTGTATCTGCAATGTAACCCATCCCCAGCTCTAGGTGAATCCCAAAGGTTGTGGTTGATTGTGGAAGGCCCAAAAGGGCACGGAAGAATTTATTTTCTTCTCTTTGGACGGAATCTGCTTTTAAGTATTCCCAAATTCCCGCCCCATACCTGGATATTGACATGGTTTTTGCCTTGTATATGGCTAAAATTGTTTCACACGGTTTTCCACCCAGTCTTTTTGCAAAGCCTAGTATTGCAGCGGCCGAGCTTCTCACTGCGTTCACCTTAGTTTTCAGTTGCGGGGCCCACAGGTCATTGTCATCAAACACGACCCCTAGATATGTAAACACCTTTACCCTCGAGATTACTTCCTTATTACAGAAGAATGCTTTAATATTATTTTTTCTCGCACCTATTGACATAATGTGTGATTTACCATTATTAACCACAAGGTCCAGAGAATTCATAAAGACTCCAAACGAGTCTAGTAGTCTTTGCAGACCGAGGGGGGTGCGTGCCACTAAAACGACATCATCCGCGTATAGGAGTACAGGGATGGACGTTCCTCCTATACGCGGAATATCTAATGTTGCCGTCAACAGGTTTTCTTCGAGGGAATTTATGTATAATGTAAATAGCATGGGGGCCAAGATGCAGCCTTGGCGTACCCCCCTGCCTGACTTAAAATCTGCAGTACATCTCCCCACCTGCGTCATCCTTAAGGAAGCCTTTAAATCCCTGTGTAACTCTGCTAAGAAATACACCAAGGACCGATCTAGGCCTAGGTTCAACAACATAGTCCACAGCCTCGACCTATTGACTAGGTCAAAGGCCGTGGACAGGTCCATAAAACCCAAAAAGATTGAGCCCTTTGCAGCCTTTGTGTATTTGGAGATTAGTAGATGTAAATTTAAACATTGGTCCTCCGTTCCTCTACCAGATTGGAAGCCATACTGAGCATTTGTTAAAACTTCATTCTCCGTAACCCACTGCATTATTTTGGCTAAAATTACCTTCCCAAGAATTTTTACAGAGGAATCTAGTAGGGATATAGGCCTATAGCATCTGGGGTCTCCCCTTTGACCCTTCTTAAACACAGGAATTATAATTGAGCGGGACCAAGATTTAGGGAAACCATCTACAACCGTCTTATTAAAAACATTTGTCAGTACTATCGCCCAGTATTTGCAGTCGGCTTTGTAAATATCAGAAGGAACGCCATCTGGGCCTGGGGCATTGTGCCCAGCCGTTCCCTCTTTTGCTTTCTCAACTTCTTCAGGAGTGAAACTAATTGGTGCCAGTGGGGGGGTCAGACAAAGATACCTCAAAGCATTCCAGCTCAATGTTACTTCCATATATATTCTCAAAATGGCTTAACCAATCCTCCTCAGAGATATTGGCTTCCATTATCGAGTTCTGGGTACCCGTGAACAAGGGGTTATTAATAATTGAAAAAGGAACTTTGCAGATGGACTGCCATCTGTATGCCAGGCGCACTGCTGGGGTAACGTATTACAAAATTATCTGATGTATAGCGCAAACAATATAATCAACAATTTGTCAATAAAGTTATGCTTGTTCTGATGAAAACATAGAAAAATAAAGAAACCCAACACACGAGTTTAAGTACATATCTTTTGTACTGAATGAAATGAAAGAACTGTAACAGCAGTTATCAATATATCCTGAAAAGCTTATACACAAAATCAAAATCTGAACAGTATTATGACTTTCAAAGTCATGCACATTACTAAATTCAATCGTAATTCTTGATCAAGCCCAATGCATTTCGGGATGCAATCCCTTCTTCGGGGGCCTTGTGACAAGAAGTGACTCTAGTATATCTATCTCAATGCAGGATTGTTAATGACTTCCTGTAGACATGGTAACCATCAAGGCAGATATATCTGTGTTGTTTCAGAACCATAAAACACCTAGAAGCCAATTCCACTGATATACGGTAGGCAACTCCTCAATCCTCAAACTTCATAGATAGAGTTCTATCAAGCGGAAACGCCTTTGTGTACGGCTACTAGGTTGCGGAGTTGGTCTGGTTTCAGACTCTTCGTGCGCAGAGTCTCGTGTTTTCTGAAGTTTGAGGATTGAGGAGTTGCCTACCGTAGTTGAAACTTGCATTCCTGAGACGGTAGAGAGAACATTCCCAACCCTTCCCACATCATTCTGAGGTATTACAGCTTTGGGGGCCTTTGGAGGTATGACTGGCCGCTGACTAAGGGAGTGGTCCTGGGTCAATAGATAGTCATTTAAGCGTTCACATTTTTTCATAATCCCACTTACCTAATCATTCAATGTTTCAATAATGTCTTTTGATATCCGGATTAAAATGGTTTCTAGTCTCTCAGTAAAGATTGTTTCTACTGTGTCCCTTATAGCATCTTCTAGATGGCTTGGTAAGATAGACCCTCTATTTATCGAGTTTATATTAGGTGTGTTTGTCTTTTTGTGCTGTTTCTTTCCATTGCTCTTTGAGCCGTTTTTTACTTCTTCTAAGTGCACGATCCCGCTTGGCATATTCCCAGACGCGCTCTGTTCGGGACTAGGTGGAATATTAGGATCAGGTATTACAACGCTCTTCGAATTATCAATCACGATCCTTGGCTCCAAAGGGATATGGTTAGTAAGTGGGCTTACAGTGGATGACAAGCCCTGTATCTCTATGTCAGGGCCTTCCAGACCCAATTCACGTTCAGTAATGGTGATTTGGTTTGTCAATTCCCCCACAGCCGAAGTTAAATATGAAATAATGCTTGTGGACTTTCTGGGAACTTTTGCTTTAACACCCCCTCCTGTGATCGATGTCTGTAGTTTCCACTTACCCATTTTTCTGTAGCTCTCGTTAGGGGGGTTGCCCGACCCGGCCCCTGCAGTCCCCGGACGGCCACAGACGGCCCGCCCTTTCGCCCGGCAATGTCCACGCGCGTACGCGACGCGGAGGGGGCTCACGATTTTTATGCGCCTCTAGTCTCGCTATCCGGCGGAAGTGGGCGTGTTTTGCAAAGCAGTCTGGGAGCTGTAGTCTCCCAGACAGTGGAAGGAAGCAACTTCATGCTCCACCGGCCGCACAGTTGCTTGATGCCTCTTGGCAATCAAATTATTCACCATATTATTGTCATTTGATTATTTCCATTTTTAAACTGTTCATCATGTATTTAATCTAAAAATTTCAAACTCTATCATTAGTCCACAGATGGGTAATTATGCCTTTTTCTAGATTCCAATGTACATGCTGTGCCCATCCAGACCTCTTGCATAAACATGACAGATGCAGGGGGTTCATCCAAAACAGCGTTTATTAAAACCAATGCATTTCGAGCATCAAGTGCTCTTCATCAGGGTACGCTGAAATCAATACAGAAATACATTTCCATTAGTATCATCTACTGTTGTAAATATATTTAGTCATTGTTCTATAATGATACCAAATGTGTACAAAATCATTCGTAGCATAACTCTCTTTCAAATAAACTAATTTTATAACACCCTCAGGGGCCATCTCACATTTCTCACTAATCCTCCAGAGTTTTACAAACTGAGAAATTAACTCTTTTTTCAAAATGATCTATGCATCGACATTTGTCACTGTTCTCCTGTACCTCTCGAAAATACCATCTTTTGTGTTTCCAATATCCCCTTCCATGTTAACAACCCACCACTTCCCTGTCGTGGTTATAATAATCTACCATCACCGCATCTTGCACTGACTTATTTAATTACGGTCTTCCGCTCTTCCAACATCTTAACCAAACAGGCCGCTTAATCCTTCACTTTCACCCAGACAGTGCCGAGGCCGTGTTTAACATACTCTAACTCGGTGCTTAAAGCAAATCAATCCTCATACCTGTTACATGCGCTCACACTACTCGTCAGCCAAGTGCTTTTCTCAAAGTGAACCATTTGCCTCCCTTGTTTTCAACCCTCACTCACGACACTCCCCTTTCTGATTGCACTGCTAATTGCATGCTAATACTCTCCCGCTGTTAAGGTGTTTCTTGAGGCAACAAATCTATAGGAACTACATGACCCTTAATGCCGGTGGCTAAATCATCAAATACTACACATTCACATACGTTCTGAAAGGAGTATTCTCATGCGTGCTACTACTGAAATGTCCCAGAATACTCTGTTGATCGCCAGCTTGTCCATACAAAATAAACTCCGCTTTATTCAAGAACCCAGATGGTTGCTCCGGCGTGTGAACCGTTTTTTTAATCTCTTTATTTCTATTCTTCGTTTTTGATCTGACGGGTGCTACCCCACCTGTGGGTTTCAGTGAAATGCAAACATTTGGGGGGTGTGGGGTGCACTCCAAGTCTCAACTTTTTCAACCAATTTGTCCTTGTTCCTCATTAGCGTGTAGTCTCCCCCCATTGCGGCCCGGCGGTGGAACTTGCGGCGGCGGCAGGGGAGACCAACCGCGTCAGGGACCCAGACGAGTGTGGCAGGCAATTGTCCATCAGCCTCCAGCCAGTAAGTTGTGCAGCGTTATTTGCCCCCCCCCCAACGATATGATAGTAATCAAACCGGCAGATAAGGGTGGTGCAATTGTGGTCCAAAACACACTTGACTACAAAGTAGAAATATGTTGGCAACTACGCAATGGCATAAGTTACAGCCCTGTCACCACAGATCCCACTAAGGAAGTCAGAAGACAAATCCGGCTCATCATGATGTATATATGTCACCAACACCTCTTCCCTGTCCTTCACCCACACGCTAACACTTGACCCCATACCTATTCCTTTTTTCTATCCACACCAAGAGCACTGTATAAAATAAATTGCACTGTGATATAATTGGGCATCTGTGTTGCCTTCATCTATTAATGCTTTCAATTTAATTACATTAGATGCTCTTTTTCCAATTGAATACATAGGACTCATGCTTTATATGAAAAAGCATGAGTCCAGTAAATGCTACTTTTTATTGTCATGCAAAAGTATTGCTACCACGACCACTGATCTATTTGCAATACATTACTGACACAGGTCGGGTAGTTTTTTGTGGGTTATCCCCTTAATACTTAATAAAATATATTAAACACACATTATATAATTTTAAGAGAATTTGGTAGTGGTGTTCCCAAATGGGAATAACCGCACCTTCACATATATAGTGGGTCGATAGTAATCACCAGACAACAGTACAATGGGATATAGGTGATCCCAACGGAGTGCTACAAGGACCACTGTCACTCACTACCCAGTGTGACTAAATGCAAATCCGAAGGATTTTGCAAAATACATAAACAACAAAATAGGTCAGATGTGCACAATCCTATGTCAAGTAGCAAGGTTATGAAATAATAATCACAAAATTCCTATATCAAAAAGTATAATAGTAACATAACACATGATCATCATCTAATACTTATTTTATGAGACAGAGGAATTAAACAAGAGTTCCTAATGAATCTGTTATTGATTTTATTCGAGAAGCCAATACTTTTCATCAAAGGAAACAGCCAACACGTGTTTCGATGGTACAAGTCTGTACCATGACTTTTTCAAGGCTAAGTGGACTGGTAGGTGTGGTATAGCAAGAAGAATGATAAGGGTGTAGTCGATCACGTCTGAATTCAGTAAAACACAATAGGTGTTGTGGACACAAACAACCGTGGTACGAACGATGCCTGCGGTGAGGCGAAATACGGTCAAAAAGATGTCAGCTGGTGTCCACTTATGACCAGGATGTATAGTCTGCTATTAGAGTATAGACACTATCGAGAAGATGTACGTGTAAATCCTATCAGAAGACCGATATGTAAGACAACTTGCTATAAGAACCTACGGAAAAATGCAAATAGGCCATAACGAAAAATTTACAAAGAACAATTAGAATGTCTGATAAGGAAATATCTAAGACAAAAGTCGGTGTTTAGAAAACTGTCAAAGCCCAAAGTAGAGGTCGGTGCCAATGAGAGGCATCTCGTTATCATGCGGACAGCGACTCCTTACTACAGACTTGCTGTAACTGCGTTGGTTTTGGTGTGCGTTTACTTAGTGCCTCTCATGGGCACCGACCTCTACTTTGGGCTTTGACAGTTTTCTATCACTGGATGTATACTTGTTAAATAGTCTAGCTTGTGCCCTCCTTTGTAGGTCGACTACCCTAGGGCCTAAATTTAAACTATACACAACACTCACTCAAGAGGCACAAAGTCAACAACATATATTATGCACACTGATAACACAGATTGATAGAGAGACTTGTCTTCATGAAAAATTCTTCTTTTATTCTTGATCCTCACAGCCAACAGGTTTCACCTCAAAGACAGAATTAGAAATACCTAGGAGTAGCTCAATGAGAGATATGAGTTTCAGTTCTTTGTTGCAGAAAATAAATAATGTTTGTAGAAATATATGTGAGTATGTATATTTTCTCTTCCTGCACCTACAAGTTGATTTGGTCATAATCCAATCCTATTTACTTAGTTTTCTATGTGTAAAATAGAATATTGTGTTTATTCTTCAACTACATACGCTGTATCCAGTTTTGGAAACAAAATGTGAATTTCCTTTGGTAGTCATGCCTGTAATAGGGATGTCACAGCAATTATATTTTTTCCCTATAACAGATGGTCGTATCGTTGGAGTAGACCTTTTATAAATTACCTTTGAAGATAATTTTTAAACAATAAGTATACATGTTTTAGAAAATTTAATGACTACAGTTGTAACATTGAAATATTCATACATTATTGTATAGCGTTATGTTGAAATTGAAAACTGTGATGACTAAAGCACGTGTTTTGTGTATGCACAGAGGTTTATTATCATGTGCCGACATTGTTCATGGGCCATGAGAACACCCACTTAGAATGGCCAGTTTCGAATACTTGGACAGGATGGAGAGTCTCAGTCCAATTTATATCATTGGGCAAGAGACAAATGTATTATGGCAGCGGCCATGATTTATATAGGACGATTTGCGTTACAATTATGCAATTCATAAGTATACGTGCTAAACACATTACTGTATGATGAACGTTGGCTTTCTCTGTTGCTGATGATCAAGAGATGCGCTCTAGTAATTGACCTTTCTTGTGTTTATATAAAGACACAAGTGTAGCAGTCCACATTGTACGAAGTGTGGGACAATAAAGTTATTTTGGATTTAACACTGAAGAAAGAAACAGCAGCGATTTTATGTAGCATACGCTGCTGGTAGTCTATTGGTTACTGCCAACGCTGAGAGTGTCATCATGTGACGCAAGGTCGACCAATCTTGGTAATTTGCTTATGGTTAGCTTGTGTCTGTAATAGTAAATCAGACGCGATTGGACACCACTGGTATTCGTCATGACATCATGTGTCAAGCAGACAGGTGACGATGAGTCTAACCGTGCATCATTGGCCGGTGTTCGTTTAAACTCACGGCGGGGAAATTAATCTTGTTCATGTTATCTAAACCGGGGTGGATTATCACATCACTGTTGGGACGTCTGTAGGATTTGGAATTTTGAATTTTAGGTAAGTGAAAGTTTGTCTGTTGTTTATGTGTGAATAATATCGGGAAACATGCTTGTAGATCGGAATGTGTGCACGGATATACTGGCATGCGTCCTGTAAAATAATCAGATTGGGAATAGCATGCATTGTGTAGTAGAACTTGGATACATGATTGTAAAAGGTCGTGTTACGTCGTAGGAGACAAATTTCAAATAGATTGGTCATTTACGTTACTTACATTGATTTAGGAGGCGGGATGCATTATAAAAATTAATGTATATCTCGCCGGTTAGTTTGAGCTTTGGGCTTTGACAGTTTTCTATCACTGGATGTATACTTGTTAAATAGTCTAGCTTGTGCCCTCCTTTGTAGGTCGACTACCCTAGGGCCTAAATTTAAACTATACACAACACTCACTCAAGAGGCACAAAGTCAACAACATATAATATGCACACTGATAACACAGATTGATAGAGAGACTTGTCTTCATGAAAAATTCTTCTTTTATTCTTGATCCTCACAGCCAACAGGTTTCACCTCAAAGACAGAATTAGAAATACCTAGGAGTAGCTCAATGAGAGATATGAGTTTCAGTTCTTTGTTGCAGAAAATAAATAATGTTTGTAGAAATATATGTGAGTATGTATATTTTCTCTTCCTGCACCTACAAGTTGATTTGGTCATAATCCAATCCTATTTACTTAGTTTTCTATGTGTAAAATAGAATATTGTGTTTATTCTTCAACTACATACGCTGTATCCAGTTTTGGAAACAAAATGTGAATTTCCTTTGGTAGTCATGCCTGTAATAGGGATGTCACAGCAATTATATTTTTTCCCTATAACAGATGGTCGTATCGTTGGAGTAGACCTTTTATAAATTACCTTTGAAGATAATTTTTAAACAATAAGTATACATGTTTTAGAAAATTTAATGACTACAGTTGTAACATTGAAATATTCATACATTATTGTATAGCGTTATGTTGAAATTGAAAACTGTGATGACTTAAGCACGTGTTTTGTGTATGCACAGAGGTTTATTATCATGTGCCGACATTGTTCATGGGCCATGAGAACACCCACTTAGAATGACCAGTTTCGAATACTTGGACAGGATGGAGAGTCTCAGTCCAATTTATATCATTGGGCAAGAGACAAATGTATTATGGCAGCGGCCTTGATTTATATAGGACGATTTGCGTTACAATTATGCAATTCATAAGTATACGTGCTAAACACATTACTGTATGATGAACGTTGGCTTTCTCTGTTGCTGATGATCAAGAGATGCGCTCTAGTAATTGACCTTTCTTGTGTTTATATAAAGACACAAGTGTAGCAGTCCACATTGTACGAAGTGTGGGACAATAAAGTTATTTTGGATTTAACACTGAAGAAAGAAACAGCAGCGATTTTATGTAGCATACGCTGCTGGTAGTCTATTGGTTACTGCCAACGCTGAGAGTGTCATCATGTGACGCAAGGTCGACCAATCTTGGTAATTTGCTTATGGTTAGCTTGTGTCTGTAATAGTAAATCAGACGCGATTGGACACCACTGGTATTCGTCATGACATCATGTGTCAAGCAGACAGGTGACGATGAGTCTAACCGTGCATCATTGGCCGGTGTTCGTTTAAACTCACGGCGGGGAAATTAATCTTGTTCATGTTATCTAAACCGGGGTGGATTATCACATCACTGTTGGGACGTCTGTAGGATTTGGAATTTTGAATTTTAGGTAAGTGAAAGTTTGTCTGTTGTTTATGTGTGAATAATATCGGGAAACATGCTTGTAGATCGGAATGTGTGCACGGATATACTGGCATGCGTCCTGTAAAATAATCAGATTGGGAATAGCATGCATTGTGTAGTAGAACTTGGATACATGATTGTAAAAGGTTGTGTTACGTCGTAGGAGACAAATTTCAAATAGATTGGTCATTTACGTTACTTACATTGATTTAGGAGGCGGGATGCATTATAAAAATGAATGTATATCTCGCCGGTTAGTTTAAAGGATGTCATTACAGTTTTTCACTTTTAAATGAGTTTCGCTAGTAAATAGAATAGAGGTGATTAAATATACCTATGCATTTTCGGAGCTATAAGCAAATGATTATTCCATATATTGGTTCCTCGATAATGCGGGCGAGGAGAATCACACTGTACGCATAATGCTATCTTAATCGGACAACGCAAAATTGGATAATGGTTTTTAAATAGTGGTTTTCCTCATCTAATATATAAGGAAAACCTTTCTCGTATGTACTGCAAAAAACAAATGGCGTAGTTAAACCAGAAGATGCGTTCATAATGTTGGTTCATGAATTTTGCTTCACAGAACGAACTGAGGAGACAGTGACTTGCACAAAACCTGTCTGGAGCCCAAATCGGCCAACTATCAAGCAAGAATTCTGATTGCTTATACTGCGCAGTAATGTCTAATGTGACAAGGTACATGCACATACGTTTTGGCATTTTAGTTTAATACAAGTAATATAGGATGGTGATTATTTTAGCCATGGTATTAATGGATAGGTAGTAAGACGGTGTTGAGTGGTCGTAATAGAGACTGCGTTTTTTCTGCTCCAAGGTATTTGTGTTTGAATTGTGTTCTGGTGGACTATCCATCGACGTGCAAGGCACGTGGAATAAAGGCTTCCACATCAGGTAAATAAAAAATGTATTGGATTTGATCGATGATGTGGTTTTAATTTCACCTAGACACTGGTGTTAAGTTTCAACAAAAAAACACAGGTCAAACATATGACTTGTGGAGTTAGTTTGTGTATCGAATTGGTTTTCCCCCTTAGCTGTGGCTCGGATAGTTTATTGTGGTCACCGTATGTATGGCACAACTAAAAGGGTAAATACCCTCATTCAATGGTTGTTGCCTTCGGGGTTGATTTCAACCTCGCAAAGACTGACTAGATGTGTGGTTTTGTTGGAATGAGTTATTTGGGTCCTAGTACTCTCTGCTATTGCTCATCACTTTATTATTGCTGATGGTGTCATGTGGTGGGCACAATCAGTGGCACTGTTTCTATCCTGGTTTAAGAACATTTTTACTATTACACATATGGTGTGGGTTTCATGATCTTATGTTAGATAGGTATTTATTATTAAAGATCTGTTGTTTTTAACAGCCCTGATAAAGCCCTTTGGGGTGAAACGCGTTGGCTGTGAGGATCAAGAATAAAAGAAGAATTTTTAATGAAGACAAGTCTCTCTATCAATCTGTGTAATCAGTGTGCATATTATATGCTATTGACTTTGTGCCTCTTTGAGCGAGTGTTTTGTATAATCTGGAAATTAGTAAATGTGCAAAGTGAGTGAAGAATTCGACAGTGAAGCCGCCTGGGCCAGGTATTTTGTCCTTTTTGAGTGTTTGCAAGGCCGTAAGAAGCTCCTTTTGTGTAAGGTCAAATTCTAAAAGTGAAAGATCTGGGTGTGTGACAGAATTATATTTAATATTTGAAAATAATTGAGAAATAGAATGATCAGAAGAAAGAGTTTCAGAAGTGTACAGCGTTTTGTAAAATAGGAGAAATTCACTCAGGATTTCTTCATCTTTGAACATCAGTATATGACCTTTATCAAAAATAGATTCTATATTAAGTTTATTGTGTTTAACCATCAAATAGTTAGCTAATCATTCTCCAGCTTTATTCTGGCCACCATAAAATTTTGCACTGGACTTCAACAGATAATTAGAAGCATTGTTAGTTGATTCTTTGTTAAATTTAAATTTGGTATTTATAAGTTCAGTTAAACAGGCTTTTGACTTGAAAGAAAAATAAGAGTGTTCTAACCTCTTTATTTTGGTTAAGAGGGTATTCATAGTTTCTTATGCCTTTTTCCCCTTTTTAGACACATATCAAATAATAAAATCTCTAGCGGAGGTTTTGAAGGAATCCCAAATTAAATAAAACGGCAATGTATCTGATTGATTGAAGTGGAAATATTCATAAAAAAAGAAACAAAGGAGGATGAGAATGTCGGATCCAAAAGTAGGGCGTTATTGAAACGCCATTTCCGAGCCAAATTGGGTTTCTGTAAAACATCTAGTTGAATGGTAACAGGGGCGTGATCAGATATTAGAATAGATCCAATATCTGCTGCCACTAATGATTGAGATATATTGTGAGATACAAAAAAATAATCTAATCGTGATTGAGTGTGATGGGTTGGGGAGTAGTAAGAGTATTCTCTCAATGTAGGGTTGCAAAGTCTGCAAGCATATATAAGCCTGTGTTGCTTAATTGTTTGTGTAAAGAGCTTGTGAGACTTATGAGGAACATAGGGGGTTAACGAATTCCGATCCAGAAAGGGGTCAAGGACATCATTACAATCTCGTGTGAGAATAAAATTATCATCATAACATTGTGTAATTTGTTGAGCTAGGGAGGTCCAAAAGGAGGCATCTCCAGCAGTGGGTGCATAAACATTTAGCAAGGAGACTGGAGCATTGCCCATCATCAATTTAACAAATAGTCATCTACCATCTTTATCTGCTCATAGCGATAACATTTTGATAGGGAGGGATTTGCGGCATAGAGCAAGTACTCCGTTACACTTTCAATCGCCTGGGGGAAAATACCTCCCCCACACAGCCTCTTGTTAACTTTACAGATTCTTCAGCCGTCAAATGAGATTCTTGTAAACATGCTATAGCTGCTCCCAATTTGGCCAAATGGGTCAAAACTTTCTGTCTTTTAATAGGTGAATGTAAACCTCTAACATTCCACAAAATTAGTTTTAACGGCATATAACAAAACTGTAAATAAGTAATAAACACCGATTACAGCACATCTCTGAACAAGTCAAACTGTATAAAATATCAAACCAACTGCACATAAACTGAGTTAAATGAGATGAGCGACAGAAAAGAGAAGAGAGAAAGTGGAAACAAATAGACAAGGTTTGGAGTGTAAAAAAGGAGCATGAGAAAGAGAATAGTGTTGAGGTGAAAGGACATCGAGATAAAGCTCTCAAAGTGAAGGAGAGACAAAAGAGAACAACATAAATTACAAAAAAACGTAATACGACTAAAGACTTACACATAATCCAAAACATACATAAAGTGGAGGGGTGTGAGGCCACACGGAACAATGACGTGCCCACAGCCCAAGCAGGAAGGCGGGAGGGATAACAGAACCGACGGATGATGGAACACGAGGAAAAGTGTGACACGGAGACATAACCTGTAAGGAGAAAAATTAGATTAGTTGTATCATTGAAAAAATATTCAAACAAACAGTCTGTAACCGGTGCACTCTTGATATAACGGGTGCCAATTTCGAGGCCAGACCAAGGCCCATAAAATATTGACCAGCAACTTGTTGAAAAATCGCACTCCCGAACACAGGAACTTTTTCTTGAAGCTTATTTTATTTAAGCTTGATAGAAACCGCCACCATCACCCACCAACGTTTCGAACAAAAGATGTTCTTTTTCACGGTATCGGGAGTCCTTCTTTCATTTTACCCTTTATAGTGTTAATTAAAACCCCAGAGCAAAGCATTCTGGTATTTGTATTTTACAAAGTAAATAAGTGTTTTTTCTCTTTCGATTCAACTTTATCAACAAATGGCATTTCTGTAATTTGTGTAATTTCGACAGTGTCTGCAGGTTGGTTCACGGTTTTAACAGTTTTATGTTGTTTTGTAACAGTTCAAAGTTAACATAACATTTTTCAAGTCATCATTGATTACCTTATACTCTCGGTATAGTACCTTTAAGCTTTGGTTTTCACGGTCTATTAAGGGTATAGTACCTTCAACACTTATTGTTTATCCCGTTTTAAAAATAACACTACCATCCCAATTGTCAATGTCCAGAAATTACAGTTCAAGGTATGAGCCATTTGGATTTACAGACGGACATGCATTTCTTCATCCCCGTTTAAACCATACGGGGCTTTTCGTTTTGAATCGAATGATGAGACGCAATTCTAATTTTCTCAATTTGAGAGTGCGATTGCCACCTCTCTCATTCGCAGGTACAGTTGCAATGCCAAAATAACGAATATCTTCCCAGTATGTTTTGTATTGCAAATGAAGATGTTTGGAGATTGCATATGACATGTCTTTGTTGTGAATTGCCCTTAAATGTTCCAATATGCGCTTTTTTAGGGGGCAAATTGTACTTCCAATGTAGCGTAATCCACATGTGCATTCCAACATATAGACTACATACGGTGTCTCGCATGTAATTTTTTCTCTGATCTCAAAAACGTTGCCTCTTCCATCTTTTAATTTGGACACTGATTTGCCGATTTTGCAGGCCTTGGATTTGTTACAGTGTAGGAACCCCATTTGTTTCGATGTTAGCCATGTGGTCTTCTTGGATGGTGAAAAATTACTTTTTAAAAGTTTGTCCTTTGAAGAGGGAGCTTTTCGATACGTAATCTGAGGACACTTTCCAATTGTTGTTCCAATGTCTAGATCTTTTTCCAAGACATTCCAATATTTATTGAGAATCTTTTTGATCTTGAAACTTTCTTTGCTATATGTTAAGATTAGTCTCGTAGTATCTTCATTTGCTGGTTTGATTTTGTTGATCAGGGTTTCTTCCCTGGGAATTTGTTTTGCACGTGACAGTCCTGTTTCCACATCACTATGTTTGTATCCTCTTTTCAAAAAGCGATTCTTGCTGTCTACAAAGCTTTTTTGTACCATTTCATCAGTAGAACAATTCCTTCACATCCTGATAAATTCTCCGTACGTAATACTCTTCATTAGTTTCGATGGATGGAAACTAGTTCCGTGAAGAATGCGGTTGGTTGACGTTGGTTTCCGATATATTTTAGTTTGTATCTGTCCCTCTTCTATGTATACTTCGACGTCTAAATATTGTATTCTTTTTGAACTTAGGTGAATTTTAATCCTACTTAATTTTCATTCAAAATATCGAAATACTCTTTGAAGTCACTTTGGCTTCCGTTCCGGATTATAAAAAGATGGTCGATGTATCTTAACCACAGTTCTACTTTGAATGTGTATTTCTCATAGTTTTCTTGCCACGCCACAAATTTCTCCCACCAGCCCATTGTTAAATTCGCGTAGCTGGCTGAAAGTGATATTCCCATGGCGGTGCCACGTTTCTGGTTGTACATTTTGTGATTGAAGAGAAAGATATTATTTTGTAGACAAAGATTGATCATATCCAACAACTTTTTGGAGTGCTTCAATTCCTGAATGCTTCGTTGACGGAGAAAGTATTCTACAGCTTTGAGACCCAATTCATGATCTATCGATGTATAGAGAGACACAACATCAATGGTTACCAATTGAAAACCTTTTTGCCACCCTGTGTTTGCCAATATCCATAAGATGTCTCCAGTGTCTTTGATGTAAGAGCTGAGATTGATCACTATTGGTGCCAAGTATTTATCGACATATATAGAAACGTTTTCATATAGTGATGCACAGCTTGACACTATTGGCCTGCCCGGTGGATTTATTAGTGTCTTGTGTATTTTAGGGAGGAAGTAGATAGTTGGTATCACAGGACTTTCATTTAGCAAGAAAAGTGCTTCGTTGTCATTGAGGAGGCCATCTTGTTTCCACATTTTGATTCTTTTAGCTAGATCTAAGGGTAGATCATTGATTGGATTTTCTTGCAGTTGTATGTAATTTTCTTCAATTGTCAGTTGTCTTAGGGCCTCTTCCACATAGTCCGTCGTGTTCAATATCACTGCATTTCCACCCTCATCTGCAGGCTTTATAGTTATTTTTTCATTTTTCATTAGGTTTGTTAGTGCCGCACGTTCATTTTTTGTAAGGTTTTCTTTTTTCTTTGATGTGGTATTTTCCATTTTATCTAGTTCTGTCATCACAAGTTTGTGGAATTGATCAATTCTATTGCCAGGGCTCAACGTTGGACAAAATTTTGACCTTGGCTGATGTTGGATGTTTGTCTGTTCGTATTTCTAGATCTTCTAATATTTGCGATTCCGATGGCTCCGTCTCTTTGGGATTTGAGATTAACCGCAAACAGTTCTTAAGTTTGTTATATCTTCCATATTGAGAAGTTCCTGTTCTTCGCTGGAATTTGAATTATTAGAGCTTTTCATTGTTGGCCGTTTTGCGAAGAATTTTTTTAGTTTCAGCTTTCTAACATATTGGTATAGATCAATCCTTGTCTCTACATAATCATGATGTTGTTCCGGACAGAAAGATAAGCCTTTATTGAGGACACTTATTTCATCATTGGTGAGTGTATGGTCCGATAAATTGACAATAAGATTGTCTTTCATTCTTGTGTTGATTATTTTCTCGCCATTCTGTTGCGCAGAGGATAATCTTTAGTTTTTTCCTTTTCCTCTACGCGTTTTTCTCCTTCTTTTGATGCTGAGGCAAGATGATTTCCACTCCCTCGACCTCGTCCTCTCCCTCGTGTTTTTGGGGTCTGTTGATCCAAGTAGATTAGCTTCATTTCATCTAAAAAATGTGTACGTATATTTACTCTTGGTCCCTATTCTTCTTCACTCCATTCTGATTCTGACCCGCTGACATATGGTTTGTCAGTGTCAGTTAATGGTAATTTACCTTCATGTAGTTGTTTTTTAAGGCCATTGAAACGTTTTGCAAAGGTCAAAATTGAACCCATTTCATAATCTAATTCATCCCGTTTGAATTTTCTTTGTTTGCGCACCTCTACTTCATCTTCGTACTTGTCTAGATTTTTCTCCATTTCTTTACGAAGTTTATCACCTTCCTCATCTTGATTTAGGGCTTTTATTTGGTCCTCTATAATTCTGATTTCTTTATGTATTTCATCTACATCTATTTTGGCATATTTAATAACCAAGAGGACCATATATCTTGAGCAGCCCATGCTATTTTTGGCCCATTCTTCCAGCATTGCTGGCCGAGTGTCCGGATGATTAGGTAATGTGAACATTCTTAAACCTCTAGGGATGCAATAACATTCAATATATTTTTGCAAAGTCAAGATTTACCAACTTTTTGATATTTCCTTTTTCAATAGTTTTTTCAGTTGGAAAAATAGTTGTTTTATATTTTTTGTCAGTTGATCTTTCCCACTTGTTTCTTTATCTTGTGTTGGTGTCTGTGTACCCTTTTTAAAAAGAGTTTCCGCTTTTAAGGTTCTTTTAGCGCCTCACGCTTCCATTACTGATATCACTTTGAATAAATATCTCTCTAAAAAGTGATGTTATTCTTGTGGCGTATGCTCGCTTCACCTGTGTTCAGTCACTATTACAGAGTTTGGTTACTTCGATAATAGTATTACGCTACGGCGTCTTGTTCCAAACTTGCGTTTGATAGTTTCGTTCTACACAACGTGCTCCCACAACTCTCCTTACCTGGCGAGTCTCCCTGTTCAGCGATGTCTTCCGGCTCCGCTTTCCCAGTCGTCTCACTCCCAGATTATCCAACTGCCATTATCAATAATGGGACGTGTTGCCCTAATCCGTATGTCTATTCTACCACTTTTTAATTTCCTTTTTAGTGCAGCCCCGTGTGCAATTCAGGTTTCATTTTTTTAAAAAGTGGATGCCATGCTCTCCTCGTTTCTATGGGCAAATAAAATTCCGAGATTAGCACTTAGCACTTTGTACCTCCAGTCCGCACAAGGAGGGCTGTTCCTACCAAATATTAGAGAATATTAATTTGCTACTTTTGCATATCACAGATTTAGTTTTTTTTTTTAGATGATCATGAAGCAGACAATTTTTTTAGGAGGAAGATGTTGTTGGAATCTAAAATCTCTGATCCAGTAAGAATCACGATATACCCAAAGAAGGTGTGTTATAAGTCTTTACAGTGGCTATTTAAACAGAGATTCCAGCGCCTGAAACATTATGATATTTTTAGAACAAGTAGTTCGACTAATTTATTCCATTTAAATATTGGGGAGAGGGGTTGTCTGGATAAAAATATTGTGCGACTTTGAAAGGAAAACGACTTCGAGAAAATTGAGGACTTTCTTTTAGGGAATAGATGGAAATCTTGGGAGGAAATTACTGGGGAGATCCACCACTCGAACACAATCTTGAAATGGTCCTTTATTGCTCTTCATGCTGAATTCAGAGAGCTAGATATATGTAACTTATTTCATAAAAGTGTCATAACGGAAGCATTGAATAGCGCGACATAAAGGAAAATTAGTGTTTGGATAAAAAATCTCAAGGATGATAATTCAATTGTATTGTATAATAAGGCCAGAGATAGGTGGAAAAAGAGGGAAGACATTGAAATTAACAAATTCACGTGGGATAAAGTTAATAAATTTAACAAATGAATTTTTAGAGGCGCCAATTTTAAGCGAATGCAATTCTATAGCAAATGGTTAATTTATAGAACACCCTCGATTCTCCATAGTATATATCCCCAAGTTGAGGATAAGTGTTTCCGTTGTGAAGAAAAGGGCACTTGGAAACACATAGTCTGGGAGTGTTCCAAAATACAGGAGTTCTGGAAGGAGATAGGAAAATATCTCAGTAATATGATCAAAGTCAATATTACATTTGATGAATTAACTTCAGTCCTTGGTTGCTCCTTAAACTCCACTCCCTACGACGAATCCTTTTTCATAGCATCATTGGTAGCGAAATCGCTTATTTTGTAGTGTTGGAAATCAGAGAAAGCACCAACCCTATATGCATGGAAAGTAAAATTATCTAGGATCCAGGGAAGGGAAAGAAAGTATGCACTGAGATCAGGAGCTCTTAGGAAATACAATAAATACTGGAGTGTGTTCGAATGTTAGACTTATTATGCTGGACATAGATTTTAATCTCTCTCTTAGTCTGTTTTACTGTCAATATATTGCACTATGCACCCTGCACTTTAGGAGTATTTTAAAACTTTTTGAATTTTAATATGACTATGTATTTAAATGGAGCTACTAAGTTTGCTTACTGGTTTTTATACTTATTGTACTATGCACTTTATTATTTCATTGCTCAAAAATGCCATGTATGTAAAATATATTTAAAAAAATTTAATACGACTAAAGACTTACACATAATCCAAAACATACGAAAGGTGGAGGGGTGTGAGGCCACACGGAACAATGACGTGCCCACAGCCCAAGCAGGAAGGCTGCAGGGATAACAGAACCGACGGATGATGGAACACGAGGAAAAGTGTGACACGGAGTCATAACCTGTAAGGAGAAAAATGAGATTAGTTGTATAATTGAAAAAATATATATATAAATATTAATGAAAACTTGCATTGTTGCTAGTTGCCAACCCAAAACCAAACATTAATGTATCAAAAACGTGTAACAGGAACAAAGGCATTTCGGAATCCAAAATGTCTATTTGGTGTGTGGCGAAGAAATATCCATAGTATCAGAGAGATAAGAGTAAAGGAAGCTCTTTAATTTTACTGGATCTTCGTAGGTATTGGTTTTGTTGATGATTGCAACTTTGAATAGGCAGGGGTGAAAGAGGCCATATTGTGCGCCAATTTAACGAAGCTACGGTCTCAGTGCTAGGAATTCCTTACGCCGATCTGCAGTTGATTTGGCATAATCTTGAGAGAAAAATAAGGAGTTTCCTGACCAGGTAATGCGATTCATTGCCCTAGCTGCATATAGAATTTTGAGCAAGTCAGTATACTCCAGAAAATATAAGATTATTCCCATCGGTTTTCTCACTGTAGAAGAAGACGTCAAAGGCAGTACCGGGCCCAACCGATGAGCTCTCTGAATATTGAGAAGAGTATCTTCCGGTAATTTGAGAATCTTTGGAATGAAGGATTTAAAGAATACTATCGGGTCTGTCCCCTCCGTTCCTTCAGGCAAACCATGAATACGGAGATTATTTCTCCTATTTCTATTTTCCAAATTTTCAATTTGCTTATGCAACGCCGAGACTTGAGAGCATAAGGAAACCACTTTGGACGTAGAAGAATATAAAGAGTCGACATTTTGTTCCAATGCAGTCATATGTTCCTCTACACTTGCAAATCTATCAGTAAGGAGTTGCAGCTTGGAATTGGTTTCTTCAATAAACGGGCGCAAAGCCCGAATTTCTTCTAGCAACAAGTCCATTGTAACTGAAGTAGATTGCTTAGGGGGAGAAGGAGGATCCTTCTTCAACCGTTTACTCAGTCCTTTAGTAACTCCAGAGGATAGCGTGTTAGTAGATGTCAACGTTCCTTTAGGTGAAGTGTTTGTTGAGTCCTCCATGGTGAGACAACTGTAACGAGAACTAGTGCGAATTAAGAATCCACGTGTTGAAGACTTAGGTTGAGAAAAGTCTTTAGTTAGCCTTCCCATATATTGAGGCAGAGGTAAAGTTGGAAGATCAGTGATGATAAGTGGTCAACTGGCAATACCACACTACTTGGCTGTGCAGCAAGATATAAAGAAATACATATGCGGATAAATGCAGAAGACCAGGTGTATCTAGGCGTAGTGGTTATAACTTGATAAACATGCCTCAACTAATACTGTGACTGTAAAAGCGGGTCACAGGTAACGGTAAGGTGACTAAATAGGGCTGACATGAAGTGTATATCGTTGACTTCGTTTATGAAGAGAAGTAGGCAATAACATAACTGTAGAACAGCCTTCATTTACTGTAGGATGCCACATGCAGGAAAAGGATAGACACTTTATATATTAGCAGGCATGGCACAAATACTGCAGGCTAGAAAAGACTCCAGCAATATAGGGCAATATCTTAGAAGGGGAGAAACAAGGTACAGTATGCCCAATGCGCTGAAGTGAATGTATAAGCAGGATCTCGCAAAATGGCGGTTGTTCAGTCAGCAAGTCACACCACAGTGCAGTAATGAAGTAAAAATGAACCTGGAAGTCTCATTGTGCAGTAATAGCCAGCTTTCACATTGTTTCAGAAGATTTCAGCAGTGTAAGCGCAAAGCATCGCCAACGGCAAACTGAATACACTCGGTCAGCAGGAGTGCGTAAAATGGCGGCCGCTAACACAAAGGAGCCGCGCCTCAGCCAACAAGTAAAATAAAAGACAAGTACCTGCAAGTGTTCAGTCAGGTCGAAAAGGGATTCCCTCGGCGCCGCATGATCTCCGATACTTGGTCCTCCGTTTCTGGGCCTATAATTGCAGCAGGTGTCACATTCGAGGTCCCTCCGTCCTCGCTGACCCGGGAGCGCTACGGGACAGTCGCCATTGTCTTCGGGCGCTAGCCATGTCCCGAGAGAATTCCCTCCTTGACCCTACTCAGACTGGTTTCCGTCTAAAACATAGTACAGAATCTACTCTTCTTACAGTAACGGAAGAGGCTAAACTGCTACTGGACAAGGGAGGGGCTGCAGCCATTATCCTCCTCGAAATGAGTGCAGCGCTCAACACGGTCAACCATGAGAAGTAAAGACCCTTCTATTCACAGGTCACCACCTTGAAGTGTGGGGTCCCGGAGGGATCTGCACTTAGCCCCACACATTTCAACATGCAGCAGCTGGCTGCCATTGCCAAGTATTTTGGAGTGTCAATTGTCTCCTATGTTAATGACATGCAATTGGTGTCTCCCTTGCCCGCAGACACAAGGTCTCAGCATCAGCTGGTCCCTTGCCTTGAAAAAGTGGCACGGAGGATGGCAAATTGTTCATTGAAATTAAATATAGACAAATAAAGCTGATGTTTGAAGGGAATAGTTCAACCCCACAAGGAATGTTAGGTTGGCCCAGGTTGCCTGTGAACTTCAACCCCTCCCTTTTCTCCCATAAAAAGTATAGGTATGTAGCTGGATAGCTCCTTATCCATGTTAGCCAAAGCAAAATTACTTACTACATCCTTCTTTGCCATGCTGAGAACTTTATGCACAATCCTAGATCTACTACCTATATAATCTAGGAGAAATGTAGTCCAGACACTTATGCTCTCCCATCTGGACTACGAGAACTTCCTGTATATGGGCTTAGCCAAATTGGTCATTAAGAGACTCAAGGTAGTTCAAAATTCCACAGCAAGGACCAATTTTAAGATACCTAAACACACCTCAGCTAAAAGTGCCTTGACTTCCCTGCATTGGCTTCCAGTGGAGGAAATAATAAAATGTAAGGCACAGGGGAATGACCCATATAGTACCAGATAAGGGTTATTTTGTCACTCTATACCCTAATAGGTTTTTACGATCCTCTAATTTAGGTCTCCTGAGGGTCCCACGTCTTCAAAGGACCAGATAGGGTGGCAGGTCCTTCCCTACCTGGCCCCAATTTATTAAACTCAAAGTCAGCTGAATTAAGAATTGAACCCAATGAGAGTAAATTCTGAAAGCTGCTTAAATCCTGTCTCTAACCGAACTAGTCCAGCCTTTTATAGCCTTAGAGGCTCAAGGATGCATAATATGACTCACGATGCACTGGGATGCCTTCGGGTAGCTACGATCTTTACAAAATCTCATAACATAAGATGAATACAAATCTTACAGTCCTCTTTCTACTCCTCTGGATTGCAATCTGCTGTTTTCGTAGTTGTTTTTTTTCTGTTTATAGCTCCTGGCATGCAAAATATCTCAAGCTATTTTCTGTTAATCAGTGAGATGTGTTGCTAAATCATCAATTGCTATTAGTTTGTGACTGTGGCTGTTTCCTGGCTTTAGAGAGCTGGCATTTCCTTCTGAATATATGTGTTTTTACCACATATAGTAACATCACAATGAAAATTGTCAGTTCCAGTTTTACTGCTTGTGCTTTTTTCATGCAGAGCCACGTTCATTTAACAAATCACACAGCACAGCAATCGAAGTTGCCGCACTGTGTTTCCTGAAAGGGACACAGCAGGACTGCACCATTTATACTAAGACATGAAGATATTACTGCCATCGCCTGAGCTGGTGCACTTAAGGCAGCTTTGTTCCACACACGCCCCCTTGCACCATAGTACATGGATGTATGGGTGACATCTAGCATAGGTTTAGTACTGGAAGGATAGTCTTCTAGGACAAAATACTCGCATTAGAAATAGTTTAAAACATTCAGAACTTTGTATATGTTATGCATTTTCCAACACACATGTAAAGATCAAAAGGTTTTGTGAAACATAAGCTTTTACAATGTACTACCCCTTGTACCGCACCTTAATGCAAAGTAGCGTAAAGACATGGCCAACTCTAACAGAGGTTTTACTTTAGAGCTAAAGTATAGATGTGCTTTAGAGTAAAGTTTACTTTAGAGCTAAAGTAAAGTAGAGATGTGCTTTAGAGTAAAGAAGATTACTTTAGAGTTAAAGTAAAGTAAACTAAAGATGTGCTTTAGAGTAAAGATTACTTTAGAGCTGAATTAAAGTAACGATTTGCGCTGGAAAATAAAGACTTTGCCATAGTCTCCACCTCTTTTTGAGAGGACTTGCTAATACTTGACCGCAGTGTTTTGTAGAAATTCTGCCAAGTGTTAAAAGATTAAGATATGGTCACAAATTGAGGGATTACAGTTCAGCAGTTGTTTAGTTTACAACTTTCTGCCATGGAGAATTTCGTTGTCACTTATTCTGTATAGTGCATAGTTCGTAATTCCTCTGCATTTTTCTCGAACACGTCTGCTATTCTTGTGGTATGGCCCTTAATACCAAGGAAATTAGATTCTAATTAGGAAAATAATCAGGGATCTATAGGCATGATCTTTATTATGTTGTTTTATAATTACTTTTGAATAGTAGGACTTCAATGAATATTAAAGCTATTTTATGTATATTTTATTTTCTTATGTCTTCAGTGCGGAGGCATTGATCTGCCCAAGCATAAATACAACTTGTTAAATCACATCTGTCAAATTACTGTTGCATAACCTTTAGTACTTTTGGGCCATACTTTGTTTCCTTTGATAAATGTTTGATAAGAGAACAGACTCACATTTTTCACATGAGAAAATACGAATGGGATATGATAAATAAATAACATAATCAAAGCAATACATTTTTTACAGGAGCATTCGTGCCCAGTCTACATTCCCAGAACTTATTTTAGATATGTTCGTTCTGTTTTTTTATTATTCTCTGTGTCTAGTGCATATTTTTAAGGCTCGTTGAAACTTTTGTAGCATATACATTTACATCCATCATTAGTATTGCAAACGATTTACACTACGGGTCCATACATATTATTACTAGTCACATGGGATGGATGCCAAAATGACGTTCCAATATTGTTTCAGTTCCAAAGTGAAAAAACTAGACGTGCAGATAACATTTCCCTCCAAAAGTTGTTTCACCACACAGATATAGAGATACATGTAGGCGTGCCCTCCACATACATGGCAAACGCATTTAACAGTGGTTAGTAGATTGCTGAAAATGTATATAGTTTCTTTATTGGAGAGGTTTTTTTTCCTATAAACGACTCCTGCAATATTTTGTTAGATTATGGATCCTTGAGAGGAGTAAGGTGCATTGCACTGGCTGAAGGCAAGCACAGTTTTTTCATGCAGCATTTGGATTTGGTGTCCAACAGCAGAATATTTTGATGACTCCTTGAAATTGCAGACTTTACTTAAGCAAACCTTTAGGCAGTGCTTAAATTGTAAAACAATAGGTGCCAGGGCCTTGTCAGGCAGCTACCCTAGCGCACACTACCCATTGCCCCAGCCAGTGCAGACAAGGACAGTACCAACACAACCAAGGACAGTGCCAACACAACTACTAACCATCCTGATCTGACAGTACCAACACAACTACTAACCATCCCGATCCTACACGTGTGACATTTCAGACTCTTCCAGGACCCCAAAGCTACAAGAATGGCTTGTGCGGCAGTTATGAGTTATTTTTAACCTATTTTGAATTAATAAACAAGTGTTATGCTGCTCGCTAATGCAGACAAACTGTGCCACCGTGTGACAGACTGCCATACGTCCCAGTGTTGATAATTAAGTGCTGGTGCCTACCAGCAGCACAAATTAAGCACTACCTTTAGGCATGGGAGAATGAAGAATCCAGGGTTATTGGTCCAGCTGATTTCTAAGAGCTGTTGACTGCTGTTAGCTTCATTGCAGGCTAGGTGGCAATTGTTGGTGCTTACTCCAAAGTCTTTGTTATAGTCTCAGCAGAAGTAGCTAGCTATCCAGAAATGTACTTTGGGCAGGAAAGATATTCTGGTGGGTGGATTCTTTTTTGTACAGAGCTGATACCACTCATTTCAGCCATGGATAACATGGGCAGTACATTCTGTGCATGCCACTCCTGTTAAGTGGTAGGGGGCTGACAGTTGATGGAAAACTCTCATTTGGTAGACTCAGGTAAACTCGGACATTACCATGTCGGGACAGTTGAACAATGGTATCAATTTGAATTGTGGGCTCTTTTTTGCTGAAAGCACATGATGCACTGTGAGGGCAAGGGTTAAAATGATGGTAGTGTCTTGAGCCAAATACAAACGGGTGCCATCGCTGGGCACCTTTTAAATTTTTACTAATTCAGCCTCCCTCATAATGTGAATGCTGATGAAATAATCCAGGCAGCATGTATCAACAGGAAGGACTAGAGACATTTAGGACGGTGAAATACCAATCGGAGGATGTATCATAGCAATCAAAGGTGGGAAAGTGCACAACTGCGGACTGCTTTGACTTGACAGATGAAGTACTGGTTTATACCAAAGAAGACAGCCATGTTGAGTATCCTTAGAATACCATTTTCTATTTGGTTATTGGAATATAGCTAAGAAATAAACGGTTCTTTATGCCTATCGGACTAAGGGGCCGATTATGATAGCGGTTTTTCTGCATCCTCCGGGCTGGCGGAAGCCACCGCCGGCCCGGAGGATGCGGAAAAACCGCTGCGGAGCTTCAAAAGACTCTCCGCGATATTAAGATGGCAGTGGGTCTGGGATTCCGTCCGCAGCTTTTCCGCCGCGGTCGCCTTCCGACCACGGCGGAAAAGCTCTAACATGGCTGGCGGTGTCTATCAGACTCCGCCAGCCATATTAGGATGGGGTAAATGTCATGCTTTTCCGCGGCGGCTTTTCCGCCGTGGAAAAGCATACGGAGTTTCACTTCGGGGGCCTGTTGCGGGCCCCCTGGGTGAAGGGGGGTGGGGGGTGCACATGGGGGGTACCTATGGTACCCCCCTGCATTTGCGTGCACAAAGCAGCAGGCACCGCGAGGTGCCTGCCGCTTTGTGCATGCAAATGCGATGCATGCATTTTTAACATTGCGGCGGGTGCAGCTTGTAGCTACACCCGCCGCGGCGGTCACATCCTAATCTGCTCGGAGGGAACGCCGCAGCCCATGCGGACGTTCCCTCCTACTCAGGGGTTGCGGACGGACTCAAGTCCGTCCGCAATCCTAATCGACCCCTAATTTCGGTGTTGGCTATTCAGGTAAAGTCAATTTTGCTACATTCATTAATACATTATTCTCAAACCATTAGCAGTTTGTGGGAGCCCAGCCCCCAATAATCATCTGAACTGCAATATTGTAGAACATCCCTATTCCTACCCAAATAATTTCGTTCTGAAGTCTCCAATAGATCTAGCGGCTAAAGGCTGCACTCCTCATGGAAAAATATAAATGTAATCAAAAATAGGGCAAAAATAGATTTCTTACAGTAAATTTAGTAAATGTGGTACAGAGGAAAACACATGAAAATGCAATAAAGGCTCAAATAGAGATATACAGAACAATGAAACTTAACCCAATTAGTCCAGTCTAGGAAAAAGACTAAGAACAATGGACAATGTCTGATAAAATATACACAGAAGCATACATCATAAAATACACCAATGAAAATATGAGACAATAAGAAAGACATAAGAAGCCTCATAAAGATAATAAGCTCAATGATGCCAAGACCCAAGAGCTTTTATTTACAAATCACATTTCTATTAGCCAATTCGGCAAATTCAGCATAGTATGATCATGGTTAGGGTTGAATTTGGCAAATCAGAAACAGCAACATAATAATTCAAAGCGAAGTAATTATTTAGCACTAACCAATTTCTTAAGGTAACGGAAATTGTCCACCTACTCTCACAGCTACTGTTCTCTAGAAATAATCAGCACAAAATGAAACATTTATTAAACAATACCTCAAAGAATAAGCACCAACATGTCTCTAGCGAAATTTTCAGCGGAAGTTCTTGAATATGATACTTTGGGTGCACGATGGAAACTTCGTTTCTTATCCAATAGTTCATATTGAACATTTGATGTCATTCACTCAATGTTCTGCGGAAAGAAGAGGAAAGATGAACTGCAGCGGGACACTGATTGGTAGAGGAAGTGAGCTGGAGCAAGCTAAATAGAAGGAGCAAAACACCTTAAAGTTGAAACCATTTAAAAGCAAATGGCATCTCATAATAAAATGTGGCACAGGTATTTCATAAGGTTAATTACACTTCGAAATGACTCAGTAAATTTGTTTCAAGAGCATTATTTCATCTGTTATGACATTATGGATCATTAAAACTCCAAAATTTCAAAAAATATATTTTACTCAACATTGCACATTTGTACAGTTGTACACTTTAAAAATACAGTAGTACTAACTTAAAGTGGTCCTATATCCCACATCATATTTGAAGTAGGTTTGGTGTTGACTGCATACATACGGGGCTGTATGCCAGAATACTGAGCACAAAGTCCTGTAGCAATTTTTGAAAATGCACCTCAGAGGGGCAGGGGCGAACACCCTGAGCTAAAAGGCTAATGTGGAAGGCCCCAGTTTAATTTGCCTCCCAGGATTCGTGGATCCAGCACAGAAAGTACAGGGATTGATCCCACTGTGTGTATTCATGGAACCTCCACAGATTTCATGATTCAGCGATGATACTTATATCCAAAAGAAGTTAAAAATGAAAGAAAAAGGGTCTCGCCATTGAAGAGACCCTACAGCCAACTCATGTTGTTCAAGCCTTGCACAGCAGAATTTTGGGAGCAGGGCCTCCCAGATACTGGACGTGTAGCCAAACCCTACTACATATGGCCTTCAGCCATTTACAGCAGGGATGGCCTCCCTGGGATGGTTGGGTCAAGGCCTTGCTGGAGGCATGCCCTGCCTCCACCCACCCTAGGGCACTGCCAAAAGCAATGCACATCAGAAGTTGCATGGTTGTTCTGCGATCGCTGTATGGGTTCAGCCTTTCTGCCCAAAGCCCTGCACAGTGGGGATTGGTGTGGCCTGAGGGACAGCCCCCAGCACAGGAAGGGTGGGTGTGACAGAGCACTGCATCCTGATAACCTACCTGGGCAGGAACGGGAAGTGATAGTTAACACTTGCATCTGAATAGGCAGTATCCTGTGTCCAACACAAATGGCTGATTACCTCCCACAGACTGCCTGGTAGATAGGACTGGAATGAAAGGGGACCTGGGCACTTCAAGGAGCTGCCTTGAAGTCACATCCCCTTCAAAGGCACATTTGGGTAAAAGTACTGGGGCTTTGACTCTGCCATGTCATTACACTAATGGACCTGGGAAGAACTCTGCTGGAATAAATACTGCTGTGCTGTAAGGATTGCCACTTTGCCTTGATTGACTGTGTCTTCTTTTACTCAGATAAATATTCTCTATTTTTCTAAACATGTGTGGAGTCTATTTGTAGTGTTTCATTGTGTTACAGTGTGTGTGTGTGTGCATGTGTGTATGTGTGTGTGTGTGTATGTGTGTGTTGCACAAATACTTTACTCGTTGCCTCTTAGGTTAAGCCTGCTTGCTCTGTGCCAAGCCACAAGAAGGTGAGCACGGGTTAATGTAAAGTGTGTATCTAGCTTACCCTGACTACTGCGGATTACCCCTACTTGGACAGGGTGCAAACCTCTGCCAACAAGAGACCCAATTTCAAACAGTGGGCAATGCCCATCTGTTGAAGGTGAAACTCTGAAGGGCAATGGCAAGTGGTGGAGTATGCAATTCGGGATGTAAGATTAAAGACCTTGGTAGGTGATGTTGATGAAAATGTAGACCAATTACAGCACCTACATGACTTATTGGCCAGGACATTATACCTTTTAAATGGACAATTAGTAACAAGGCCGATACAAACTTATGAACAGCTAGATGGAACAATGGGCCACATGTATGATTATTTCAAATATCCATTACCTAATTGTGATTCTCTGTGAATCGCAATTAGGTAATCGCTATTTGAATGTATGAAACAACATGAATTTCATGTCGCGTTTCCTAATGTTTCACAAATCGACCTACCTCATTAATATTAATGAGGCAGGTCGCAATTTGGGACCCATTAGGAATTGTAAAAATCACAGGGATGGTGGCCTGCTGGGGTCGGTGATTGCTTTTAAATAAAGTAATCTTTTTGTTTTTAATGCAGCCCATTTTCCTTAAAACAAAACGGGTGGTGTTTAAAAAAGAAAATGAAAAGTTTTTCTTTTTAATTATTCAAGAGCAGGCAAAAAACATTTTTAGGAACATTTACAAAGGGGAAGGGGTCCCTTGAGGACCACTTCCTGTTTGCGAATGGGTTGCCACCTACTTTAAGTAGGTGGTAAAATGCTAATGTTTTGTGACCACATTTCGGTAGTAAAGCATTCCTTCAAAATGCTGTGATTCGGTATTAGGAAGGGATGCCCTAAACACGCCCCTTCCTAATACCGATTTGGTATGCATTCACAATTCCAAATTGCGATTCGGAAACATGTTACTGAATCTTAAATTGGAATTCATAGAAAGCACAACGCCTTTCACCATTCACAAACAGCCCTATTCTGTGAATAGGGCCATTGCGACTGGTAAAATGCATGATACAAGTGGCCCAATGTCACTGCACTCCTGCATGTGACTGTGGTCCTATGGTGCATAGGTTAACATGCAACAACTCTTTGGAAGGCAAGCTTAAGGGAATAGCAGAACTGACCTACTATCTAATCTAAACCCCACATTAGCAAAGGGCTGATAACACAGGGCATTTACTTTCTTTTAGTAACGGTGCTATCAAAGGCCATGAGAAAGCATATTTTACAACTACCCACTATTGTGTGAGAGAGAAAACAGGAGCACCAGATCAGTGCCATTTTTAGGTCTGGCCTAGAAACCCCTATAGTTGTATCTCCACCCCCAAAACATATGAGAATATGTATACTTATATATAAATGTAAGGGCTTTCAGTCATCCTTCTTCATTCATTGGTCAGTTCACAAGTCATTCACATTTTGTTGTCATGCTCCACAAAATACAGCTCAGGGCAGTGCACCTAATCCATTGGCTGTCTTCCACTCGGTGCTGGGTCATCAGGAACCCCCTGCTATAGCAACTACAGTTAGGGTGGGGTTCTTCATAGGCCTCTCCTATCTGGAGCTTAGCAGGCTAATACTCATAAATAAAAATAGAAAGACAATAGAAAAGCAAGCAGAAGCTAGAAAAAAACAAAAGATGTGTCTATTGGAAAGGGAAGAAGGAATTAATATTAAATAGTAAAAAGGATTGATGAATGTGTGAGTGGATGAACGAGTGGCTGAATGAACGAGTGGGTAGATGGATGACTGGGTGAAAGGATGAGTGAATAGATAGGTGGGTGGACAGGTGAAGGGAAGGCAGAGCAAAGAGATGGATATATGGATGATGGATGGATGTGTGAATGGAAAGGTGAATTCACAGTTGAAAGGATGGCAGAGTAAATGGTTGGATGAGTGAATAGGTTGGTGGACAAGTCAAAGGATGGTAAATGAAGTGGTAAATGGATGACTGGGTGAAAGGAGGCAAGCATGGATGTCAGAATGGATGGATGAGTGAATGTATAGCACAGTGGATAGATGGATGGCAGAGTGGGTGGATGAATCGAGGCAGAGTGGATCAACTGAAGGATATAAGCCTGATAGTGGCTGCCAGAGTGGATGGATGGATGGCAGAGTGGATGGATAAATGGATTGATAGAGGGCAGACAGAGTGGATGGGTGCATAGAGGGCAGCGTGGATGGATAGATGGCAGAGTAGATGGGTGGATGAAATGAAGTAAGATTGAATGACAGATGAAAAAATAAATTGATGGCAGAATGTAAAGGTGAAATAATGGATATCAGTAGGTGGATGAAATGGTGAACATAAGACTTGATAGATAGAATAGACAAGAGAGCTCTTCTAAAGAGGGGTGGGTTCACCTCCTTCACCTACTTAGTTCCATCAGAGCTGTCATTTCAAAGTGGGTGGTATTTACAATTTCTGGCTTCTCCCTTGACTGTGAGTGATGGTAGTTTACCTAATCTCATGTGCAGAGCCTTCTCAAAAGTAGTTCACTTAAGTCCCAATAGTTGTGGCCCACTGCATGCTTTCGTTTGTGTTCCTCATTACACAGTCCATGGGCAACTGCTTCAGGCTGCTCATGCACATTCAACATTCTTTCCAGTGCATCTTTGCTTTTGTTGGCTATGAAGGCAATACCATCAATGCCATCCAACCTCCACTTTAATGGCATCCTTGTGGTAACAGTAGCAGTATCAATTGCATATTTTAAATGCTGAATACTTTTTTTAAGATTTCTGGGTAAAACAAGTCATTATGCCTGTCCTTAATTCATTGCTACCTGCATTCCTGTATCTAATATATATATATTTAAGATGTCCTATTGCTTAGTAACATTTTCTCACACACAGCACATGTGCAGAAGACTGAATGTAGTCAGATCTTACTCTGATGTTTCTGTGCATGCTGCAGTGCCTCCCCCTTGTTGTTTCTCTTTTTTTGGTCATCTTAGTCTCTTTTTTCTATACTTAGGGCCTGATTTAGATCTTGGAGGATGGGTTACTCCATCACAACACTGACAGATATTCCATCCGTTGAAATATAAATCCCATTCTATCCAATTGAATTTAAATCTAAGCAGGAGGAATATCCATCACCTTTGTGATGGAGTAACCTGTTGGCCAAGATATAAATTAGGCCCTTAAAAGTCTTAAATCCCACTGTTCTGGACTGGTTCATCACATTGATAAATATGTTTTTACTCGGGTTACAGATGTTACACACACATGCACACATGCACACTTAGAAAAAGCACTGCTGTCCTTTAGCAAAGGAACTCCCTTGACCTGTGTGGAATTCTTTGTATGTGTATTTGACGTTAGCATGAGTTACACACATATCTCAAAGCCAGTGACTTCTTTCTCACATCTTGCACGTGAACAGTAAGTATGAGATTTTCCACAAGAGGGATTTGTGCTTCAGTTTAGAGGTACAGTCTGCAGATGGTCTCTTTCAGCCCAATGACTCCAAGTTCCTTACATACCAAACAGACTGGGAGCATGATGACATATACACAATTACAAATAAATGCTAGAGCAACTTAAATATGGAGCAAGGATAACTGTTTTACCAGCTGTGACAGTATTCAGCATACTCTATTGAAGTGCAGGAGTAATAGGAGGAGTGTGAGAAATATAAAACAAGTCTGGTTCTATACAGACAAAAAGACGTATGTTTTATGAGCCAAAAATATATACAATGAGGCCTATTTATGAACCAGTTTGCATCGCTCTTGCACCATGCAACGTGGTGCAAGAGAGACGCAACCCCTGCATGTGATTTATGACGTCATGCATGGCCACTTTGCGTGACCTTGAGTGGCTCCATGCATCTAGAGAAAGGCAATGCAGTGCAAACCGCTGCATTTCATTACTCTGCCCTGGGAAGGCATTCCATGGGTATTGCATGGGTGTTCCTACACAACTTCCATGGTTTCTGACGCATTCCCAGATTAGCCAGAAGTGGTAGACCTGGGAATGCACCAAAAGATACTCCTTCTCAGGTAAGGCGTAACAGGGAGAAATGTCTTTATTTCTCCTTGTTACTTTTTCTTTCTAGCACAAACGCAATCCTGCATGCAACACAGGCACCCTTGCATCAAGGAGCAAGTTTGCCCAAAATTGCACTAGGCTGCCAACAGGGCGCCAGCACAAGGGAAAAGGCAGGAATGGGTCGTATTGCCTTAAATAAAGCACATTCCTGCCCTTTCCGGTCACGCAGCACAGCACGATGACTCGCTGCACTGTGTGACACTCTTGTAAATAGGCCCCAATATACTTTTACTGAACAAGCAAGCCTAAAACAAACATCATTAACATAATTTCCATGTAGCTGACATCTTTTTTTGTTCTCAATAGATAGAAAGCACTATTTAGGATTTTTCGTTGTTGTTGTATATGCTTAGTGAGCTGAACACGGTTCTGGTCAGCGTGTGCAACAGATCAACAGCTACTGTTTTCTTTTTGTTAATGCTTGTAAAGTGGTCTGTGAGCTCCCGTAGTTATAGCTTGTCGAAATAGGAGCTGATTTATTGCAGCTGCATGTCGATTTATTTCAAGGCCTTACCATGTATCTGAACAACTAACAAATAATAATAATGCCATGAAGGTGCACAAAAGCAGTAGAAAAAGTGCAGGCCAAACTTTCATTAAATCCTTTAGCACATTGAATACTCGTTAAGTAATCATTTTTCAAGTATGCCACCGTTTTAGGGACTTTTTAGTTTAACTTTTAGGTCACTGTTTCCCAAACTGGGGGTCGTGAACTGACGCTTTGGTGGGTTGTGAAAACCCAAGCAATAAAAAAAGATGCCTTTAAATTCTGTAATTATCTTGTCACATTTTTGCATTTCAAAGATGGTAGTCGGAGCTGCTTATGGTTTTTTAACATGGGAATTGGCCTTTACAAATTCTGTAAATTCTGTGATAATCTTGCCTAGGAAAGGCTGTAGGGTGTCAGATTTTGTAACACACAACGACATGTAAATACCTGCTAATGAACCGTACACATTCAGCAGTAAGGAAAGCAAAAATAAAACACATTTATTTTTGAAGTATGATAGAAGACACTTTAGTTGGTGATGGACAAATGATAAAATTTCACTGAAACTCGATCTCCATACATTGCCATTTGGGTTCTGTTAGACCTGACATCCTTGGCATGGTTTACCCTCTAACATTTTGCCTTCACCCCTCCTGTTAGCTGATCTAATTTTTGCTGGTTGTAGGACTTTCCACACTTTACCACTGCTAACCAGTGTTAAAGTGTGTGCAATCTCTTCTGAAAACAACATAACATTAGCTTATACCCAATTGGCAAATTTAATTTACATGTAAGCTCCTAGTGAAGTGGCACTATCTGTGCCCAGTGCCTGCAAATTAAAAACTACTAGTGAGCCTGCAGCACTGATTGTGCCATCCACTTAAGTAGCAATTGAATCATGTCTCATGTCTGTCATTGCAGCCTGTGTGATTGCAGTTTTAAACTGCCATTTTAACCTGGCAAAACACACCTTTTGAAAATGAAAAAAATGGCACATTTACACAAATGCAACCAGTTCATTCAAAATTACAATATGCAGATACAAACGGAGCATGCAGTATTACAACAAACCCTACCCAGGCCTGTAGATTAATCTGAGGAAAAGATAGATTACAGAAGTGTAAAATGGTGTCCTAAGGCTTCTAGGTAAAGAATATAGATACAAACGGAGCATGCAGTATTACAACAAACCCTACCCAGGCCTGTAGATTAATCTGAGGAAAAGATAGATTACAGAAGTGTAAAATGGTGTCCTAAGGCTTCTAGGTAAAGAATATCAATCAAGAAATGTTCCAAGTAATCATGATTATTTGAACATTTCTTGATTGATATTCTTTACTTGGATGCCTTAGGGCACAGGAACTGATTGTTGTGTCGAGTACACTACGGTGTTCTAGCTTCTCCTAAAATAAGCCTATTGACATGGCCAAACCTTCCTTCTTAATGAGTATAAGTCACCTCTAGGGTAGACTCCGGTCATCCCTGAGGGCTTGGTGTATTTAAAAAGTTAGACATGTACTTTTAAGTTTTACATGTCCTAGCAGTGAAAAACCATCTAAGGTTGTTTTTCATTACTGCAAGCTCTATGTTTCCAAATAATTTCCAAATGGGAACAGGTAAACAGCTCATGTTTGGTGTCTTTGGAATTGGAATGAAAAATCCTAACTTCAGGTTAAGTCGGATTTTAAATTACAATTTTGAATATGGCACTTTTAGAAAGTTGGCATGTTTTTGCCTTAGCCATTTGGTGCCTGCAGCCTGTCTCTGGGCCACATGACTGGATGGAGTTGACGGTTTGGCTATATTTACTCTTCCTAGACAGCCACACACAATAGGGAGCTCAGGAGCACTTGGATGAGTCATCACTGTCAATCCTTGGAGGAGCTGGACCCAGCCCCAATTACACGTGAATCAGCTTTGTCCTGCCTCTACACGAAGGGTTGCATAACCCTATACTTAGTCTGAAGCCAGGGCCAGGAAGGTAGGGCACCTGTGCACTTCAAACACCTGCCTCTAAATGCTTCTCCCCACTTCAAATATACGACTGGGCATAAATGTTGGACCTTAAATACTACCACTGCAATATAATTCTAGACCTGTGGATACTCTGCCAAGGAGAAGGGCTGCTGTGCCACTGAAAGGACTGTCTCTCTGCGGAACTGTCCCTCTGAAGAACTGCTGCCCTGCTGCTTTGACCTGGTTGAGAAGGACTAGACCTGCATCTCTTGAAGCCCAGAGTGAGTCCAAGGGCTAGTTGGCTGGACACCTGATCTGAAGCCTAAGGGACACAACAGGCTTCTAACAACCTTGCACATGCACCTGGACTCTGCCATCTGTGAGTCTACTCTCTCAAGTGGTGCCACCCAGTCCTGGACTATTGGAAGTGGGCTTAAGATGTTGTCAGACTTTGAAATCCAGCGGGAACTGATGCATCACCTCTGCTACACAGTGCAAACCCAAGCAGAACCGACACATCACTGCTGCTGTGTGGCTTTGACCCATTGCTGAGACCCACATCACATCACAGCCCATTGAGTCAGTTACTGTGCCATGCATTCTTGGTGCAGGCTCTCACATCCCTCATCGATGGCTGCCTTGACAACTATGGCAGACTCCTCATCGCACCCTCACAGATCCTCAAAACCAACGCCTTGATGCGTGACGCATCCTCGACCTTGGATTTCACCTTGCAAGCCCTCATCTACAGGATCCTCAATGACCACATAGGACCTCCCATTGCAGCATCGCCACATCTCTGAACTAACCACTGCTTCGACTGCCTGACACATCTGAGACGAGGATCCTTGCAGTGCACCGCATATCAGTATTTAAGGTACTTTGTTCAACGGGCCTATGTGGGTCCCTATAG
Organism: Lissotriton helveticus; assembly: GCF_964261635.1. Lineage (NCBI taxonomy): Eukaryota > Metazoa > Chordata > Amphibia > Caudata > Salamandridae > Lissotriton > Lissotriton helveticus. The sequence goes on along the minus strand of NC_136061.1, from coordinate 1,687,633,351 downwards.
CCAGCCCAGACACCATCCCAGTTATCCTGAACTTGTGACTTTGTACTGGTCCGGCAGGACCACAAACTCAGAATTGGTGCGTTGTGCTTTTTGGCACTATTTTCACTAATATCTTTAAAACTGAATATCTCCGGTTTTACTGATTGGATTTTTGACTTGTTGGTCGTGTTGTATTCATTAAAGAACGGTATATTTTTCTAACTTGGTGTGGGGCTGTTTTTGTGTGGTGTTTTCACTTTGCTACTATTTGAAATGTTGCTCAGATACTTGTCATATTGTCTCTACGTTAAGATTGACATCTCTGTGCAAATTTACCAGAGGGTTGAGCACAGGTTAATTTAGGGTTATACTGTGCCTTACTCTGACATGGATTGTAGTTGCTGCTTGACGAGGGCTGATACCTTAGTCAACCAACAACCCAATTTCTTACGGAGCAATATTGTTTTATCAGTCCATCATCTTGTTGTGTTTGCTGTGCTCGCGCTAAGTGGCAAGGGTATACCCAGACTTGGTTCCCTTGCTTGCTGTGCCACTGAATTCAATCTAGCCTAGTAGATGAAGGGGGATAGTCTGAAACTGGTCCCGGAATACTTGTTTTCCGGTCAAGGGAGGACCTGGCCTGGCAATTTGGGCTGGACTTTTTCCATGGGGAAAAGGGTCAAGACAAATATCTGGGTTTAAACTGGGATGGCAGAGTGAGTAAAAAAACGTATGGATTTAACCATTGACTGGAAAACAAGCACTCTGGGACCGGTTTCATGGCATCACACCTCATCAGTGAGGCTAGCTTGGGTCCAGTGGCATACCCTTCCACTCAGGTTGACTGTTGCAACACAAAAAGATGATGGACTGAATTTTGAACACTGTCATTCTCTGCCAGTCACAGATCTGGGTTAAATCCATCATTTTTTTGCTCACATGCCATCCCTGTTTGGCCCAGACATATGCATATCAGTCTCTATCCTGCTCTCCATGGAAAAAATGCAGCCCAAACTGACAGGACAGGCACTCCCCGGATTGGAAAACAAGCATCCTTGGATTGGTTTTGAGAGAATAACCCTAATCAGCCATGCTAGCTTGAATCCAGTGGCATAGCGAGTACAGGGCCCATGTTTGGGCATACCCTTGTTACTTAGGGCGACTATGGCAACACAAAAGAATGATGGACAGAATGCTTAACATTGTCAAACATTCACACCCAGTCACAGATCGGGGTTAAATCCATAGTTGTTTTGCTCACCATGCGAGCCCAGTTTCAACCCTGGGTTTTTTTGGGTTCTACCAACTTTATCTAAGGCCTACCACTTCTGGTGTGCGTAAGGGGGCACCATTTGAGTAAGCTACTTTCAACCTACACATGGTTGGGACTGTGCAAGGAGGAGAGTGTCGCTGTTGAACATTGGAGGTGGTAAGGCGCCCCAAGATCACATGTGTGTCTCTCTCTCAGTTCCCAGCATGTGGTGTGCAACCTGACTCTTCCTTATGGTGCCAGATCTCTTAACCTCACCCTTGTTCTAGAGACTTTATTTTTGGGTTAACTTTGAGATCTTTTTGTTGGAGTTTGGGTGCTTCCATAAATCTTGCATAATTCTGCATATCTTACTCATTGTGAGATGAAGGAGGTCTAAAAGCTGTTGTGCGGCCCCAATTACCCCAGATCCATTGTCTTCTGGAGTCTGAGGTCGGGGCTTTATGATTTGTTCTAGATGCTGCATGTTGGCCAGGTGCATTGATTGATTGCTAGGCCTGATATGGGGATGAACACATTTGTCGGTCTCTTTTCGTCTGGAACTATGATGGACCTTTCACACTCCCCTCTCCCAGGCACCCCTCTCTGCCTTGGACCACGTCTCTTCAGTTCAAGTGGATCTGTGGTTCCTGTCTTGTTGCTAGAATCTCCGAACTAGTGGGCATGCTTCGGTAGCTCTTTTGGAGAGGTATAGCTCAGTGATTAGACTTTGGAGATGTGCAGAATCCTAAACAAGGAAAAACCCTTCCAGGGAATACTGTGACCCAGGCTAAGAGCTCTTGGACAAATTTTGTCTAGGGCTGATGACAGGACTGAGACCACCTCGCAAATCTGAGACCACCCACTGACCTCCTGATTGACTTAGCGCCATGAGGGTGCTTTGCAACATATTGGTATGTGTGTTGTGGAGGTTATGGGATCTCCATTATCCCTGGCATGCAGGAAACCTGGTTCCTGACACTTGAGGACAGCTTTGTTTTAGAACTAAAAGAGTGCCTCCATTTGGACAGAAGCTTCTAGCTTTTGGAGGGGTGGTTGGAACCACAATCCGTACAGGAAAACATGTGTCCTTGGCCAAATGCCCAGAATGTGCACCATTCGACTTGGCAATTGGAGTCCGTCCCATTTGGCTTTGGACTTGGAGACCTGTATGCCTGTTTGTTAAGGACTTCATCTAGAAGCTGCCCTGCTCCCTCCTCAGACTGTCCTCCCCTTGGGGAATGGCCAGCCAACCATGACTTGGGAGATCAGCAGCCGAGTGGGGCCTAGGTTCCTGCTGGTGCCCTTAATGGTGAACTTCGGTAAGGATTCCAAATTGACCGATTACATACAGCAGCCCTGAATCCCCAGATACAAGTAAAGGTTTTGGATTACTAATATTGTTTCACTGGTTATTCTGTCAGGTTTTAGTACAGTTAATTAGGGATGTGGGTGAATAGGTGATATTTATTCTGGAGGTTTTACCTTACTGTACATTTGGATTTTGTGTTTGTTTAGGACATTGCCTAACCAGATAGTCACTCCTCCCTGCCGGGGCTGTAGCCCTAATCTCTGTTGACCTGAATTCCCTGTCTGCAGTTGCTGTTGTCATGTGCTCATCTAACTATCTGTTGTGTTGATGTGCCAGCTCACTGACTTCCCAGTAGCTGAATGTAAGGCGTTTTCCTGGGTTTGGTTTTGTAGATGAACGTGTGTGGGGTTTTGTGGTGGTAGACCCTGGCTAATTTTAATCAGCTTCTGTCTGCCAAGTGGGACATCCTGTAGCAGTAGAAGTATTCTCTAGGGTCTGGTTGCTGCTAACCTCCCTGGCCTCTGCTTCTATACCTAGGTTGAAACCCTCTGGGGTTTTGCGGTGGAGCTCATTTTAAGACTGGTGCCATTTGCATGCTCACGGCCAATGTAGTGTCCCCTCAAGGGCGATCTTTTTCAATTTGTGTTGGACCAATTTAGCAGTATCTCTCTGAGCTTGCTCCTATTTTTCACTCTCCTTTTCTTGCTTCCTTTTGTGACAATGCAATATATGGGCTTGTATCTCTAGCCACGGTTTGGTGTCTAACCTAACCATGCTGTCCAATCCACTTTGTATCTCAGTAGGCAGCCCCTTTCTGAGGCTATTATAAAAGAATGCCACTTCTGGGCCAATTTCATTCCACAGCTGGCCTGGCTTTTGTCCCCATTGTTCCCTCATCCTATCCAGAAAGTCTGTTTTAGTCTCCTCAGGCTTCATAGTTTCCACCATTAACCCTCCGATGGCAGGGCGTTCAGGGAACATCTCCTTCAGGGCCCTCCATATTTGCTGGCTGTATACATTGTCATGCTCGGTTTTGGTCAGCCTAATTGCGGGGATGCCAGCTCTGGCAAACCCTGTGCTAGTCTTCTCTCAGATAAGACTACTCAGCAGACTTTTGATATCGCCTATCGCAAGTTTTTCACACGGTGTTCTTCTCAAAACTAGAGATCCACTTCCCTGCTCCATCCAGTACGGGCGGTAATATTGTCCTTAGTCCTTCTTTATCTATTTGAGTCCACAGCACATAGAGCATCCATGACGTGCTCTTCTGTAGTAGGGGATGCATTTTCTGTTGGGTAGCTCTACTGATTTCTCCCTAACATGGCTTTCCCATCTTTTTAGGCATTCCTGCATGTAGGGGAAGTTCAATTTTTGGATTCTCCGCTCCCCTTATCAGATGTAGACTTTAGCTATGCCCATGTCCTCTGGGCCTCTGGTCATCTGGTTTGAAGGATCACTCCTCTGGCCAAGTTCTGTTGTACAGGTCTTTTCCCTCAGCCCAGGAGGCTAGCATGTGGCAGAATGGCTTCACGAAGATTTTGACTTCCTCTCAGCCACTATCACCCTTGAGGTAAGTTCGTCCTTCACATACATTAGGGTGGAGCAGCGTACGTCTTTGTCGCTGCTCCCCTTGTGCACATGCAAAGGTGCCATCTTGTTTGTCCTTTGTGTAGATTGAGCCAGCACCAGGCCACCCTGGTCTTCTATTTCCCTGTCAGCCCTTCTCCTACATTGAAAACGAGGTGAGGCCCGGACTATCATCCAATTCTATCTCTGATTCTTCCCCGATTGGTGCCCTGTACCTACCCTTGCCCTTCTCAGGTGGGAAGCGTGCTGCTCTTCTTTCTGGCTGTGCTTCCTGGGTGCAAGCTCTTTCTATCTCTCTCTCCTTAGCTCGCGCCTTTCTTTCACCTCCCATCTTGGCTCCTGTTGGCCTAATGTGTATGGGTCTAACCGCTCATTGTTTAGTGGGGGGGCCACCAACTTCTTCGACTGATGGATTGGAGTAACCTAAGGTGGGGAGAGCAGGCGAGAGCAGCTCCATACCTGCATATAGAGGGGGAGGCGCTGACCCCTTGCATGCTCTCTTTGGTGCACGAGTGTTGATCTGGGCCTCCTCAAAGATGGCTCATAGTTCTAATAGTGCCTCATTCCTATCTTTCATTTGACCTGTATATTTGGTTTGTATGTATGTTCTCATGTGTTCTATTGTGTTGATGTCAAAAGTACCCGCCTTTGGCCAGGGAAATGAGTGTGCCTTTGTGTGTGTGTGCCATTCGCAAACCTGTGTGGAGAATCTGGTCTGCATGTGTTTAAACCGTGACTTCACAAAAAGGTTGATAGATTTAGAGGATGAGATACACTTTTACCTCCTTTGGTTCTTAGGGGACCTTCGGTTTATCTAATTGGGGGGAAATACAAACGGGGATTGTTGCTTATAACTATGTTACTATGAGTTTAGTGCTATCTACGGGTGCATCAATACACATTACATAAACACAAATAACAATGAATACAAAGGGTTTGCAACACAGAAAAAGTGCAATTGTCAAATATAAAGCAGTATATGTATGGTATTGACTTTTAAACAGTTGGCAAAAAATAGCAGCCCCTTCATATGAAATATCGAATCCTCAAAAGAAACACAACATTTAAGATAAAATACAATTTGCAGTAATTAGCAGCACCACAACATCAAATGCATTACATTAACCTCAGCAAAAACTGACAGAGAAAAAATGATGACCATGTCCAAAATTCCTTAACCCTCTCATAGCGTATGCTATCCTGTGACAAGGGGAAGCTCGGCGCGGTACACAGAACTAAGAGAGCCTGATAGTCTACCAATATCAGCTTTGGAACAAAAGAATTGAAAATAGTTCACAGAAAAAGGAAGCAACTCGAGAGCCACAGGCCCCTCTTGGCCAAACACAAGTAACACCAAATCTCCCAAGTCCAAATCTTTTTACTTAACTGTACAAATTGCACCCTGTATCACACCCAGGTGCAAAGCGTACCATCTGTGTGATGCCCAGCGGTCCAAGCGACCTTTGACTTCTTTTACATAGCACCTGTGTTAGGAAACCAGTGGCATTAAGAAAACCATTTTATACTTCAAAAAATAAATTTGAGGTGCCAACGTCACCCAATCAGGACAGCCTAACATACAAATAGTATCTATGAAGCCATAAAGGGCTATATACCAAAAAAGGTGACCACAGCCGCTACACCTCTGAGGCTGCCTTGCAACTTTTCAGTTAGGGCATATAAAATAAGTAATATGCCAGGTATGTGTCACAGGCAGGGCAGTCAGGTTATCTTTTTAAGCTTCTCCCTAGTTTGTAAAACGCCTCATTCTTTACTAAGGTACTGATGTAGTCTCTTACCCACATTGACAGCTGCTTCAAGATGGACCGCCAAACCGCAGATTCAGCAGAACTTCCAATCAATGGTGGTGTCTGCTTACCTTTCTTTTTAGTATATATTGGTGTGGTCCCAGTATTAGAACATCAATTGTGTCAAAAGGAAAAAATTCTGTGAAATTCACATACACAAATCAAAGCACGAATAACTTATTGTTACAGTCTTGTTTAATCACACTGGAACTAGTTAGCATTTTTTCAGACAAATGTTGAAGGACAAACATTTTTGTAAAACTATCTGCCTTTCAGTGCCCGGAGTGGGGTGGGGGTAGGAAGGGGAAGGCTGTGATTTAAGTGAGGTGGTGAGGTAGACAAAGTAAAGGTGGTGATCACATATCACAAACAAATGTTAAAGCATATATTATTCCTATGCCCGGAATAACACATCAATTAGATATTCATCAAAGTGCATATCATCTGTACAGAATTGCCATGTAGCACATGATTACACAGTAAATGGAGTACTGTTGAATGGACTGCCATTCAACACCATGAAAAGGCAGATAGAAAGGGACATTGGGGGTCCCCTATCCAGGGCTGCAGCACAAGCTACAGTGTTATAGAGCACTTTTCTGCCTGCCAGCCTTGTGGACAGATCGTAATTGGGCAGTCGGACCAACGCTTGGCTGTCGGGCTGCGGTCATGCCTAAAATGTAGTATTTTAAGTATATTAATAATATTTGTTTTAATTGGTAATAATTAGCAAAAACAATTGCTTATTTATTTTTAGTTAAAATATAGACATTTAATTTTTATATTTATATTTTTATATTTTTGGATATTTAATAGAGTTGTTAAAATATGTTATGTGTTTGAAGTAAAGTACACACTCTATACTGTAGCAGTGAATGGAGTGGGAATAGTACATTTTACATCTTGGGCAAGGGTGACTGCCCTAGGGGCAGCATGTTATTCTGTGTTTCAGCCCCCCTGGGGATAAATAAGCCATTTTCTTGGCCTATCTACCCCCTAGGAGGTTTGAAACTCACTAAAAGCCAAGAATGTTGTGTATTACTTTTAGGGGGAGCGACCCCTTGGGCAAGGGTTGCTCCCCTTTTGGGGCATTGATAATTTGGCCTTACTGACCATCTTGGGGGCAGATCAGCCTTATATTTTTAGGCCCATTTTCCCCCAAGAGGGACAGCAGTCCCTAGAACACTAGAGATTCTTTTTATAGGATGCTAAATGTTTTGGAAGCGACCCCTTGGACAAAGGTTGCTCTCCTTTTGGGGAATAATAATTTGGCTGCTTCTGCCCCCCCTTGGGGTCTTATATTTATAGGCCCATCCATCCCCAATGGAGGCAGAAGCCACTGGACCACCAGGGATTTTATTAGATATGGCGCATAATGTTTTGAGGAGTGGCCCCTTGGCCAATGGTCACTTCCCTTTTTCGGGTGAATATTTTGGCTGTTTGTAACCCCCATTGGGGGCACATCAACAATGTATTTTAAGTTCATCTTGCCCATGGAGGGCAGAAGCTACTAGACCACCAGGGATTTAATTATATTTAGCACATCATGTTTTGGGGAGGGTCCCCGTGGCCAAGGGTCGCTCCCCTATTTTGGGGTGAATATGTTTGCTGTTTCTGCCCTCATTGGACAAAGATAAGTCATGTTTTTCAGGACCATTAAGCTACTAGACCACCAGACATTTTATTATATTTGGAACATAATGTTTTAGGGAGCGGCCCCTTGGCCATTGGTTTGCTCCCCTTTCTGGGGTGAATGTTTGGCTGTTTTCTGCCCTCCCCCCGGTGGCAGAAAACTGCCATATTTATTGGCCTATTTGCCCGCAAATAGGGCAGCAGCCACTAGACCGCCAGAGAAAGTTTGTGTGTGAAATGTAGTTTTGCTGATGAGTATTTTGGTGTTTGGCTGGCTGTGTGTGAACTCGTGCTTGACTGGCAGTGTGTGTGGCTGGCATTTGGTTGGTGATGGGAAGACTTCATAGTGTTTGATAATGTTAACTGCTAATTTTTGTCATCAATGGCAATGCTTTTGTTTTTGTCATGGTTACCGTTTCGGCACTGGTAGATCTGCAGTTTTTGTAGTTGCAAGTTTTTGGTAGCAAAATATTTTTTATATTGTTTTCTCCAAATGAGTATCAATAACCTGCATGAATGTGTTTTTTGGAAATGCTGCAATAATAGCAGCCTATTTAGCTTCTATGTGAATGTGTATGAAATTTTCCTTGCATTTGTGCACAATGTGTATTGCGTTTCCTTGTGTGTAATTTCCTTTTGTTTTTCTTTTCTAGTGGGATATCATTGGTCCTTGTAGTGTTTGCGCAGAGTAGGTGCTGATGAGTCTAGTTGTCTTTAGCAAGTGAGTGGTTTTGTTTTACAGTATATAAGTCTTTGTGTGCTTTGTATTGATTGACTTTACCTTGCAATTGCTATATGCCAGCAGTTTTACTTTTTTTAATAAATCCACACTTTTTTTATTACCTATTTTACACAGAGTTGGGTATTGTTGACTTATTTGTCAAGTTACTTTTCTTGGTAAGGATTATGGCTAGCCACTGGATGACCGATCAGCAGGATGTTGTTATCCTTTCTGAGTTTTCTTCTGACCATGATTATGAGACTGACTCTGCATCTGAAGCTGAGAAGGAAAGACAGGATTCTAACAGTGAATTTTCTGTCCAAGAGGAATCATCTGCTGATGAAGCCACTATCAGTGCGGATGAAGTACCGATTTTATAGGAAGATACTGGTGTGCCTATAGTGCAACTAGAGGTATCTGGATTACAGCCCAGGGCTGCAAGGCTTCCCATTGGAAATGCTGGACTCTGGGTTGACCCAAACTAGGTTCAGCCAGTATTGCCTGCCTTTAGTGATATTCCAGCTTGTACAGTGAATTGTGACTTCATTTGCCTATAAGATTTTTTTTGTTATTTATGGACAAGGTATTTTTGGATCAAATTGTTGAGCAGACTGACTTGTATGCTGACAGTATTTTACTACTCAAGACTACTCAAGCGTCCTTATCTATAGACCTCTGAGTACTACCTCCAAATTCTTGAAGGCAATCACAGACATACTGGCCAGCCTCGTTCTACAAAAAAACCCACATGACTATTTTGGGCAACTTTACCCTGCACTTCAATAGACAGGAAAAGCCCTCGGTAAAAAAGCTAAAAGCAGATCTTGAGGAATTACAACTAATCCAACTCGTATCAACCCCCACATATGAGAAAGGGAATACTATGGACCTCATATTTTCCAATGACCCTCTGGTTAGTCTTTCCAGACTAATCCAGGTCCCCTGGTCCATTCATTGTCTTATTCTCTTTAAACTTCCCAAACCTGCCTAACAGATCAAAGGAAGGACCCAGATGATGGCCATAAGAAGATGGTCGGAGCTAGATCCTAGGACTTGGGAAACCCTCCTGAAGGATACAACTCCTAAATTTGTAGGGAATCTAGAAGAGGTTTATCAGCAATGGGAACATTGGATCACCCAGTCACTAGATGCATGCATTCCCAAAACTAACTCCAGACCTAAAACACATACAAAACAAGCCCCTTGGTACAATGACGACCTCTTTGCAATAAAAAACCATTGCAAGAAATTAGAAAGAAACTGGAGAAAGAAATTTGACCCGGAGCTTAAATTAAAATATAAAGCTTCAATCAAATCCTATCACACCGAAATAAAGAAAGCGCAGGCCAAGTTCTAAGAGGGAAAAATGACTCAGGCTTTGAACTCCCCAAAAAAACTATTTAGAGTGGTTAAAACCCTTTCCACTCCCATTGATAGTAACACGGTTTCCCAAGCCACAAAAGAAATATGCAATGATATAGCATCCTTCTTCCACAAAAAAGTGACGATATTTATGATCAGTTCCAGATCAATCCCAAACCTGCTTGGGGAGGACAAGGATCTGCCACCGCCTCCAATTCTTTAAGCTTGACAAAGAGACAATCCATAATCTAATAAAGGCAACCAAATCCAGCTCTCCATTAGATCCTGCTCCCCACATACCTGATACAAAGTGGCAGATATCATATTACCGTCACTTATGGAGCTTCTTAATTTCTCACGAGAGGCAGGCTTGGTCCCTAAGCAATAGAAGCATGCAGTAATTAGGCCACTATTGAAAAAACCTCAGCTAGATACAGAAATACTTGCCAATCTATGACCCATCTCATTACTCCCTTGTCTGGGAAAAGCATTAGAGAAAGATATCAGTCAGCATATAGCAAACTTTCTGGAAAATAACAACATTGTTCATCTAACCCAGATGGGCTTCCGTACCCACCATAGCACGGAAACAGAACTTCTGGTGGTCACAGGGGAGCTCAAAGCTATACTGGATAACAGAGGCTCAGCTGCCATTCTACTAAAGGATTTAAGTGCGGCTTTCAAAACAGTGGATCACCAGACCCTGAGATATAGACTTTGCGAGGTTGAAATTCAGGACATAGCATTAGATTGGCTCACCTTGTATCTGGAAAACAGATCTACCAAGTCATGGACAAAGACTTCCTCTCTGACAGCTTTCCAACAATTTGTGGTGTCCCTCAGGGATTGTCTCTCAGGCCCATGTTGTTTAATATATATGTGCGCCAGCTTGCCACCTTAGTGCAGGACTTTAACCTGTCAGCGGTCTTCTATGCGGATGACAACCAGCTGGTTGTTTCCCGTCACAGAAGGCCCTAATCCAGGAAACAAACATTTGGCACCCTGTTTGGATACACTGCACCACTGGATGTCAAGCTGCTGCCTAAAGTTGAAATATTATAAGACGGAATTAATGATCCTTGGATACCAGGCCATACACAAACATCTGACCAGCTGGCCTGTTGACATGCCCCCCCACCCTATTCCTAAACCGGTGAAAAAAAATTGGGAATCTGGTTGGACAATTTGCTAGCAATGGACCATGAAGCAAATAAACTGTCTGGCATCTGTTTGTCTTTACTCCGAATGCTCAGGAAGATACTGGTATTGATCCCAGAGCATCTAAGAAAAACTGTCATTCAATCCCTCAGTTTCCCATATGGATTATGGCAACTCACTTTATGTGGGCGCACCCAAAAACGTAATAAAGAGACTTCAGACTGTGCAAAATGCAGCAGCAAGGCTCCTTCCAAAGGTTCCTAGTTATGTGTCAAGAGAACCCCTCAAACGGTCAAATATTGTGGCAAAACTATTGCGGGTCAGGAATATAGACAGACAAATTCTAGTGGTCAAGAATATTCATTTTAGGTGAGTAATATTGATTTAAAAAATATTGAAGTGTTTCATATCGTTTGAAAAATATAATTGTTAAAATTATCATTTTTTTAATTAATGTTATGTATTCTAGTACATATTTTATATGTGTGTGATGTTTGTTTATAGGTATAAGAATTGTTTGTATTTTTATTATATTTGGTAATATTTTAGTAGTTTTTTATTTGAATTTTGCGTTTTTAGTTCTGTAGTGGGTTGTGTGTTTTTAGGGGTATAGTGGGAAGTAATTTAATTAAATAAAATGTATTGATTATTTTTAGTAGTTTTTCCTTTTTTAATTTGAACTTTGCATTTTCAGTTCTGTAGCAGGTTGTGCGTTTATAGGGGAATAGGGTGGGAAGTAATTTATTCATATAAAATATATTGAATCATTTTTATTCATTAATATTTGTTTAGCAGTAATGGTATATTGTTAAATGTGTAAATTAATGTATTATTAATTATTTGATAATTAGTTGTTAATTAATTTTATTTAAATAATTAGACATTAATGATGGTAACTGTGTAATTAATTTTAGGTGTGTGTTGTGGTGTGTATAGGTATAAATGGTGGGAAGGTGGGAAGTAATTTATTTTTTATTGATGAATTATTAATTAGTTGTTCATTGACTTAAATTAATTAGTAATTAATTACGGAAAATTGTGTAATTAATTGTAATTGTGTGTTGTGGTGTTTGTAGGTGTAAAGGGTGGGAAGTAATATATTTTTTATTGGTGAATTATTAATTGGTTAATAATTAATTTAAATTAATTAATTAGCAAATAATTGTAGTAATTGTGAAATTAATTGTAGATGTGTGTTGTGGATATTATAGTGTTAACGAATGTGTACTTAATGAATGTTTGTTATCTTTTTTATTGATAATATTTTTTTAATTCACTATTAATCATGTTAATTATGGAAATACATTTAAATCAAAATGTTGAAGTCTTTTTTTATTGGTGTGGTACTGTAGGGTAGGAAACAACATATATACATTTATGTTTGAAATATTTTGTTTGTTTATAAATGTATTTATAATTCATTTTATATAATATTTGTATCTTTTTTGTTATATGTAATTAACATTAGAATATGTGTTCTTTTTATATGTTTAAAATGTAATCATATATTTGTAAAATATTATTTATTTATTTGTAAGATTTTTTTTTCAATTGTTTAAATATTATTAGTAATTTTTGTTTCTCTTCTATACAAAACTTTCCCTACTGTTGGACTCACTGGGTTGTGAATAATAATTTTTACCTCTCCGCTACCCAGCACTTTCTCTGCTGTTGCACTCATTGGAGTGGGAATAATAATTTTTACCCCTCCGCTATCCAGCACGTTCCCTACTGTTGTACTTACTGGAGTGATAATAGTAATTTTTACCCCTCTGCTATCCAATACTTCCCCTACTGTTGCACTTACTGGAGTGGGAATACAAATGTGTATCTCCCTGCTATCCAATACTTTCCCTACTGTTGCACTCACTTGAATGGGAACAGTGATTTTTACCCCTCTGCTATCCAAAACTTTCCCTACTGTTACACTCACTGGAGTGGGAATAGTAATTTTCACTCCTACGCTACCCTGCACTTACACCCACGCCGCTGGCCACACACTGGACCCGTCTTCTCCACATGCACCCACGTCTCCTTCGACCACACCACCGAAGTCCACTGGACCCACCACCACTGCATCCATTTCACCTTCAATAAACCGACCACACACCACTGCACCCAACAGCTGCCTCGCCGCTGCTGGAGCAAAGTCACCAAAGACCAACTGATCACCACCCTCGCCCAGAACCCACCCACTGACCCCACCAACCCAGACGCCGCAGCCCACAACCTCAGACAGTGGATAGACGACTGCGCCAACACCCTCGCCCCACTCAGAAAACCCTCCAACAACCATGCAAGCAAGAGAGTCACCTGGTTCACCAACGAGCTGCTGACCTCCAAACGCGCCTGCCGGAAACTGGAGAAGACATGGCTCCGCGAACCCACTACGGACAACCGCACAGCCCACAAGGACGCCACTCGCAGACATCACCACCTCATCAGAATAGCCAAGAGATCCTCCTTCAAAAACCGCCTGGATAACAATGCCCACGGCAGCAAAGAGCTCTTCAGCATCGTAAAAGAACTCGCCAACACCAGCGCCAACGCCAACAACATACTGCCCTCACAAGATCTGTGCGACTCACTAGCCATCTTCTTTCACCGCAAGATCACTGACATCCATGACAGCTTCAACACCATGACTGCCCCGACTACCCCAAACCCCGCTCCCCCTGTGAACACCACCAGCGCCAACCGCCTGACCTCCTGGGCCAACATCAACGACGACGAGACACGCAAGGTCATGAACTCCATCCACTCAGGATCTCCGTCAGACCCGTGCCCACATCACGTATTCAATGAAGCAGACGCCGCCATCGCACCCAAACAACGGAAGATCATCAACATCTCCTTCGAAACAGCTACATTCCCGGAAAGCTGGAAGCACGCCGAAATCAACGCCCTCCTCAAGAAGCCCAAAGCGGACCCCAAGGACCTCAAGAACTACTGACCCATCTCCCTGCTCCCGTTCCCGGCAAAGGTCATCGAGAAAATCATCAACTTTCAACTGGCCCGCCACCTGGAAGACAACAACATCTTGGAACCGTCCCAGTCTGGGTTCAGACGAAACCACAGCACCGAGACAGCCCTCATCGCCGCTACAGACGACATCAGGCGCTAACTAGACAACGGCGAAACATCAGCCCTCATACTCCTGGACCTGTCAGCCGCTTTCAACACGGTCTGCCATCGCACGCTAAAGACACGCCTCCTAGAAGCCGGAATCCAAGAGAAGGCCCTTGACTGAACTACGTCCTTCCTCTCCGGCAGAACCAATTGCGTCCGCCTCCCGCCCTTCCGCTCTGAAGCCACGGACATCATCTGCGGCGTCCCCCAGGGCTCATCCCTCAGCCTGACGCTGTTCAACGTCTACATGGCCCCCCTCAACCTCAACATCATCTCCTACGCCAACGACACCCAGCTCATTCTCTCCCTCACCAAGGATCCGCACACCACCAAATCCAACCTCCACAAGGGAATGAAGGCCGTCGCCAACTGGATGCAGAACAGCCATCTGAAGCTGAACTCGGACAAGATGGAGGTACTCAACCTCGGACCCACCCCCTCAGCCTCGGCTGACTCCTGGTGGCCGACCACACTGGGCACAGCACCGGCACCCACCGACCATGCAAGCAACCTAGGATTCATTCTTGACTCCTCCCTCTCCATGTCTAAACAGGTCAGGGCCGTCTCCTCCTCCTGCTACAACACCCTCCGCATGCTCCGCAGGATCTACAAGTGGATCCCGACCGAATCTAAAAGAACGGTGACACAGGCCCGCGTCAGCAGCAGACTGGACAATGTCAACGCACTCTATGCAGGAATCCCAGCCAAACACCTACGATGACTGCAACGCATCCAAAACGCCTCCGCCCAACTGATCGTTAACGTCCCCCGCCGCAGCCACATCACCCCCCACCTGAGAGACCTACACTTTCTCCCTGTCGACAAGAGGATCACCTTCAAGCTCCTCACCCACGCTCACAAAGCACCCCACAACACCGAACTAGCCTACCTGAACAGCAAACTCAACTTCTACACCCCAACCCGCCAGCTCCACTCCACCAGCCTTGCCATCGCCGATGTTCCCCACATCCAACTAACAACCTCCGGCAGAGGATCCTTCTCCTACCTCACTGCCAAGACCTGGAACACCCTCCCTACCCACCTACGGCAGACCCAAGACCTCCTCGCCTTCAGAAGACTCCTTAAGACCTGGCTCTTCGAGCAGTAGCAGCACCCCCCTCCCCTCAGCGCCTTGAGAACCTCACGGGTAAGTAGCACGCTCTATAAGCATTCTGATTGATTGATTGATTGGAGTAGGAATAGTCATTTTTACCCCACTGCTACCCAATTATTTTCTTACTGTTGCAATCACTGGATTGGGAATAGTAATTTTTACCCCTCTGCTATCCAGAACTTTCCCTACTGTTGCACTCCCTGGAGTGGGAATAGTAATTTTTACCCCTCCACTATCCAGCAATTTCTCGACTGTTGCACTCACTGGAGTGGGAATAGTAATTTTTGCCCCTGTGCTATCCAACACTTTATCTACTGTTGCACTCACTACAGTGGCATTAGTAATTTTTACCCCTCCGCAATTTTCCCTACTGTTGTACTCACTGGAGTTGGAATTGTAAATTTAATTTTTCTGCAATCCAACATTTAACCTACTTTTGCACTCACAAGAGTGGGAATAGTATATTTTATCCCTCAACTCTCCAACACTTTCCCTACTGTTGCACTCTTTGGAGTGGCAACAGTAATTTTTACTCCTTCGCTATCCAACACTTTCCCTACTGTTGCACTCATTGGAGTTGGAATAGTAAATGTAATTATTTCACTATTCAACATCTTCCCTACTGTTGTATTTAATGTATTGCGAAATGTACGTTTTCATTTTGTTTTAATAGCTTAATGTTTTAGTTAATTATAGAATGTTTTTTAATTTTAAATTATTGAAATATGCATATATTTTATTTGTATATAATTTAAAAGTCTAAAAATTAAATATAGATAACAGATAATAAATTATTTTAATGTAAATCTATCTATATGTATAAACTATTATGTTTGTGTGTTCATATTTTGTAAAATAAGTTTATTATTTATATTTAGTTAAATGTATATTAAATTAAATTTATTGTGTTAAAGATAATATTAATATTTCAAATATTTACTATTTATTATTTAATTTAATTTATTTTTTTAAATCAATATTTTTTACATCTATATTTTTTACTTTGATATTTTTGATTCAATATTTTAGTAATTACCTGTTTAAGTATAGGGAGTCGATATTTTTGCATTCAATATTTTTTTTCGATATTTTTTACATCAATGTTTTTAGCATCGATATTCTATCAGTGAACCCCCCCCCAAACGGTTGCATTGGCACCCAATTGAGGCAATAATACATTTTAAATCCCTCTGTATTGCTCATAGGGCCATAAATACCAAGGGCCCAGTAGAGCCCAGAGAGTTGGTAACCACTTATGTTCCAACTAGACACCTGAGATCCTCAGATCTTCATTTCCTCAGAACAACCACATGTAGTACCAAAGTTGTGGAACAATCTCCCACCCAGTCTCTGATGAACTTTCCTTCAGGAAGAAACTTAAGACATGCCTGTTTCCCCGTTAATGTACCAGAGGCCCTACTCTCAGCACAGTACTCACCAGCGCGGGAAAGCCTTCATGTAGCCGTGCGGTTTACAAAACATAAACATACTCCAGAGCTATCCAGTGGATTCCCACACATCTGGATGAGCTGAAAATGTTCTTGGCTTTAAAGTTTTTGATTGTGCCTGATAAGGAAGCTGTCATATTGGTCTACTAATCCCTTGATGGCAATGGCTATATTTCCTGAGACCATAAGTCGCAATCAGTATTTGCTTCTTTTTGGATGTTGCATTTTGTTGATAATGCTTTAGCTTTGTCATGAGATCACCCTGATATTGACTGCCTTTTTAAGGTTGGGCCTGTCTTTGATCACTTGGTAGATCGATTTTCAGAGATCTATGTGCCATGGAAAGAAATAGCTGTGGTTGACTATTTGGTCCTGTTCAAGGGCAGATTGATTTTTAGGCAGTACATTCCTAGCAAGGGGGCACATTATGGAATTAAGATGTATATGATATCTGTGAGTAGTACTGGATATGTCTATATTTCAAAGTCTGCACTGGTAGGGATTCCAGTATTTACCCACCTGGTTGTCTATCCAATTTTAGAGTTACAGAGAAAATTGTGTGGTAACTTGGTAGAGGACTTTTTAACAAAGGTCACTTTGGTTCAGGGAATTGTTCAAAGTGGACACTGTTGCTGGTGGCACAATCTGCTCTAACTGTGAAGGTTAGGTTACCCAAAAGAGCTGGTTTGTAAAAAACTGGAGAAAGGGCAGTGCAATGCCTTGCGTAGTGATGAACGTCCAGTTCGGAAATTTTCTGACAGGAGAGATATCAATATGCTGACTACCATCCATGATGAAAGCACTTCATATTTGACAGTTTGGGGTCAGGTTGCTAAAGTGTGCAAACCTGTGTACACTTTAGACTACAATAAGCACAGTAGAGATCGAATAGATCAGAGTTTGAACCCTTACACTGCTGATTGTAAGGCATACGCTTGGTATAGGAAGTTTGCTATCTATTTATTCCATTTAGCAAGCTAGAATGCCCTTGTTGTATTTAAGGATTGTTCTCCAGAGTCACAGATGACATTTGGGAAGATTCAGCAGTCTATGATAGGCAGCCTTGTTTTAGCCAAATACCAGTCCGCACACGCTGCCTGCCAGTGTAGTTGTCGTGTCAGGCATGTGGGCGTATGAAAATGATGGGCCCTTGAATGGCATCGTCTGTTGCTGTGAGTGTTGTAATGTGCTGGGCCCATGGCTGGCATTGTGAATGGTCTTGTATGTGTCAAGGATGAAAGGTATGTGAACGGCCTGTAAACAGATTGGTGCTTTGCCGTAGCTTTACAACTCACGAGCCGTAAGTTATTAGTTCAGGTTTTTAACCTTTTAATAATTAACAGTGCATTTCATTTTTGTGAAATCTCTTGTAAATAACATTTTATGCTCTGAACATTCACTGACCCTTGTGCCAAATTCAATCAGTATACGTGTCCACTTGAAGAATAGTTGTCTGTGAGGTAATATTTGCCTTTTCTGTCTTTCTCTGCCAAAGTATATATTGTCTCTAGGGAAAATGCACCAATTTAGATATTTTTTGTAACCTAGAAACCCAGGTGAGTACAGGGTGGCGTCCCTCTTGTCGATTCCCTCAAGTTTTCTTACCCAAACTAACCTCAAAATGTGTCTACATTGGAAAACAACAACAAATGTATTGTTGAGGCATAAAATTATCAATTTCAAAATAACCTGGTTTTGCAAGGGGGCCATATCATTTTTGGTCCCTGACTTGGCGGCCATGTTGGGAAAGCTAACAAACCCAGACATTTCTAAAAACCAGATACCCAGGGGAGTCCAGGAAGGTTTGGCTTGTGTGGATCCTTCAAGGTTTTCTTACCCAGAATCCCCTGCAAACCTCAGACTTTCCTAAAACAAAATCAAATTTCCTCACATTTTTTTGTGTGAGAAAGTTATGGCATCACTGGACTGACACTCATTTCCTACTACCCAGAGTTCCCTCAGGCCTCCCGAAAAAAATTGATCTTCACTTGTGTGGGTGTGCCACGTGCCCGCCACAGGGAAGGGCACAAAACGTATTGTGAAGGCATGAAAAATTATCAATCAAAAAACAACCTGACTTTGCAAGGGGGTCAACTGCATTTTTGGTTCCAGGCTCAGTGGCTTTGTAGGGAAGCCTACCAAAATCCCAGACATTTCTGAAAACTAGACTACCGGGGGAGTCCAAGTATGTGTGGCTTGCATAGATCACATTTCTTACCCAGAAACCCCTGTATATCTCAAATGTTGCTAAAAATATCAAATTGTTCTAACATTTTTGTGTGGAAAATGCCATGTCATCACAAATTTCCTATCACCCAGCGTTCCCCTTGGTCTCCTGAGTAAAATGATAACTTTCCCTGGGTGCCGGCTGAGCTAGACCCCAAAATCCACAGCTAGGCGCATTGCAAAACAAAAGCCAGTTGTCTGTTGACAAATGTGATGTGTCCATGTTGCGTTTTGGGTTGTTTCCTGTCATGGGTGCTAGGCCTATCAACACAAGTGAGATAGCATTATTATTTGAGAGGCTTGTGCCAGTGCTGCATGCAAGGAAGTTTGAAGGTCCCCACAGTTTCCAGAATTTTCCATCACAGAAATGTGAGGAAAATGTTTTTTTTTACTAAGAATGAGGTTTGCACAGGATTATGGGTAACAGAACCTAATGAAAGCCACATAGGTCACCCCATCCTGGATTCCCCTGGGTGTCTACATTAAAAAAAATGTACAGGTTTGCTAGGTTTCCCGAGGTGCCAGCTGAGCTAGGTCCCAAAATCCACAGCTTGGCGCATTGCAAAAAAAGGGTCCGTTTTCTGTGGAAAAATGTGATGTGTCCACATTGCATTTTGGGCCACTTCCAGTCACAGGTACTAGTCCTACCCACACACACACACAAGTTAGGAAACATTTGTATCAGGACACTTGGGGAAATGCTGAGTGGGTGTAGGTTTTTGGCACCCCACTGATTTCAGAACTTTCCATCACAGAAATGTGAGGAAAATGTATTATTTTTACAACATCTGAGGTTTGCAAGGTATTCTGGGTAACAGCACCAGGAAAGAGCCACACAAGTCACCCCATGATGGATTCCCCTGGGTGTCTAGTTTTCAAAAATGTACAGATTTACCTAGATTTTCCCCAGGTGCCAGCTGAGATAAGGTCCATATTCCACAGCTAGGCACATTGCAAAAAAGAGTCCGTTTTCTGTGGAAACGTGTGATGTGTTCAGGCTAGGCCTACCCACACAAGTGAGGTACCATTTGTTTTGGGAGACATGGGGGAATGCTCAGTGGGTGGAAGTTTGTGCCCCCTCACAGATTCCAGACCTTTCATCACAGAAATGAGAGGAAAATGTGTTTTGTTTGACAAAGATTGAGGTATGGAAGTGTTCCTGGGTAACATAACCTATTGAGAGCCTCACTGTTCTTCTCATGAGCAAGGATCATCTCCCCTCGGTCCTCACATGGAATGCAAGAGCCTCAAACCTAGGGGGTTATTAGGATGGCGGGCGGACTTTGTCTACCCGTCATCCCTACGTAAAAAGGGACCGCCCGCCATTAGGGCAGGGGTCCCATGGGGGCCATTAGGATGTGCCCGTTACACTGGCATCCCACATTGTTAACATTGCGGCAGGCGGTGCTGAAAATGCACGTCATGCATTTCAATGCACAACGTGACAGGCACCAGGCGGTGCCTGCCACATTGTACATTGAAATGCAGGGGGGTACCATAGGTGCCCCCCCATGTGCACCCCCCACCCCCCAGAATCCCTGGGGACCCACAACGGGACCCCGCAACAGATTCCCACTTGTGCCAACACGGAAATGCATGTGTCCGCCCCATCATAATATGGATGGCGGTGTCCAGCAGACTCAAATATAATGAGATAATTTTTGGCTCGTGCACACCTGTGTTCGAGTAAAGTTCAATGATGCAACATGTTCATTCCGATGAGTGCTCCTATGGTATCGCCCTCCACCCTTGGGCGAATGGATTAAAATGTGAAAAGAAAGTGTGACCAGTTGAAAACTGACAACATCCCTTAGGGCACTCCAGTATATTGGGTGAAATCCTCCTCTGTTATTCAAGAAACGGTATAGACAGTTTTAAAGCATTTATTCTCTCCTTTCGTTTGAATAAAGCATATAGTTTTCAAAAGTTGATAAAGTTTTCAATTGCAAACATATATTCCATTCCATTTCATATATGATTGGCTCCGCTCCAATGCATTTCGGGTATTGCCCTTCGTTGGGGACCATCTAAACAAAAACGACATATAATGTTCTAAATATGATATCACACATATGTATTAAAAAAAATAAGGTTAACAGTCTAAGCTAAATTAAATTTAAATAACACGGTTGATTATCATCATTGTGACAGGATGCAGTTAAGGTGGTTTAAAGACGATATGTGATTAATGTGGTTTAAAAATGAAAAATACAATAGAGAGTCACATAGGATATGCGGCGTGTGGTTACAAGTTTAAATAGTGAAAATGAAGGAACTGTATCATGCGGTTAAAAGAAACGGTGAGTGAAAAACCCAATTCAGCCTAGGTGAACGCTACGAAGATAATGTATACGCCAGAACGCGCTATGGTGACTAAACAGGTTGCGAACGGCTCGTTGTGGCCAAGTATGTCAGACGGTCACCTGGGTTTACTTACTCGTTTATTCAGTTCACGATGACATAGTGAAGTAGAGTCTCCTGCTCGCGGGAATCTAAACTACCGGGAAAGACCCTGATTATTTCAAACGGGGAACCAGGAAGTGCTATGGTCACGTGGGTTAGTGAACATGGTAATAGAAATGGGACGGACATAAATAAACAAAATCGCTATGTTCGATACCACAAACAGGGGTATAGTAAAGATGCGAATGATGAACAACAATAAAAAAAACTAAAAAATAGTAAGAATGATAAGGGTTGCTACAAGTGATTTTCATAATAGTAGGCCAAGTGGAAAATCAGAACAGAGCTCCCACAATAAGTGGGTTAACTCATAAGTAACATGCAAACTCAATTCGTTCATTGAGTCCATTCGGTTTGATCGAATTCAATCTGTAAATCCAATAATTTTCAAGCTGTAACAATGTCCTGTTATTATCTCTTCCTTCAATTTTCTCAATTGTTTCCAACGCCATAAACTAGCAGACACCACCACCATATTTAACTCTTTTCTGCCCAGATCGACTTGTCGACCTGGCGGAAAAGTGGTGGACAGTCTGTCTGCCATGGTCCCCCCACCATACTAATATGGTGGCGGGAAATGGGTGGCAGGCGGGACAGATTTTGTGCGGATCGCCACCGCCATGCCCTAGTACCGATGGCTATTTGGGGATCATACTGAATAGAGTCAACTGCTTCAAGATCGGCTTGTCTTGATGCACTTTGTATTTCCATATTATTAAGAACCAATAAACTTTAAAGAGACCCAGTGTCTTAAATCTGATCCCTATAAGTTACAACAGAAGGATCCTCCACAACATCCTGACTGTTTGTTACTGAACAGGTGAGGGGGCCCCCCTCACCCGATCTTTTTGTCTTAGAGTTGAAATCCCCAGCACCCTTCCCCAAAACATACACCTTTTCTTAAGTGATGTCGGGTCACTTGGGACCGATTTGCATCAATCTTAGTGATTGTCCTTACCTAGGAAGCAGCCACAGAGTGGTGTCTAGGTGAAAGAGCTATCAACGAATACCTCAAACGCTTATGCAAGTTAGTCACCCTCATCTATAGAGGCTAATCCTAAACAAGCAGTGAGTGTAGATTAACCTTCCTTTGTCTCCCACAGATCAACTACTGAGACTGGGGCTCCTTTGCACTCTCCCCGATTTATGAACACCTGGTCCATTTCAGAGGAGGAGGTGCAGGGTCTTAGTTTTCCACAACTCCCATCCTGTATTCCAAACTTGTGATGGTGCTGTCATTCATGACTTGTGCAAGCGCTTTTCTTCCAGGCTAAAGCTCCCACACAAAGTATTCCCAGTGGGGGAGACCGGCGAGAGCGGGTAGTG
The DNA here is from genome assembly GCF_964261635.1 of Lissotriton helveticus. Classification (NCBI taxonomy): domain Eukaryota; kingdom Metazoa; phylum Chordata; class Amphibia; order Caudata; family Salamandridae; genus Lissotriton; species Lissotriton helveticus. Next base: position 1,687,610,837 of record NC_136061.1, on the reverse strand, counting down.
CAGAGGAGAGCGTCCACTAACTTTCCCGCCCACTGGCTGCTTTCGAGAAGCCTTCATTATGCCTAGTCCCCTAGGCAGACAACAACGAAAGAAGCAGGCGGGGTCGAGGTAAGCTAGAAGGGGTGAGGGCACTCATCATGGCTCAGAGCTCACATCTGACTCTGTCTAATTTTCCAGAGTGACTAGTGTGTGGCTGTCATGTTTATCCAATACTTGCAACCTAAATTTTAACATGAAGGCGGTAGGTGATCTGGAGCTGTATCAGTAACATGTTCTACTTCACTATGCAGGCTCCAAACTTGTCAAGGCACCTGTCATTCATCAAAGTATACAGTCCATAGCACATACTCAGAAATACAGACCTATGGCTCATTCTGAGCTGTATTGTTTTCACCTCATACACTTGTAGATATTGATCTTGATTCACAAAAGTAACTCACTTTTGTGTAAATGTACTACTTTTCATTATACACAGATCAGAGTGTAAGTTGTTACCACTACTAAAGTTGGGGTGGAGGTCTCTGCATGGTAAAGTATAGAGAACAATAAATAAGTAATCAGGTCCATTGTGAGCTAATGTATACGGCGATAGGCATGGAAGTTTCAGAAAAATCAGAACATGGAACTCTTCTGAACCTGTGCATGGTTGTTGATACTGTTTGGTTGGTAATAGAGACGTTGTCCTTCTGTATAAAGTGATACAGCTCCTAAAAGCACGATTTTCAGATCATCACCATGTAAAATTAAGAAAAAGAGCATTGGGTATAGGCCACTGCTTCTAGAGGCGTCCATATGAACAGTGATGTTTTTGGTGCACTCTTGATAAGTGAGCTTTTCAGAAATCAAAGCTTTGTATTGTTCTCAGTGAAGGACATTGGGACAACACTTTCCTTGCCTTTACTGACACCCTGCCAAGAGTTTAACTGTGAACTGCAGACCACTATACAGTAAGAGGAGCACTTCCATTGATTATCCCGGAGGTTCACCCAGGGACAGATTCCCAGCCCTCAGACTTTTGTCACCATATTGCAAAGGACAGAGCCCTGTTCCACACCAGGCTGGCTTCCCGATACATCACTGTTATCAGTGGACTCATGTTCTCGATTTCCTGTGGATATGACCAAAACGATCGGCTGACGCTCACATTTTTTAAAAGATTTGAAAGTCTTTATCTGCAAGTATGCAGTAACTGCATTCCATTCAGGTGAGGTACCAGCGTTTGCCTCAAGGGATTACAAGGATACTATGGGGACCCTGGGTGTGGCTGTGCATTATTCCTCCCTCTACCACCCTGTGGGAAATTTTGTAGTGGAGAAGAAAAGCTATCTTAGGTTCAGCTCGCATTTGGATCCATCATCTGTATGGAGTCTAGAGAGTTTAAAATAATCTGCCTGGAAGATCCTTGGGTGACCAGACTCCCTTTGAAGTCCTGTTCAGCACCCATATGTGGGTCCCAGACCGTGATAATCCTAGCACAGTGGTGAAGGATACACCTTTTGACATCAATGAACGTTTGACTGTCTTACAAGAATTGAAATACTTACAAGATGACTGTTTGAACAAACTTGTGAAGTGTTCTGCCACTGGAGAAGTGAACGTGCAACCACCAATTTCTGTCTAGACTCCAAAGACATCGTAGAACTCAAGCAGAAAGTCTCTGTTCCAATCCATGCAACAGGACACACGCTAGATCTGTCTTCTATGCCAGCGTAAACCTTAGCAACATCATCAAACTCCTCTGGATTGACCACCACTGAATGCACTCGGCCATCACCAAACCCACCGTACTTCAACACCCTCACCCCCCGTATGCAGCTGGAACAAGGTCACTGAAAATCAGATCACTGCCTCCCTCAGCAATACCACATGGCCGACAGCCGCTGATGCCAATACCACAGCATACAACCTCCACGGATGGATTTTCAACTGCTCTGACATCCTGGCACCCCTCAAGAAGGCACCTCCCAAGCAACAATCCAAGAAAGCCAGCTTGTTCACTCTCACCCTCCCTGAGTCCAGTTGCAACTGCAGCTGACTGGAGAGGAAAAGGAGAAACAACAAAACCCCGCACACCACCCCCTCCTCAAAACCACAAAGAGAATGCCCCTCCAGGACAGAATAAACGCTAACACACACAGCAGTAAAGAACTCTTCACCATCATCAAGGAGTTTGCCAGGCCCAATAGCGAGAGCACAGACATCCCAACCTCCCAAGAACTCTGCAACAAACTTGGTGCCCTCTTCCATCACAAGATCAGGCAGATCTACGAGAGCTTTGACACGAAAACTCTCCCACCAAGCCTGACACCACCACATCCAACCATGTTGCACCCCAACAAATCCCGCTCAACTGGACCCCGCTCACCACAGACAACTCTCTCAAGACCATCAAGAACATCCACTCGGGAGCTCCCTCAGACCCATGCCTGCACCACATCTTCTATATAGCAGCCACCTCTGTCACCACCTTCCCCAATGACTGGAAACATGCCGAGAACAAGCCTCTGCTAAAGAAACCATCTGCCAACCTGACAGACCTCAAAACCTTTCCGCCCGACCCCGTCTCAGAATCGGGACCAGGCCGACTCAAGCTCAGCAGTTCCGCCCGACTGATTACAGTGCAACCGAGCACTGTTCTGTTGGAGTCCCTTTGTGTCCTATGGAAGCTTGCGTTCCGCCTGACATTACAGGCTCCTATGGTGAAATGGGGTGTGTGTAAAACCCTTCACTCTGTTGCGGGCACCCCATGGTGCCTGCCACACAGTACATGGTTTTAAAGGGGTGTCCCAATAGGTACCCCCTCAGCCCCCAACCAGAGACCTCAGGATGAAGGGGGCCCTGATACGAGGCCCCTGGTGTTACCTTCGGTCAGCCTTTTCATGTCAGACAGGCCGACTCGGAAAGGCTGTTGGAAACCAGTATCATAATCAGTTGGTCTGAAATGCTGTCCATAGACGTGTACAATGCATTTCTGACCAACACAAATTTTCCCAGAGCCAGTCAGAACTGATTTGAAATGACTGCACGGTTTAAGATCCAACCGCAAACTTCGTAATCAGTCTGGAGGATTGTAAACAGACCGAGTCGGTCAGAAAGGTTTCGACATGGTCGAGGAGATTCCGGCTGTCAGTACGAGGCTTTCCTTCAACATCGTAATGAGGCCCTAAGCTGTGTATTATGGTCCACCTTTGGAAATATTCACCAGTTCAACACTGCCCTGTGAGGTCTCTATTTGTGCAATGACTGCCTCTGACTATTTTGCTGATGTTGACTTTTCCTCGGTTTCGGTCAGGTACGCTATAACATGAGATTTGTGCATTTTGTTTTTGGCTTAAACAGATTTACTTAATTCGTTCGCAGATTGGATTGGATTTCAACTCCATTGCTTTTCCTTTTTATTTGGATTGGATTTGTGACAGTTTTCTATTTGCTCCTAAACACACATTATCTCCCAGTGTGCTCTGATGTAGAACTGATAACTGAGGTATTGAATCCTCATTCTTCATCACATAAGGTGTGAAGAGACCTGTCCATTGTGATCATTTCTGCATTTCCTAACGTGTATGGCGCTGAGGGGGATAAGGTCCCATTTGTTATTTTTGGCCAGACAGAGATTTTACAGATACCTTATATTTTATAAATGCCATTAAATGATGCAATACTTACTGACAGCCTATCTGATGATTGGAACATTCATACTGTGCATTAAATGCTTTCTGAGCTAGACTATTATACAGTATTTTAAATTGAAGATATGTATATAATTATGGTGAAATGTTCATTTATCATCATTATGCATATCACTATTTGCATAGCACTCGTACTCCACGTGCAGTTTTTAATTATACTCAGTGGGAACACTGCCCGACACCACCAGTGGGTAGCTCATAAATATACCAGCAGCAGTTTACATATTTTTCTGGCAACAACAGAGTATACCCAGTGTCTTATTATTTTAAACTTTCTCCTTCACCAGCGAACAAAAATATGGTTACCAACACTAAATTGATTTATTTGGGTTCTTTTTATTTTCAAACTGTCTGTACAAGGTTATCAATTTTGGAAAGACAATGTTGATTGAAAATGTTTTTGAGGAACAAAAGAGTGGCAAGTAGAAGGTAATGAATCTATGGTTAGAACAAGTCTGATACCAAAGACAGATCATTTTTCTGAACAAAAAAGTAAAGCAAACATTATGCCTCAGCTTGGTTAAAATTAAGGACATTAACACACCAAATATTCTAGCGTTTGCACATTTTGATATATGGCAAATGTTTACAAATTACACTGAGGAACAGCTCAACAACATTGTACAGATTGGCACATACAATTGATCACATTCCAGTTCAGATGGGTGGGGATAGATACAAATGGTTGCCATGCAGTTTTTAAACAACACAAAGGGTTTCAGGATAAACAGACCAAACCCATGTTATGTGCAGACACAATATTCAGGGATTGTTCAAGCATGCAGTGTGGGAAAATAAAGCTAGCAATGGCAACAACATTCCACTCTACATGCAGTATAAGAACACTTGTCCCTCCTTTCTGATTATTTGGATTTACAGTATTTCTTGTTGGGCCCTAGAGCATCACATCAGAAACACTTTCTATATGCTATATATAATGAACTTTGGAAAGTTTCTTAGTGGGTAGATACTGAGCTCATACACGAAATTGACAGGGCAAATTTATAAAATGCATTGGCTGGTATTGATAACGCTATGCCTACTTTATCAACTAGGATTTATTATTCTATTAATATTGTGCCCTCTGCAATTGACATTATACAGATCGAAACAACTATATTACAACATAGACAAAGCCATCTTAGATTAATAATGCAACTGAGTTTGACGTTGCAAACTCTGAAGTCTGGTCGTGTACCATGGCAACACCTGAATGTGACAGATTTATTTTTTCCTTATCATTTACGATGATCACCAAAACTAAAGGCAAAGAAGGATGCAATTTACACAGTGTTGAGCATTGAACACCTAGAAAAGTTGTTTTTACAGTAACAGAGACACCATCTGCTGAGTGGTTGATCCACAGATTAATTTCCCTGCCAATTTCCACGATTCACTTCACATAATATTTAAAACAATTTCCAGTAAGCAGGTTTGAGGAAATTGGGGGGGGGGACTGTACATGAGTCATGGGTCCTACTGTTCAATTCTAGATGTAGGAATGGGGAAACTGAGTTATTTCTCAGTGGAAATGAATGCAAAACTTTGTTTAGCTATTCTCTTGTATGCAAGAAGCTTATGCTTTATGGTGTGTGTAATGTGATGGTGGATAACTCACCATGTTTTCTGAAGGGAGTCCCAGCTGCTTTGATTCAGGCAGCATTCAGATTACTCTAAAATTGAAGTTATTTGATGCTTAATGACCAATGTTGTTGTGGAATTTAACAAGGAGTACCCTATGTGGTAACAGTTCCCTTGTTTGTGACTTGCTGTAATAATGTATTATTATCCTCACATATGTACAGTCGGGGTGATTCGTCAAATGGGCGCCGAGAAAAAAAAGGGTCTTAAAACGTGTTTTCCCCATGCAATTTCAAAACAGAAAATGATTCCCACATGACCTAAATCCTTTTGTGAATATCATATAGTTTCTACTTTCAAAAAGGTCCTACAAAACATAGCGGACACATTTATTTATTTCATTTTTTTGTCTTCTTTATTTATTCTTCTTATACTTTTTTTGCAAAAATTAATTTTGATATACTTTTTTTAAATTTCATTATATTCATATCTCATAAAAGTTAATACATGTATCTAATCAACAGTGCATAAACAAACAATATGTGAACAATAAAAAATACAAAGTACCATACAGAGAACACATCTCAATCACTCTCACCAATTTGTCATACATACACTCTCATACAATCCAAATATACTCTTTATTCTGTGTCAAGGGAGTCACAGATCTTTCTGTGACCTGTCACGCTAGGTCGACGCGTTTCGGTGGGTTTAGACCACCTTCCTCAGGACCTTTAGCAGAACAAAGCTTGCCACAACAGTTTATGGACTCTGTATGGTTATCCTAGCAAGATTTCAGGGTAATGGTCTCTCTGCAAGTTTACAGCCGTCACTTTCTGATTAGTGCTGTCTTTCATATAGCGCAGTACCTAATTTGTTTCTCGTAATGCTAGGTGTGCATCATTTGCCACAGAGCTCTCTCATTTAAAAATCTTGTCTCAATTTCACCCTTGGGTTTGAAGACGATTTTTTCTCACTTTTTTATACTTTTCATGTATTTCCGATTCAAACGTGTAGTATTAATGCTCAGTTCTCGTCTTCCGTCTTCAAAAATGCCAGCGTCTCCCATTCCTATATGGGATTCCCCATGCAATTTTCCATAGGAATCTTTAGTCGCAGCTACAGCCTGAACTGCTAAACGGAATTCCACCAAATTTGGCAAAGAGGTAGCCCTTGGTTCACACTCGTGCCTTCTGGTTAAATGGTGTAAATCCTTTCAGTAGTTGCTGAGACAATCAAAAGTTAAATCACATATACATCTATGGCCGTGGTGGATCCGCGCACCCTATGTGCACCCTGTGCGTACCCTTCCGATCATGAGCTGCATGCTAATTGGCTGTCAACTGGCAGCCAAAACTCCAAACCAGGAAGTTTTGGTAGCCATTTTGTGCACTTTTTTAATAATTAGCCCTTTGGTGGGGGGCAAATCCTGGGGGCAAAAATATTACATTTGATGGGGGGATACAAAATAAATGGGTGGGCGGCTCAAAAGTCACCCCCCAGCAAAATACATGGGTGAGGGGGGCTCAAAGGCCCCCCAGCCCCGGAGACTGCTACCCCCCCGGGGCTTTTAAAAAAATGGGTAGGGGGCTCAAAGGCCCCCAAGCCCTGAGGACCACAAGCCCCTGGGGCTTTTTTGTTGTGGCAGGGGGGCCACGTGGCCCCTATCCTGGAGTCGTTGAGGGTCCTGGGGTCCACCACCCCCCAGTGCCGGCTCCTGCAGTGTCTCTGGTTGCCCACCACCGGGACAATGCTGTTTGCTATGGCCGAGGCTCCCGCCCTGTCATAGCAAACTTGGTGTAGATTTTGAAAGAGAGAGCAGGGAAACCTGCTCTCTCTTTAAAAATGCAAACCATATTGCTTTTCCACACGGGGAGCTGCATGTTAGCAGCTCCCATGTGGAAAAGCAAAGCCGGCTCCCAAAGGACGCAGGGAGCTGGCTGGGACCTTGGGGGCATTGGGGCTCCCCCCATGGTCTCCAACATTGTATATAGGCCCCGGAGATGGGGTCCCCGGGGAGAAATGAAATTATTGATAGGTGATAAAAAAAATGTTACAGTCAAATTAGGAGTCGCGCATCTAGCACGGCGCTCAGCGTGCCCCCCTGGTGTGCACGCAGTGGGTGCACGACTCCTAACGCATTGGGTGCGCGACTCCAAGCAAAAAAAAAGTAATATATTTCAGATACACATCAAGCTTATGTGTTAAGATCTTGGGTGGCTCTAAAAAGAGCCGTTGCATTTATTGAGAGATTTTGGTACCTATAAGTAAGTATCTATGCAGAGTCTAAAGTTGATGAGGAAGACTCTGTTACCCTCATCTGTAAAATGTACACCATCTCTCCTATAGATGTCATCCATATTTATATGCAGATTGTTGTGGTAAATTAACCCCATCCCATAATCCCGGAGAAAAGCAGAAACAGCTTTATTGACATATTTCCTAGCTTTTTCAATCTGTGGACAAAATTGATTGGACCAGTTCTATTTCTGTCTTTCGCAGGAGTGTATGGATACTGACTCGGGAAAAGTGACACCAATTCTCCATAGGTGTCTTCATAAGCATTTCCAGACCTACCCCAGTCAAATTGCCTAGGTCATTGCCACCACAGTGCACAATTATGAGGTCAGGGTGTTGGAGATGCAAAAAGGATTTAACCAATGGCATCAATTGGTGCCACTTTAATCCTCTCTGTCCAATCCATTTAATGTCTACATTTGGCAAAGCTAGGTCTTTGTCAATGCCTCTGTTTTCTGGACACCTTTGGCTCCGGAAAATATAGCTGTGTCCCACAATCCACACTCTAAGCATCTTGAAAGGAGGTCTGGATGCACTCAGATGGTTTTTGTAAATGAAATGGCAGTTTGAAAACTACGACTTTTCTAAAATGGTGAATAAGATGCAGTTTTGAAAAAAGAAAAGAAATGATTGGCTGTTTGATAACATTCTAGACTGAAAAGTAGGGTGCATGTTTCTGTTTTTTAAAAGCATGTTTCTTATTGGTTAAAAAAACAGTTTGAAAGGAAAATTACATAGGATAAGGTGATATTTTGAAAAGTCAAGCACACTTGCTGTTTGGATTAGCAACATTGTGTGCTGAACATGTGACCAGTGTGCTCAGTTGAGTGTTCCATGAACGGTTACTATGGTAACAGGCAGTACGCAGATGGGGGTAGGGTTAAAATTTATATCAATTGGAAAGGGGTCAAATGTGCAACCAATAGAAATGTGTGTTAGGTTTTGAATTAATGTGGGAACCAATGTGATTTGATATTTACATGTTTATGTGTGCAAAATGAGAGGGAAAGTTTGCCATTTTCTGGTTTTGCTAAGAGCAGCGCAGTACACAGATTCTGTATAAGAAAATCTGGTATGTGACTGACATGCTTCTTAATCTACAAATCAATTTGAAAGGTGAATTATTAATTTGTGAGGGGTTGTATGTGCTGCCTTTGTTTTCAATAAGAGTAAAGTCTTTCTCCTGCTAAAGTCCAGGGAGTAGTCTAGCTTGTCTAGAATCACATTGTGAGTCTGTCTGCATTTGGGCAACCATTGTGAGAGAAGCATTTGGGTACTTTATGTCTTTGCAGACACATAACTGCTTAAAAACCTATCCTGTTCTCTGGTTTTGGTAGAATTCGAAACCAGTCATTGCTTATGTATTTGCAGAATGAGTCAGGCTTCCACACTAAAGTGCACTACTGAAATATGTGGAAAGCGTGCAGTCACCTTACCCCTACCAGACTAGTAAACGTGTTTTGGCAAAGTCCAACTTATAGTGTTGCTTGTCTAGAATCACACAGAGAGTCTGTGTGCATTTGGGAACCATTGTGAGAGAAGCATTTGGGTACTTCATGTCTTTGCAGACACATAACTGCTTAAAAATCTATCCTGTTCCCAAGTTTTGGTAGAATTAGAAACCAGTCATTGCCTATGTATTTGCAGAATGAGTCAGGCTTCCAAACTAAAGTGCACTACTGAAATATGTGTAATGTGTGGAGTCACCTTACCCCTTTCAGACTAGTAAATGTGTTTTGGTAAAGTCCAAGGGATAGTGTTGCTTGTCTAGAATCACACAGTGAGTCTGTGTGCATTTGGGGAACTACTGTGAGAGAAGCATTTGTGTACTTCATTCTTTGCAGACACATACCTGCTTTAAAACCTGTCATGTTGTCAAGTTTTGATAGAATTAGAAACCAGTCATTGCTTATGTATTTGGAAAATGAGTCAGACTTCCACACTAAAGTGCAGCACTGAACTATGTGGTATGTGTGCAGTCACCTTACCCCTTCCAGACTAGTAAATGTGTTTTGGTAAAGTCCCAGGGATAGTGTTGCTTGTCTAGAATCCCACTGTGAATCTGTGTGCATTTGGGAACCATTGTGAGAGAAGCATTTGGGTACTTCATGTCTTTGCAGACACACAACTGCTTAAAAACCTATCCTGTTCTCAAGTTTTGGTAGAATTAGAAACCAATCATTGCTTATGTATTTGCAAAATGAGTCAGGCTTCCACACTAAAGTGCAGTACTGAAATATGTGGAATGTGTGCAGTCACCTTACACCTTCCAGACTAGTAAATGTGTTTTGGTAAAGTCCAAGGGATAGTGTTGCTTGTCTAGAATCACAATGTGAGTCTGTGTGCATTTGGGGAACCATTGTGAGAGAAGCATTAGGGTACTTCATGTCTTTGCAGACACATAACTGCTTTAAAACCTGTCATGTTGTGAAGTTTTACTAGCATTAGAAGCACAGTCATTGCTTATGCATTTGCAAAATGAGTCAGGCTTTCACACTGGAGTGTAGTTCTCAAATATGTAGAATGTGTGCAGTCACCTTACCCCTTCCAGACTAGTGAATATTTTTCCTTGTCTAGAATCACACTGTCAGTCTGTGTACATTTGGGCAACCATTGTGAGAGAATCATTTGGCACCTTCATGTCTCCTTGTACTACTCTAATCATTCAGTCAGTATCCAAGTACTCATGCAGCGATTCAGGGCTTTAGCACATGGACTGCTACAAACTCCTATGCACTATGCATCTAGTCCTCAAACCACCTACACACTTGTGTTTCAGGCCTACAATTCCCCAGTCAGTATGCATACACTCCTGTAAACACTCTGTTACTCCCCTTGCGCTCCTTTAATGACCCTTTTAGCACCATGTACTAATCCATTCACTGCAGTAAAATACAATCAATTGTACATTCACCCAGTGTCTCTCCTTGTAGTACCATAATCATTCAATCAGTACATAAGTACTCATGCAGTGATCCAGGGCTTTAGCACATGGACTGCTACAAACTCCTATGCACTATGCATGTAGTCCTCTAACCACCTATACACTTGTGTTTCAGGCCTACAATTCCCCAGTCAGTATCCATACACTCCTGCAAACACTCTGTTGCTTCCGTTGCACTTCTCTAGTAACTCTTTCAGCACCATGTACTAATCCATTCACTGCAGTAAAACACAAACAATAATATATTTACTCAATGTATCTCCTTATACAACTCTAATGATTCAGTCAGTATCCAAGGACTCGCATAGTGAGCCAGGACATAGCACATGGACTTCTTCAAACACCTATGTATTGGTACAAACCCATGTCCATTACACATGCAGACCTGTAATCACCTATACAGTTATGTATACAACTTAAATTACAATTTCAAGTAGTGATTACGAAAGAAAGTGGTTAAATGGTTCTGATATAGAATGTGTTTGTTTAGTAATAGAAAAGTATAATTTATACATATATTAAAATACAATTATTTATGTTTATCTTTTACAGATATTGTTTATCATCATTAAAATAAAGTTATCATGCCCTAAAAATCAAGAATGAGAAAGCAAAAGCAAAAGGACAATTATTTGAAGAAAATTCAACAACAAGTATTGGATGACCAACATCATGTGGATAAAAAGAAAAAGTCTTCTGGTAAAACAGCAAAAGCATTCATTAAAAAACTTTCAAAGCCTAGAAACAGTGTGTAGAATGTGCAAACTACTGAGAATAGTTCGACCAGAAAAAAGAATACGAAAGTAAAAAAAGAAAATTAAATTCAAAAGATTTGATCTATGGTAAAAAGGAGGTAAAATCAGTATAAAGAAATCCATATATATATTTTTTTAATAATAGAGTGGTTTCTAACTCAAAGATGTGAAAAAATATAGAAAAAGAGCACTGTTTTATAAAAGGATGAAGCATATTGAATCCCTTCTTCAAAAGGCTTTTGAAGTAAAAAGGAAACTATTCATTTTAGTTTTAAACGGAATTCGATCATTAGATAAACCAATCCATTTAATGAAGGCCAAAAGTAAGAGGAAAAGAGTAATTAACAGAATAAATTTTTGTGATTTTGTTTGGGTGAATGGAAACACAGTTCAAGTTCAGAGCCTTTCTTTAATGAAGAGAGTTATTTTCAGACCAATAATTTATTGCATGTATTTTATACCAGTGGTCGAGCTTATGAGGTTAGAAATGGTTGTCCAATTGAGAAAGAGACGATGGTTCCCAGAAATGCAGAAGAAGTGGTAGCTGATGAAGTTCTATGGAGACGTCCTAACGCCCCCCCAGTGTACACTAGGGATTGCTGTAGTATCTGTAGTGTAATCTATTGATATTTTACGCAATTTCTTACGAGAATATAGTAAAAAAATGTGTTAAAACAAAAGCTTAGGATATTGCAAGGGCTAGACCCTTGTAGAGTGGGAAAAAATACTGGTTTGCAAGATCATTCTCTTGCTTGTCTTTATAGAAAAGTATGTCAAAGTGTTTTTCACCATTTCAGGAGGTTAGCAGTACATCATTCTCAAATGCGGAAGTTAGTCAGAAGATTGTATTATGTAAAAAGTCCAGCACTAATGTTAAATGAGTTGAACAGTGCTCTTTTGCGTGGATCAGTATCAGATGTGAAGGTTTGTGATGAAACTGAGTTTTGGTACTTTGGTCCTGAACAAGTGAGTGCAGAAACTGACACATTATTAGAAGAAAAATGTTGAAGAGAATGTGCAACATAGTTGTACAAAATATTTTGAAGAACAGATTACAAAGTTTAAGGTAACTTCATGAGAAATGCCAAATTTTTCTTGTATTTGTGGCCGGTAAACTCACTATAAAAATCAGACTAGGACTGTTGATCTGTGTTTAAAAAGTGAAAGAGAAAATAATGATAAGTGGAAGGAATTTGCAACTTATTTGTTAGTAGAGAATTGTTTTGATTTTGGTTCTGATCAGCGTATTTGTAAATATTGTTATAGTAAATTAGATGAGAATAAAATACCCGTTAGAGCTGTGCATAATAATCTAGAGTTGGTAACTATTCCTCCAGAACTGATAGATTTAAATATCTATGAGACTATTCTCATTGAATGTGTACACTAAGCATGGGCGGATTTTGCGAATTGGCAATCCGCGAACTTGCGTATTTACGGACTCACAATCCGCAAAATCCGCGAACTCTCGCGAATTTGCGGATTTTTTTTTGTGTGTTCGCAAGGGTTTCTGCCAGTTTGCGAGGGTTGTGTACCAGTTCGCAATTGCGAACTTACTTGTCGGCTCGCAACGGCCACGACTATGTTGTTTCTACGTCTGGTTCATCATCACAGGTTCACAGCACCCTCTGTTTCACCACTTCCACCCTCTGGTACACCCATGCCACCCTCTGGTACATCACTGCCACCCTCTGGTTGGTTTATCACTGTAGATTATGGGGGTGAAAAAAGCAAGCACACCTGCCCTGCTTCAACTGACATGAATTAATTTGGGGTTGATTAATGTGTCACTGAATTTAAACTTCCAGTCTGGCTGGCACCTGCTTCCCTATCTGTAATTTGCTTTCTGTTGCAGTGCAATTTTTTTTCACAGGACCTTTGTGGCCTACTTGTAGCTATTCTCTGAGCCTGCTGTGAGGGTCAGAGCAGGGTCATAGAATAGTTGCAAGTAGGCAAATGAACTCTGAAGGGGCCCCTCAGGAAGCACTACAGGGAATGGTTACTAATGATAAGATTGAACTTTTGCACCTGCTGCGTGCTTTCAGTTTTGCAAAAATCCAAATATCCTGCAGCATCCACAAAAAGTAATCCTTCCAGGTCAAGATCCAAATCAAAGTGACCAGCACATGAAGAAAGCACTGGGAGGAGCCTGCTGGACAGGAACAGGACGTTGGAGACTGTGGGGCACTTCCTTCCTCCCCCCCTCCCCCAAAATGGACTCCTTGCAAAGAAAAAGTGCAGGCAAATGTCAACCTGAGGAGTTATTCTGATAAAAATCATAATTTTCAAGGTTTATGCTGCCTGCTGGTGGATTTCTTGTGTGAAATTGCAAATTTTGCAATCTCGCAATTGCGAGATTGTCGCTGCCCGCCGCATCTACGTGTTCGCAAGTGTTTACTCCTGTGAAATTGTATAGTATTCTAGTTGGCAAGTGCGACCAAGCAAAAAATCCGCTTCGCACGGATTTTACGAATCTTCGGCAAGTTCGCAAGAGTTCGTGGATTGCGAATTTGCCGAAAATCCGCAAAATCCGCGAGCGGAATGGATTTTACGCTCATGCTTAGTGTGCATCCATTCCAGGCTATTGTTCGTATGGAGCATAAACAGGTAAATTGCCTCCTTCAGATTTACAGAGAGGATTAAAAGGAAGAGTTGTATATTTACCTCTAGATTTAAAGAATAAATTGAAACTTTTGGTGTAGAGAATGTAGAAAATGAAGCACTACTTATTGTAGTTAATGACGTTCCTACTAGGAGTAAGAAAATCTGGCAAGAATTAGTGGATGTTAGGAAAGTGCAAAAGGCAACATTGTATATGATAAAAAACAATGAGTACTATAAAAATGTGTATGTGGGAGAAGAAGAAATACTTTTAGCAGAAGATACTGAAACGTCAAGTGGACAAATTGAAAAAGTGGACATGTCCAGAAGTGAAGAAATCTATGAACATTACAGTGTACATCCACTTCATTCAAAAGAAGTGATTGGGAATACTATTGAGTTATTCCAAATAAAAAAAGCAAAGGGAAGTACCATTAGTGTATGGTAAAAAAGCTTGGAAGCTCGTTGTTTTCCGCAGTTGTTCCCAACAGGAAAAGTTGGACGATATGATAAACGACCTGTGCAGATTCCTGCATCTGAATATCGGACAACAAGATTGTATGCAGAAGATTCAAGATTTCGACAATCTATCCCATATATATTTCATCTTTTGTTTGAGAGTGAAATGTCTGGACTTTCATATGCAGTCAATCACATATTGAAAACAGGAGTACATCTTCAAAATGTTTCTGCAAAGGAATTTATGGATAGAGTACATCAGAGAGATGATCATTTAGAATCTTAGCTGATTAATCTGATGGCGTGTCAGCATAGCACTAATGAGTATTGGTACCGTCGTCATGGAGAACTTAAATGTATGCTAAGGAACCTAGAAACTCCTACGTGGTCCTTATCCTAAGCTGTGCTGAATATGCTTGGGATGATTTACTTGAATTTCTTCGAGAGGCAAATTCGAATATAAAAAATATTGAATACAAGACACCTGGAGAATTGTGCTCTTTGGATCCTGTTAATGTATGCAGGTATTTCAATTACAGATTTGAAGCTATGATGTCTTTTATCAGCAATAAAAAGAATCCTCCTCTTGGAGATGTTGTGGATTTCTTTTGGAGAAAGGAGTATCAAGCTCTAGGTGCTCCTTATATACATATACTGATATGGATTAAAGATACCCCCAAATTCGGAACTGATTCCGAAGATACTGTTTTGTAGTTCATTAAAGAATATGCCACATGTGCCATACCCAAAAGCACAGAAGGAAACAACTTAAGACAACAAGTCTTGGGATTCCAAAGCTATCGATGTGGAAAATAATGTTGACGAAAGTACAAGGAAAGGTTTTATAACAAATGTCGTTTTGGATTTACACGTCCTGTAATATCCAAAGGAAGAGTAAACAGTTTTATGTCAGCTATGAGACATACCATCACTAGAAAGTCTCCAAAAAATACCTACAATTTGAGAAGATGTGAAGAATCAAAATACATAAATGATTACAATCTGGTTATTCTCTCTATGTGGAATGATAACATGGATATTCAGTACGTAGCAGATAATTCCATTGCTGTGGCACGGTATGTAACATTCTACATTACAAAATCAGAAAAGACAGAATTGAAAGAAATGTGGGAAGAGATTTCTCACGAGAAGAGTCTAAGTAAGAAATTATACAGTTTCAGTTTGAAGATGTTATCCCATCGAGAAATTGGAGAGTATGAATGCTCAGATCGGTTATCATCTGCAAGTTTATACTCCAAATCTAGAAGAATCATTTGGGTGAGTCTAGGTCTTGCTGCAACGCGAAATTGAGTACTTAAACCTGTACAAGAAATTGAATATTTAGCAGAAAATGATCCGGAAAGTACAGATATTGTGAAAACAAATATGTTGGACACATATTATCCAAATAGAAGTCATCATCTTGAGAACATATGTCTCTATGAAGTGCTGCAAAACTACACTTTTAAACGGAATACTACAGAAAATATCAATGATGGAAAATATCCAGTGATTGGTTAAGAAGGATGTTTGGTGAAACAAAGCAAAGGAAATTTAATTATTCACAGGAAACTGAGTTGTGACACTCCTGACAAAAGGGAATTTTACAATGTAGAACTTTTGCAACTGTTCAAACTGTGGCGTTCAGAAATGGAATTACTTGGAGATTTTCAGAGCTATGAAGATTCCTTCAATGCTTGTAAAGATACCATAGAATGTACTGTTTTTAGAATTTCTTGAAAATGTTGAACAATGAAATTGATCACGAAGCTACTATTGCAGCTGAGATTGCTAGAGACAGTTCTCAAGACAGTCAAAGTTCTGCTCCACTGAGTCAAGATCCACTAGGACAACCAATTGTTGAAAATGAAGCAGCAATCGCCATGAATGAGGTGGAAACAGCAATGCATCAAGCTCAAGAAGAAATTATGGACTTAGCCAACTTGGAAGGACAACTAAACGTTGAACTGAAAGAAATATATCAGCACGTGAGACAACAGATTGACCATGGATTTCTACATGAAAAGAAAGAATGCACATGCACATCATTTCAACCTATCCAAATGTATGTGAGTGTACAAGCTGGAACAGGAAAAAGTTTCTTAATTAAAGTAAGCACCAATTATCTTCAGAAAACAACTGACTCACATTTTGTCTTGTTTTGTAACTGCTCCAACTGGGTTGGACGCACACAACATTAAAGGAATTACATTGCATCGTTTACTTATGCTACCTGTAGTGCATGAAAACAAATTGGAATATCACAAGCTATCTGGAGAAGCTTGTTATAAAGTTTGAAGAGTGCTAAAGAAAATGAAACTTCTGAATATTGCTGAAGTAAGCATGGTCTCAAACATAATGCTTGCTTTTGTGCATTTAAGAATGCAGCAAATTCTTAAAACAGAGTATGATGTCTTATTTGGAGGAAAACATGTCATAGGTTATGGAGATCTACTGCAACTTACTCCCGTAAAAGGACAACCAGTATTTAAAACACTTGCGCAAGAAGACACCAGAAAGTATTTGGGTAGTGTTGGAAATGTTAATATTTGGTCTATTTTGAATACAAAGAACTCATTACAAATATGCGACAGGCAAATGATGTAGACTATGGAACTATTCTTCAAGATATAAGAATTGGAGTACTGACAGAACAAGGCTAACAAGCTTTGCATAGTCGATTACTTTCCAATTTGTTTCCAAATGAAAATATAGTTCCTGAGAAAATATATATGAAAATTGCTGAAAATAAATCTATATTCTGCTTAATGCCAACAGTGTGCGAATGTTCTATATTCAATGAACAATTTTTGAAGCTTGAAAATGAAGAAATAATAAAAATGGAAGCCATTGATAAAATAGAGCATGAAGGAATCACTATTATTTTGACAGAACAAAATTGGATTCTTTAGAAAAATCGATATCTAAAACTGCTGGTTTAGAAAAGAATCTATATGCATGTATAAACTGTCGGGTAATTTATAGCATAATTTTGAAGTAGAAAAAGGTTTAGTTAATGGAGCAATGGGTAAAGTTGTGGATTTCAGTTAATATTCAGAATAATGATGGAATTACATTTTTTTAAATTAAATTTGATCAGATTGAAGAAGTAAAATAAATTGGTTCGTGTTCAGTTCGTTTTTGCTTGTTAAAGATTTATATGTCCGTAGAAAACAGTTTCCACTTTCTCAGGCATATGCAGTGACTATTCATAAATCTCAAGGTTTAAGTGTAGACAGTGCTTTGGTGAAGATTGGAAGTACCGTGTTTAAAGAGGGTATGGCGTATGTTGCTTTGTCCCAAGTCAGAACTTTATCTGGTTTGTTTTTGATTGATTTTGATGACACAAAAGTTACAGCAGATGCAAACATTGTAAAAGAGTAAAACAGGTTATGAAGAGCGTATGCTCCCAATTTAGGTCAATATCCTGAATTTGAAAAGCGCGTGGTAGGTCAAAAAAGAAGGTATAAGAATATCTGAAGTGAAGGTACAGAGAAGGAAAAAAAGACAAGATAATGTTGTGATTGCAAGCAAAGAGTAAAAGGACACTGTTGAAGAGATTGTTGGATATCAGATTGAAAATAGTTCAGGTATCAACTGCTATGCTAATGTAGTGGTCAATGTTGGTTTTTTTCTTGGAAGTTTGCAACAGCAAATTATGGAGGATTGGGATTTTGTTCCTTGTTGCATTGTTTATGAAAAATTGAAAACTGATAAAAGTAAAATGCAAAGCGTTTCTAATATTCGGAATCTTCTGGATATATGTTCTGGTTCTGCTCAATTTATGCAGAATATCCAACAAGATGCTCGAGAATTTCTAATGTATATGTTTACCGTATTGGAAAATGAAGGCATAGAAATTGAAAATCTTTTTGGCGGAAACTCCACCGCAAAAGACAAGCATAATAATGCCCATTGACCCATTGTACTTGGTCCCGCAAGGCGGGCAGAAAAGGCCCACCTTGCGGGTCCATGGCGGAAGGTCTTTCCATCCGCCGAGGTACCGTTTCCCTTCCCACCACCATCCTAATTTGGTGATGGTGGGAATTCTGCCACTGCCGGCCGGCGGTCCTCACCGCCGGTCCAGCGGTGGCAGATTTCCCACCATCATAATCGGCCCCATAATTTGGGCTCTGAGGAATTAAATGTATTGATACGATTACTATTGGACAATTTCAATATAAAGGATTTCAAGAGTACTATTTGGCCTAAAGGAAAAGTATAGGGCACATTAGGATAACGGGCGGATTTCCAAAAACCTCTGCCCTCTACCAATTTCCCCTGCCACATTACAATGGCGGGGGGGACCCCAGCGGACGGGAAGACCGTTCACCAGTTTTCCGCCAGTAGGCAATCCGCCCGATTGCTTACCGGGTGGAAAAGCAGTTGATATGGTGGCTGTGTCTGTTAGACACCGCCAGCCATAATACTATGAGGGGGGAAGCATACCTTTGCCACGGAAAGGCATGCACAGCATGGCAGGTACTGCGCAGTGCCTGCCATGTTGTGCATGGAAGTGCATGATATGCCTTCCTGGCATTGTGGCGGGCGGTGCTGAGTGCACCGCCCGCCACCATGTTAGGAATGCGGGTTGCCCCCACCACTATGGCGGGCGCATCCTAATGGCACCCAGGGGACCCCCGCCCTTATGGCGGGTGGTCTTTTTTACGACGGTCCGCCCACCATCCTAATGTGCCCCTATATATTTGAATTAAGGACTTTTTCTTGCATATTCTGCCAGCATATATTTTTAAAGAACATTATATACAGTGTATGAAAATTTTAAATAATTGTTCATCGTATTAATATTTGAGTTCTTTCATATTCAGGTAAGAAATTTCTCTTAGTAGAAAGCATTTTACATATGTGTGATTTGTATTATATGGTTTGTTATTGAGGATGTAGTTTTTGTGGAATGTTCAGAAATTGTTGGGTATATGATAAATATGTTAAATGTAGTTTTGTTTTTTTTAAATAATCTTATTGATTGGTTTTTTTTGCCCGCTGTTATGCGATGAGTGCGATTGAAATCACTGTTTCTGGTGATATTCAATATATTCTGAGAACAGCAAAAAAGTTAAAGATAGTAGTTTTTAAAATGTTAAAATTATGCTGTGTTGTAAAAAATATAATATTATATATTATAACTGTATTTTTGCTTCTCTGTCACTGATCCTTATTCTAAAATATTACATTTTCTGAAATTTTAATTATAAAAAACAACTGAAAAAAATGTGTAGCGTTTTTTTATTTCTATTACTTTGAAGGTAAGATTAACTAAGTATTAATATGCACAATGGGCTGTGTTTGCACACTGGTGAAGAAAGGGGGTATGAACGGAGTAGATATGTGTGGAAAGATGCTCTGTTGGTAAGTTTTAAGTTACAGGATAAAGTTACCTTGAATACTCAGTGTCCCTGGGGGCCAACTAACCCACCAGATATGTGCAGAAAGTGCCTGAGAGTTGCATTGCAGAGAGGTATAAAATGGGATATGGCTTCGGACCACCTCTCTGGAACGCAGATGTATGGTGTTTAATAGAGAGACATGGTGGGCTAGTAGAACCCAGGGACTTTCAGGATTAAAAAAGACTAAATTCCTCAACTTAAAACATGTCACAGAGTGTGTTTGCACATGTCACATCAGGCCCCACCCCTTCTCTTCACCACTCTATAAACATGTCCTATCACTTTGCCAAAACCTAAGTACTTATAAATGTATCTAGTTCTCTCTTTGCAGTACTGAAATTACTCTAGTTGAGGATTGGCCAAGCCACTAACCCTAGTACAAGTCAATTTAAAGCTACAAAGTATTAATACAGTCTTCAAAATACCTAGTTCATATCTATGTATTTTTAGAATCACTCTGTCATATGATCCCGTGTAACCTGAAAAAAAAAGATTTGATTGGTTCATAACATTTCCCATTGTACCTATTGAAGTACTGCAATCATTTCAATCATTCTTCTTTGAGCATCTTTGGAGATCTATTTCTCTGTTCTCACCTCCTGTCACTCTCATACCATTTTTCAAACAAAGAATTAGCAATTTATTCTTATTGTAACAGTCTGCCAATACCTAAGCACTTATGGGGCAAATTTAGAAGCATCCTGTGCCAACAATATGTCATTTTTTGTAACATAGTGATGGCGCAAGAACCTCTTTCATATTTACATGGAGAGGAAAAGGCACTTTGTGTATCTTTTGCTTTCCATGTAAATACGACCTCATCACACACACACCACTTTGCGCTGAAGGGGCGTTCTATAGGTGTTGCTGTGTGTGTTTACTCACAACACTCATAGAACAGCACACGTCTCCAGACTAATCAGAAATCATTAATCTGGACATGTGTGTGAATGCTGCACCATTCTCCAATTTCATTTCTCCTCATTTTTTCTCTTTCAATATATGCTGCATTGCACATCATACATTGAAGGAGAAAAAAGCCTTCATTGATTGTTTTTGTGCAGGAAGGTGTGTCTTCCTGCACAAAAACAAACTCCACACGACACAGATGTCCTTGCACCATGGTACCAGGGTACCTGGGTCACCACATGGCTGAAGCTTAAGCAGCAGTGCAGAGGGAAGCATAGACTTGCAACATATTTATGGACATATGTTGCATCCCTGTTCTTCGGACGTACCCCAGCACACTGCAGCTAAAAAGGTTACAGTGTCATGCTGCAGAACTTCCTAATAGTTCTGTACTGATACATTCACCATACACTACTAATGCATTCTTTCAGTCGATTATACACTACGTGTACATTCAACCAAACTTTCACACACTATCACAGAAATATAGCTCTTTTTTTAACCAGAGAAGTTAGTTCTGAAAAAACCTTTTGTTTTTTTTGTTATATATTTGTTTGTGCTTTTTTAAACAATTTTGTAATTTTTTTGTTTTTTTTCAACCAAATCAAAAATTGAACAGGAGGAACAAAACAATCAACTGCAGGAAAAAAAAAGTCTAGCACCGATGGTTTTCCTGTGCTCTGCAGATAAGATCCACAGAATGCTCCCCGTAATAAAATAATTTGTTGCACTTAATGCAGTGCAGTGCACTTTGACTTGTCCAGATGTTGTGGTGATGATGCAGTACCAGAGGTGCTTGCAACTGCAGGTGAAGGGTTTTCGCGTAGTCTTCTGCACTCCTTGTTCGCCAGGTTCACAGGGTGCAGAGTCTTCAGGGGTTTCATCATGCGTGCGGTCCTGCAAGAGTACTTTTTGGTGGGGTCACCTCTTGACAGGACTTTTTTGCAGATCATTTGAGATGTCATCAGCAGTGAATTGCGGGGGCGCGAATTATAGTTAGATCTACTAACTATAACAGCCGAATTTCTATGGTTTTATACGAGTGAAATGTCAAACTAACTATAACGTCCCGGAAACCTATGGTTTTTTCAATGAATTTCTAAGGATTTTTAAATGCTAATTTCTAACTATGATGTACCTGAAACCTATGGTGTTGTCAGTGAATATATATGCATATATGTTCTCGTGTGTGTGCTTTTTTTCCTGAAGTGGAGTGGAGATTTCTTTGATACTTACAGCGTTTGCAGTTTGACGCTGCTCACGCAACTCCTGTTGTCTTGGGCCACCAGATCCAGCCCCAATCTGGAGTAAGCAAGTATGGTAATGCTAAATTGATGGCCCCAATGGTGTTCGCTGGGATGAGAAGTTGCGGAGCAGTATAGGAGGCAGTACCTCTACTGTGAGGGAGCCACTAGTCATTCAGCGCAGGGTTGTATCTCGTTCTGTCCAGAAATGCCCTATTTGGAAGACCGGTGTAACTCATGGTGACTGGGCACTGTGTCACGTGGTGAGGACCTTAGAGCAAATTAATTTTAAAATAATTGGCCTCCCCCTACCCCGCATTAGTATTTGCCACATAGAACATGTGCCACTTTGAAAAGAGACTTGCTTCCTTTACACTTCTATGTTTACGCTTACCAATGTGTTATAAAGCCCCGGGAAATGCAAGCTCTAATGCAGCATTTCCAAGCTTGTGACACCAAAAGTGGAGTTTAACAAACACCATTATGCCACACCATGCTGTCGTGGAATGCAGTTTGCTCACATTGCCTGCCTCGAACTGCTCTACCCCGTTTGAATTCTCGATGTGTGTTATCTGGGGGTCTCTAGTTGGCAGAGGTAGGTACCACTGTACAAATAGGGACCCTTGCTTCTAGTCAGGGTAAGGAGAAAACACTCTTTAGATAACCCCTGCTCACCCCCTTGGTAGCTTGGCACGAGCAGTAAAGGCTTATCAAAGGAAATGTGT
This sequence comes from Lissotriton helveticus, assembly GCF_964261635.1. Classification (NCBI taxonomy): domain Eukaryota; kingdom Metazoa; phylum Chordata; class Amphibia; order Caudata; family Salamandridae; genus Lissotriton; species Lissotriton helveticus. The sequence goes on along the minus strand of NC_136061.1, from coordinate 1,687,588,224 downwards.
AAAGTATTTGTACCAACACTCACAGTAACACAATGAAAACTCCACAAACTGACTCCACAAGAGTTTAGAAAAATAAAGGTATTTAATCTAAACTACACAAGACCAAAATGACAAAAATCCAACATACACAGTTCAAGAATATGGTTTCAAAAGAGTTCTTAAAGTTGCTATACAATAATCCACAGTTGCGTGAAAAGTTCACAATTGCATCACGTTTAGCCAACAGTACCTTCAAATGCAACAGAGTTCCAAAACAGAAAATGATGCGGTGGAAAACAAGCAATGCGTCACTCCTGAGACCTTGGGGAGGCGATGCGACAGCCCCACTTGATGTAGTGGGCGCGTTGCGGTAACTCCGGTCTGTATGGGGAGGGATGCGATACCTTTTATGGATTCCGGTGCAGAGGTTCCGTAGTGAAAAAGCTTGCAAAGGCACGATGCGATGATCTTTGGAGTTGTGACGATCTCTGGGGCGACGATGCGCAGACCAGCAGTGATCTTCCACTTGCAGCTCCTCGATGTGATGGCTCTGCGACGACACTCGCAGCGACGTGATGCGGTCCGCAAGCAAGCGGTGCCACGATCTCCCCCAGCGATGACAGGCTCTGTGGTGACAATCGCAGCAATCGTAATCTTCCCGCACCGGTCTGCTACATCCCTCAAACAAAGTATGCGACGACTATGGCAGCGGCAACAGGGGCTGCGACGATCTCAGTCTTCTTAGCGGTGGAAATTTCCTCGCACTGACGGGGATGCGCTCTGCAAGCAAGCGATGCGACAAAACTTGCAGAAGGTCTTTAAAAGCTTGGTTTCCAGCTTCCCATCACAGGTACAACTTTCAGAGTCACCACAACTGGCCCAAGCATTCTAGGAAGGACAGAACTCTCACAGCAGAGTTCAGGGAAGCTGGGGGTGAAGTCCTTTTGTTCCTGAGACTTCTTAACAGGGAGCCAGCTCTTCTGAGGCCCTTGGAGATTTCTTCAAGCAAGGGGATACAGCACCAAAAGCAAAGTCCTTCCCCTCTCCTTGGCAGCAAAGCAACAGCAGGTCAGTCCAGCAGAGCAGCAGCAGGACAGTCTTCGTTCTTCAGTTTCAGCTTTCTCCCTGGCAGAGGTTCCTTCTTGATTCCAGGAGGATCTAATTTTCTGTAGTCCAGGGTCCTGTACTTATACCCCTAAAAGTCTTTGATCCCTTTGTGCAGGAGGGCTCGAAGCCCGGTATGAACCAGTTCTGGGTGTTACTTGAGCACTTTGATTTCCTGGCCTTCCATTTCCTTTCTTAGAGAGGGGCAAGGTTGTCAGCCGCCTAGCAGGAGGTGGAGCAAGCATTGTGGAAGGCAGGCACGGCCCTATTCAGGCCCAAGTGCTACCCCCTCCACCACTCTAGATGCAGATGGAGCTATTCAGCCCAGGGATGGCCCACTCAGGCTCTGGGAGCCACCCAGCCCCTGTCACTCAGAAACCAGACAGTCAATTCACAAACAGGCCAAGGCACACAGAAAGGTCAGACAAGAGACAAGCAACTTTCTAAAAGTGCTGTTCTCAAACACAGGATTTAAAAACAACCTGTCCTAAAAGATGTGTTATCAATTCTGAGTTCAGTGATACCAGACTTTTATGTCCTATCTTGCTCCTATGGGAAGATATGCTGGAAGCCACTGTAGCCACCATTCCTCATGATAGTCTGTGGGGCAAGATAGCCTTACAATAGTGAAAATCGAAAATGGCTGTAATTCACTACCAGAGTATGTCGCATGCACCAGTACATGCTCTATCTTTCACATACACTGCACCGTGCCCAAGGGGGTACCTTGGGCCTTCCATAGGGAAAACCAATGTGTACAGAAAGGGAAGGGTTAGGCCTGGCTAGTGTGGACACTGACCAGGAGGACATGGCAGTCCACAGACTGCACACAGGCACTGCGGTGGCAGGCCTGAGACACCATTTTAGGGCTACTCATGTGGGTGGCACAATCAGTGCTGCAGGCCCAATAGTAGCATTTGTTATCACCAGCCCTGGCAAATTTAGTGCACTTTACTAGGGCCTTCTTGGTGACACAAATATGCCAATCATGGATAACCAAACATAATAACAATTTACACAGGGAGCACTTGCACTTTGACACTGAACAGCAGTGGCAAAGTGCCCAAAGCATCTAAACCAGCAAAAACTAAATCCAGCACAAAACCAAAAATACAGGAGGTAGAGGCAAAAAGATAGGGGGAACAACGCCAAAGATGCCAGGTCAAACAAGTGTCCCCTCCAGATGAAAGTGGGGACAGCTACCCACCCTCTTGGGAGTTCTCTTCACTAAGGCGGAAAAACCTGGACAGACCATCAGCATTGGCGTGTTCTGTGCCAGGGCGGTGTTCCACTGTGAAGTCCATTCCCTGTAGGGAGATAGACCACCTCAACAGTGTTGGGTTCTCCCCCTCATCTGCATTAACCATCTGAGGGGCCTGTGGTCTGTCTGAACACAGAAGTGAGTCCCAAACAGGTAGGGCCTCAGCTACTTCAGAGCCCAGACCACAGCAAAAGCTTCCCTTTCAATTGCACTCCACCACTGTTCCATGGTGAGTAGCCTACGGCTAATGAAAGCTACAGGTTGGCCCCAGCCCTCGTCAGTGATCTGTGAGAGTACTGCTACCACACCATGCTCTGAAGCGTCTGTCAGCACTATGAACTCACTGGAGAAGTCAGGTGCCTTGAGCACCGATGCAGTGCACATGGCAGTCTTCGGGGCATCAAAAGCAGTTTGGTAGGCTTCGGTCCAGTTCACTTTCCAGGGCTGCTTCTTGGAAGTCAGCTCTGTCAAGGGGGCAACAATGGTGCCATATCCCTTGACAAACCGCCTGTAATGCCTGGTGAGACCCAAAAAGGCTCTAACCTCTGTCTGGGTCTTGGGGGGCTCCCAAGCCAGAATGATATCAATCTTCGCCTGAAGGGGCGCCACCTGGCCGCTCCCTACCTGGTGTCCCAAGTACACCACAGATCCCTGCCATATCTGGCATTTGCTGGCCTTGATAGTGAGGCCTGCCCTTTGCAGAGCCTTCACCACTTCTCAGAGGTGTTGCAAATGTTCTTCCCACGTGGAGCTGAACACAACAATGTCATCCAGGTATGTGGTGCTGAATTCCTCCAGCCCAGTCAGTACCTGGTTAACCAGTCTCTGGAATGTGGCTGGGGCATTCTTCAACCCAAAGGGCATGACTCTGAACTGGAAGTGCCCCTCTGGCATTGAGAAGGCAGACCTCTCTTTGGCCCCCTCAGTTAAGGCAATCTGCCAGTACTCAGATGTTAAATCAAACGTACTGAGGTACTGGGCAGCTCCCAACCGATCCAGGAGCTCATCAGCTCTGGGGATGGGGTGTGCGTCAGTCTCAGTGACCGCATTGAGCCCACGGTAGTCCACACAAAACCGGAGTTCTGGAGAGGCACCGGGCATAGCAGCGTTTGGTACTAAGACCACTGGGCTAGCTCAGGGGCTGCCGGAGGGCTCAATCACCCATTGCGCCAACATCTTGGTAACTACTTCCTTGATGCTGGCCCTGACATTGTCAGCTACTCTGTAAAATGTCTGTTTCACAGGCAGGCTATTTCCAGTGTCCACATCATGGACGCACCAATTTGTGACTCCTGGGGTCAGGGAGAAGAGGGAGGACAACTGACCAAACACCTGGTGACAGTCCCTCTGCTGTTCTGGGGTCAGGGTGGATGAGAGGACCACACCATCCACTGACCCGTCTTGCTCATTGGCTGCCAGGAGGTCAGGGAGAGGATCACTGTTCTCTTCCCTTCTAGTATCTGTAGCCATGAGCATTGTCACTTCAGACCTCTCAAAGTGGGGTTTGAGGCGGTTCACATGCAAGACTCCCAGGGGCTGCCTGGGAGTCTTCAAGTTAACCAGGTAGGTTACTTCACTCTTGCGCTCCACCACCTCATATGGCCAAGTACACTTGTCCTGGAGTGCACTAGGCTCCACTGGCGCCGTTACCCACACTTTCTGCCCAGGTTGAAATTCGAGTGGTATTCTGGTCGTACCATCTTTTCATTTCTTCCTGGCTAGCTTCTAGGTTCTCCTGTGTGAGCTTCCTGAAGCGTTGTGTCTGGTTGAGTTCCCGCCATCGAGCATCGGAACCCCTGGCGTGGCACAATGCACTTTTCCCAAACCCTGCAGAGCCCCTTGCCGAGATTATCACATCTTGTGTAAATAATCGGATCCCCCAAGCTCAAGCCGGCTCTTCTTCTCTCCTGAACCTGCTCCTGTTCATTTACACCGTCCCCACGAGACACATGACGAAGTAATTACAGCCAGCCCTCCACCCCTATCCTCCACTATCCTCCACTACGGGTCGAGTTCACTGTTCCAAGAGGCATTTTGGTTCTTTCCAAGCAATTATGTTTTGTAGTCCTGATGATGATCCCTCTACCTAATGAGCATGGGATCGAATCGTCGTCGACAAACTAACTAAACTAACTAAATAGTGCCACTTGTTACCAATGTGTATGATTTATGTGGTTAGCTTGTCTTATCCCCTAATTAATCTTAGCTGCCAAGCTCCAGTTTTGCCTGAAATCTTTTATGTTTTATGTTTTTGTGTTTCATGTCTTTTGTATCAGATGCAGGACTGTGTCCTTATTATTCTTTGTTGTTTTTCCCATTTTTGTTAATTTAATTACATTGTATATAAAAAATTCCTTGTCCGGCTGGACATCGAATGTATATAGTACCCATTAAGGTCTATATCTTATTTGTTTCTTGCATATCCTCTCTAAGCACCATTGTTTCAGAAAATGGTTGTGGAAGGCCAGCACGTAGCCGAACACATCCTGGGGTGTCTTCCCACGAGATTTCTCCCACCCCTCCTTCACCAGTGTGAGAGGTCCTCTAACAGGGTTGCCATACAGGAGTTCAAAGGGACTGAACCCTAAGGACTTCTGAGGCACCTCCCTGTAGGCAAACAACAGGCATGGTAGAAAGACGTCCCACTTCCGTCTCATGGGCTCCACTAGGCCCATAATCATACCTTTGAGGGTGCGGTTGAACCTTTTAACCAACACATTTCCTTGAGGGTGGTAAGGAGAGGTGAACTTATAAATTACCCCACACTCCTCCCACAGAGACTTCAAGTACCTAGAGATGAAGATGGTACCCCGGTCGGAGACTATCTCTCTGGGGAACCCCACTCGGGAAAAGATCCCCATCAATGCACGGCCCAGCATGGGTGCTGTGATTGTCCTGAGAGTGACTGCTTCCAGGTACTGGGTGGCATGGTCCACTAAGACCAGGATGAACCTGTTGCAAAAGGCTGTCTTGGGGTCCAGGGGCCCCACGATGTTGATGTCCACCACAGGAAAGGGTTGGAGGGTGCCTTGCACTTCCCTCCGCTCTAAGCACTGGCCTGACATGTTTGGCAAGTTCTACAAAAGTTACCGTGTGCTTCTTCATCTGGGGTTAGTAGAAGTGGGTGACAAGCCTTTGGAAGGTCTTGTCTTGCCCCAGATGTCCTGCGAGAGGCACGTAATGAGCCAGACCCATTAGGAAGTTCCTGAAGCGTGCGGGTACCACCAGCACACGGGCTGCACCGGGCTCAGCAAACTTAGGCTCACTATATAACAACTCATCTTCCCAGTAAAGGAAATGATTTTTGGACGCTCCAACTGCTGCCTGGTCTGCAGCGTGTTGCCACACACCAATGAGGGAAAGGCACTCTTTCTGCGCCTTGCAGAATTCCTCCCTGGAGGGCCCACCTTCTTGCTGCCAATGGGTCAGCTCAGGCAGGTCGCCCAATTCGGCCACCTGTTCCCCTGTAGGTTCCAGGGCATCCCCCTCAGGTTCTGCTTCCTCCTGGACTGTGGGAACGGCTGGGGCTGGCTTCCCACGCCCTCTACCACTTCCTCTCTTTGTAGGTCTCTGGGCCACTGTTTCAGGCTCCAGTTCTGCTGAATCACCCCTACTGGCTGCCATAGCACGCGTGGTCACACAGATATACGCAGGCAAACCCAACATCTCCAAATGAGTTTGGTGTACCACATCCTTCCATGGAGAACTCTCCAGGTCATTACCTAGCAGACAGTCTACAGGCAAGGCATCACTGACAACAACTTCCAAGAGACCTGAGACCCCTCCCCATTCAAAGGGCACACGCGCCACTTTGCAGAGGCGTACTGAGGCGTACTGAGCTGTCAGCTGCCACTACAGGGTGAAGTACATCGGCAATTACCTGCTCTTCAGACACCCACTGACCCCTCACGGATGTCACGATGGCTCCTGTGTCTCTCAGAGCCTCTATCTCTCTCCCATTGATGATCACCTTCTGCCCATATTTCTTAGTGTTAGGGGGCAGTAAGGTTTCCTGGACCATCTCTTGGTCTCCTAAAGAGACAAGGGTCATAACTGCTAGTCCCTCCTCCCCACTAGAAATAAAATCCCCACCCAAAGCTACTCTTGCTCATCCTGGGGCTGGAGCACCAGTGGGTGCTGGAGGTTTCTTGGGACATCTAGGAGCAAAGTGGCCCTCCTCACTGCAGTGATAGCAGGTAGGGGGACCCCTGCTATCCCTGTTGTCTCTATTGTCCCGCCTGCCCCTAGGGGGCCATGGCTGTCTATGTCTGGGGGTTTGGGATGCCTTTCCCTGGGAACTATTTTGGGGCCCTTACGATAACCTCTTTTAGTTACCCTTGTCCCCCCACTCTTCTGCTGGGGACCCTGCCCATCTTTGACGGTGGTACCTACAATTCCTCTGTGGGCCCTGGTACTGGTCCAGCGGTCCGCCTCCTTACCAAGCTTAATGGGGTCTGTCAGCTTGCTGTCGAAAAGATGCCGGCGCAGCTCTGGAACACAAAGACTACTCAAGTGCTCCCAACTAATTAAATGCAACAAACCCTTATAATCAGTTACTTTGCTGCCCTTCATCCAACCTTCTAGTGCACGTGAGTACAAATTCACCCACTCCATCCAAGTCTGAGACTCTCGCTTCTTAGAGTTCCTAAACTGCAGTCTGTACTGCTCTGGAGTAAGTCCATACCTGAGACATAAGGCCTCCTTCATATTGGGGTAGGTCATGGTACCTGCTAACTCTAAGGGCTCTAGAGCCCTCCTCCCAGAAGCCTCAAAATGTTTCCACAGGCCCGCCCCCAAATGCTGCTCAGGCACACCATTCATTCTCAATGCAATCTCATAAGAAGTAAACCAGGCATAAATATCCTCACTCCTATGGTAATTCTGTACCAGATCCTTGGGACTATATACTTTACCCCCCTGCACTGGCTGTGTGCTGCCACCATTTGAACTGGAATCCATCTGCTTGGCCTTGATATCCAGTTCTCTCATGCTCACTTCATGAGCCAAAAGCAATTTCTTCTCCTCCAAGGCACGGGGATTTTAGCTCTCCTCCGCTGCCCTTTCTTTTTCTACCTCCAATTGCTTCATTTTCATCTTCAAGATTTCAATTTCATGATCTCTCACTTTTTGATTTTCTTCTAACTCTTCTGGGGTCAGACCCCGGCCGGAGTGGTTGCTGCCAGCCCTTGAATCTGGTCTGCTCACAGGCAATTCATGGGTCTGAAACCCCTCCTTTCCACTTGCACCATTCCCTTCTTGGGCCTCCCAATAGGCCTTCAAAATGCCCTGCAAGTCCTCCTTCCTGAGGCTGCCTTTTATGGGGCACTCAAACTGTGTGCAGAATTGTTTAAGCTGTGCAACTTTGGAGGAATACAAATCCTCAATACAAAATTCCAATTCTGCCTCTTCCACACTGGGTGCCTTTCCATTTAAAGACAAGATGCTTTGAAGAGTTAATCAAAAATATAACCAACCAAAAAAAACGTAACCGTTGTATGCGGTGTCGTAGTGGTCTGCACTCACTAATGATGTACACCAGTCACTGTGGGTCTAGTACAAATACAAGTTCAAATCCCACCGCTGACCAACAATGTTAGAACTGGGGGTCTCTAGTTGGCAGAGGTAGGTACCACTGTCCGAATGGGGACCCTTGCTTCTAGTCAGGGTAAGGAGGAAACACTATTTAGATAACCCCTGCTCACCCCCTTGGTAGCTTGGCACGAGCAGTGAAGGCTTATCAAAGGCGATCTGTAAAGTAGTTGTACCAACACTCACAGTAACACAGTGAAAACACCACAAACTGACTCCACAACAGTTTAGAAAAATAAAGGTATTTAATCTAAACTACACAAGACCAAAACGACAAAAATCCAACATACACAGTTCAAGAATATGGGTTCAAAGGATTTCTTAAAGTTGCGATAAAATAATCCACAGTTGCGTGTAATGGGCATGTTGCGGTGACTCCAGTCTGCATGGGGAGGGATGCGATATGGATTCCGGTGCGGAGGTTCCATAGTGAAAAAGCTTGCAAAGGCACGATGCGATGATCTTTGGAGTTGCGACGATCTCCGGGGCGACGATGCGCGGACTAGCGGTGATTTTCCTCTCGCAGCTTCTCAATGTGATGGTTCTGCGACGACACTCGCAGCGACGTGATGCGGTCCACAAGCAAGCGGTGCGATGATCTCATTCAGCGACGACAGGCTCTGCGACGACACTCACAGCGATGGTAATCTTCCCGCACCGGTCTGGTGCGTCCCGCAAACGAAGGATGCGACGACTCTGGCAGCGGCAACAGGCGCTGCGACCATCTCGGCATTCGTAGTGGCGGGAATTTCCTCGCACTGACAGGGATGCGCTCCGCAAGCGAGTGATGCGACAAAACTTGCAGACGGTCTTTAAAAGCTTGGTTTCCAGCTTCCCAACACAGGTACAACTTCCAGAAGCACCACAACTAGCCCAAGCACTCTAGGATGGACAGAACTCTCTCAGCAGAGTTCAGGGAAGCTGGGGGTGAAGTCCTTTTGTTCCTGAGACTTCTTAACAGGGAGCCAGCTCTTCTCAGGCCCTTGGAGATTCCTTCAAGCAAGGGGACACAGCACCAAAAGCAAAGTCCTTCCCCTCTCCTTGGCAGCAAAGCAACAGCAGGTCAGTCCAGCAGAGCAACAGAAGGACAGTCTTCCTTCTTCAGTTTCAGCTTTCTCCTTGGCAGAGGTTCCTTCTTGATTCCAGGATGATCTAATTTTCTGTAGTCTGGGGTCTGTACTTATACCTCTAAAAGTCTGAACTAGTTCTGGGTGTTCCTAGAGCACTTTGTTTTCCTGGCCTCTCCTTTCCTTTCAGAGAGAGGGGCAGGGTTGTCAGCCGCCCAGCAGGAGGTGGAGCCAGCATTGTGGAAGGCAGGCACAGCCCTATTCAGGCCAAGGTGCTACCCCCTCCCACCACTCTAGATGCAGATGGAGCTATTCAGCCCAGGGATGGCCCACTCAGACTCCGGGTGCCACCCAGCCCCTGTCACTCACAAACCAGACAGTCAATTCACAAACAGGCCAAGGCACACAGAAAGGTCAGACAAGAGAACAGCAACTTTCTAAAAGTGCTGTTCTCAAACACAAGATTTAAAAAACAACCTTTCCTAAAAGATGTGTTATTAAATTCTGAGTTCAAGGATACCAGACTTTTATGTCCTATCTTGCACCTATGGGAAGATATGCTGGTAGCCACTGTAGCCAGCATTCCCCAGGATAGCCTTACAATTGTGAAAAATGAAAATGGCTGTAATTCACTACTAGAGCATGTCACCTGCACAAGTACATGCTCTACCTTTCACATACACTTCACCCTGCCCAAGGGGGTACCTTGGGCCTTCCAAAGGGGTGACCAATGTGTACAGAAAGGGAAGGGTTAGGCCTGGCCAGTGGGGACACTGACCAGGAGGACATGGCAGTCCACAGACTGCACAGCGGCACTGCGGTGTCAGGCCTGAGACACCATTTTAGGGCTACTCATGTGGGTGGCACAATCAGTGCTGCAGGCGCACTAGTAGCATTTGTTATCACCAGCCCTGGCAGACTTAGTGCACTTTACTAGGGACTTCTTGGTGACACAAATATGCCAATCTTGGATAACCAATCATAATAACAATTTACACAGGGAGCACTTGCACTTTGACACTGAACCGCAGTGGCAAAGTGCCCAAAGCATCTAAACCAGCAAAAATGAAATCCAGCACAGCATAAAAAATACTAAAGGTAGAGGCGACAAGATACGGGAAAACCACGCCAAAGATGCCAGGTCTAGCAATGTGCTTGCACGCAACATTAGCAATGCATTGTGGGAAGAGTAGTCATGCAATGAAATGTTTGACTTGACTTTTTGTTTTGAATTAATAAAGTGGCTCACTACGTACCCTGGCAGCTACACCATTCAACATCTACTTAGGCTGTTTAATTTTACGAGCGAACACAAGGAACAGCACTAGACTGTGATGTGGGTGCAAGGGAGGTACGCAACCCCGTCTATGCTGAACATTCCATCAAGCCTGTTTGAAATTTTAGAAACATAATATGTCCCTACAACTACAACTAGTTTTGTGTGGTCTTACCTCAGCTGAATATGAGTGATTTGGTGCCAGCATGTCACCTCTATCTGTTAATCACTGCAGTGCGATGCATAGGCAATACGAAGTGTAAATATGTGACCAGCGTGATGATTTAAACATATGGCCTCGGTTTTCGGATATTGTATAACAGCATGAAAGAGTTTATTGTTATATTATGCTGGTGTTTATTTACAATGAATTTGCTGTACTCTAGTGGTGCGGGTAACACTAAGGGGCCCATTAGGATCACGGGCGGATCGCCACCCTGCATGGCGGTGGCGATCCGCCCGTGATCCTACCTCGCCTGCCACCTGCGGCGGGCGGAAAGACCGGCTGCTGCTTTTCCACCTGGTCAACGAGTTGACCGGGTGGAAAAGGGTTTAATATGGTGGCGGTGTCTGTTAGACACCACCATCCATATTACTATGCAGGCGGAGACATGCCTTTCCGTGGCGGCAACGCAGCCAGGGAAAGGTATGCGGTGTAAGACATTGGGGGCCTGTTGCGGCCCCTAGGGACTCTGGGGTGTGGGGAGTGCACATGGGGGGTACCTATAGTACCACCCCAGTAGTTCCACGCACAACATGGCAGGCACCACACGGTGCCTGCCATGTTGTGCATGGAAGTGCACAACACGCCTTCCTGGCATTGTGGCGGGCGGTGCTGAGTACACCGCCTGCCACAATGACAGGAATGCAGGATGCACCTGCCACTGTGGCGTGCGCATCCTAATTGCCCCCACGGGACCCCCGCCCTTATGGCGGGCTGTCCTGTTTCCCGATAGGGATTTGCGGACGGATCCTAATGACCCCCTAAGTGTACATTGAGAAAACCTAAGGTTTTTTCAGTGAATTTCTAAGGTTTTTTAAATGCTAATTCCTAACTATAATGTGGCTGAAACCTATGTTTTTTCTGTGAATTTCTAAGGTTTTTTAAAGGCTAATTCCTAACTATAACGTGGCTGAAACCTATGGTTTTTTCAGTGAATTTCAAAGGTTTTGTAAATGAAAATTTTTAAATGTAATAATTGTTATATTTTTTTATACTGATTTACTACATTGTTTTAAAGTATTTATTTTTAGATATTTTATTTTTGAAATTACATTACATATTTTTTATATAAATTTAAAAAAATGTTTTTAAAAATATTGAAATTGTAATATTTATTTTATATATTTTTAAATCATATATATTTTATATAGCAGGCAATGATATCCTATGGAAGAAAATTAAAGTTACTGGTAAGTACGGTTAAAATTACTTTTCGGGATCAGTACTGGGCTGAAAGATGCAGTACTGAGGTCTCTCCTGATAACAGGTGAGTAAATCGGAATTCGTAGTTTGGCTGATTTTAGATGAATTTTTTAAAGTTCCAAAACTCCACACACAGAAGAATTTCCAAGTGAAACTAGTTAATGTTAGCCTATAGAAGGAAATTCAACTTACTGTAAGTATGATTAGAATTACTTTTCACGATCAGTAGTGGGCTGAAAGATGCAGCACTGAGGTCTCTCCTGATAACAGGTGAGTAAATCGGAATTCGTACTTTGGCTGATTTTAGAGGAATATTTGTACGTTTCAAAAATAGACACAGAAACTTTTCTGGTGAAAACCACACAATAAATTCCTATGGAAGGAAATACAAGTTACTGGTAAGTACGCTTAGAAATACTTTTCAGGGTCCATACTGGGCTCAAAGATGCAGCACTGACGTCTCTCGTGATAACAGGTGAGTAAATCGGAATTCGTAGTTCGGCTGATTTTAGAGGAATATTTTGCTCAATAGTGAAGGAAGGGGGCGGGGCGCCTGAGGTGAAATGTGTGCAAACACGCCCTGTGGCGCGTTTTAAGTTGGACAGTTAATTCTTCTTCAATCCTAAGGTCCGCTGTGGCCCAACTAGCCCACTAGGTACCTCCAGTATGTGCCAGTAAGCTGCGTTGCAGAGAGGCGTTCAGAAGCCATGCCCCCTTTTTACAACACTCTGCAACGCAACTCGGTGGCACTTACTGGAGGTACCTGTTGGGCTAGTTCTGGATTGAAGAGGAATTAATTCCCCAACTTAAAATGTGCCACAGGGCATGTTTGCACACATATCACCTCAAGCCCCGCCCCTACCTTCATCACTGCGCAAATGCACCCCGTAGCGCGTTCTAAGTTGGGGGATTAAGTCCCCTTGCATACTAGGGGTCCCTGAGGGCCAATTAGCCCAGCAGGAACCTCCAATATGCGCCAGGGGGCTGCGTGGCAGAGAGGTGTAAAAAGGGGCGTGGCCTCATTACACCTCTCTACAACGTTGTGGATGTTTTAGATTTCATCAGTTCATAATCAAGAGACTTCTGGGCAAATTTGCAAAACATTGACCAGGAAAGATTATGATTCACCCATGTAAAAAAAAAAAAAAGAAAAAGCAGATCAAGGAAGTGTAATCTATGTGTGGATTCAACATTCAAATGGGAATAATATTTATTATAGTATCAGAGGGGATTATATTGATGTTTACTTCACTGATTATATTAAAAGGCAAGTAGAGAGGTATGGTTGATGTGAGGAAATACATATTTTTGCATGATCATCCCTAAAGGTTTGAACTGATGCTGCTAGTTTTTCAATTCTGAGGATGCATTTAGGCCTGCTAGCTTACAAAATGAATTTTGAATTGGCTATACCCAATCGGCATAAGCTGACTAGCTTATAAGTCCCTAGTATATGGTACCAGGGGTACCCAGGGCATGTAGACAAAGTGTCCCCTCATGGCTGCAGCACTGATTGTGCCATCCTCCTTGAGACAAATTCCAAAATGACTCCCAGTCTGCCACTGCTAGTTTGACTTTGCCATTTAAGCCAATCATAATCACCACTTCCCTTAACAACATATGTAAGTCTCCCATGAGGAAGGCCTGTGGAGCCCTAAGGCAGGGAGCTGAATATTGTTTAATTAGGTCATATTCCTTTAATATATCCTGACAACAAAGCTTCCAAATTGTTTTTTTTTTTTTTTTGCTTTGGAACTGTTAGTAGTCTCATTGGCTAACACAGAGTTACCAGCTGACAGCTCAGTCAAATTGAATATCACTTTTAAGGAAAGGCAATGTTATAAAGTTGTCACTCTGTTGCCCAGTTTTTCCAGCCTCCTGAGGATTTGTGTGAATGACACCCAGACTCAAGTTTAATAAAAGGCTGCTACAGGGAGATGTGTTACCTCCTTGTGCAGGAAGACACTCAGGGTGTTGGCACAAAAGGGAAGCTTCAAAGGTGAAGCCTCCTTTGGTGGGCAAATGGCAATCACACTGCTGAAGAGTTGCACCTTTGTTCAGATGGACAGGCTGGCAGTGGGAAGAGAGAGGGAAAACCAGTGTCCTCTAGGGTGGGCTATCAAGCTCCTAACATCCAAATAAGGGTTTGGGCATCTTGGGAGTGGGCATAGTAGTGCACCCTGAAATTGCTAGATGCCACACATAGGTGGAGGTCATCACAGGGTGGGTGGAATCCTGGTAGTCTATTGGCTAGTGACTGTATCTCTCCCAGGGAACTTTCTGGCCATACATTTGGCACCCCTTGCACCCTTAACCTGAGGTCTCAACGGAACTTGACATAGACCCGGAGATAGACTGCCATGCTGACCCCTGGACCTGACAAGAAAGGCTGCACCATCTGCTGCTCTGTACTCGCTGCACCTTGGACTACCAAAGAGAGGACTGGATCTATGACTCCTGGCTCGTAGAAAAGTGGCTTCTGACTCTCAAGACAAGGAAGGGACTCTGAGGGTCAAGCAGTTTACCCCCTGGTACAAGCATCAGGGCCATCAAAGTTGAAGAAGCACATTCCAGCAAGTCAGTAGCCACTTTCTGCAAATCGCTGCTGACCACCGCTAGGTGCCCCAAGAGACTGATGCTCAATGCCAAACATTGCACTGAGTCTGCTCAACCCTGGAGTGTCATCTGCTTCCAAATTGGTACTCAAGAGGAACACCAGCCTTCGCTAAAGGATACTGCTAGATCACTGTGTATAGAGATTGGTAGCCTTGCTGCCGGCGGCCTTTTACTGGCTCAAAATGGACTTTGAGGACCCCAACACTTGTGACCAAAGTTGTCGCACCTCACCCATGCACCGAGGAATAACCGCATCAGAGCAGCGCCATGATTGGGGGGAGCGGCCTCTATCAGTGCTCACTGGATGTTTTTGCTTTCTCTAACCCAGCTGGTAGATGTTCAATTAAATGCTTTTCAAATTGTTCGAAAAACTCACAAGGTTAACGCTGTGTTCACTCCTTTTATTTGAACATCTAGCATGCACCCAAAATGTCTTGGCAAGGGTGACTAATTAAGTATGGCAAATTGCAATAAAAGGAAAGAATTTCACAGAAGTATATGGAATGTATATTTTATCCACATAAATATTTCAATCTATGAATCTAGGGCTGTGAAAGGTTTTTATTAGAGCAGCCAAGTCTTGCCTAGTTCCTGATTTTTGGCCAGCACATTTAGTCTACTTTATTACTTTGAGTGCGACTTTGCACTTGCATAATTATATCCAGTGGCAGCTGCCAACTTCGGCGAGTGGAGGGGTGAGCAAATGGGTAGTGGGTGGGTGGGTTCATAAAATAAAAACAATTAGGTAAATAAAATAAACATGTACTTACCGTGGTTGCTGTGGCATCCTCCCTCCGGTCTTATTCCATCTTGACTTCAGGGCCACAGCTAATTCTCTTAACCAATCCTGGTGCTGCTCTTGTGAGTGTTAACCAGCATCAGAGCTGCGCCATGATTGAGGGGAGCGGCCTCTAACAGTGCTCACTGGGGGCCTCATTTATGAGGCTGTGCGTCACTTTTACGCCGCCGGTGCGTCACTTTCTGTGATGCACCAGCAGCGTAAAAAATGTGCCTTGTTGCACCATATTTACAAAGTGATGCATCTAGGTAGATGGGTCACTTTGTAAACCCCTGCGCTACATTATACCTACGCCAGGTATAATGTATGCACTGGGGGCGTTCTGACGCAAGAAAGGGTCATAGAAGTGATGCAGTGAAATCTATAAGATTTCACTGCGCCACTTCTAGGACACAAATGCGTCAATTTCTTACGCCTGCCTCACAGCAGGCGTAAGCCGGTGTAAGACTGACGCAGGCCCTTTCACATGGGGCTTGCCCCTAGTGAAAGGACACATTGCTGGAGTTGCGTCACTTTTGTGACACACTCCAGCAATGCGTCACTTTTGCGCTTACAGATACGTCAGAAATACTGACGTATCTGTAACTCCTTGCACCATGATGCGTCATACTGTAAATATGACGCATCATTGGTGTCGCAAGGAGGGCGCAGTGAAAAGTGACGCATCGCCGTTTTGACGCAGCAATGCGTCACTTTTCATAAATGAGGCCCTGGATGTTTTTGCTTTCTCTAACCCAGCTGTCTGAAAACAGCTGGGTTAGGGAGGTTTAAAGTGTAAATGTGTGGCTGGCCGTTGGCTGGCCAAAGAGTCATGCACACTTTAAACAAGTACTAAGGCAGTCCACCCTCCTCTCTGCTGTTGCTTCCATTCAACAGGCCCCATCCGGTCCTGACGCTCCATTCAGGACGGGGTGACGAAAAATAAAATGGTAAAGAATTAACTTCATTACCATTGTATTCTTCATCTCTAGGGGCTTTTCAGTGAGGTGACGCTCCTCTGCTATAACGGAGAAGCCGCCCCTGAATCTTGTCAATGTTTATTTGATTTGCTGTCACTGGTGACCATTTTAAAAATTAATGCATTCTTTGCTTATATTTTTCTCAAGAACACCCTGAAACTATGTTGCACTGGTAACGCAGAGCATTTCCTCCTAAGGTTTACAAATAAAACTTGGGTAAAAACATTCTTGCGAAATTCATATTTTTCTAACAGATGAAACTGTCGCAGCAAGCCACTTATAGTTTTTGCATTTTGTGAAAGAATGATGCATATTTTGCTAGAAAAAAAAATTTAATACAACTTCAGCACCAACTCCACATATTTATAGCGAAAAGTTTCCACTTAATTCCACAGATGCCATGATTCTATGCATGAAAACTCTACAAGTACACATTTACTGAAGGCCACATTTGTGCAAAGCCAGTGTTAAATGTAAAGTAAATGTATTATTACTCGGAATGTTACAGTATTGGTGCCATTGGAACGAATGTTAAGCTACTGTCCGGTAACAAAGTTCTTATAAGAAAGAAAAATCAATTAATATATTTAAAAATGAGTGCAGTAAATGGATTACTGAACGGATAACAATGTTCTAATTTAAAGCCATGCGGGTAACACTATTGCCATCCTATCTGATTTTCTTGACCCCTTACTCACTAAAGGGCATATTACCAAGGGGGGCGATAGACAATTATCGCCGATTTAAGCGGCGATAATTCTATCGCCCTATTAGCAAGCTGTCGCTAACTGATGTTAGCGACAGCTTTTAGGCGATAGCGAGCGGTTTGGGGCCCGCTTTGCATGTCAGCGATGTTTATCACTAATGACATGCAAAGTGGGCGTACCCAACTCGTTAGCGACTGAAAGCAGTCAATAACGTCGCTATTGCCTATTAACAAGGCAGGCGTAGCGTTGGAAATATTTGCGCTAAGCGCGAATATCTCCAAAAATTAACGCCTGCTCAGACCAGTACTTAGCCATGTTATCCAATGGGAGGTGGATAACATGGCTAAGAGCATTTTATCGCTAATGCGTGAATATCGCTGTATTCTCAGCGATATTCACGCTATCGCCGGAAAATGTATCGCTTTGGAGATAAACGTTGCTAATAGCATCTCAACTCAGCGATATTTTCCGGCGATGCTTCGCGATAAAAAGTTCGTTGCCAAGCCTAGTTAGCGATAAATATCGCTAATCGTTGGTAATATGCCCCTAAATGCCTTTAGGTGGGGTGTATTGTACCCACAGCACCCTTTCCCAAGTAGCAACATCTTCTCTTTCCATGAAATAAGCTTGCCCTTTCACTAATGCAAGGAAACAAGCCCTCTCATCTGCCTGTTTTTTATGTGTGCCCATTCTGGACTTCATCTTCTTCCATTACTCACATTCAGGGCTCTGAATCTACGGTTGGTGTTATTTATTTGTTTATTTACTTTTGAAAAATTCTGTGAATGAGTCTGTTTAATCAATGCCTGGACCATTTTTCAAGTCTTACCTAAAACAGCGTGCAAAAGGTATGTTATACTACAATTGGCTCGAAGCCCGCCCATTACTTATCCTTCATTGGTTTCATTGTTTGTTACTCTTATGTGCTGCCTCCTAATTGGCCAGTTTATGCAGGCTTCATTTCCTCTTCTTTTATGTGGAACATGGACCACGTACATTCTTCTTCTCCTGTTATACTTGTCCTTGTCCATGTTTCTTCTTCCCCATCCCGTTCCCAGTTACTGGGTCGCTTCTACCCTGCCCTCCGCACCCTTGCTGCACTGCTCTACAGCTAAAGCCAATAGCTCTGGCGTAGGCGAGTTCTATTGGCTTTGTCAGTGCTTGCTTCTATTGATAATCAGTGTGCTAGCCCCATTTTATAACATTGTATTGCTTTTTGTCAGTTTGATTGGTGAACCGTGTCCCACGCGTTGGGCAATTTTGTGCAGGGCTCAGACCCGATTTTCTAAATGCAGGTGAAATTGAACTTGTTAGGTCGCGCCTGCGATTGCAGGGGCGAAAGCCCCTGCTGTCGCAAAGTGATCTATTGTAATCATTTCAGTCCTTTTCCCCTTCAAGGACTAGGCAGAGACAACAGACTGTCACGCGTACGCAGCCGGCCGGAATCGGATCAGGTCACGCGCTCCGATCCCGGCCGGCTGTTCACAACACATGCACACGCAGGCACAGGCAGGCACACACGCAGACACAGGCAGGCACACAGGCAGGCACACAGTCAGGCACAGGCAGGCACACACGCAGGCACACACGCAGGCACACACGCAGGCACACACAACACACACACACACAGACAGACGCACGCACACACACTCCCCCCCACCCAACTCACCGGGCTCTTTTAGCATGTTCCGTGTCTCTGTCTCGTGTCAGCCAGGGGGTCAGTCTCGATCTTCGATCTCCCTTCGCAGCGCTGGTCTTCACCCGGGCCCCCTCCTGGGACCCGGGACTTCAGATGCCGCACTCAGCTCGGATCTCGCATGCGCGGGCAGCCCCCGCCCTCACTCTCAGCCCGGGCTGCTTTCGGTTTCGTAGGTGAGTGATGTCATCGCTTTGTTCTTATAACGGAAGGGTGCATACGAAGACTGATCTGCTGTCTGCCTCTCTGGATTCCTACTCCCACGACGTTATTATGCAGTTTTATTCTTTAATGTCTTTACATAGTGCTCTATTTCTTTCCGTTCTTGCTTCTTCCCTTGGTCCATCTATCTTTATTAGTTAGAGGGGTCTTCCATCGTATTCATCCATAGCAGAAAAAGAAAAATCTAGACGAGGTGGAAGTAAAGGAAGAGAAAAAAATGCATGCCTTTGTGGCTGACTCGCTTCTGGGCCAGCTGGCTGAAGCCCTTCTCCACATCGTTGCTAGCTCCCTCCTGACCTTCTGCAACCTTTTTATCCGTCTCACTCCTGCTGACTCACACCTGAGCAATCCGCACCCTTCTCCCCGGACATGGACACTCCCTCTGTACTGCAGTATTGCCGCCCTAAAAACCTTCTCCCTTGCTGCTGGGTGTTTTATTGCCATTCTCTTCAATATCAGCCCATAAACTGTTAAATTGGCTCACCAGATTAAAAGCAAGCTTCCGAAATTTGCATTCGAAATCTATCAGAAGTCACGGGTTTGAATCTCGGCAGGGCCTAGTTGCCTTTCAACCTTCTGAAGTCAATACTTAGAGGTGCTGTACTTCGCGGTACTCAAAGCTTTAAAATAAAATAAAAACAATTGACAAGTTCTCCCTTTGGGACTCTAACTTGAAATCCCCAAATTAGCGAGATAATATCAAAAATGTAAAGTAAATAATGGGGCTCCACCAGAGGATGCAACGTTTTCTTTAATTTGCCTTCGATGTTGAGTGGTCTCATTTTGGGCGCACTGCTGGAACTCAAGAAATTCAGATGGATAGCCCTCATTTCTTAAGTTTTCTCTTCACATTAGAGTGTTTCATTTTCACTTTTGCTTTCAATGTGTCTTCAGTCTCATGCATTTCTAGACTTGCAACCATCATCGCCTGCCGTTTTTTTTTTCAAGTGTGTGTATTGTCTTAAAAAATCTCTATGCATATTATTGTTTTGTGCAGTAATGTCTGCGTCCAACTTCTGTTACCTCATGAGCTTTTCTTGCGCCGCTTAAAGAAATTGGTCCTTTCCGGTTGAATGTTTCTGGACATATCTTTGTGGTTGTCTGACTGCAGTTTTATCTGCCAGACTTTCATATGGGGACCAGCCCACATGAAGCAGCCCCCTCTGTGTCAACTACTGTGCCAATGAGCCTAACTGTGTCACAGAACACCACTTTTTGTTGCCTCCTGCTGCTGCTGTTGGTTGCAAACCTTGAGCAGATTGTGGTTGTCTCTCATTGACTTTTTTTTTTCCCCAACAACTTGGAAATCTTATTCCAAAATTGCCAACCAATCTCAAACATCCATGTCACTTCGCCCTCTTCCTCTTATTCTTTTGTCATCTAGTAGACTGATTTTCCTCCTTCCTCCGGATTTTCATTAGGCTCTTTTCGGGGATCCCTGGGCAGAAATTGTTAGATGGCTCACTGCCAAGATGGCTGTTTAATCATCCAGACATCCTAGAAGAAGCTGCTGCTCATGCACCGTGCCACCAGTATAAACAATGCACCGGAATGCCTTGCTGCTTCGCATCTTGCAATCAGCAGAGGTTGGAAGTGTGCCAAGGCCCCATACATCTTTGCAACCTTTGCACTCTGCCTGGCCTTCATCAAAATGCCTACTTCATAAAGCCAGGTAGAGGCTAGCCCTGCTTCCGGCTCTGGGTGCTGGGGCTAATGCTGGGACTGTTGGACTACCCCATGGCCCGAAAAGGCAGTCACCCTCTTTATACTGCTGCTGACCTTGTGCAACCGTGGCTGTGATATCCCCTGGTGATGCAGTTTGCCTTGCAATTGTACTATTCGGCCTGCATTGAAGGCTTGGTGACTGCACAGGTTGGATGTGCCACCCCTAGGGCTCTCATTGCAGGCAGTCCTTAATTGTGGTTATGCAGGCTGATGCAGCAGTTCAGTCTCTCCAGTTGGTCTGGACCCCAGAGCTGTGTGAGCTTTAGAAGTCAGTTTGCAGTGGACTGACCTTCAGTGGTTGGTAATATTTGCTGGTTTCAGCACAGTCACTGGGCTTGGTCTGATGGGTGGAGATTCTGGCGACTGCTGGATTACACAGACAACTTTATGTACTGGCTGCTGTTGAAGGTCACCTCCTGTTAAGATCTTCCTCGTCTGACAAGTAACTGATCATGCCAAAGACAATGTTGTAATATGGGGCCATCAAGCTAGCTTCCTGCTCTACCCTTATCCTGTTTGTCTTCTGAGGAGGCGCCTGGCTGTAACTGTGGTCTCAATCTGGAGGAGACTTGTCCTTGCAGCCTTGTATTCTACACCTCGGTTCTACTATTCTTACCAATATTATTATTGTAGTCAAGGGTGCTAGTGTCTCTTCTAATGGGCTGGATACTGTCGTTGTTGCATCTTGCTGTCTGGACTCCTTGGCGAACTGTGCTGTAATGGCCAAGGAGACCAACGTCCCTCTTGGACGCAAAAGAGCCTCTAGACACTCCCTTTAAAACCAAAAGAACTTGCAGGCTAGAAGTAACAGATAAAGACCATAGTTGGAGCAATCCGATAAGCCCTGTTCTTCCTCTTATGTAGACATGGCAACTCTTTTATTGAATATTCAACATTGAAGTGAAAATAGACAATCTCATGGGCAAAATGGACCATAACACGGTGACTGGGTAAGAAGGAGGCCATACTTTGTGTGGATGAGAGGCATACACCTGACATTGAAGAAGATGCCAGAGATGGAGAAGTTACCTGCATGGGGAAGGTATTAACGGTAATCAAGACAAAGAATGAAGAATTGGAGGGAAGCTTCTGTTGAAACTTCAAGCTTAACAGTTTCTCAGAGTTCAACACTTCTAGCAAAATCAAGCAGTCCACTGCGTTGGTAGTGTTTGAATTGTTCAATGTGCCCAGCTTCTCAGAAATGCTTGTGCAAGCTTGTGCTTCCTAGGCCACCCTGGTCCACCGAGTGTTAAAATTTGGAGGCAGGGATGCCGTGCTACAACTTTCCAAGAAAAGGAGCCTTTTCTCGGATTTTCACGGTGGTGGACACTATGACTTTCAATACCACTGAGGGACTCCTAAGGCAGCATGATGCTCAATATGCCATTCTTTACCCTGCAAAGCTAAGGATTGTCTCCAAGGAAAGAGCTCACTGTTGCACAGTTTCTCAAAATGAGGCGTGCGCACAATGTTAGCTCACTTGGGATTAATTATCAACCCTCTGAGTCATTCTCCCACAGTGACGACGAGAGATTGCCAGATAAAGAGCGGTGCTCCCTCTGCCTTCGCTTACATCCACCAGCAACTGTCATTTGCCTGAACTAGATCAACATTTACCTCGTTCCATTAACCCCGCTCTTGTGCTGGACATTCCGATCACGGGCGTGGTCATGACGGCTCACGGCCGTCATCAGCACAGGAGCACTGTAATGCATGACGGACGGGAGCAGTCATCAGCACACAAGGGGTTAAATGTGGCCAGCCAAGGATCCATCATGGCCCCTTTATCAGCTACATACACTTTCCCATGCCACCTCCTAGATCCAAACTCTGTATGAGCCCACATAAACCCCTACAGTGGACTCTGATGTATGACATTACAACGCATGCTTTTACTACGCATGCCTTTACATCGCAGGTTTTACAACGCATGCTGTTACAACACATAGCGTTAAGGGGTGCTGGATAGTGAATAGTTTAATTTACTATTCCAACTCCAGTCCCCGTGGATAGTAGGGAAGGTGTTGGATAGTAAATTAAATCCATTCCCTATCCTAGAGCGCCCCCCAGCGCAATGCGTTGTAAAGACATGCGTTGTAATAGGATGGACTCTATTGACCTGAATAGTTACCTAGATTAGCATCTGGTTCACACAATTCTTTTTAAGGCCAGAACCTATCAAACATGTCCTTCCCCATTATGGAATAACACTCACAAGAATCCACCATGGTTTTAATCTGTACCACATCAATTTGCAGGCCTCGAAAAATCATAAGACCTGCAGTTCTAGTGACTTGAATAATATACTTGACCAATTTGTGATGCTCTTGACCCATAAACTTGTTTCAAATGGTGTGAATGTGGGCAACTATTTTAATTCATTGAGCCGCCAAGCCTATGAGGAAATCGCAGAAGAATCCTTCCTTTTTGTTCGAGAAATGAGAGGGATAAAGTGGTCTCTCATTACTCATATTCCTGGAAATCCTTTGCGGTTAGAACATTGTGTGCTGCTTTGGATTGTGACTTTGTTTATTTTTTGTTTAAATTTCTTTATTGATTTTAAGATGGACATATCACACATAA
Organism: Lissotriton helveticus; assembly: GCF_964261635.1. Lineage (NCBI taxonomy): Eukaryota > Metazoa > Chordata > Amphibia > Caudata > Salamandridae > Lissotriton > Lissotriton helveticus. The sequence goes on along the minus strand of NC_136061.1, from coordinate 1,687,565,215 downwards.
AAATGGCATACATTCCATAAACCCTACATAGGCTACAAGTTCAGTTTTACACATCTCGCAAATTCATTAAATCCATCTACCTTCTGGCATTACTGAACATTTGAGCTATTGGTGTTGCATTATTATTAGCTATGCCAATAGCTCAAACTTTTATAATGCGCGACCTATTGCATTGCAAATGCTTGGTGTATTGTGGAAATGCAGTGTGCAGACCCTCTCTACTAAATACAAGATAATGAGCACAATGCAGTTAAAAATGCACATGTGATGTTCGGGTATGCATACCTTTCTTTGACAAAAAAAGAACATGTAGTTTCAAATATGTTTGCTTCCCAAACAGCAGGAGGTTGATTGTTTATTTTTAGTAGCGATACAAGGTTCACTTTTTCCATTTCGAGTAATGTCAGAGCTGTATTTCTTCCTTCCTTTTTTTACTGGTTTTTCTAGGTATTTCTTGAATGCATAATACATTTTGGTAAAAAAGGAGTGGTAATCGCAAAAGGTGCTTTCACCATGGGTATGTAAGATTTCATTTTCAACTGCTTTATTCTGACTATCTCTGTGTTGTTGGTGAGGGTGTCTGCCGCTATGGGGAAATATACGGAGAAACATAAGCAAAAAGACATCTATTTTGCCCCAAAAATATTTATCAGATAAGGTGGACAAGAAAGCTGATGAAGCCTTGAAAAGAGCCTGTGTGGGTCTGAATCTAGCAAGGAGGGCAGGCATATATAACATATACTCGTTACATTCATTAGTCAAATATTTTCTGTTTCTGTTCTTAGCCATTCTGAATGGGGAGGATGTGTCCAGATTGCGAGCTCTGAGGGAGTCGAAAGTGAGATACTTTTAGTATCAGATGTTACTTTTGATAATATAAAGGCCTCAGCTATGGCTGCAGGTTGATTAGCAGCAGCTTGAACGAACAAGTATTTGTTTCATGGGAAGGCTGATGCAACCTAAAAGTATTCAAAGTTAAACATGACTTTTTAGGAAAATAAATTGTTTGGTGAGGGAATCGAAACTGTGAGTCCCACGCCATTTAAGAATCTACAGCCTACATAACCTTTTAAATACAGGTCCGAGTTTTCTGGAAATACCAAAAAGACTTTGTGGTCGCTATTACAAACCAGCAGCAGTGGGACAAGGCAACCAGCGCTGAGACCACCCTGTGAATTTTATATTGTGGCATAAATACTGCTTTACTCTTGCATTCTTTGGCTCAGGTGAAGTATTATGTTCTTGATCTTATTCCTGCTCGTACTAAATGTCACCTCCTGGATCAGCGTTATTTTTTTTATTATATAAGGCGCATGGTAAGTACATATGTAAGTCAGTCATACTGGCTATGCTTTGCTACTGCCTATTAATAATCCACATTTTATAAAGCACGAACACTCACCCGTAAGAGGCTCTAGGCGCTGGGGGACGTCTGGAAGATTAAGCAAGCTATTGCCCAGAGTCAAATGGTGCTGGGCCAATCTGCCGCCAGCGGCCAGCGCCAGCGATCGAACTGTGATCCCCAGATTCCAGCGTCAGTCACCCTGGCCACCGCACCACACCTATTGATATTGCAATGGAGTGCATTCCTTGTTGGTTTCCTTTTTTTGAATTTTTAGGGCAGTCTTCCTGTGGTCCACCAAGCCAGTACCCTGCAGTAAGATCGCCAGAATCGAAGTCAGACCACCCACTGGATTACAAGTTTATATTTGGCAGGTGGTGTGGTGCGGTGGTCCCACAGCAGTGCCTATCTAAGCCTCAAAGGAGAGCTGTAGAAAGGCAGAGCCATGGGACTTGACGAAGCACGTTCCTGCATGGGAAGAACTGCACCATGTAATGCATTTCTTCCATTTCAGGAACTAGGGGTGCAGAAATGCAGGGGGCACAACATGAACCCACCTGCTTGCACTCCCATGTACAGAGGGACCAGGGGACCCTGTAAGGGCCTCATAAGTTTGCGTCACAGCCACCCTTTCCTGGCGGGCATACAGCCATGGATAAGGTCACTGTGAGGCAAATCGTAATGTGCTAGGTGGTGCCACAGCTGCACTGCCAGCATGTTGCTTCGTTGGATCAGGGATCCCTTGCAATTGCAGCAGTTCAGTGGCAGTCCAACTATTGAACTCTTAATATGGCAGGTGGACTGCCAATCTGGTGGTCCAAAGACTGCCACTGCAACTACAGTGGTCTGATGGACCGCCATAGTTGGAATGATTCCCATAGTCACAACTTTAAACACATTATTTGTGTGTTCTTGTATTGGGGGCAGCATCACTTTTGAACACGTCTGGCATCATAACAGCACCCAATCACTGGTTAGTGAGTAATTTATTTACTTCTTATAAAAGATTATTAATTTTCATCTTTCTGAACCCGTTTAGTAGGTCACATTGTTTGATTATCGATGCAATACTTGTTGTCTTTGCATTGACTGCATGATTTTCCAGTGTTTTCTTTATGGTGATGCTTTGTGGCCGATTTTATCGGGAGTTTTAATGTTGGTCCTCTTTTGGTCCACTATTTAAATGGTGCATTTGGAACCTACATGCTTAACAGTGCCTCTTTTATCAAATTGGACACCTAAGTAGGAGAAGGTTGGTACATGAGGCAGCTTATCATTGTCGATAAAACAAAACTTTAAACGGGTACACGTTTTCTCAACCAGATTGACTTGTAACTTAGCTGCATTTATCTTTAGGCCCAGATCACTCATAAGATAATTACATCTATTTAAAAGTATTTGCAGGCCAACACCAGTTCAGAAATCAATACACAATCATCTGCATAAAGCAGGGCTGGAAGGTGCGTTCGATGCGATACTAGCTGTCTTTGAATTGACAGCATGAGTTTCCAGTCTTTTCATTATTGCGATGCTTTGTGGCCTATTTCATCAGGACTTGTAATGTTGGTCCTCTTTCTACTTCAGCAATCTGGCTATTTAAATGGTGCATTTGGAACCTACACGCTTAACAGCATCTTTTTCATGTTGGATCCTTTCTGAGTGGGGATTTCAACTTCAGGGGTAGAAATTGTATTCCAGCTTATTATATGTTTGACTTTGGCATTTTACTATCTTGATCGTGCCATGTAGTCTTTAAACTGTTATAACAACACATACTTTAACTGAATAATATTTAATACATAACGCTCAGTTCTTTAACTACCCGGCACCCCCCACCAATATCATTCACTGCTTGGATATATGATATTAATCTGATGGCCCTTTTGCACACGCCCTCTTGAAATCCTCTTGAAGTCCTTGTAGTATTTTTTTTGTAATTGTCAACGTTTTTGTATATCAATCTACTTTTCAATGACTATTGCATTGCATTTTCACCCATAACACTCTGATTTGTAGTTACGCAGCACTCTCTACAACTGTCCACTACGGTGTGGCTATAGGGTATTAATCTGATGGCCATCTGTGCACATTCTCTTGATAGCCACTCGTTATTATGCTTCAACGGGGATGTCTTTACACCTGAATGGCAATTTACCTTTTTGTAATTATTGCAAGGCATATTCACCCATATCTCGTGATTTGTAACGCCTGATTTGTAGCTGTTCGGCACCGTTCATAATTGTCCTTCATTTCATAGATACATAAGCTCAACCTAATGGTCTTTTTTTTTTATCCTCATCCACATTCATGGTTTCTAGCTGCCATGCTCCAAAGGCAGGTAGTGAGGCACATAGAGTACAGTCGTGCTGACTCAGTCGAAACTGGCTGGGACGATAAACGCGTGGTGGTAACATATCCCTTCAGCAACAACTAACTCATTCCCAACAAACCAACCTTGTTGCACAAGTGGCAGATGACACCAATAAGCCAGATGCTATCATGGCTAATACCAACAGTTAGTTGGGTATAAGCAAAATGATTAAACCATGGCAGTGTAATCATCGGACCTGGGGAAAAAAAAAACCCCAGGTTCAATTTGACCAGCCCAACAAATGCCAAAAGGCTCTTCTCTCTTTCTTCCCTGCTCTAATCAGGTCTAGTTTCGAGATCTGTACAATAGAGTTACACCAATCGTTAAACGTAGGGGGGGAAGCATCTTTCCAATGTTTACAGATTTCTCTTCGAGCTGCCAGGATGGAATAAAATAATAAGTTCTTTGCCGGACTACGAGTCTGATCCACAACTCCAAAGATGACCATGCAGAGATTAATCCCTACATTGCAGCCCAAGGAAGATGAAAGTTTGCTGCTTATTGAGTCCCAAAAGATCGTCAACTGGGGGCAATCGAAGAACATATGAGTATCCGGGGCCTCTTTGAATCCACACCTTGGACAGGTCACAGGGCCTCCAAGAGAAAACGTTGACAACCTCTGTGGGGAATAGTATGCCCTAAAAGATGGTTTCTACGCAGCCAAGCTGGTTTAACTAAATCCCAAAGGACCCTACAGGAGAATGACCAGAGATCTTTCACATGTATTCCTGGCATTAATTCTCCCCACAGCAACTCTGGGAGAGGGAAGTTACCATCGATCTCTTCTAATATTAAGTTATACCACACAGAGATTTATTTCTTTGCTGGTGGTTTATCTACCAGAAGGGTTTCGAGTTCACAGCCTCCTCGTCGTACAGATTGTGTGGTAGCAGCTTGAGCCCAGCTCGAAATTTGTAGATATTTAAATCTAGACATGTTGGGCCCCACTTTATTTACTAGATAGTCCCAAGGAAGCAGGGTCCCTTCGTCAAACAAATCTCCCCAGGTTGATATTCCAGCTTCTCTCAATGGGAGTGCTAATGCGTCTCTCACCCAGCTTGGAGCCAAGGGTAGATCCCAAATTGGGGATCTACTGGAATAGTACCCCAAATTAATTGTAGATCTAATCTTTGCCCAAGTTCTTGCCAGGCCATGAAGCACCTTCAATTTTACTTTTTTTTAAAACTTGGGATTTCCAAACTTGAAGAGGTAACCTGATTGACCAATTCCCTCGCAGCGTAGGAGAGCCGAGAACATGTTGCCTACTCCCTCATCTGTTGGTGTTTTGAGAAGCATGCGTGAGTGTGAGAGTTGAATCGCCCAAGCGTATATCTGTATATCGGGGCCCGCCAGTCCACCCTTCTCCCTACGACGCCTGATCTTTTTCCAGGCTATCCTAGGATTTTTGTTTTTCCATAGGAAGGTAGAAATTTCTCCCTGTAACTTTGCCAGTAAAGAAGGGTAAAAAAAAAGTGGGATTGTATTTAACAAAAAAGAAACCTTAGGTAGAATTGTCATCTTTACAAGATTCGCTCTACCCAACAGGGACAAGGGAAGGTGTTGCCAAGATCTCATCAGCTTACGACACTCTTTTGCTATTGCTGCAAAGTTTAAAGGGGCAATGTGGGTGATATCTTTGACAATATTCAACCCCAAATAGCGCAAGTTTCCACTAAGATGTCGATTAAAGCCACTAGCATCATCGTTCCAAATCATTACCTCGGTTTTGGAGGCATTTACCTCGTAACCAGACACCTCCCCAAATTCCAGTGCTATTTTAATTGCTGCAGGAAATGCGGTGCTGATATCCGAGGTCATTATCATGATATCGTCTGCATATAGGGCCACCCTCTTTTCCCAATCCCCGTATAAGAAGGATTTGATGGTATTATCCTCTCTTAATCTCTGCGCGAAGGGCTCTATATATAGATCAAATAAGAGGGGGGATAAAGGGCAGTCCTGCCGTGTGCCTCTAGTTACTGCAAAGGGTTCAGACAGAGACCCATTAACTAACACGGAGGCTGATGGACAATTATACAGCAATTTCACCGCCCTGCAAAAACCCTCTCCCACGTTGAATTTTCTCAAGGCCCCCGACAGGAAAATCCAATTGACCCTGTCGAAGGCCTTGGTAGCGTCCAACGTGAGGATAGACAAAGGCATAGAATCTTTAAATGCTATGTCTATGGCACCTATGAGATCGTACGTGAGTTCGTACAGCTGCTGACCCCTCATAAAGCCCTTCTGATTAAGATGTAAAATGTCAGGGGCCACCAGGGCCAACCTATTTGCTAACAGAGATGCGAAGATTTTGTAATCCGCGCTCAGGATTGATATAGTCAGTCAGTCAGTCAAATACACTTTATTCGAGTGTTAAAATCATAAAAGGTATAAGAATTTTATATACATACATTTAAAATATAGGATAACACATAATAAAACAGGTTTAACAGCAAAGATTATAAAAAATGCTAGGTACATTTGATTGTAAAGATTTCATTTCAGAGAGTAAAAACAGACCAGCTCAATGTTAAAAATAATCATGTTTGTGCTATGCAAGATTTCGATCTAGTTGCGGCTACCAAAAAGTTAGCAACGCTACATATAACGTAAGTGCTACCTAGAAGCTGGAGATAAATTACAGCAGGCCTTACCTGGGTAAAGCCTTCCTTTCTTAAAATAGGTAACAAAAATGTAGCCCTTTCCACAGTGAAAAACCTGCAAAACATAGTAAAGTGCATTGTGTTTTGTACGAACCAGCGGTGTTGTTTGTTGCCACTCTTCCCCAATCTTACTGTCAGCTGGTTCGAAATCTGTAAACAAATTTCTTCATAGGCCCCCAAAATTTCACGTTTTTCTGCACTAATTGCCGCAGCACTTTCAATTTTGGGGAACAATACCCCATAGAAGTCATCTGGCACCACGTTAGCCCACCTAAGCCGTCTACCCTGGTCCACCACTTTTAGGGTTCCCACCCTAGGATTAACAGAGGGCGGCATAGGGCCCATGAAATCACGCCAATAAACTTCTAATAGAACGGGATTGTGATCACTGAAAGGGGAAATCAGGGTTCTATATGAAGCAACGCTGTGTAAAATCGCAGGTGACACAAATATATAATCGATAATGGACCCTGGGTCCGACCCTTTAAAAGTGTTGAGCCTCGGTCCACCTGAGCCACTGGCCGGTTCCAACAAATTGGAATTAGCCAATAACTCCTCTAATGCCTCTCCCCCTTTAGAATGCTCAAAGTGCATGATGTCTGGACCACTCTGTCCCAAATAATCAATTGTGCCGCATAACAAAGTACATGGATGGATATTAAAATCGCCCATAAGGACGAATTCGATATTAGTGTGTGTATCTAGACTGACCTCTGACAAAAATTGGTCCAGGATAACGAGATTATCATTACTATTATCCTGGGTTCCTGCATTATAAAAGTTGATAAAAATAGTTTTCTGGGTTGGGGAGATCACCCTTTCCACTATCAAAAGGTTTGGCGAAGCTTGGTTAATTACTTTTAAAGCCCCCTTGAGTTTTAGTGAAAAAAGCAGAATAAGGCCACCTTTGGCTCTGCCTGCAGCACTGGGGGCAGCTGGCACCACAAAACTCGAGAAACCATCTAAGCAAAAACTAGGTGATATGTCCCAGGATTCCTGAAGGGCTACAATATCATGTAAAGAAATAAAAGCGAGCCATGCCTCATCGACCCTTTTTGTTCTAACACCCGCCACATTCCAACTCAATAGCCTGCATACTTCCACTGAGTCGAAAGTGGGACTAGGTTCTTCTCCTAAATGTGATAATGGTGTTGCAGGTAGTCAATCTGTGTCCTCTAGCCCCGAAAGTGAGGAAAAACGGTAGCTAAGAACCAGCTCACACCCATCTGTTGTTCCAGATATGTGTTGACCAGGGGGTGCGTGCTGCCGTGACTCAGAGGGCTTAGGTCCAGTGTGGGTCATTGGGGCCACACCTACTGATACTTGATGGCAAGGGTTTTGCATTCCTAACCTCGCCTCTCTTACCTGATGCGGCCCTCTCCTACCCCCTATGGGGGCACAGTGGGGGCCATGTGGGCTTACTATGGGAGGGTAAAAGAAGCCTAAAGGCAACGGTCTTAAGTGATCGTTGCTCAAGACTCCAGAACCGTCCCAGAATAACCTTTCAGCCACACCGGCCCTGTCAAAATTGACTATCACGCAATCCCCCTGCACCATTTTCGGTACCCTCCCAATCGACCCCACCCTATTGGCTGAAATGATCCTGTTGGATATACTGCTCCCACTACATGAGTCCGTACACCAGGCTCGTGCTTTAACTATAAGGTCTCTTGCGCACTCACGCTCTCCTATTTTCAGTGGGGGAGTACCCACGAAAATTGCCACTAACGGGGCTGCTTCTGGTGGTAAATCTAGATGAATATTACTGCCCTTAGGCCTATTCTCTACGGGCAACCTTTGTGGCACCCTAGGGTTTTCCAATTGGATGGGGGGTAATGGGACTACCATAGGATCACCAGGTGACACACTAGCCCTGGGCTCCCTTTTTGAGCTTCCTGACCCTGGCTCAAGAAGGCCCTCATTGTGTCTATCCAAAAGCAAATTGTGACCGTTAACCATTTTATCAATGATAGCACATTTCTTAAGAAGTCGCTCCAGACAAGTGTTTAGGGTATCCACAATGTCCTTAGCGATTGCTACGAGAAGCGGTATGATCCGGGCAACAAAGAGCGCCTCCAACTGGTCCCCTAGAATATTGGTAGATGTACTTGTGGACCCTGGCAAGTGCTTAGCTTTCCCCCTTTTTTTCTTCATCGGTGGGTCGCTGGGCTGTGGACAGGTGGTAAGTGGTGACTGCGGGGCGCCAGATGAATTACCCGCTCTCATGGTAGGTGCGGCTGCTGGCTTTGTGATGATTACCAAAGGTTCCAGCGGAATAGTGGGGGTAATAAGTACATCGCCACAGTCTACTGGGTCAGCAGATTCCACTGGTGTTAGAATACTAAGTGTATTGGGAGGAGGGGCGGCTTGTACCTGGCCCAGTTCATGTTCGGCATTAGCAATTTCTTTGTTGATAGCCCCCACAGCCGAAGAAAGAAATGTTAAGATAGACTGTGAATGTCTTGGCACCTTGGCTTTCGTGCTATCCTCCTCACCATTGCTTGTATTCTTTCGCTTACCCATATCAAGTTGTTAAGGACCTGGCCCGGCCCTGCCTCCTTCTGCCAACGACTGCCTTAGACTGCCCGCCCTTTGCCCGGGCTTCGCCCGGCGCCGTCCGCGCGCGTCCGCGACGCGGAGAAAGCTGCTTGTCTTTATGCGCATCCGTGCGGGTTGATTTGCAGGAAGTGGGTGTGTCCGCCGAGGAGTCTGGGAGCTGTAGTCTTCCCCCACTGCGGCCCCGCGATGGTGCTTGCGGTGGCGGCAGGGAAGACCAGCAGCGTCGGGGCCCCAGACAGATGTAGGCAGCAAGCGGCAAAAGCAACCCTCCAGCAAGTAAGTGGCAGCAGCGTTGTCCCCCGCTCCTCAGTGGGAGCTGCTCGTCTTTATGCGCCTCCGTGCGCGGTGATTTGCAGGAAGTGGGTGTGTCCGCCGAGGAGTCTGGGAGCTGTAGTCTTCCCCCACTGCGGCCCCGCGATGGTGCTTGCGGTGGCGGCAGGGAAGACCAGCAGCGTCAGGGCCCCAGACAGATGTAGGCAGCAAGCGGCAAAAGCAACCCTCCAGCAAGTAAGTGGCAGCAGCGTTGTCATTGATATAGGGCGATACGAACCACAGATGTTAGCAGGTTTACCTGTTTCAAGATAAGCGTGATAGACGCGCTATTCCAGGATGTGGGTGGTAAGGCCCCGTCCTGCAGTATGTAGTTAAAGAGTATAACAAGAAAAGGTGATATTTCAGCAGCTAGATTTTTATAAATTTTGTCTGGAAGGCCATCAGGGCCAGCTGCCTTGTTGCTCTTGCTTCCCAGGATAGCTGATGTAACCTCTTCCTCTGTAACCTCCCCATCCAAAAAAGCACTCTGTTCTAACGAGAGTTATGGAAGGGAGACACCATCTAGCCAACTGTCTACATTATCTATAGTGATGCACCTGTCCTCCTGGTATATCTTTTGAAAAAAGTCCTTAAAAGCTGTTCTAATTTCTATGTCTGAAGAGAGGGTGCTGTTGTTCGTGGTTACTGAGGCTATAATGTTTCGAGCCTGGTCTGTTTTGGTCTTCCAGGCCAAAAGTTTGCCTGCTCCCTCCCCATATTCAAAATAGGATAGTTTACTACTCTCCCATCTTTGGAGGATACGCTGATTCAGGACCGTGGCCAATTTCTCTTTCAGAATGCGCAAGTTGTTCTGTAGGGGTGTAGAATCCTGATTAGAGGCGCTGTGCATAGCTTCTATATCTGCTTGCACTCTACCGAGATCAGATTCAATAGATGCGATTTCTTGGGTATACTGCTTTTTACGAAACACCACCTTATTTTTAATTACCCCTCGAAGAAAACCTTTGTATGCGTCCCAAACTGTAGAGTGGTCCGCTGAACCAATGTTTAGTTGCATAAACACTCGGGTATCAGTTTTTATAGATAAGACATCATCCGATGATGTGAGGAGTGAGCGATCAAAAGACCAAGTTCTAGAAGGCGAAGAAAATATTCAGTGTAGGGTCAATGATACTAAGGAGTGGTCAGACAGATGCGAGGGCAGATATCTTACATTTTTTACCGAATCAATCAAGTTACGACTAATTAAGAAAAAGTTGATTCTGGATTGATGCCTATATTTAAAATTTCTGAAAGAGAATCCAGTTTCCAATCCTGCTCTCACCCTCCATATGTCAACGAGACCATATTGACTCATGCAGTTCAGAAGTAAGGCTCTAGTTTTTGGAGAAGTTAACTGCCTACTACTTGGGGATTTATCAAGCGAGGGATCCAATACGATGTTAAAGTCCCCTGCTATAATAATAGGCTCTGGAAAATTTAAAAGATGAAAGAATAGTGCTTCAAGAGCTGAGGAATCATCCCGGTTTGGCCCGTAATAACCTGCAAGTGTCAAACGAGACCCCCCTATGTCTATTGATGTGATGGCCCATCTCCCACCAGAATCAACCTCCTGCGAAATAATTCTTGCATTTAAGGTTTTTTTTAAAAGAATGGTCACCCCCCTTGTGTTCGAGGTTTGGGAAGAGGATATTGAGGTATCAATCCACCTATTTTTTTAACCACTTTGAGCATCTCAGCCTCGATTAAATGTGTCTCCTGGAGTATAATGACCTGCACATCTATATCACACAGGTATTGCATAATCCTATTTGCTCTTGGCTTAGTGCGCAGGCCATTAACATTCCAGGAGAGGATCCTGAGATTACTCATAACTCAAGGATCCTATCATAGGCGTATCTTCTAGATTTGGTGCCCCGAGAGTCAGTTCTTGCTCCTGCTGTTTTTAGAATCACTACCCACATATTAGAGTAAAAAAGAAATAGCCAGAAATCTAAACGTAGATGAGGAAATTTTGTGTTTAATACCCATCCCCTAGCACCCCCAGTGCCCCGACCTACCCCACCCCTCCCCTGAAGAACTCTTGTGCTATCTAACCGGAGCAAGTCCGGCTGATGGCACTCCCTCCTCTCCCCAAGCCCCCCTGCAGAGTGATGCTGTGATTATTTGTTTTTTGTTATTTGGGATTTTGTATTTATTTGTCATATCCCTTATTTTATGTATTTTTTTTCCATTACCATTACAGTGACCCCCCAGGTTTTTTTGATTTATTTTTACTCTTTATCTTTTTTTTTTCTTTTCAATTTTGTACATTTCTATCCTCAAACTTTACTATGATTGATTAGCTTCATTTCCACTGCTATATAGACAGGGACTCTACAATCATTTTATTCCGACTGAAGCGCTGCACTAAGATAGGAGGAGTGCCACCAGGAGGAACGACTGTTATTGCAAGATCTGATGTTGTTATACCCAGAGAAAGCTTACTCTTAAGTTAGCCAGTGGCCCCCTTTTTCCCCCCAATAGACAGCAACAACTCGTCTGCGGCCTGAACAGAGCGAACGTTAAACATCTTGTTGTTGAACATGATCTTTAAACCGAATGTTTGACAAAATATCGAGATTCACAATATCGACGTACAAAAATATCGGAGCAAAAATATTGAAATCAAAAATATCGGGTTCCTATACTTAACTAGATATATACACAAATATCGATTTTTTAATATCGATATACAAAAACATAGTTTACTTTTATATCGACTACATTAACATCGGAAAACAAAAATATCGCTATCTACAAAAAATAATGACATTAACTATAATATCGACATCAAAAATATCGTGCACTTCAATATCGGATTATCAGCTATATCGACTTTTTATATGCATCTGTTTGCATAATTAATTAACGTTTTATATGTTTTCACATCTAAATAAACACACAATACTTAAATTAATACTATAGACACACTATTAATTTGTCAAAAATATCCTATTGGTATAATTATATCACCTACACATATAAAAATATTCTATACTACTTTGTATAATTTTATAATTTGTTTTTGTTTTTCACTTCTATTACAAAGTAATCACAACTGAAATTCAAATAAACTAACTAACCAATCACAAACCTAATTTTTTAAATGAACCAATAGCAAAGTAATTACTACTGACACTCCCCTATATAAACAATTAAAATCTAAGCACAAACTACTTGCCAAAAGTCACTGAAGGAGATTCATCTCTATCCGAATTGCTGCACAACAACTAGAAGAACCAGACTATCAACCTACTATCACATCTTCTAAGTAAGTAAATAAAATAGAAAGTGCATTATTTGCTAATACTACTTACTTACCTGCTAAATACCCAGTGCCCCTTTGCTATTCATACTACTTAACATGCTAAATAATTATATGAAACTATTTTTTTTAGATACAACGAGTACTGAATATTCTACTCAAGATAACTGTGAACAAACCCTAGGAATACAGATTCTAATAACTATGTAAGTAATTTCACATTGATTCATTATGTGCACATAAATCTAAACACACAGAAATAATGACTTTTGCCCCACATATTTCTTTTTTTCTGTAGATTCTACTACTGAAAACTGCACTACTAATGAACTAAGGACATCAGTACTATTTCTCCAATACATGTTACTACGTAAGTATTATGCAACTGAAATAAATGTGGAAAAACAATACAAACATTTAGAACTGTTCTAATTATGTTCTATTATATATTGTTTATTTACAGAGCAAACACAATGAATAGATATACAGACATAATACAGAACTCCACATTCTGAATAATACAGATAATAATCACAAAGTAAGTATATTAAAGAACATAATTACCAGATAATCTATTAAAAAACATACCAACATGGTGATTATTCTAATACATATGTTCCTTTTTTATTTAAGATAACACTACAAACTACTCTCCAGAAGCTGAAGAAACAACTATACTGGCAAAGACCAACCTAAAAAAATATGTAAGTATCTTCACAATGTGAATCATGAAGATACACTTTGTAGTAGAAATGAGCTCTAACATTGCAAATGTACCGAAACATTAATTAATAATATACTACTTTCATGTTTTTCATAACAGCTACAACAACATCACAAACAATTATCCCCAACTAAAGAAGCAAGCAGCTCCTAATTTTGCTGTAAATTCAAAAACACGTAAGTATAAACATTCCTACTTATCACTAACATAGATTATTTATCACATTTAATTTGACATTAACTATTATATATACATTTTATAGATATACAAAATACAAAATGACCGAAGGAGCCGAATTTGTGACCAGCCAGAAAGGAAAACTATTACTATGCTACATGGGTTACACTTATACACAAGAAAAGCAATATGGCATGCAAGTTAATTGGAAATGTTGTAAATATTATTCTAACAAGTGCTATGGCAGAGCAACAACTAAAGAAGCTACAGTACTGTATACTAGGGAACACAATCATCCACCTAATGTTACTGAAATAGAAGTTAGAACAGCTTTGGAAAATATAAAAGAAGCTAGTACAGGTTCCCAAAAGCAAACCAATGTCATTTTAAAAGAAGCCATTCCTAAAATCCCAAAAACTGCCACAACTCAAATGCCAAATATCCTCTCCTTAAAAAGAACTATAGCACGAACTAAAAAAGCTACTACTTCTACAACACCATCTCCCAGAACATATCAGGATATAAATTTCCCTGCTAACCAAATAATAACTTTAAATAAACAACCATTTATAGTTTACGACAACGAAAACAATGACAAAAGGCTTATAATTTTTGGTACCAGTATGAATTTAGTTAAACTGCAGCAAAGCCAATATTGGATGATGGATGGAACACTTAACATCTGTCCCAAACCATTTTTCCAATTATACACAATACATAGCCTCTACCACAACTGCAACATACCTTTGCTATATGCACTATTACCAAACAAAAATAATTCCACATATATGGAATTAATAAATATAATTAAACAAAAAACTAATGATTTTTTTCCTGAAAGTATCATTCTTGATTTTGAGCAAGCAATGCTCTCAACTATCATAAAAATCCACCCCCATACCTGCATTCAAGGCTGCTATTATCATTTAAACCAGTGTTTATGGAGACACCTTAAAAAAACTACCCTAAGTGTCGAATATGCTACAAACTCATCTTTTGCTTTCCAAATTAAAAAACTCATTGCACTTGCTTATGTACCTGAAACAGACGTAGCTGAACACTACAACATTCTTATAGACAGCCCCTTCTACAAACAAAATGAAGCTAAATTAAGTCCATTTCTCGACTACTTTGAAGACACCTGGGTAGGCAGACTCCACAGATCTGGCCACAGACGAAATCCCAAATTCCTCATACCCTGGTGGAACGTTTACAGAAGTACCCTTAACGGAGATTCAAAAACTAACAATGCAGTGGAAGGTTGGCACAATGCATTTGTACAATCAACTGGCAGAACCAAACCTACTCTAGAACATTTCATTAAATGCCTACAGAAAGAACAGAGCTACCAGGAATTTAGAATGGACCAATCTGTAACTGAACTTGTCCCTAAAACATCAAAGCAAAATAAACAAATGCACAAGTACCTGGAAGAACAAGTTAAACTTTACCCTAGTACAAAAGGCATGGAATACCTAAATATTATTGCCAAAACACTACTCTAATTAATTCCCAAAATGTTATAAAACACTAAAAGTATCACCTAAGTATGGAAAAATATATAACGTGAGCTTCTAAATTATTTAATGTATGCAATATATAGAGATATTATTATAATATATGCACACATTAAAACTAAATAACAAGTAAAAAACTATTCCATAATAAAAATAACATTACCCACCCACACAAAATAAGAAAGCAAGGACTTACCAATCATGTTGTCAATCCAATAACCTCCTTGTCCACCAAAGTAATCCAGGTAGTGCCAAATTAACCCCAAAAAAAATGTAAAAATACAACTGTTCCAAAATTAAGACATCCACGTTATCCAGAGCCATCGAATAAGCATAAAAAACCCGAAAAATTTGAAAAATAGAAAGAATCGCTCCAGCAAAACCGAAAAATGTAAAGAAGTGTTTGTAAAGCAGTGTTGAATTAAACAAACAAACACTTCCTTTAAAAAAAACGGAACTTCCGATGTAGCGTACACCTATGACAAAAACATAGAAAACAGACATTCCCACCCACATTAATTAGCTAGTAATTAGGTACAAACATATTAAAATAGATGATTTCACTTGTAGATATACCGTAAAAGACTAAAATTCACTCTATATATAATGAGTTAACTAACTAACACTACGTGTATATACCATAAGTAATTATCTGTTTTCGAAATCTAAAACATACCTCCCTCACATTCAACAACACAAAATATAAGGTCACTAATCTCAAAACATCATTAAAATACACATAAAACATATAAAATAAACCTTACCTGAAGCGACGTGAAGTGTCTCCCAACCGCGATCAGCCCTTCTTCCAAATAACCCAAAACGACCTAACCCGGTTACAAAATAAAGCACCCAAATGCAATAAAATAGTCCCAAGTATAAAATATAATATATATACTTCACTAAATATGCAAAAATGAACATTACGTTTCTATTATTGTAAAGAAATATTTACTTTAATCCTACAATGATTTGATGAACAAATATGTAAATGAATGTAATAAATACATATTATGAAAAGAATAATATTTATATTAACAATGTCTAGAAATATAACTACATTGTCAAAAATTATAATAATAGAAAAATGTGTTAAAAATATGTGACTTACATAATAAATATTTTATGTATTGAAATAAAGTGTAAAAAATACTTTTGTTATTTCTACATTTCTTTATGAAATTACAATATGTAAAAGAGATAATAAATAATATTCATTTTTGTACAAAAAGTATGAAAATAATAATGCTTCTGTATAGTTGCTTATCATTGTGTTTATAAAATATGTTTATAAAACCAAATGTAATAAAAAGATTTTTGTAATGAAATAACATTTTATTTGTGAAACATAAATAAAAATAATGTTTCTACAATCATGTTGAACTATTTGTATCATTATCTTACTATAATGTAACAATCTTATCAGAAATTTTGCACTGTATATTAAATGTGAGTATATGTTGGTCTCTAATAATTTAAATATTACTATACCAAATCCAGCGTACATTAAATTAAAACTGACCCTGAACCCAAAAAATACCCCTTTACCCAAAAACTGAAAACTGACCCTGAACCCTAAAAATACCCCTTTACCCAAAAACCCAAAACTAACCCTGAACCCTAAAAATACCCCTTTACCCAAAAACTGAAAACTGACCCTGAACCCTAAAAATACCCCTTTACCCAAAAACCCAAAACTGACCCTGAACCCTAAAAATACCCCTTTACCCAAAAACTGAAAACTGACCCTGAACCCTAAAAATACCCCTTTACCCAAAAACCCAAAACTGACCCTGAACCCTAAAAATACCCCTTTACCCAAAAACTGAAAACTGACCCTGAACCCTGAAAATACCCCTTTACCCAAAAACCCAAAACTGACCCTGAACCCTAAAAATACCCCTTAACCCAAAAACTGAAAACTGACCCTGAACCCAAAAAATACCCCTTTACCCAAAAACTGAAAACGGACCCTGACCCCTAAAAATACCCCTTTACCCAAAAACTAAAAACTGACCCTGAACCCAAAAAATACCCCTTTACCCAAAAACTGAAAACTTACCCTGAACCCAAGAAATACCCCTTTACCCAAAAACTGAAAACTGACCCTGAACCCAAAAACTACACCTTTACCCAAAAACTGTAAACTAACCCTGAACCCAAGAAATACCCCTTTACCCAAAAACTGAAAACTGACCATGAACCCTAAAAATACCCCTTTAACCAACAACTGAAAACTGACCCTGAACTCTAACAATACTCCTTTACCCAAAAATAATTATTATTATGTAATTACAAATTAATTATTAATTAACAATAACAATAAAGTTAATATATTAGCACATTAGCTGTAAAGAAATAAATTTAATTATTAATATTATTTTTTCCAAATTAATTTACAATAAGTAAAAAATATATATTAAACTAAATGAAGCTAATTAATATAATTAACTAATTTATATTAATTAATTACCAATTCATTATTATTTAAAAATATGTAAAAAATTATATTAATTAATTAACTAATTAATAATAATTAATTAACAATTATTTATTATTTAAAAATATATACAAAATTATATTAATTAATTAACTCGTTAATATTAATTAATTACCAATTAATTATTATTATTTAATTACCAATTATTTATTATTTAAAATTATGTCCAAAATTATATTAATTAATTAACTAATTAATAATAATTAATTACCAATTATTAATTTTGTACAATTATGTACGATATTATATTAATTAATTAACTCATTAATATTCATTAATTACCAATTAATTATTATATAAAATAATGTACAAAATTATATTAATTAATTAACTAATTAATATTATTTATTTACCAATTAATTATCAATAAATTATTTTTACAAATATATATTAATTTATTAATTATTTTTAAATTACTTCCCACCCTTATCCCCTATAAACCCAATAACCCGCTCCTAAAACTATATATGTTTTTTAAAAATATTTTTATATTAAATATATTGTAATTTTTTAATATAGACCTTTTTATCAAATTTTTATTTACAATTATTATATTTTTTCCTACACTATTTATTTTTTCCATTACTACACGATATTTTGTATTGTCGATATTTTGTCATACGATATTATTTTTTTCGATATTTCTACTTACTTACCTATTACGATATTTTTGTATCCGATATATTTGCTTCCCAATATTTTTTACCTTCGATATTTTAACTTCGATATTTTGTCTTTCCGATATTTTATTTTCGATATTTTGTCTGTGTACCCTTTAAACCTGCTGGAAAACCCATGTGTACTGTAGCACCCAGATCACGAAATGCCTCCATCCTCCTCCCCAGTTCCCATTGTTTTTCAAGGGTGATCCTGCTTAGATCTGATCGAATTTGAAAGATGAATCCTTTACAGGTTAAAGATTTTTGCTTTAGCGCTAGATTGAAGATCTGTTCTTTTAGTGTATATGTATGAAAGTTCACTAAAATCTTTCTGGGCTTTGTTCTTTGGGGTTTTCGCCTAAAAGGATCTCTATGAATCCTTTGAATATCCTTAAGGAGCTCTTCTTCCAGTATTTCAAGATTGAGGGACTGTTTTAAAAGTGGAATAATAAAGCCTTTAATATCCGAGCCCTCACTTCCCTCTGGCACATTCAAAATTCTGATGTTGCATCGCCTTGCATTGTTCTCCAATGTCTCCATCCTCTCTGCTAATGACAAATCTTCTCTCTTGAGTTTTGATATTTCAACCTTAGTGTCTTCTAGATGTAAAGATAACCCGCCCACTACTCTCTTCTAGAACCTCTGTTCTGCTGTGAGTCCATCAATCTTAGTGTCAAGAGACTCACAATAGTCTCTGATCTCTCTCTGTATTGATGCAGACTCTTCAAAGCCTCTCTTTATGTCAGCTGACAGGGATGAAAACATAAGCTGTAGAGAAGCCATTGTAATGCTGGAGGAAGGATCAATAATTGGGGCGGTATAACCGCTGGCTATTAGCGTGTCTTTTGCAGTCTGAAACATATCCAAAGTTATTTGTAGTGAGGGGTCTGGGTCATCTGAATTAAGATGCTCAGCTGAAGTCCCCCCTTATGACCTGCTTGACCTCCTTCTATATCCCTACTAATAAGTGAGGTTGAAGGGGAATTTCCCGCTAAAGGATGAGAAGAGCCCTGTTTACTGCTAATAAGGGGGGTGCAATTGACCTCCTCAATTTCTCCGTTTTGCACCGTCAAAACTGCAGAGGCCATAGTTTGGTTATCTGGTTCACTATGGTCTGGTACAGCAATCCTCTGCACGGGCTGGGGAGATTGCAGGGCGCCCTCCATATTTAGAAAAGAAGCTGGTTCAAAAACCAAAGGGTCCACAGGTTGAAGAGCAGGTGCAGAAACCAGCGGAGATTCGACACTAAGATATTCCAGAAGATGTAGCTGTTTCGAGGTTTCAAAAGGGCCGGAGGGAAAAAGACGCACTCAGATGGAAACTTATCCTGGACTAAGTCCAATACCTGGGGGACTACTTTAAAGAAGGAGCATAACGAGGGCGTAATCTTAGAGCTAGGAATGGGTGCTGTTTTGATGGGTACTGCTTTGATTGCCCTGCTCCCCCTGTATGTGCGCTTAGCCTTAACCTCAGTTACTAAATATGAGGATGGTTTACTGAGTGCTAGACCCCCAGGTGTTATGGAAGCAGGTTGCTAGAAATCCCTCTGCTCCTGTTCCTGCTCACAGAAGGGCTTTATGGATTGAGTTATTGAATGAACTTTCACCCCCTTCTTTTTGCGGTTATTTTTTGATCTGCTGACTCCCTTACTCTGCGGTCCTATAGCTGCGAAGGTTACTACAGCAGGGGGGGTCGGAACTGCTTCTTGGGCTTGAACTAAATCCCCCCCTCCTCAGTCCCCTTCACCTCACTCTCCAGCAATCTGCTGTGTCTGCTTCTTCCGCGCCTGTGTTCTCCACGGCAGCCTCTGCCAACAGCACAATATTGCTACTGCAAGCGGTAGATTCCCCAGGGCGAAAATCTCTTCGGAAGCTCCGCAAGCGCCTTCCACGTCGGAGCTCCAGGGTGGCTCGAAGCCACAGACACACGCCACCAGGCGTCTCTCTCTGTGGGGCTATTGAGACTATTGGGACCCTGGTGCAGAAAGCTGCCGAACCTGCCCGTGGATTGGTCTGCACCACGCCCCCAGGTACGCAGCACATCAGCGTAAATGTGCCGCAGGAAAAGCCGAAGAAAGATGCGGTGAGGTGGAGGTGGACTCGGCGTGAAAGGGGTGGGAGTTTTTACCGCGTTTGCGGGGGAGTCCCGAAAACGGGTTATGCGGAGCTCATTACCGCGATGGTTACCGCGATGGTTTAATCATCCCTCCGAACTCTCTCTACTGGGGGCTCGGGACACGGAGCTTTGGAGTGCCGCGGCCGCTAACCTGCCGCCATGTTCCTCGTAACCACGCCCCCCTAGGCTTCTGACATTGTTCCGAATCTCCAACCTAATGGTCTTCTTACAAAAATGCTGTTTGTGCATGCTCTCCATGGTAGGCACTCTCTGTTTACTTTAATCGCCAATGTCTGTGCTCTTGAATATTGAATATTAATTTACCATTTAATGCTTACTCGATGCCATGTTGCACTTCAACATCAAAGTACTGACTATGGGTTGCTCACATGTTTGGGTCAAATATATTGTTGCATTCTGTGAAGAATTGTCCCTGAATGTGTGCTAGAAATGGGGGTCTCTAGTTGGCAGAGGTAGGTACCTTTGTCCAATAGGGATCCTTGCTTCTAGTCAGGATAAGGGGGATCTACACTTTAGAAAAACCCTGCCCACCCCCTTGGTAGCTTGGCGCGAGCAGACAGGCTAATCCCAAAGGCAATATGTAAAGTATTTGTACTAAAAAAACAAAGTAAAACGGTGATAACTGCACAAATGGACACCACACCAGTTTAGAAAAATAAAGTATCTTTTATCTAAACTCAACAAGACCAAATAACAAACATCCATCATACATTTAGTAAAATAGTACCTAAAACTGTTATTTCCAAAATAAAGCTTGTAGAAAACAAATAGTTCTACCTGGGGCTATTACGACATTGTGACAGCAATAAATCCAATGTATGGCACCGACTGTCAGGTGCGCAGTGTCGGATATTGTTGCAAGGATCCTGCTCACATACAGAACTGTGTACAGAGACCTAGGACATCAGTGAATTGTGGTGTACCAGAAACTCACCTCAATACCTAGAAAACCCCCAACCAGCTAGCATTAGTGTCACATTAGCCCTTCGTCCTATAGCAAAGTAACCAATGATTAGACAACCTTGAACATGACCTAGTACAAACTCAGTAATGGTGGGAGGTGAGAACACTCTTTCGTTATACTCTCATACCAGTCCACAACAGGAGTAATGAAGAGACAAGGTTATGTTAAAATATTTATTTTAACGACGTGATCTCATGTGCAGTATCTTAGCCAACATAAGCAGACATATGATTAAAAATAATATGGTCAGCATGGTTACAATTCCATAACATAAAAAAGGAGAAATCATATTACAATGATGGTGAAAACAGATCTTATCGCCTAGTTTTAGCACCGCCCCTGTATAGGAACTATGTATTATAAACTAAAGAAGGTCTCTTAGGCTTGTTAGGGGGACCCCATTACCTTTCCGCTCAGTAGGAGTAAATCACATTCGGATCAGCATAAGCTCTCTGTAAACCTGCAAACGGAAAATCTTCCAAGTGTGTGAAATCATGGCAAGTGTGTGATAATAAGGACGCCAGAATCTTAGTTGCCTCACAGCTGCCAAAATGTTGTGTCTAGAAAGCGTTACTCGAACATGTCGAAAAACAGTTAACATGTTTTGTTAACCTTGACGGCTTCAGCACTCACTGTGCAGATTAAGGGCACGATGTAAATCGAGTGATGTTGAAAACAAAACCTTTTCTCATGTGTAGACCTTTTTGAAGGCTAACTTACAAAAACAGCTATGCAGTGTCGTGTGCAAAAGCAGCAAAAGGTAAAATGACGATTACACTTTTAATAAGCCATGCTAACATAACATGCGGGCAAAGCAGGCCTTAGGCCATACTACCATAACGCCGACCCCTAAACAAACAGTACCTTTGGATAATGAAGTGTATGGCAATGCAAAGCGTCATGGAGGTGAGGCATCAGTGCCAAGGTCAAGGCAAGCTCCCTGGGTGCCACAGTTTATGGAGTCACCCTCTGCAGTTTTCTGCACCAGCATAAGATTATGTAGGCACTGGTGATGATGGAGTCGGTGCGAGTGCAGGTGTCGGGAATGCATATAACTGCAGGCATCAGCAGATAAAGGGCAGCTCCCAACAGCAGGAACAACCTCAATAGACCCAAAACTGGAACAGGCACCACCTGGTTGGTCAGAACTTTGTCCTTTCCTTGGCAGAAGCAGCAACTGCAGGCCAACCTCAACCAGCAGACAGCAAAGGTGACTCTTCCTTACAGCTCTCCAGCTCTTCTTCTTGCAAAGGTTCCTCTTGAGTCGACAGGTGATCTAAAGTTCTGGGGTTTAAGGTCTACTACTTTTACCCCATTTTGTCTGTGTTCTTCTTTGTGTTAGAACAGGTCGGTCCTCACTGGTGCAGTGTGACCAAAGGGGGTGGAGACAACATAGTGCAAGGGAGGCAGGCCCTATTCAGGTACAAAGGAAACATGGCAGCATGGTCTATTCAGCTCAGCTCTGAGTCATCCAGGAAGGGCCAGGCACACCTTAATCCCCTCACCCAGTGGCTGTCTAGAGTGAATGAACATCCCCAGACAGTCAATACACAAACAGGCAGAGGCACACAGTGTGGTTAGACAAGAAAATTCCTACTTTCTAAAAGTGACAATGCCAAACACACAATTTAAAAACCATCTGTACTAAAAGATGTGTTAATACATTTTGAGTTCGGAAAACCTACACTTTATTTCCCCAGCTTGTCCTAATGGGAAGTTACACTTGAAAAATGTTACCGATTAACTCCTATGTTATCCTATGGGACAGGTAGCCTTTCAATAGTAAAAAACAAAATTGGTAGTAATTCACTATCAGGACATGTCACATACACCAGTACATGTCCTACCTTTTACATACACAGCACCGTGCCCATGGGGGGTTCCTTGGACCTACCTGAAGGTTAGGGCCTGGCAAGTGGGTCCGCTTGCCAGACCGACATGGCAGTCTAAAACTGCGCACAGACACTGCAGTGGGTCTTTCTCCTTAAAGGCTTGTGTATTCTGTCTCTATGTAGGATGGGCTATGGGACGTATTGTTCACTTCGTCTATCATCCTTATTAATATGTTCACTTACTAAGTGTACTGTAGCACTTTTATGTTCAGCTTAATCCACACTTCTTGATACTTTGTACAAAGGTGTTTATCAACATGTAACTATGCATGTAATATGACACATCTACTTGCATATTAATTTTTAGGTGGTTACTTGCATTTGTGACATTATGCATGGACTTTTCTATTCCTACAGTCTTTGATAAAGATGAAACACTTGCTGGCTGTGCTTAGATTTAACTCCATTTTATTAAGGCTATGTTTGGATTGAACTACATACTACCAAGCATTTGTACTGTCTCCAACTAAAATGCCTTGGAGAGAGCCAAGATTGTATCTTTACTGCCATTTTTTATCACCACTCATAGCTAATTAAATAATGTTGTGAACAGGCATTTTCACTACAGAAAGTCATGAATTTGGAAGCTCAACCTGTGTTGTTCTCTAGACTTATATTTAAAGGCTTTATGGTAGGTTAAGATAAAGAATGTTTGTCCCTTTCTCAGACAAGCAAGGTTTTCAGAAAAAAACACAATAATGTGTCTAAAACGCAATAATGTTTTGAACAATAAAGGGAAATAGAAGCAGAGGTCCTGACTACCCCACCTTGCAGCGCCTCAACTGCACTTTCTTGTAGGTGATCATTTGTCACTGTTCCAGCACAAATGGAAGGAGTCAATGAATAGGAATTCTCGGTAAGAAAAATACATTTTGGAGCAGAAGAATGTATTTCCTGCCAGCACCAAAAGTAGAGGGAAAGGAGGGTTGGTAGGCAATGGTGTTTTTGGTCAGGAAACAGACCAGTGCAGATTGGCGATAGACCTGAAGTGTTCAATTGCTTCTTGATAATTAATTTAAAAATTAAATAATTACAGCATCTGATGTCAGTGGATGTGTAGGAGGTATGTCAATACCTCCTACACATCCAAATCGTGTCAGAGGTACACATTTTCCGAATTTTTCCGATTCGGTAAATGTTACAGAATTTTTTCTTACATCTCATTTACCGAATCCTGAATACCGACTCGGTAAATTCGGTATTTAGGAATTGGTAAAATATATTTTACTACATATGGCCCTTGGTGAGTAATTTTTGTTATGAGTTATAGGCCAAATACCATCGTTCCATCTGGCAGGAGATGATGGCCTTATGGAAATGAATGCAGCTATTCAAAAACAACATGGTTATCACCGTGCTAGTGATCAGACAGCCAATGTTGTCACAGTGTCTTATATAAGTTTACAGTTTACAACCAGATTAAGATCATTGAATGTTCTATTAAACCCATGCTAAAATGGGCAGAAAAACATGTGTTGTAAATCAGGAAAGTTTCATGTGAAAGAGAAAGACAAGGTTTTTCCCACCATCAAAAAATCTCAGAATAACAGTTCAAGTATTCCAGATGATTTGCAAAAAGTTTGGGGCATCAGAGCCAGTTCACTCTGCCAATTGTAGCAATTCTCTACTTCTGAAATTATACTCCAATTTTGTCAGAAGGATTTTGATTTGTGTCCATCTGTAGCAACCTTGGACTTGCAGCGAGGGCACTTTAAATGAATTGGAAAGGTGGACATTTCAGTTGTTGAAATAACTTGAGTTTTGAGACGCAGAATTAAGGATCCATTTCCTTTACACTTTGATATGTATGATCATATTTCAAAATATTTGAAGATAGGATGGTGGTCTAAATTCATGCTTTGTGCCCGAAATAAATCCAAGCTTTCGCAGTGATCATGATATAAATGTGCAGTTCTGAAAACTGATTTTTTTTTTTTTGAAAACCTTTATTTACGCAAAATTGTACACCGCTATTTAGCCGAACATCCCAGGGGCACGGCAGCACATTAAAGACATAGAATCACGGCATACATCGATCATATTGCCGGATAAGTGAGGTTTAATTTTACTTTTAACTCAGGATGACATCAAGAACGGAAAAAGCTCCAATATAGCGAAAAGGAGGTGGGAATCAGGTGCCGACCCGCAAGAAATAGTCATATCATGGGCAAGCCAAACAATAAGTCCTGCAGAATGAAGGCGACCACCAGGAAGACCTGGGCAACGCAGCAGAGATATAGGATATACATGCATACAATTACTACAAGCATCAATTAGGCGCCCGCCCAGTTACACCAATAATGCAGCAACAGCTAGGACACAGATTACGAAAAATCAGTGAAAACTCAGGGAATAACCCAGCCGGCTGATCCCAAACCCAGAAAAAGAAGAAAGTAAAAGGAAAACCAGAAGAGCGAAGAAAAAAGGCCATAGAAACAAATTAGGAATAAAAAAGAAAACCCCTCCCTCAACCCCCCACCCTGCACAACTGTAGATGGCTACGGCCTACCCCCCTTTGGCAGTGTGCCTGTCGCCCAGTGCCTAAACCCGAAATATAGAAGAGAAGTTAATAAAAAAGGAAGAAAGAAAGCGGAGGAGGAGAAAAATCAGTATGGCAACACCCAATCATCCATCCCCGGAGCCCAGAACCACAAAGTCAACACAGAAGCGAAAGCAGTGGCAGTCAAAACAGATCGCGCCCCTCGTAGTCACCAGGTAAACCAACACCATCAATCAATGAAGCAGACTCAGCCCTGTCCCGTGCACTCGATCGCACCAGTTGAGTACATCCAACCAGCCACCATGATGAGGAATGTGGGCGACAAGGAGAGGCCAGTGGGTTGTTTTCTGACATCCGCCGTAAGCAACAGTGTGATGTGAAGGGCGTCAAATGAAAGCTCCACGAACAGCACCAGTCCCCAATACCTAGCGACAGCCGATAGTTCCGTTGTCATCGCGGGAGACTGGCCCTCCAAAGCCACCACATCCACTGGGAAGAACTCGTCAGACCGCTCAAGTGTAGGGTGTGGCATAACGTCCTGAGCGCGCGGATAGTCAAGCAAGGCGTGTCCGGTTACGGGAGTAATGGCCTCCAATTTGCGTCTCAGATCACGAGCACTGCAGATCATGGCACCACGAAGGGCACCGAGGGCAATTAGTACATCCCGGACCCCTGGCGACGTCCCAGGAGCACAGTCCACGGCGCTCATCCCTTCCATAGGCTCTACAGCAGGTTCCGCCATGTTAGTCAGGGCGTCACTGACCCACACATCTGATCGGGCATCCTCTCGCCCCCCATCAGAGCACAAGTGAGTCACAATTGCGAAGGTGGCAAACTCCATGATGTTTACAGAAAAGGACACGAAGGCAGCCTCAGCGGTGTCAGGGTCTCAATCACACACCAGTGCCCTCAAGTCTCAAAACACCGACCCCTCGGCGAACAAAATGGCGCTCAGACGTACCTCGGGAGAAATGCAGGGAACGGCCGAGCCATGCACAGACGAAAAGTCCCAAATGAAGTGTAATCCCCCGGTTCCTCAACGCGCTACCGGCCCGCAACCCACTAGGTGGACCGGAGATCGCAGCAAGAGGCAAACGTGACGGGCGGATCACTCCGGGCAGCCGGCTCCTCCCCGTCACAGGCAATCACCACCAGGATAGCGGGGGCCGGCCGTTCCTCGCACGCAAAACCCCGGATCAGCAGCTACGGAGGGCCTGATAGGAGGCGAGAGCATATCTCCGGATCTACGGCTGATGGAGAGGTCGGGAGCACATCACCAAGCACCGCCACACTTCCCCTCCATAGGAATGCGGCTCGGGGTCAGGATAGGATGCAGGATCAGTGCACAAAGCAACAAGGTCGGCGGAGCCGAGTGCCTAGGCGGCCATCTCGGTCTCCGGCTTGGCTCCTCCTCCTGAAAACTGATTTTGAGCAATAATGTTGGTTTGTCTTCACTGGATGTGGTAAGAGCAGTGAAAATGTTCTACTACTAATCAAAGCAAATATAATCTTTTATTTGTTAATTTTGGGAAGGCTACAAGAGGTTGCAAGTTACCTTCATTAGGTCTAAGTTAATGGAAGAAGAAAGTAACCATTTTGAAATATTCTGCAGAAGGTGAATCAATTCTAGGAGTTGTTTAAGAATGCTCAACAATAGGAATGGCTGCTTCTTGGGCTGAAAGAAGTGGTGCATCAATCATGTACACATATGCAGCAGGCACATGAGCAAATCACTCAGTTATTATAGATAACATTTAGTGCAGTGTAATGAATTATTATTTTGAATGAAAGCACTGAATGCATAGTAACTTTTGTATGTTTGGAATTATGTTTAAGTTGACATACCAATGTTCTCTTAATAGTGTGATTGTGAAGAAAATAATGATAGCTTTGGAATAGCTGCGTTTAGTAAGTAATGGGGTGACAAGGGCAGATGAGGAGGTGATATTTAGATTACTTACTGGTAGTATTCATTAATTGTGGAGAAGTGTGGCTCACCGATTAGAGCAGCAGACCCTGAGGCAGAGGTCTGGCCCAGGACCAGGGTTCAATCCCCATCGCGGCAGGGTCTTTGGCTCAATGTTCTTGGACCTGATAATTCTCCCCTCGGTGCCTACTCTAATCATGGGTTCCACTCTGCAACTGTGGGCAATAGCTTGCTTAATCTCCACACCGGCCCTAACAATGCTAGGATGCCTGGCTTCACCTTGGGGGTGCCCAGGAGTGGACACCTCACAGGAACAGGCGAGGAAGGGTTCCACAGCGGTATTCGTACAGTGCTTAGAGACCCCTGGGTGATAGGCGCTATACAAGTGCAAATTGCATTTACATATAAATCTGCATCTGCTCATTTTATTGCATTGTTACTTTGACTCACTCCCGCCCTAACGAATCTTCTTTGCAGAGATGGGAACTTAAGTAGTACAGAAAGACTAAAATAAGTTAGTTGTAGGCTTATTTCCTGGAAAAAGAAGAAGTTGCTGCTTAGGAAAGGGGTGATGTAGGTAGGAGAAACACTGCATGAATGCATTTAGTAAGTAATAGATGAGGAGTGCAGAATGAGAATTATAAAGATTATTATTAATTAATCTAGATCAGAAGTTCTTAACCTGTGATCCGAGCACCACTGGGGCATTCAAAGCTTATTCAGTGGGTCCACAAGTGCTCAGAAAATTAAATATTAATAATAGATTAATAATATGTATTTAAATAATGAAGAAAAGTTGAAACTTTCAAGCTTTCTGTATGTGAATCATTTTGAAATTGCATGCTAAAATGAAAGCTAGTATCCTTAGAATAATTATGGGAGCAGTGCAGGTGCATCAAACAGACTATTTTAAGGGAATGAGTAACCTTAATTGAATTTAGATATAGTGCAGCGGATAGCTCATAAAATGTTATTACTCTTCAACATCAAGTTATTCACTCATATTTGGCCCATTATAACAACTCACATCATCAGCCTGATTACCATAAATCCTGGTCCTCAAATGGAGCTTTTGTTGAGCTAATATGGACAAGAATAATTAGATAACGTGAAGCAATTTCTTCATGATGACCTGGAATAAATATTGGCCAGACCATTGCCTAATTAATTACCTTTCTCAGACGCTGATTACCAAACCTTGAGATAAGATAAATGACTAAAAGTATGAGACAAAAACAATAAAGATAACTCATAAAGATCATTTATCAAAAGCCTCATTTCAATGGACAGATCCTGAAATCGTATTACAAACCAGATTTAATAAAAAAATAAACAGTAGTAGTAACTTCACAATACATTTCAGGAAATAATAAACATTTGCAGGTTGCTTGTAGAGGAAGACTGTGAAAGAAACGGAAAGCAAATCGAGACTCAGTTATCAGAATTCACAAACCAAAGCAAGTCTGAGAGTTTTAGTCAGTCTTCAATATTGATCAAGCCAAGTCAAAACTGCAGCACAGAAGACACAGAAGGAGTCTGTGAACCCTTCAGTGGAAAGGTTATTTTCTGCTCAACTTTACAGCAGATAAAGAGCAGGCTCTAGAAAATGCAGTTAGGAAGGTTCAGTTCAAAGAATAAGCATTGAGGGAACTCAGGGTCCAGTCCCCCAGCATGCCAGGCAGGGAAAATGGAAATGATAGCCAGCCCGACTCCTCCTTCATGGGCAAAATATACTTCCAAAGGTTCACGGTTTACACCCACAAAAGTATCGTTTTCATCAGTCCAAGGGGTTTTCATTTATCGCTCACAGTGGGCTGCTCATGGGAAGATCAATACATCACTAAGAAATCTGGAAGAATTAAGTAATCCTTTTTGCAAATTCATTAGATTTATGAAGTTCATTTTGTATTACATTTTCGTCTCTTCCACAGAAGTAGGTGGAACTTCACTTTACTCACAGTTTGTCCTTTTCCAAGCACTCTTCCTGGGTTTGCAATAACATTGTTGCATTTCTATCAAAAGTGTTGCCTAACTAGCAGTGAATCCATTGTTAACCAATACAGAAAAGAAACTTCTTGAAATGTTCTCACATTGGCTAAAGTGACTGCCTCGTAGAATTTTACACTTGCACAGGACAAAAACGGCATTTGAGGCCTACATGAAAATTATCTGAATCACTATCATGTTATTATTAGAAACACACATATTAATAAATGCATTTTCAACATTTTCTTGATTAATTCAACCCCTATCATGCTTTTATAGGTTACATGTCAAGATTACGAATTTCTAAAACTTAAAATAAAAGAATCTTTTTCATAACATCAATTGCACTTTATCATTTTTCAAAGCATGTTATCAACATGTCACTCTAAAATACATTTTTACCACATAAACGTTACAGAAAGCTGCATGTTTGCATACTATTGATTTTTAGTAGATAAGCATTATATTTGTGAAAACATTTATTTAAATGTTAATGCATATTAGATTATTTTCATCAGAGCACTCTCTATGTTAGCTATATTTTGTTTCTAAGCACACCTAAATAGGTACATGTGTAATTATCTTTGTTTCTCGTTTTGTTTACGTTTTCTTATTATCATTTTCGAACACTCTGCATGCTTATGGGGTCTCACGTTTTTCGACGTAGCCAGTTGACATGTTTTAAATCAAAAATAATTGCTGCAAATTTATTTTAATAGTGACAATTGGTAGAGGCAACTGTCATTTAACATTCATGCTCCATCAGATACCTTCAACCTTCCCATCAAAATTATTATTATTATTTTTTTTATTTGTGAATTAAAAAAATAAATTAATCATTTAAGTATTTGTTTGACGAATGCTTGTTTCTGTATTTTTTTGTATTTTTTTTTCACGTCAACACATCGAAAATGCTCAGTCCAGTGTTCGGGCTGGACTGTTTCCATTGGGCACAGGGTAAAGACTGATTTGCATATGGCTGGGTCCAAACTGGAATGGCATGTTGAGCAAAAAAACGATGCAATTTAGGCCCAGATCTCTGTACTGGTGTGAATGTATGACAATGTTCTGCATTCTGTTCATCAATTGTTCTTTTTGCATTAGCCCAGAGTCCCCAGCTTCTAGTAATGACTTAGTGGGGCCCACAGATTCAAATAATGATCCCGCGAGGCTTACTGGGTTCCAGTAATGACTGGCGGTCCACAGAAACCAAAAGGCGAAGAACAACTGATCTAGACAATAATCAGTACTACATTTTAAATCGAATAATAAATTACTTCTTTAACGGTGAATTCAAACAGTGAAATAGTAGGGGGGCATGTTTTAAAAATACACAATTTTCTCTTACATCTATTGCATTTTAATACATGCCATAAGAAACCCTCCTCCCACTTCTACCGAAAGGAAATGTTCAGTTAGAAATGTCTGTTTTAAGTATGTATATAATACGATGTTTCCTACATTTCATGTAGCAATAAGTCTTACCTAATCTTTTAACTGACACAACAGTAATTGAAAAACATCAACGCACTAACCTTTTGAACCAATTCATTAACTTGTTTGGCTGATGCGTAAAAGTGCTCTTAGTGTTATTGCGAATTTTTGAATACATAGCAAGTTTTTAAAGAAAACAATCATCAATGCAATAAAATTGTTAATATTAAATTACTATTTGAAAGTGCAAGACGTTTGCATTTTTCATCTGCATCAGATAAGAAGCGTAAATATAAAGTGCACTGTACTGAGTGTAAGAACATGGCCTTTCACATGGTTTTCAAGGAACTGCACCATTGCACTTTTTAAATAATAAAGCTAACTTTACAATGAAAAGAAAACACTTCCAGGGTTCACACATACTTCAGCTTGCATCGTTAATCAAGTTGAGGCATTGCACCTAGATCCCATGCAAAGGTTCTCACATGCAAATTAATCACATTGGCTTAACCAAAGACTTATCACTGATTTTCAGACATAAAAAATTGCATGCAAACTTTCTGATGAATTACAGCTACAAAAACTACGAATAACGAATAATTTCAGACTAAGAATCGAGCCTTTTGTTTGGTGCTATTATTCAAAATGTTTTATGGATTTTTTTTGTGTGTAATTATTACAGCGCAACCTGCACACCACTAAGAGGTAGTAAGTTCCCGGTGGCAAATTTATGATGCAAAGCGCAGCTGCAGACGTGTATTTATTGTTAAACATGTTAAAGCAACAGGGATAAGCGAATGGTTCCTTATAAGCTGCCATTTTGCCAGTGATAGTGACAAATTTCGCAAGAAGTCTCTGTTATGAATTGTCCAGTCCTAAAGAGCAGAGCCCAGTTGTTTAAATTGAATGAATGAAATATTTAGGAATGCTAAATGCAAGTTATGAAGGTTGATGTTAGCCCTGAGAAAAGTGAATCAGACAAGATATCAATGAGGCACCAAAAATACCTGAAATTAGTGTTTAAAACAGAGTTTTAGAGGAAAAATACAAAATATAGGTGTTGGAAAGGCTTAGTCGCCGAGCAATTAAAGTTAAGTGAAAACATGACCTGCTGGCTTAAATGTATTTTTCAGGTACAGACACATTTCGAGAATCGAATAATTATGTTAATTGTACGGATCATCTGCGTTATTTATTATCCAGCCCCCAGATTTTCTTATTTGTGATGAGGCTCTGGCATTAAGTAATATTCGAAGAACTATTAAGTGGAATACCATCTGTACTTCTATGTACATTGTTTGTCAAAGGCTCACAGACTCTTTTGCTACCGCAATCCTTGGCCAGCTGCTGAATCGCGCCGCGAGTGCGCTGACACTCCCGGCTGTTGGTCCCCCACGCTGCCGCTCTCAGGACTTCACGCGGCCACCGAGCGGGAGGACTACAGCCCCCAGAAGCCTGTGCGGGTCATCCCTCACCCACCCACGCCCACTTCTGCACCCGGAGGTGCTGAAAACACCGGCGCTCCCTCGGTGGAGCGGGAGACATTGTTTGTCAAAGGCTCACAGACTCCTTTGCTACCGCAATCCTTGGCCAGCTGCTGAATCACGCAGCGAGTGCGCTGACACTCCCGGCTGTTGGTCCACCCCGCTGCCGCTCTCAGGACCATCACGCGGCCGTCGAGCGGGGGGACTACAGCCCCCAGAAGCCTGTGCAGGTCACCCCCGCCCACCCACGCCCACTTCTGCGCCCGGAGGCGCTTAAAACACCGGCGCTCCCTCCACGACGCGGGATGCGCTGGGCTAAGGGTGGGCCCGTTTTAGCCCGTTCTAGACCGTGAAAGACCAGACCAGGCCTTTTCCCTTTTGCCTGCCCAAGGGAAATTGTTTGCTTAATTGTGTTGTATACTAGCAAGCTCTGTTCAGAATCTAATACTATAATATGCCTACACGTGAGAAAAGGAAGAAAACCACTCCTGCGGGGTCCCTCCTAACAGGCACATTGGATAATTTAATCACAAGAGCTAATTCTGTAATAGATGAAGGGATAACTTTAATGGAACGCCGGGTGTCTCTAGATTTAGCCCTGGCTAAAAGATCATCTATGGGTCACCTTGCGACTGCTCGCACACCAGAGCATACCTCAAGAGTCAATACCATTGAAGTCCAAGCACTTATACATAGCACGCCTAGCCCCCAGGAACAGACCCACACTCTGACAGCGACCAATCCTCAATCATTAGTTGCCTTAGAGGCCACTCCAGCAATAATAATGGTTAGCTCGCCGGAGTACTTAAACACAAGGCAATTGAGGGGGGGTCACGAGGGTGCAGTATCTAAAAGGAAATGGGCTTATACCACCGTTCTGAGAGGTAGAAAAGCAAAAGTAGCAAAAGGCATGGGTAATAGCGATATCTCCTCTAATAAAAAGGGAGATAATGCTCGGACTATCTCGAATAAATCTATCGTCACGTGACCTGATTTATTGAACCAAGATCCAGTTTCAGGAGACGGGCTAAATATTGCAGCCTGAACCGAGGAAGAAGAAGACCCCTTGGTAAAAAAACTGGGAGTTCTGTTGAGATCCTTCCTCGCACCCCTGGAAACCAGATTATTATCCATTGAGCAACAGCTTTTTAAGCTGGAACTGACTACCAGGGGTATGGCAGACAATAGGAAGGCCAATACGTTACATTCATGCTCAGTTCAGCCAAGTGCCGTTCCCGACATACAGGTTATACAGAAATCCCCTTCTTCCATTCAGCAATCCAACTTAAATATCAGACAATTACATCCCGAGTAGAATCACTAAGACCTATCCAGCCCTCTGAAAATGATTCCATAGCACTTAAACCACTCAAAACCTATCACAAAGAGCCTGGAAAGGTCTTACCAGTTGGGGCACCTCGGGGGGAGGGGTAATATTAATCTACCACCAGAAACTAGTCCGTACTTGGTGGTACTTACTGGAGTCCCAGAACTAAGAACTCCCAACGAGGAATCGTATATGTCCCTGAAGAATAAAGTGATACATTGGCTTAACAAAAACCGCCCTTTACCCTCACATATTATGAGCAAAATACTGATGTTGCGCAGAATAGCATGGGTGGGTAACAGCCAGAAAACTATCCCAGGTGACTGCGTACTGATACATTTTAGGGACCCACGTACGGTGGAACATATCTGCACCTGGAGAAACCAAAATACTAGGCCATCCATAGTAGCCCGTCCATTATCATACTTCTATCCGTTAAGTAATCCACATGACAATAATGATGATTGGACTCGAGTCCCGCACCATGCACGGGGGAGGGTGGAAAACAGAGGGTATGGTCAATTAAATGCCTGGGAGGATATACCCACCGAAAATAGGTTTGGTTACCTAGAAATGGTGGATTGACTGCCATTAACCACAGAGAACAAACCTAGTAATAGTAAGCGGCAAGAAAACCAGGGGCCGTTAAAGACTCACAACATAACAACGAAAAATGATTTAGCGGGCAACACTGGTGGGGGCCCCCAAAATACAAACATTCTAGCAGGCAAAGTGGATCCCAGTGATTCTCACAATACCGATCCCACTGGAGGCTCCCCCTGTGAAACGCTGGCCATACCCCTGGCGATTGACCAAGAACAACTTACGTTAGACTATCTAGAGGTTGCAGGAGCAGGCATGGTTTCAATTATTCGTGATAGTGGTTTAGCTGCTCCGAAGAAGGATGAGTCCCCAAGAAAGATCACAGAGAAGGGAGATATTTGTACCTTCCTATCTTGGAACGTAGCAGGACTATCTAATAAGATTAAGGATCCAGCATTCCTACCATTTATAGAAAGCTTTTCAATCATTTGCCTACAGGAGTTTTGGGAGCGGGAAGAGGTTCACATCAAAGGTTTTTGCACCTTTCACTCACCAGCTAAACTCTCATTGAGGGGCAGAAACTCGGGGGTCTTTGCACCTGCATATCAAATACTGTAAATGTTAGGGTCATAAAACATCATATAGGATCTAACTACTATCAGTTATTGTTACTTACAATGGGAGGACATCTAGATGTTAAGTTGATCAACTTCTAGAATAATATTCCAAAGGCAGAATTAAACAATGTCCTTGAAGAGCTTTCACAAAGCCTGCAAAATCCAGATTAAACCAGCTTGTTAGGGAATTTTGTTGTTTGGATGGGGGATTTTAATTGCCACTTATGCCCTTATGGCCACTCAGATATTTGTGGGCTGGAAAACCACATAGGTGACCCTTGCACTCACTTTGCACATTCCACCAGTGGGAATCTTTTTAATACCTTAATATTTCGGATGGACATGGGGTTTATAAACGAATCATGCAGCCCACAGGTAGCCTTTGAACCTACCTTTAACGGGAGGGGGTGTAATTCGGTAATAGATTTAGCTCTGGCTTCAAATAGCCATTCTCACAATGTTCTTAGCTTTAAAACTGAAGAAATCGCATTAGGCGATCATTTTCCCATTAGTTTTTCCTTAAAATTTACTTCAGGAAACAGCAAGAACAATGATGTAATTGATAATTTACACAATTACAAGATTTTTTTTAGCAAAAAGGAATGGCTACTCTGTAAAATGGAATAATGTAGAGCCCAATGCCTTCTTTGAAAGCTTACTAAAATATAAGTATACAGATTTTATGATGTGTCTAGAAGAACCCATTGATAGTATTTCAGTAATCTCCGCCTTCCATAATATATCAGAATAAATCTGCAAAGTCCTCTCAGGAACCTTGAGGAAAAGTTCAAGAATCAAGGCGGAGGGCTGGTTCGATTCAGCGTGTAGTAAAGCACACGCAGTGTTAAAGAAAACCAAAAAACGTTTCTGAGATAAGAAAGGCCAGAGCTAATTATTATATTTCAATTAAAAATCGTAAAAAGGAACTGAAACAGGAAGCATGGGGAGTTTTACACCAGGCCTGCATCCAGAAAGATAATATTGGATTCTGGAAGGCGGTGAACGCCCCCCTTCTTTGCAGATAGAAAAAACGATTCCATAGAGATCACTATAGATGAAGGCACTTGGATAAACCATTTTACTAAATTATACAAGATGATCTAGTACGAAGCAGCTATGCTGATATAATTGAGACAGAGGAATGCAACCCACCGGGATTCTTCCCTATAGATATTATGTTTGCGCTATCTGAAGTCGAAATAGCAATCGCAGAAAGCGCAGCAGGCAAAGCCCCAGGGCCAGATGGGGTCCCTGTAGATGTTTAAGATCAACACTGAACTATGGGCACCCCTCTTGACCAACGTTTTAAATCGTAGCAATAAAATAGGGTTTCTTCATACGTGGCAAGAGGCTATTGTGGTCCCAATCTTCAAGAAAGGGGACCGAAACGACCCAAAGTGCTATAGGCCCATTTCGCTATTGGACTTCCCGATGAAGGTGGCAGGAAGAGTTATATTAAACAGGCTGCAGACATGGGCTGAAGATACAGGTGCTTTGTCAAAGATTCAGTATGGTTTTAAAGCAGGATTAGGCACTGTTGAACAAGGGTTAAATCTGGCGATAATAATAGGCAAACATGTGGTAGCAAAAAGGGCAATTTATTCTTAATATTTATTGACCTAAGTTCGGCTTTCGATTGCCTGAGCCATGAAAGTTTATGGGATACCTTGTTACAACTAGTTATTGATCCTAATATTTTGAAGTTTATCAAAGAAATGTATCGAGGGGCCGGTGCAAAAGTACGATTTGGCAGCAAGGGCGAATGTACATCTAACTTCCCCATAAAAAAGGGAGTCCGCCAGGACTGTATACTTGCGCCTTTTTTATTCAACCTCTATATAAACAGCGTGGCTACCCATCTCACGCAAAACCAACAGGACTACCCCCAAGTTAGAGGATGCCCAGCCCCAAGTTTATTCTACGCAGACGATGCGGTAATCATGGCCAGGACACAAGTGGGCCTTCAGAGATCACTTACCACTTTTTCAGAATATATGGGTGCCAAAGGTTTAAAAATTACCACTGCCAAAACTTTTAGTATGTGTTGTACAACAAAGACTAATGTCCAGTGCAATACTTTTTAGCAAAGTCTAAGATAGAACTAACAAACACTTTTTCTTATTTAGGAATAATTTTTAACAAAAAGGGGACTTGGTCGTCTGCTGCCAACACGAGGAAACTAGCGTTTTCTTGCGCTATTGGAGCAGTATGAAATTTTGCAAATAAATTGGGGGGTCGTCCAGTACATATATTGGTGGACATTTATAAATCGAAATGTATTTCCACAGTCACCTATGGAGCTGGACTATGGGGAATTGCAGACATCCGTGACATTCAATCATGGGAAAATGCTTTCCTCCGGTTTTTATTAGCTGTCCCTAAATCAACCTCTACTTATGCATGCCATAAGGAGTTAGGTCTGGATTATATCTCGGAACTTAACAAAGTGAGCCCCGTATTGCTTTGGCCCAAGGTATGGCCCACTGAAGAAACTGGACTCAATAGGGAAATAATCCAGGACTGTCTAACGCACCAGAGAGCCCATAATATTGACTGGTTCATTTACGTCGAGGGCTTCCTAAGAGAGATTGGACATCCTGAATACTTCGATTCCCCTAATTCTCTAACATTAATTTCAAGGAAAGAGCTGAAAAAAAATTGCCTTGTCTTATTAGAGAATAAACGTTGGCAGTCAGAGGGAAAGAAGGAGACTGTTATGCAGAATCAATTAAGGTTGCAGGGACAGGAAATTCAGCAATATTTAATTCTTACCCAGAGTAGTTACACCAGGATGTTATTAACACGCTTTAGGGGGGGAAACTTTTTTAGATTAATTACATTCCCCGAAACTAATACCTGGTCAAAAAACCTGGCTCTGTGCCCTTACGACGACACATCACAACAGTCTACGATACATTGTACTCTATTTTGTAAATTCTATTCGCTACCTAGGAGAAAATATTTAATCCTTTTGCTGAAAAAATGGGGCCTGAGACAATGTAGACCTGCATTACTGAAACTTCAAATGTTAGAGGATGAATTGTCAATGTACTTGGTTTCAATGTTTTTAAAAAGTGCGATTAGATACAGACTTACAATGAATTGAACTTTTAAAAGAACTGTAACTTTAGATGGTACTGCTTGTTTTTAATTGAATTTTACTGTTGATCAAATTGTACTGTATTTTATCGTATATTTACTTGTGCTTTTATGATTTTTTACAACTGAAATCGAATAAAGGTATCTTTGACTTGACTTGACTCTATTTTACATTTTCAAAAAATGTATGGCATGGTGGCCATCAACCTGGGGACGATGATTGAGAATTGGGGTCATCTCAATGAAGTACTTGAGGCACAAAATACAAAATGTTTGCAACTGAAAGATTACTTGAAGGGCTGCTAAGGAGACTTTTTTGACTTGTATGGATCACAGAGAAAGGGTTTAGGGAAGCTAGAGTGTTGTATGTGAAACTTTAAGGCATGCTAAGCCTAACTGAGCAAGAGGTACTTAGGAGGATATTCTTGACACCACCAAAAAAAAGACTCTAAAACATTTTAGCATATTGTTTGCCATAGTGGCAAACATTTAGCAAAGGCCCTTGAGGTATACGTTCAGCAGAGTGAGTGGATGGCCCACTTTGAACCATTTTACACTTCTCTGCACACACTTTTGTCTGGATTGTCTTGTGCAGTATCATAACTTAACCAATGGCCAAGGCCTGCCTCCCCCCTGTGTCTATGTTTTCTCTTGCTAATATGAATGCAACTGTTATGCCCCAAAGTCTGGGCAAGGCCCCAGTCTCTGACCCCATCATCTGGGTTCTAATACAATAGTTGCTGGAACCCCAATACCCTCGAGCTGGAAGGCAGCCTGGATTGTTCCAATCCAGTTTCTTGCTAAGGTATCTGAGTGGTGTCTGGGCAATGACTCTTTAACTTATTTACAAGCAGGCTTCTGCACGAACACTGGAACTGTTGGCCTGGTTATTCACTTTTTGTTGACAAAATGGAAGACTGTTGATATCAGCAGAGGAGACCTTTTTGTCACCTTCAATGACCTCTGCGCTGCCTTCAGCTTGGACCCGAGAGTTAAACTCTGGGAAGTACTGGCAAATATGGGTGTTCCAAGCAGCCTCCTTAATGTCATAATGCAACTCCATGCGGGTAACTATGCACAGATCCAGTGGGAACCAGTGGCAAACTAATAAAGAAAATTGATGATATGAATGAGTCTAGCAGGGTTATATTTTGGCCCAACTCTCTTCTTTCTGTTTATTTTTATTTGCAGTTGTATGCTGACAAATTGCACAAACGATTCCCCTATTCTAGCTGGTCAAAGGTGCCTGAGCTATTTTTCGTGGATGACACTTTTAATTTCAAAGACTGTTGTGGGCTCGAAAAATATTATTAATAGATTTTCATTATTTTGTGAGACACATTCATTGCCTGTATTTTGTAGGGACTAAACAGTTTGGAGACAGTGAAACAATTTGAAAATGTAGGGATTAGATTGTCTGATTCAGACTCATGGGTTTCCCAAATCAACAAGAGTTGTTTGTTGTTTACACGCAGGGTTTCTGCCTTATTTGGGTTTGCAAGAAGGGCACCATTGCCCGCAGTGTAAATGTATAATTCCCAAGTAAGGAGTGCCACACTGTACAATGCAGAATTCTGGGGCATTGCAACATAACAGGGTAGATGAATACAATTTCATAAGCGCCTTCTTGAATCTTGGTAGAGGTAGTCCTTTGCTGCCCCTGAGGCTCCATCTCACTTTAAAGCCGAGCACAGAGCTCACCAAGTTAGATACTATTATATGTTGGATCCGAGCATAGAGTAAAAATGAATTGAAGCCGTATAGAGACACCATTACAGATAGTTACTACAACACTCAGAGGATCTCTTGGCTGTCTTATATCAAGCAGTCTTTGATTGACCAGGAACTGAGAAGGTGTTGACACCATCCGTCATCCATCTGTGCATCTTTGATTGCTGTTGTCAAGCATAGAATCTATGCTACCGATATCGAGCTAAGCAAATTATCCAATAGCGTTGGTTATGGGTCTAAATCCTTCTCTTTCTATAAACGTGTCCTGGGTTGAGGAATTTTTGTAGTAGATTAATCTCATGCTTACAAGATCGTATTACTTGAAGTTCAGATATGGCATTTTACAAACCACTATTTTACTTTATGTTGGCCAACTCCGTGATTAAATCCAATGTGTACCCTGCATGTTGTTACTAAAAGAAAATAGAAGAACACCTCTAGATTTTCTGCCTGGCTTAAAGATTACAATGAATTGTGCCTCTGTGGCATTTATTGGGGCTAACAAGTCAGGCTTGTGCGCTAACCAATTGTGAAAGTGATACTAGCAATGTTGTGGTAATCGCTGTATCTACATTTTTGTATACAGCATGGTGGTGTACATAGGCGTCTTTATCCACATTACCTGTCTCCTAGCCTTAGGATCAATAAGTGGTCCATTTAGATTCTAAGGAAGAGGATTTTTATAATAATGTTTAACAGAAGATTTTACTTGATTTTAAATGTGAATAGCAATTGTCTTTAGCTTTGGTGATAATGTAATGTTTTACTTGCTTGGCACTGATAATGTACTGCATTTTATTTTTCAGTATTTGTCGATCAGATTTTTGTTTGATTTGAAAATAAACAGAATGTAGCAAATTTAATTGGTTGTACATTTCTGTCAGCTTTCCCAATGCTTTCATTTGGGCCTCAGGATGGATCACAGTAATTATTGCTAAGTTTACAACTTTTTTCAGAATTGTTTGCAATTTCGCTTGGGATAGGGGTCTGTGGTTAACATTTATTATAAGCTTAATTTCTGCCAGCCTTGCTGAGGCTCTCATACGGACCCTAAATGCCCAGGATGCCCCTCATGTATTATTTCACATTTTTACCCATAATTTAAGGCATTTATTTTCTTTCATAAGTGATTAAAACCCTAAGGCTGCCTTTGTGTGTTCTGAAGTCATCCTGAAAGCGCCTCCATTTTGTCATTGCTCACACATTTCAGTCTGCTGCCTGTACTGTGCTATTATATCTTTCTACTGTTATAGGCATGTGCGAGTGTGCTGTCTGGTTATAATCATATCAGCTTCTAGCATTGATTTAATATTTTTTTTGGTAAGCATTTTTTATTGACGATTCAAAAACATAGAACAACAATATTACATAATAAAATATATAATAATACTTACTATCACAAAATAATAGGATTATTAAGAATATAGAAGTAATAATAAAGATTCTACACTGGAAAGAAAATGTATATATTGTTTTTATATAAAAAGAGCACAGGGAAGAAATAGAGAAAATATGATGAGGAAGAAAGAGAAAGAAAAGAAGAAAGGAAAGAAAAGAAAAGGGAAAAGAAAAGAAAACAAAAGTAAGAAAGAAAAAATAGAAAAAAGAAAGATAAGCGAAGAGGCAATAAAAAGAGTAAGAAAGAAAATGTTTATGTAATTAGGCTACAGATGAGTGAGAGGATAGATAAGTTGTGAAAGGTAACCAATATAAATTAGATTTAATTTTCTGATATACGGTAATGAAGAGACAGTAGCTATTCTGTGCTAGTATCTTTCCAGCAAGAAAGTATCACCTTAAAAGCAAGGGCAATAAGGAGATCAAATAACATGAATTTAGGGAAGAGGTGATCAAAGTCAGGAGACAAGGCCACAAAGAAAGCATATTTTTATATTGCTAACTGAATATTAATTTGAAACATTTTTAAAAGTTTGAACCAGAATTTATCCTTAAACTTAAATACATGAGAACAATAGCAGAGTAAACAAATGAAAGTACCTGTAGATGCAGACCAAGACCAGCATAATCGAGATGAAGTTGAAGCAAATTTAGAAATACGTTCAGGGGTAAAAGCTGCTCTAAGATTGCATAATGCCTGCAGCTTTAGATGTTTTAAATATTTTCAGCCACATGTTATTCCAAATATGAATAGGTAGTGCTTTAGAAAGATCAGATTCCCATATTGATTTAATGAAAGTTTTGGGTCTTTGTACTAATAGGGGATAAGAGCAGGCTATATAGAGAAGCAGCTTTGAGTATTGAATCATGAGAAATATTATGTAATGGTGTCAAGGGTATAAGTGATTAAGGGTCAGGGTCAGATTACGATGTTGGGCGGAATAGCTTCAGCATTACACCGTCTCATAAATGGGACCGACCAACCTCCGGTCTGTGGTCCCGACCGCCTGATTTGGAGGTGAACGCACACTGTTCAGTCGCATTTCAACATTTCCCCATAGGAGTATGTGTTATGGCCATAACCTGGCCATTGTACATACTCCCATAGGGAAATGAGAAGTGGTGTTAATCCCTGCACCCTGTGGCAGGCACCTCGAGATGCCTGCCACTGGCTGCAGGGATTAACAGGGGGTCACCATAGGAGCACCCTTGGCCCCAACCAGAAGCTGCACACATAAAAAGGCCCTAGTAGGGGGACCCCCAAACATGCTTTCCGGCAGGGTTTCCATGTCAGAAAAGCCGGCATGGAAGCCCTGGCGGGAAGCATGCATCGTAATCCCAAGGGTGCAAAGTCCGCACTTTGGAATTATGGTCCAGCCTCAAAGTGGCTGATGGGCTCCTTGAGCCTGCCGGAAGCTAGCCAGAATGACCGATCGGTTTTAATTTGGACCTGCTAATTCATAATCAGCTGGTCGGAATTGAAACCCACGATGGCGGCCGTACTAAGAGGCTTTCCGACTGCCATCGTAATAGGCTCCAAAGTGTCAGGAGGGAAATTATTAGCGGATAGAAAGGATTGAGGAGCAGAAGATATTAGTTGTATTCTTGTAAAAAAGAGTTAGGTAGATTATATTGTGTTTGTAAATGAGAAAAATGAATGACAGAGTTATGCTGTACAAACTGATTAACAAACATAGAATCTTTCTCCCTCCAATGTTTAAAATAGAATGATTTACGACGAAATTTTATTACTTTGTTGTGTCAAATAAAAGATGCAAGGAAGCACTGACACAAATGAAAACTTGCAGAAAATAATGTATGTAACAAATATTGGGAGTATTTCAAAATAGGGTTTGTAGAAATAAATGTGAAATTGGACATATTAATTACATCAGTAAAGGAGAAGTCCTTCAATAAAGAACATCCAATTACAATCCATTGACGTATGGAAGCATCTTGAAAATCAAACGTTCAAGAAGAAAATTGTCGAATAAAAAATGCAGAAGGAAACAACTTAAAATCAGGAAAAGGGAACACCACCTTCATTCTTTGGATGTTTGAGTTTTGCTAAGGCAATACGTCAAAGTTTGATATTCCAGAGAAATTTGTTGCAAATAGAATTATTCTGAGAGTAATAAGAAACTGGTACTTTAAAAGGTAACATGCACAATATATAAAGGACACGGGGTACAATCATCCTAATAATGGTATCTAACCTACACAACTAAGAGAGGAGAAGAGGACACCATGCTGAAATTAATTTTTGGACTTTCAGTTTTAAAGTATTAAAAGTTAAACTGTGTTTGGAACACTAGAGGAAAACCAAATACCAAGGTGTTTTATTTTCAAGGAGCACCAGGTAAAATTAGTGTCAGCAAACTTATATTGGTATCAGGAAGAATTGAATGGAAGAATCTCATCTTTAGAAAAATGTCATTTATAACCAAAGATATTAGAGTATAATTTGAGTTCTGGTAAAAAAGGATTTAAAGATGAGTGAGGGTTAGACACATATATTAAAATATCATCAGCAAAGTCTGATAATTTGGATTTGAGGGAATTATATTTAAAACCTGTTTTCAATGCATTAAAATCGATACGTTCAAGAAAAGGTTCTAGACAAAGAATAGAAATCAAAGGGGAAAGGGTACAACCTTGTATTGCCCTCTGCGTAAATGAAACTAACAGGAAAAATGTCCATTGACAAAAATACTGGCACGGGGATCAGAGTTTAATAATTTTATGAATTAAATAAAGTTAGGACCAAAGCCAACCTCACGTAAAGTGGTAAACATAAATTTATAATTAATATGGTAAAACACCATTTTTGGCATCAAGAGACAGCGCCGCTAGCGGAGAATGGTATTTTTTACCAAATACAAGAATATTTAATAATATTCTAGCATTGACTGCAGCAAAAGTACCCTTGGTCAGATCTGACGAGTAAGGGAACAATAGTCTCAATGCAGGATGCAAAAATGTTGGCAAAAATGTTGAAATCACAATTAATCAATTACATACGGCAATAGTTTTTGCAAAAGGTATTATCTTTGACAGGTTTGGGAATAATAAGAATCAATGCTGCTGAAAGAGAGCAAGTGGCCTTTGAGTCGAAAAGAATTATAAAGTTCAAATATGTTTGGGTGCAAAAATAGAAGAAAAAGAGGAAAATAGCTCAATAGAAAAAACATCTGGACCAGGAGATTTAGCTTTTCTTAGAGATGTAATGGCATATATAATCTCATGAAGAGTTATATTATCATCTAATAATTTGCATTTGTGAGGTATGGAATGAGGCTTAGGAAGACCATTAAAAAAAGTGGGTACATTATGTTCTAAATGACTAGTGTCATGTGAATATAAAGAACTGTAATATTCTTGGAAATTGTTAGAAATATCAGTATCAGCGGATGCAAGTTTGTTATTAAGTTCATTCTTGAATGGGTCTAATAGTTTCTATGTTCAGATTTAATTTTTAAATAATTTGCACAAATCTTGCCCTCTTTATTTTGACCTCCATGATATTTTGAATTAACTTTTAGGAGAATATTGCAAGCATTGATGGTGTCCATTTCTTCAGCCAAGATGTTTCTAAGCCAACTGCTAATCGCCGTAAAGAATTTCTAGACTTCAGACCAACGCTGCGATCCATGAATGCCCATTATGGTCTTATCCATCCCTGCTTTTTCAAAGTAACCTACAAGGACAGAACTTTCACTTTTGAGGATCCTGCAAAGCTTAGGAAATGTATTCATGTTCACAAAG
This sequence comes from Lissotriton helveticus, assembly GCF_964261635.1. Taxonomy (NCBI): domain Eukaryota; kingdom Metazoa; phylum Chordata; class Amphibia; order Caudata; family Salamandridae; genus Lissotriton; species Lissotriton helveticus. The sequence goes on along the minus strand of NC_136061.1, from coordinate 1,687,520,320 downwards.
GAGAAGCTATGGAACTGAGCAAAACTTAATCGCTTTCTCACATGTTCTCTTTTTTGTTCCACAGGTTTCCCTCTCGTACCTTGTTCGATGCTGACGTTCCTATTCAAGTTGTCCATCTGTTTTGTTTTCTATACATCAATCCGTTATGTTGTCTCATTCAATGTTTGGTACGTCCCCTTCCATTGCTTTGTATATCCACTTTTTTTTCCTTCTTAAATTCTTAGTTTTTCTTATTTTCTGGCCTATATCTGTTTCTTTCTTCCTCAGATTATCTCTCTTTCAGGACTCATATTACTTTATGACATTCTGCTTTGCGTTGCTCAACTATTTATCAATTTTAACTTTTATGTGTTTTGGTACATAATTTTGAATAAGGATTTTCAATGAGTGGAAAACGTATCATTTCATGGAATGTTAAAGGTATTCATAATCAAGTTAAGAAACAACGTGTATTATTCCATTTTGCTAAATTGAAATTTCATATAGCGTTATTGCAAGAAACACATCTTAAAGAGCAAGATTTACTTTCCTTGTGCAAATTATGGGTTGGAAATGACTTTTGTTCCCCAGCTCTTAACAATAAGAATGGTGTAGTAATCCTGATTCACAAGACACTGAATGTTCTTTTGCAAAATGAGGTTCAAGATAATAATGGTAGATGGCTTTTATTGAATGCTAAGGTTAACAGTACTCAATTTTCTATCTGCAATGTATATGGGCCTAATGATATTGATTTGATATTTTGGAATGAGTTCTCTAAAGTCCTTTCTTCTCATGCCTCGGAAAACTTGATTTTGGGAGGGGATTGCAATCAACTTATGGATCCCTTTTTAGACAGGACATCTCAAACCAAATTCATCCCCAATAGAATGCAAAAGACTTTCCATAAAGCTATTTCATCTAGAGGGTTGTTGGATGCATGGAGGATTTCTCACCTCGATGTCTTGGGGTTTTCCTTCTTCTCCCCTGTTCACAGGTCTCATTCAGAAATAGATTATATATTTCTCACCCAATCATCCCTTCAATTCATGATAAATGCTGAGATTGGCTTCATTCTCATTTTGTTTCCCAGAAAAAAGAAGGCACTCAATGATGCAACATTAATTTTAAAACAAATTAAGACCCTAGAGCATGAATATTTTACCTCAAACTGTTCTGTTACTTTATCCAATCTCATTAAAGCTAAATTACAATACAATACACAATCCTGGGATAATGCTTGTAGCAATCTCCTTAAATGTAATGCTAAAGTGTATGGAGGTCGTAACAAAGCTGGCAAATCCCTAGCCAACTATCTTAAAATAAAAAACAGAAATGTTGCCATCACAAATAGTGCAGGAATCAGACATATCACAGATTCTAAGATCCTTGAGTGTTTCACTGAATATTGCACATCCCTTTACACTCCTGAGTCAAGTCCTTCTGCTGACCAAATTGAGTCATTCGTTCACACCATCCCCAAACCCTCCGATAACCACATTGATTTAACATCCCTTGATAACCCTATTTCAGAACAAACAAAATGCTGTTAACCCACTTCCCAAGGACTGAACACCTGGCCCAGATGGTTTTACCGTACTTTTCTTCCTTCATTTCAAGCTATTTCTGATCCCTATGTTGTTACTCCTCATAAATTATTTCTTAGCCTCAGGAAAAACGCAAGGTACCTTCACTCTAGCGATGCTCTGTTTGATTCCTAAAAAAGACAAGGACCCCTCTTATTGTAAGAATTACAGACCCATTTCCCTTATTATTATTGATTGTAAGATCTTTCCCAAATGATTAGCCCTCTCTATAAATCAGGTCAATCTGGACTTAATCAATACATATCAGTCAGGATTTGTAAAAGGGCGTTCAATTACAGATAATTCCAGGACTTTTCTAAACATTATTAATTTAGCCTCCAAGGCAGTTTCACCAGTTGCCGTAATTACGTTAGATGCTGAAAAGGCCTTCTATAGATTGAACTGGGAATTCTTTTTCAGAGCACTAAAATGGCATGGTTTTAGCCCTCTCATCTCTCTATAAATCCAGTCGTTATACTCTGCACCCTCCAGCTCCATTTGTTTGAATGGGCGTCAATCCAAATACTTTTCACTCCACAGAGGTACTAGACAAGGTTGCTCTCTATCCCCACTTTCATTTGTCCTAGCCCTTAAACCTTTTTTGGAAAAACTTTGCCAATCCCCACAGTTTACGGGATTCCACTTTAAACATATAGATATTAAGTTCACAGCATGCATGGATGACATTTTATTATACCTTTCCAACCCCACAACCTCTTTTTTGTCTTTGCTCAAGGAATACTCTCTAGTTTCTGGTTATAAATTCAATATTGACAAATCAGAGGTTGTGATGTGTGATCTTTGGAGTGGTATAAGCTTGCCCATACACTCACCATGTTGATGGAATTTAAGGGTATATAGGTGAATAATGTAAAAAGCAATATAAAGTATAGACAAGTAATGTAGATATCAGGTTCAATGTATAAGTATGAAACCAGGAGAAGAAAAGTAACTTAACAACTTTCATCCAACATGCAGAAATGGTTGTAATTTAGGAAAAAGATTAAAAAAGGAATAATATTTGAAGGGAAATGTTTTGAAGAGCTAACATCATGTAAACAGAATGACTGGCATAGTTGAAGAGGATGCAGATAATAAAAGTCAAGGAAAACATAAGCAAAAAACGACCCACATAGCTTTTGAAGAAAGGGCAGTTGGAGCATTATTTCAGTACATTAAAAAGGCCATTAAAGGTTGTAATTAGGAGGAAAACATCAATCTGCACTAGCAGAGAGTAGCATATCGCGAGCTGCGCATTAGTAAGATTGGGACCACTTGCATCTGAGAAAAACTCACTGATAAGGCTCCAAAGTGATGAAACCATAGGAATAGCTCAACATGCCCCAGGGATGATGCAATGCATTCCGAAAAGCCTTGGTAAAATGCAGCACGCAGAAGAAGGCTGTAAAAATGTCAAAAAGCTCAATGCCAAAATGGAGCTCAGCAACTTGCTGCCATCCTAATCGGCACAGAAACCACACCGCTTCATGATTTAATATTTCTGTAATATGGACTTTATCACAAGTATTTGTGTCTAATTCTAAATTATTTGGAAAAAGAGGGGTGTGGGCCCTATGGGAAAGAGGGTAGGTTGGGCCTCTGAAATTGCAAAAAAGGGGGGGTTTTACCTATGCCTCTAGGCTTATTTTTGCCATCTATTCTGAAGGAAAAAACCAAGAATCGATTAGTTATCCTGACATGTTTATGTCTTTTTATTTTGATATTTGTAGTACTTTTTTTTAAATTATTTAAATTGGTCAAAGAAAGAACAATATCAACTGTACGTGTTGCCAAACAATTAAACACAAATTGTAAACATTACAGTGAATTACAAACAAACATACTTAGTATTTACAATATATGTACAAGAAGCAATCAATCGAAATTTAGACCAGTTACCAGGAAAAAAATAAAGCAGCATATGTTGGCAAGTTCATACCATTCGCTATTACTCATTTAAGGGGCATAACAATGCTTTTTGATCATGTATCACAAACCCTTGTGCTCTGAAAAGTATCACAATTAATTCAAAAAAGAAAGGAAGACAGAGCATGAATGCCGAATAAATCAAAGCGTAAGTGCCGACGCGTTTCGAATCCTGTGTGTTGAATCACAAGATTCTCATCAGGGCTGGATGAGTCGATTCCATAGGGAACTGTTCTGACAAAAAAACGAGGAAAAGAACTTTTAGAGAAAATAGTTCCTCAGGCCATTCACATTCATTTCACTCCAAAATGTAAAAGCATCAAAAGATGCAGCATATCTTGTATCATTCCATTTCAAGGTTTCTGTAGTCTTTTTTTATATAAAGAAAAACGTCGTGTGCGCGGTGGGTGTCACTCTGCAAGAGACAGCAAATCAAATATTTGATGTTTTTTTGTCCCAATATAAATCAGGGGTTAAAAGGAATTGAGACCAAGCACCAAAGAGGGAAAATTCTGACCTGTGCGTGTTTAGCAGCGATTAGTCATAATATCGTCGTGTGCTCAAATAGCTTTTGAGTTGTTCGTTTCTTGAGGAAAAAGATTCTGTGACAAAGAATAAACAGTGTAAGTATCTGTTTATCATGTGTGCCGGCTGTCTGCTATGACCGAACAAACTTTACATAAAAGGGACTTACTTCAACCGGTGGGTTGAGAGGAGCAACGTTGTATCCAACCGTTTCTTTCCGCTCCTTCTTATGTCCGCCGTGGTCCCTGGACCTGAAATCGGCGAGATGTAGTTACTAGCTCGCAATCACGCTTTTTTAGATAAGCCGAGTCCAAACGGGTGTAGCTCTCTGCGGTTCTCACCTTCATTATTTGCGTAGCTCGCAGCAAGAGAGGGGTCCCGTGTCACTCGCGCAGTTGTTTGAACCAAACCAGTTCGGAGGGGCGAGGTGGTTTGCTCGGCCAAATGTGGGTCACATGATCTGAGTTCCACCAATCAGGTGTATCTAGTATGTTCTGGTGTATTCTGGGAGTCGTGGTCTGACCACCTTCCTAGTCGCATTACAATTGGAACAAAAGTTTCTTTTGAAACAGAATATACTATTCAAGTCTATTAATCTCACTCATGGAGTTTAATCCTTTGTTCACGCTATCAAATTTCATTATCAGGTAGGCTTCTTTGCGTAATAACGCACTCTCTACACATGGAGAGTGGTGCTTGGGATCAACCCATGTCAGTACGGTCCATTTAAAGTCGTTTTCACTGTGATTTTTACTTAAGAAATGCTCAACCATCGGTGCAGTCGAGACCTTTTTCTTTATTCGGGACCGATGTTGGGTAATTCTGACATTAACAGGTTGGCAAGTCTTTCCAATATAGATTTTGTCACATGGACACACCACGGCATACACAACATTTTTAGTTTTACAATTTGTGAACATGTTATGTTTCCATTTCTTTTTCCTCAAGAAACGAACAACTCAAAAGCTATTTGAGCACACGACGATATTATGACTAATCGCTGCTAAACACGCACAGGTCAGAATTTTCCCTCTTTGGTGCTTGGTCTCAATTCCTTTTAACCCCTGATTTATATTGGGACAAAAAAATATCAAATATTTGATTTGCTGTCTCTTGCAGAGTGACACCCACCGCGCACACAACGTTTTTCTTTATATAAAAAAAAGACTACAGAAACCTTGAAATGGAATGATACAAGGTATGCTGCATCTTTTGATGCTTTTAAATTTTGGAGTGAAATGAATGTGAATGGCCTGAGGAACTATTTTCTCTAAAAGTTCTTTTCCTCGTTTTTTTGTCAGAACAGTTCCCTATGGAATCGACTCATCCAGCCCTGATGAGAATCTTGTGATTCAACACACAGGATTCGAAACGCGTCGGCACTTACGCTTTGATTTATTCGGCATTCATGCTCTGTCTTCCTTTCTTTTTTGAATTAATTGTGATACTTTTCAGAGCACAAGGGTTTGTGATACATGATCAAAAAGCATTGTTATGCCCCTTAAATGAGTAATAGCGAATGGTATGAACTTGCCAACATATGCTGCTTTATTTTTTTCCTGGTAACTGGTCTAAATTTCGATTGATTGCTTCTTGTACATATATTGTAAATACTAAGTATGTTTGTTTGTAATTCACTGTAATGTTTACAATTTGTGTTTAATTGTTTGGCAACACGTACAGTTGATATTGTTCTTTCTTTGACCAATTTAAATAATTTAAAAAAAAGTACTACAAATATCAAAATAAAAAGACATAAACATGTCAGGATAACTAATCGATTCTTGGTTTTTTCCTTCAGAATAGATGGCAAAAATAAGCCTAGAGGCATAGGTAAAACCCCCCCTTTTTTGTAATTCTAAATTATGGCCCAGCCTTACTACTAGCTTAACATACATGTGATATTATTTTTATAATTATTTTGTCATATAGTGCATTTACTATACTGTTCAACCTAGGTGGTCTGCCTTATTATTTAGTTTAGCCTGCACATGGACAAGACATATTTGGATGGAGTCTGGTGCACCTGAAGAAAAGTAGCAGAGCAGAATATTGGGCTTACTAATGAGCAAGAACATACACTTGCAACACGGAGGATGTTATACTTTCTGTTTATTCATCATCATCATCCTACCTCTCTTCAGGCTCCTCCTATACCACCTCCTCCTGCATCCATCATCTTAAAATCCCATCAAAAAACAGAAAATACAGCACTATGCTGCACTCGGTGGCAGCTCTTTGTGGATGAGACATCGTGGAAATATCCACCTTGGGGGATGTGGTATGAGGGACAGCTTTCAAATCGTTTCAACATCTCCAGGCAGAGTTTCGATTGCACAAGACTCCATTCTTTAAATATCTTCAGCTCAGGCATACACTCACCACATACTACAACTGACCGACACCTTGTCCAAATTCCATCCCTTAGAAGGGCGCTTATTGATGGGTGACATAGGTGCACATAAGATATGTCAGATCTATCAAACCCTGACAACACACAACCATACCACACTACAGAAGACCAGAGAGGCCTGGGAAAAGAACATACCTGACATAACAGATGATGATTGAGCAAAGGCCTTGGCTAACCCCAGAGGTGCAGCAGTTCCCACACGTTATCGCCTCATACAGTTCAAATATTTACACCGCATAAACTATACCCGATTCTGACTTTGGAAGATGGGTACCATCCAATCACCAGTGTGCTTGAGATGCGGGGTGAATAATGGGACATTTATACATACAGTGTGTGGATGTACTGCATTACAACCATTCTGGCAGAGGGTGGTGGCTTGCCTGAGTGAGGTGCTGTTGTGGGATCTGCCACTCGAACTGTAGTTGCTGTTATTGCATAGCACAAATAGTATTGGGGGAACCAATACAAACAACACTTATTGTTCTTTGCGGTTACCATCGCTAAACAGGATATTGCTCAGCAGAGGAAAAGTCAATCTCCTCTGAAGATCAATCAATGGAAAAAGGCCAACGATGAATGTATGAATGCAGATATAGCTGTGTTTCCAGGCTTGGGGATGCCCACAGAAACATAAGAAATTAGTCTGCGGTGGGCGGATTACCCAGGCATATAATTAATTCCCATCATCACCTCAGACCCATGATAAGCTATGACCCCATGCTGAGATTGGACAAGAGGGTTAAGTGAGCTGATCAGACTACATATTCAATTGTGTGTTTATAATTTGGGGAGATTTGAGTGGATCTGCGCAAGGTTGGTAAGTCAATTCATGTGTGACCACCAACAAAGTGCAAAGCACATAAACTCATGTTATGTTTAGTAAGGAGCAGCATACCAGTGGAACCATAAAATTGTCAAATTATAGAATGCAAATCTTGTTTAAATGTTGTTACTTGAAGAACAAGTACATTAAAAAATTACCCTCCTCCAGTGCCGTTAGTGCATTCTAAATTTACTGAACAAGTATATCTCTATATGCCCATGAGACAAATATATTGTTTTCTTCCGCCATACTTTATGCCTGATTTATCATAGTTTCGCAGCTCCCTTGCGCCACCCAAGGTGATGCAAAGCACTGCAAAATCTAAAGGTCACCCTGCGTGGCCCTGCATGGCTTGGCAAATCTAGTGCAACGCAAGGCAACACCAGTCGCTGCCTTGAGTTACACTGCATGCTGAGGGCATTTCATGGGTGGAGTGTGGGTGTTTCCATGCACCCACTGATGCATTCTAAAGCATTCCACATTTACCATCACTGGTAGACCTGAGAATGTGTCAAAATAGTACACCTTCTCACGAGATGCACAATGAGGAGAATATCTTTATTTCTTTTTGTTGTTTACTCTTTCTAAGTGTGTTGCATTCTGCAGCACACTTAGAAGAGAAAAATGCCTCTGAGGATTGTTTTTGTGCAGGAAAGTGCCCCTTCATGCAAAAAACACTCCTGCCTACAAAGCAGGCACCATTGCAAGTATAACAGAGGGTGCCTCCATCGGCACACGGCAACACTTTGTGCGCCAGTGCAGGCACAGAGCAATAGTGCACTATATATTGGCAAATATGGCGCATTCCTGCCATAACATAAATCTTCACCTTTCTATTTTTAATTGGCATTCATATTGACATTGCCTATATACCTCTAGACTACTAATTCATATACATTTGCTTCATCACTTACCAAATGCATAAAAGAGGTGGAAAATGCAACCTAGCTATGTAACCCTAGCCTGAAATTTAACTAATGCCACCCACTACTTCATATCTCATCCAAACAAATATAATAGCTGACAATACCAAGCAGAAACACAACTATACATCACAAACACAAAAAAAGCATGAGTCATCCCAGTATCACACCTTACACCAAAACATGTATCACTTAGGCCACACAATTTCAAGTGTCACCAATAATACAATATAAAGAAGATGCAAATTCTACCAGTCCCAGACTCCTCTTCACACAAATGTATGCCTGCTTGGACTCACGTCCTAACTTGGATAAGAAACACCACTTTATTCAATTACGCATAATGGTAGTTTCCCACATGCCACACATTAGAATTCAACAGTCTTCTAACCACGCAAATGCTCTTTCCTGGTGTAGAGCGCTACTAATCCACTCTTGCAGTTTAGCACTACGCAATATTTCAAATTCAATCCCTTTAACCAATCTATAAAACTGCCACAAAAATCAATTACATTCTTCAATTTGAGCTGTGTAAAACAACCATGAACATTAACACATAACCCTATAGCCTGCAGTCCCATAGCTAAATATGGGACTGCTGGGAATTGTTTGCTACCTCTGCTGTCCCACACAGGGCTGTCCTTGCAGCATTTAGTGACAACTCATAGTCTGTCTGTCTCTAACTCTATTGAAGAGACATCATTTTCCTGCTGTTTTTTTAAAGCTGTGCCAACTGCCCCACTCAGCAGCATGGCCCAGCTGTGCATGCTGCGGCCAGGACCTCCATGTTACTCTCCTCATGACTGATGGACAGGGTTCATACAGCATAACTGACTACTGGAAGGAGCAACACAAAGAGACAGAGGCTTAGGAAATCAATTTGCCCAAACGTCTTGACAGTGCTTTCTAATAATCCATACATTTTACAAGCAATGCGACATCAGATCTGTGGAAAGTTGATGAAATTCACTGGACTGGTCCGGTGGTATTGAACAATCTGATTGACAGGCCGAAACATAAACAGAAATGTTGCGGTCACCATTACTGTTTACTGAAGTAAAAAGAAAATATGATATAAGGTACATGATGGGGTACCCCGACCTCCTTGCTTTGTGTTCAGGGTCCCTCTAGGACCCCCTGTGGCCCACAATAAATAAATAATTGCATTGATAGGCCCCTGGTACTCTCACGGGATCCAGTGTGGATTCTCTGTGGTCTCGCAGGAATAGAGTGAGATTCCCCCAAAAAGGCCAAACAAGGACAATGTGGGGTGGGATTCTGTGGGGGGCTGACTGCATTTAAGCCAATGGCCAGGACCTGTGTTTAACCCTTTAACGTGTGCAGTCAAAAGATATGTATGTTAAAGATATGACAATATAGTTAGTTATAGTAATAAGATCTTACTTTACCTTACGAACATATTACAAATTCCCTGAAAATGTCAAAGGTAAAGTGACGCTGTAGTTAGGTTTTGTAATAAGTTCTGACTTGACATCAAAAAAAGAAAACTTAGAAATTCACTGAAATACAAAGGTCGAAGTGATCTTACAGTTAGGTCTTGTAATACATCTTATTTTATGTTAAATAGTGAAGTGAAGTTAGATTTTGGTAAGATATTAAGGGCCAGATGTAGGTAATTCTTATTTACCGATTCTAAAATACCAAGTCATACCGAATCGGTATTTCAGAATCGGAAAATGAGATGTAGATAAAAAATCGGTAAATATTACCGAATCGGAATCACTCGGTATCCGATATCGGTATTTACCGAGTCGGAATTTACCTACTCGGTAAAATCCGATTCGGTAAAACCCAATCACACCAACGGGTCCATGGCCCATAGGAATGAATGGGTAGTACCGATTTGGAAAATACCGAGTCGGTAAAAACCGACTCGATAATTACCGAATCGATAAAATCCGAATCGCTAATTTGAAACTGACAAACATGTGAGCCTGTGAACCAATCAGGAACTCCAACCACACCCAAATCCAAATCCACTGGGGAACTAACCAATCAGATCCAAGCACCCCTCCCCAGTACCTGGGACTGGCCACGCCCATGCAGGTGCAGAAACCAACAGTCAGGAGAGCAGGAGGACAGAGTGTGGAGCAGGCTTCCCTGAGCTAACCAACACAGCGCCATGGAGAGTCAGGAGGCACAGAGGGATGCTGCAGAGCGCAAAAGGAAGCAGAAGTTCAGCCAGGAAGAACTTCAGGTGCTTGTATCAGAGGTGGCAAGCAATTACAGCAAAATTTTCGGGAAGCTATCTCTGCATGTAGCAGAATCCATCAAGCGCAGCACCTGGATGGAAATACAAGGCAAGGTAAATGCCATTGGTGTCACCCACCATGACCTTGAAGATCTGATAAAACGGTGGTATGACATCCGCATAATCACAAAGAAGAAACTTGCTGCCCACCGCAAGGAAAGTGATGCAACAGGGGGAGGAAGAAACCGAGCCCCAAGACTCAGCGACATCGAGGAGATGGTGGCATCCACCCTTGAGCAGGAATGCATCCACGGCATCGGGACGCAGACAGCTCAGCAAGAGGCGCAAAGAAACAAGGTAAGATGCATGTACATTGTCATTTACCCATTTACCTATTCCCCTCACACACTCTGTGTGCCCAAATCAGACTCCAGAACAGGTTTAACTAATGTCCTACAATGCATCCTGGGAAATGTAGTCATGTGTAGATACCTCAGAGCAGTCAGCATGCATTGCAGCAAGGGGACCAACAGACAACTAGCATAGGCAAATGAGAGACAGGCAAAGGTGCAATAGAAGTGTGTTTTATCATGAGACACAGGTGAACAACTCCACTGACACAATGTCCATGTCTGTCCACAGGAGAGTCAATGCGCAGCACACCAGAGGATAGAGAGAAGAGGAGGGAAGGAGCAGGACCAAGCACATCACACCGAGGGATGGGCCAAGGGCAGGCAGCCGTGTCACCAGAGGAGCCTACATCACCACATCCACAGTCCCCTCTCTTATTCGGGAGTCAGGAGACAGGAGCGGCTGGACATTCACCCACCCCCACAACACCATCCCCAGTGCTGGGAAGGGCAAGGTGCCGTGATGTGCCCCCTCGCAGAATACTTGAAACATCTGAGGAGGAGGAGGTGGAGGGTGACACACAGGAAACAGGCAACACCGAAGAGCTGCCCACTCCCAGAGTTACGCGGGCCAGTGTCCGAGGGCGAAGGCCACGGGAGGCAGAGGATGTGCGTCAGGTTCAGGGTGTCTTCTGCGGAATGGAGGCCACCATGGTCAAAGTTCAGCGCCTGCAGGCAAAAGCGATGATGGGGGTTCAGAGGCAGGCACGCACAACAAACAAGAAGCTCGATGCAGTAGGCAAGGGCATGGGGGAAATGGCAGAGAGCATGCAGTCAATGGCGTCTGGCACTTCTGACATCACACAGTGCATGACAGTCCTGTGTGACAAGTTGGACTGGGACCATTTAGAGAGACGCAAGGCTCGTGTGGATGTGCGGCAGCAGACAAAAGTCCTGAACAGGTTTGCTACTGCTACCACCGTGCTGTGCAGACGGTCAGTGGTGATGCAGGATGCCATAGTGCAGTGCTGCAACAATTTATCTGAAGGAATGGCCAGGATGACCTCTGCAATGGAGCTCGTGCTCGCTCAACAGACTGGCACTGGAGGCGACACTTGTGTGTTGGAAAGTGAGGGGTCCACCAGCAGGAGTGGTGCAAGCACTCCTGTGCAAGACTTACGTCGGAGCGGCAGGCGTCGGGGAAGTGAGACAGGCCACACTGAGAACATTGACTCACAGCCACCGCAGTCCCGCCCTGTGGTCCGTGGCCACAAACAATTACTTTGCCCTCCACCCAAGGAAGAAGTCACGGTGGTGTTAACCGTGACAACACAGTCATGGACTGTTTGACATTGTGTGCCCAATGTGTGCTATCAATGCAGTGGCGTAGTGAAAATTAAACTACTTACACAAATTACTTTGCCTGCCTGTGTATCATTAATCACTCAGAAATATTGCTGTGTAATCTCTTCCCGTCTCAGTCTCCCATCTGTAGCTGCTGCTGCCACCGTAGCATGGGGCTCTGCCTCCTCTGTGTCGTCATCAATGTCCTCATGATGTGTGATCTCCACCTCTGTGCCTTCCTTTGTTGCGAGATTATGTAACATGGCACATGTCGCTATGATCTTGCAGCAGATTATTGCGGCGTACTGCCGTGCCCCTCCACTCTTGTGGAGGCAGCGAAACCTGCTCTTAAGGAGTCCAAATGTGCGCTCCACAACGTTTCGTGTAGATCTGTGAGCCACATTGTAGCGCCTTTCACTCCTGGTGGATGGGTTGAGGTAGGGAGTGAGCACAAAGGACCGCAGGGCATATGCACTGTCGCCTAGGGGGGAGAAAGAATGACATTAATTGCATGTACATGAGACGTAGATCTGCTGTGAGTGTCATGGTGTGTCAATGTGAATTACCTAGCAGGTATCCATTTCCAAATTCTCCGGCAAGTAGGCGTGTGTATATTCCACTATTCTGGAATATATATGAATCATGGGTACTTCCGGGGAACTTGACTACGATGTCTGTGATGAGATTCCCTGCGTTACATATGACCTGGACGTTGATGGAGTGTGTCGACTTGCGGTTCCTGTATATGTGCTCTGTGGCTGCAGGTGGACAGAGTGGGACGTGGGTACCATCGATGCAGCCTATCACGTGAGGGAAGTGTGCCAGGTGATAGAAGTCTGTCTTGGTTTTGGCTAATTCTGCTGGTGTTGCAGGGAATGAAATGTAATGCCCCATCCACTGCATCATTGCGTCGGAAACCTCCTGAAGAAGCGGGACAGGCAGCCCTGGGACACACCACCGACTGCAGCTATCACACTCTGGTAGCTCCCAGAGGCCAGCAGGTGTAGGCTACATAGCACCTGGACATGGGGTGGGATGGCGTGGGCCCTGGGTGTTGGGTGCTCCAGTAGTGGTTGTAGGTCCCTGATCAAGTCCTTGATGGTTTGGGGATGTAGCCTGTACCTCTGGAGTATTTCAGGCTCTGTCAGTTGGAACAGTGTTATCCTCTGCCTGTACACTTGTTCCTCCCTTTGCCATTCTCTCTCTTCTGCTGCCTGTAGTCTTTGCCATCTTGCTATGACGTAAAAAGCCGCCATTATGGTTCCAGAGGTGCATTTTGGGTCTCTTTTTATGGCTTTTTTACCACCTGCATTCAATCCATGGTAAATACCGACTCTTAAATACCGATTTTCTGCAAATTCGGTATTTTTGGGCTTTCCTACATCTCCATGGCCTGTTTTTACCGTTTCTTATTTACCGATTTGGAAATTAAGAATTCGGTATATTAGAATTCGGTAGATTCCGCCTCGGTAATTTACCGATTCATATTTACCGAGTCGGTATTATTCCGACTCATATTTACCGAGTCGGTATTATTCCGACTCGTACTTTCCGATTCAGTGAATATTGGGCTCCTACATCTCATTTCATGGTTACCTGTCGGTAACGGCCGATTTTACCGATTTTCGGCCGTTACCGACCGGTAATTGGCGACCTACATCTGGCCAAAAGTGAGCGCAATAATGCCGAGGCGTCTTGGCGCTGTACACGGTAAATGAGATATGCGCTGGCATTTGTCCTATCGAGTAAAAAGCCACGTCTTAACTTCCTTCCGGAACCCCCTGTGTTTAGAGATTTGTCTTAGCTGCTGCGGTAAGGAGTTCCAAAGCCTCGAGGCCAGATGGGAGAAGCTCTTCCCTCCCCAACGTTGTCTATTGATTTTACAGACCAGAGTCAGCCCTTGCGAGGCAGACCTTAAGGGTCGGGTTGGAAGGTACCTTGTAAATAGGTGTTGGAGATCGGAGGCCCCCACACCCGCCAGTGCTTTGTGGACCAGACAGAGCGCTTTGAAGTCTATCCGCCTCTAAACAGGGAGCCAATGTAGCTGCCTGATGACCTGTGAGGTGGAATGATATTTAGGCAGAAGAAGGAGGATTCTGGCTGCTGCATTCTGAATTGATTGCAACTTGGCCATTTGAGCACAACCTGCTCCTAAATAAAGAGTGTTCCCGTAGTCTATTCTGGAAAAGATGGTGGCAATTATAACCGTTTTCCTGGGATGGTAAGGAATAAACGGCAGGATCTTTCTCAGCCCCTTAAGCATAAAGAAACAGGCAGAAACCACCTGATTCACCTGTGGCTTCCATGACAGATCTTTATCAAAAATGAACCCTAGGTTCCTTGCTTTCGCCACTGGGACCGGACAAGATACTGCCGAAGTAGGCCACCAATTGTAGTTCCAATAGAAGCTTTCTGTCCGAACTCTAGGACTTCCGTCTTCTCAGTGTTCAATTTTAAGAAATTCAAGTTCATCCATTGCATGACTTCAGACATACAGCCAGAGAAGTCAGCAGCCATGGAATCCATGGAGTGGGACACGGAAACGATCAGCTGAGTGTCATCAGCATATGACCCCAGCTTGAAACCCAGATTCTTTATTATCTTGGCCAGGGGGGAGACATAAATGTTAAACAGGGTGGGTGATAACGCCGAGCCCTGAGGAACTCCTCCTGGAAGGGAAAATGTATCCCACTGATGTCCATTCCAGAAGATGACTTGTTCCCTGTCAGACAGGAAGGAGGAGAGGAGATCTAACGCTAGGTCTTTGACACCAATATCCTGCAACCGTTGGATGAGTACCTCATTGTTTACGGTGTCAAAGGCCGCTGTAAGATCCATCAGAACCAGTGTGACCCTGCCTCTCTCGTCCATCCCCTTCCGAATTTCCTCATCTGCCATCAGTAGAGCAGTTTCCGTAGAATGATTCGCATGGAAGCCATGCTGGGTGTTGTCGAGAATGCGCCAAGTCTTGAGATAGGAAGATAACTCCCCATTCATGGCTTTCTCCACTAGCTTAGCTTGCAAGGGCAAGCAGGAGATAGGGCGATAGCTCTTCACATCAGAGGGGTCTAGTTTGGGCTTCTTGAGCAAAGGCCGAATACAGGCCTTTTTCCAAGCTAATGGAAAGACTCCCCAGCTCAAGACCTGATTCAGTACCGGCAGTAACAAGGCACTTATCTCTGCCGGTGCCAGGTGGAGTACGAAAGGTGGACAAGGGTCAATTGGGGAGCCTGACTTGGTGGCCAACAATAGGTCAGCCAGCACATTCTCATCCAATGGGGAGTACAGTGAAAGGTCGCTTTGTGCTTTACAGATGCCATTGCGCCCACTCTGCTCGATCTGTAAACTCTCCGCTGCTCTAGACAGATCATAACACACAGATTGAACCTTGTTCTGGAAGTAGGACGCCATCTTGTCCGTAAATCCTTTATCTGGTTGGAAGCTAGCGCCCCGAGGACAGCTCAGTAAGGTGTTAACAGTAGAGAATAATTCTCAACTAGAGTGGGCGGCATCTTGGATATTCCTAGAATAATAGGAGGTTTTCGCCTGAATTATTAGCTTCTTATAATCCTCTAGTACAGCACAGTAGATTTTCTTCTGGGCTGGATCATAATTCATTCTCCAAACCCGCTCTTGCTGTCTGCATTTGATTTTGGCGGTTTTTAAATCAGATGAATACCAAGGGGCAGACACCCGTTTAGGCCGCACTCTAAAAGCCTTCTCCTGAGCTACCAGGTTGGCGATATTAAGAAGGCTGACTTGAAGCGCCATAGCCACCTGGTTCGCATCAGAGCAGACCACTACCCTTTCCTCGAGAGCACCCAATAGGTCCGACCTGGTAACTAACTTCCAGGCCCGATATTTCCTGGGGGGGGGACCTAAGTCGCCTTCCAGAGGGGGAGTTGGTGAGTGGAATAGTGAAAAACACTGCAAAGTGATCAGACCAAAGCATTGGTGTTACCTTTTTTTTGCAGCAAGGGGCATGTTAGTGCAAATGCCATCCAAAGTGTGACCTGCCATGTGGGTGGGTTTATTGACTATCTGCCTGAGATCATGACAAGAAAGTATGTCCAGGAGATTGACCGTCTCCAAGTTGTTTGTGTCCTTCAAATGATAATTAAAATCTCCCAGTATTGTGTAATGATCGTGCTGAAGAGAATTTTCAAGGTGAGTTTGAATTGCCGCTGAAAACAGGGCTCTCGGGCCTGCGGGCCTATAAATTAGTAAGCCAGAGAAAGAGGAGGTATTATCTGATTTCAAGGTAAAGCTCATTGCTTCTGCACCCTCAAGGCTTTCCAAAGTGGCCCGCAGAGTAAAGAAGGATCTATAAATAATGGCTAAGCCACCACCCCTGCCTTCAACTCGATTGATGTTTGCAACTGTGTAGCCTGAAGGCACAGCGATATTCCAGTCGGGATCGCTACTGTCGTTGTCCCAGGTCTCTGTAAGAAATAATACATCAGGGTCTTCTGTCTGTATTAGACACTCAATTTGATATTTGTGTCTGGCCATCGACCTAACATTGAGTAACAGACAGCTGATTACCCTGTTGTTCTCCTTCGCTGGCTTAGTGTCGACCAGTGGATTATTCTGAAATGGAGGATCCCTGCAAATCCGTGACGTGGAGTTCGGTCCCTGCCAGGGTTCTCCGTACCGAGCACTGCCGCCGCTCCTAGACCCTATCAGCTTGTCGCTGATTTGGTCATTACACATCCCTGAGCTAAGTTTTAAAAGGCATTCTTTGGTATAGGTTGCTCTAAGGGGCGGACCAGGGGGTCTGGCACAAGGCACAATCCGGGCGCAGACGGGCTTTCCTTTGGCGCGCCGCCGGCGCACCTGCTGCGCTCGCCGGCTGCGCAGTCGGTGCATCACTGTTTATATGCAGGCTGGGGGAGGAGCTGCCAGGCGAACCCGGAACTGGAGCGCTACTCTTCAGGCGGGTCGGTGAAAGAAGCCGTTAGCGATTCCAGTCCGGTTCCAGTCCTGGTGAGATATTAACTGGGAAAGATTTAAAAGTGCAGCAGTCTTCAAAACAGTAGGCCCAAAGAAACAAACTAAAGTAAAACTTTTAAAAACGGAGAGGCAATTCGAACTGCAGCAGCCCCGGTTACCTTACGGCCGCGCTGATGCTGACAATCTGCTTATATGCAGGCTGAGGGAGGAGCTGCCAGGCGAACCCGGAACTCGAGCGCTATTCTTCAGGCGGGTCGGTGAAAGAAGTCGAGCCCCGCGTTAGCGATTCCAGTCCGGTTCCAGTCCTGGTGAGTTATTAACTGGGAAAGATTTAAAAGTGCAGCAGTCTTCAAAACAGTAGGGGGAGATTTACCAAAAAGTCACCCAATGCATCACAGCCCCCGAAAGGCTGCATTGCGTTACGCGTCAGGGAGGGAGTAGTAGTCCATGAAATCCAAAATTCAAAACCAAAACCAAACTTTGATATTCCAACAAAGGTTTGGGACAATTGCTCTTATTGTCTGAGGACATAGTCCCCCGTTAGAAATTTACCAATAATCTCTGAAAAGCACCAGAAACACCCATAATACACCCTTTAGGAGCACAGCTGAACAATACAACCTTCACAAAACTATCTAAAATTGAGCTATTCCAAAATCCCTTAGACTTAAATCCGGAAATCAGAAGAAATTGGAAGTCTCACTTAATTTATCACAATGGATTTAAAAATGGGTTTTAGTTGCAGAGCAGACAACATTGGAGACATCTCAAATGAAAAAATACTTAAAAGCACCTTACATGGCGGCTTTTAAAATGTACTAAATACTGCTGGAAGGATTCCTACGTCAAAGCAAGCAGTCTTCTAAAATAATTCTGATCACAACTTTATCTTGTATCTATTTTTCAAAACTTCAGATTTCGTTTAATCACAAATCTACTTGACATTTGAAAGTAACACTATACTTTTGGTACTACTCCCTGAGAAACCGTCGCATGGGTCATCGAGTTAAGTGCTTACTTCTGAGCTTGTAAGTGACTTCTAGTTTGCAAATAAGAACACATTTCAAATCAATAATACTTTTAGGTAAATGTAATTTATGCAAAGTGCTTTGGAAAATGCACTACGCATATACAGTAAGCCCAAGTATGTTTTTTTATTTTTTAGTGTGCCGTTCGTAGAGAAAAATGTCAATGGGACAGCATTTTTGTGCAAGAAAACTGGCCTTATGTAATAGCTGTTCTGTGTCATTGATGTGCACTCATAATTAAATGAAAAGAATGTTCAATGCACTTTTTGCCCAAAAACATAAACATGCAAACCACTTTTTCAGTATGAAATCGAACGTTTTTATTTGTTTTTTTTAACAGTGTTTATTGTCAAAAAGAGTGAGGCTACTGTACATAGAGCAGCAACGTCTTCCTGTCTGAAGACTCCTGCCAGTGTTGGTAGATACACTTGGGTCAAACTGGATTTGGAAGCTGGATGGAAAGCATCACTCATTCTTTTGCTGCAATCACTTCTGCATCGTCCTCCCTTGGATTCCTTGGGAAATAAACTAAGCTCATCTCATTTTCCGGGACAATATGTGTTTTGATGAGTTTAAGTTTGAGGGAGGGCAGTTAACATTAATCTTGTTTGGGATAGATTTCATTTTCATTGTTTTTTGCTGCATGACCATGGCTAAAAGATGCAGTGCACGCTTATGGGTGAGTAAGGAACACTATTGCAACGGCAATGCACACTTTATTTCAATGGGAAGCTACAGGCATGTTTCCTTACTTTGCTTTTTTGGGCATATTTATTACTGCAGTTCATAATTGTTTTTACTAAGACGAAATGAAGTCGTCGTTTTGAATATAGATTCCCTGTTTCGCTATACTTCCAAACATATAGGAATTAGTTCCAAACTGGTTTGTTGGCTTACAGAGCAAAATGATTACTGTGTGGTACAGTGAACATATACTATCAGAAACAATATCTTTGTGATCTTTCTTTCTGTGTGAAAGAAAGGTCTTTTATCTTGGAAATTTATTGTCATCCAATGTAGTGGTAGCACTTGGATTGTTTTTAAAAAAAGTTAATTTAGGCTGCAATTTAGGGCTGCTGAGACTGCATGGCAGACTTAAAGTGTAATCCATTCTTTCTTTAAGTAGCACTCTTTGTTGTGTCTGGCCCTGTAGTTTTGCTATTTTGAAGCTGCTGTGGGGATCCTCCCATCACCCGAGAACTGTGAAGTCGCGTGACCATAGGCCACAAGGGAGCACTGAGGATCTACCTGAATTACCCTGTAAACTGAAGTGGGCACAATGGGTGCATTGCTCCATCAATAAGACCCTGACTGAGAGCATCAGAGCCCACCCCCCCTACTTCATTGGGGACTTCAGAAAGTACAGGAAGAGTTCTGTAACTCCTCTGACCTCTGCTGGAGCCTGCTGCATAAGCTCAGACAAGAGCCCAAGTGCAAGGTGCTGCCACCCCTAACGCGTGCAGCTGACTCTTTGAACAAGACTGAATATTTTGGAATGTCCATGGATCGGGCACCCGCTGAGTTGTAGCAAGCTTCCTAGCTGCTGGAGCTGGTTTTAGCCCTTTCGGACACCACCCTTGAGGACTCGCTACTAGGGGCGAATCAGCACCAAAACACTTTTAAATATTTTGCTAGGAGTTGAAGTGAACTCTTGAGTTAAGGCCTACTTGTGAGCATTCCCTGGATGCAGGTACCAGTGAATGGGTAATAACCCCTTCTACATTAGGTAGAGCGCGTGGAATAGGGATTTTCTGGTGAAAAACAAGAGCCCCAAACTGAAGGCGAAATGTCTTATTGTTTACATACGTTGTAATACTGCTTTGCCTGCATAGAGTTAGAAATAAAATACTTATTTTTATTAAATAATAAGTGTGTGACAGGACATTGATTTTTAGGTAAGAGTCATGTTCACTAACGTGCATTCACACTTCCCCTATCCTTCACCCTGCCCTTCCTCCAGAAAGCAGTCTATCACACCATGAGTGACTCCAAATCTGATATCCCCACAACACAGGCCATGAGAATGACTAGAGCTTCACTCCTGGATGTCAGCCACTGTGGCATGTGTTTTAAAAGGTTACCCCAGGTCTCAGCCACACTGTTTAGGAGTCTCTTATGTCCCTCCTGAGACATGCCCAGGCCCTTTTCCAGAGACCCCTCTGTGAATCAAAGGGCACCATTTGAAGTGTGCTAGAGACTCTGGATCTCCTTACTCCAGTGTGTGTCCCACACAGCTTTCAGGAATGCAGCAATCCACAAATTTGTCTGGGGAGTCCTCCATCATGCTCCTTCAGTTAGCCTGCGGTGTACAATTTACAACCACACACCTAGCACACACATACAACATACTCGCACTGCACAGCACTACATATTAACTTGATTTAGACCAAGGTTGAGTTAAGCACAAAGCAGCAAAACTTTACATAATTGAGCCAGTAGATCTTACTCCAGTGACACAGGTAAAAAGGCCTGTTTACATGTACTGACCACCACACACTATGCTGCCATCACCACACTTGTGCTTTTTAACTCCTGGCAAAAGCAGAAGCCTTTTACCACTATGAAGGCAGTGCATTTGGCCCCTCCCCCGGTCCATCAAGACCTCAATCTGATAGACAGGCCTGTATCATGGCACACATGCATAATCCATGTGTGCCATAAAATATCAGCACCATGGGTCCAGACATCATTGCAGCTGGGGCATTTCGGGCAGGGGTGTACGTCCATCATCAAGGGAGGGACTTTTCCATCACAACAAAAGTAGTGCACATGAGGTGCTCAAGTAAAGTTGGTTTTGTAATGTTTGGATAGCCACTATGGCAACATGCTTCAAGATGGCTTGTTGAGTGGTACAGTCTATTAAACTGCACAGCAGTAAATGTTCCTTTGTCTCTCATCTCCAGGTTATTCCAAGTCTACTGTATTTACCTTGATTGTCAGTCTGAAAGCATGCCATATTCTCAACTTGTTTGACTCTTATTGGGAGTAAAATATTGTATGTTTTATTGGTCACGCTCTTCCATGGGAGAAGAGAGGCCCTCCTGTCTGGTTTAGAAGAAGGTGATTTATTTGGAATAATAATGTCTAGTTGCTAGAAAAGGCAAATGCAAAGCAATTAATGTGGATAAATGGGAGGTATGATATGGTAGTTCTGACCATCTGAGCCCCCTGGATTTTTAGCTTTTTGGTCACCTTGAAATGTGAGAGAGTCTCATCAGCTGGGACTCACCCAGGGTAAACTCATGGTAAAATAAACAACATATGTTTTCCACCAGTGTCTGCCTTGTGAGATAAGGCCACTGTGCGGCAACCAGAATAAGGGGCACTGGACTGGTTACATGTCGACACATGTGCACATGTGTTTTCCCCCTATGTAAGGGCTGTGTCCAGATAGAATGGTGTAAAAGGGACTATGCAGAGTTGGGTGGTGACATGGAAAAGTCCTTATAATATGGGTGTACACATGTAAGGGATAGTCAGTGTCCTTTACTGTTTCACAGTAGGAACACTCCATTATACTCCTATGGAAAAGGAGAACACACGGTGTAATTTCAGTTCTCCAGACAGGTACAAAAGTACTCTGTAAGTTGTGTAAAATGATCCATTCTGCTATGTCCACAGGTATATCATTACTGCTTATGTGTCATCCAGAAATGTCATATTCCTTTGACTCAGCCCAGAACCAAAACCCAGACCTGCCAGGCTGGATTAATTTCCTTCCTACCCAAGCCGTAGCATCAGAGGCCTAGCCTTCACAGCAAGCTTTCCCCAAGGGTGGAGGTCTTCTGTTGAGGATGGATAGATGGGGTGAAACTGCAGGACATCAATCAGCAGCTGTCACCCTGTGCCAGGCACCAGAAAATGGGGGAAGTGGGCTCTTCACAGACCATTTGGCATTGAACTCCTGGACGATGCCATCTAGAGGTATCCCAGAGGCCTGTACAGGAAGGAGGGATCAGGGGCAGAGAGGTAATGCTGCACTGCAGGATCGGGCAGAAGTGAATTCCTGCCAGTACCCCTTTTTAAAAGGTTTTGCACAGGAAGAGGAGCTCTCTTTGGGATGTGCTCTTGCTGAGGAAGACTGGTACTGGAGGCTAACACCATAGGCGGTTGAAGGAGAAACCCCCTGACTGCCCCCAGGACCCTCTGGACTGTGCCTCTGAGGGAGTCCAGTAGCTGTGAGGGAAGTCCTGAGTTTTTGTACAAAGAGAGAATCCCCGAAGAGGAAACCAGATGAAAGGCTAACACAGGGAGCCTTTGAAACCTGCTTCATGCTGAGTACATTCTCTGGGAAGTCAGGAGGCAGAAGAAGCCTGCTCCCAGTGGCCAGGATTGGGCACCAGGATTGAAAAGAGGACAAGATAGGTCATTTCGGCCGAACAGGGGCTGAAATTGCCCCTCCCCCCACAAGGTAGGTGACCTTTGTCCTTGACCGGACTGATGACGAAGTGAGTGGGGCTCCTCTGCCGGTCCCAGGGCTGCTCCCAGGGGGAAGATAAAGCCGGGGAGTGCCATCACACTCCCTGAGTAGTGGCGGATGTCGGGGAGCATGCACAACTTGTGATGGGCCCATGATCCCATCCCAAAACCGGTCCCAGGATGCTTGTTTCCGGCCCATGGAAGACATGGCTTGGCAGTTCGGGCTGGACTGTTCCCATGAAGAACAGGGTTAAGACTGATTAGCATATAGCTGTGTCTAAACTGGGGTGGCGAAGTGAGTTAAAGAACGATGATGGATTTAACCCAGATCTGTGACTGGGGGTGAGTGTCTGAAAAGTTTCAGCGCTCCATCCATCATCTCCTTGTGTTTGCTTTGTTGTCCCTAAGGTAGGTTTCTACTCATAGAGCCCAGGATATCCTGAGTCTCATCCCGAAGTACATCATGCTCATCAGACTCTTTTCAACACTCTCCAGCAAACATCTGTCAAAGTCTAAACTGAATTAAGTAGGAGATATTCTTTCACTGAGGTGAGAAAGACAGTGTAGCAACAGCTACTCATGGGTATCAGTGGATTTGATCATGGTCCCTGCTCGGGTGAGGTGAGGGCTTGGTTTGCACTATGGAGGTTTTAAACAAATGAACATCTACTGTTTTGATACTTAGTCAAAGAGGATGTTAACTGCTACCAGGGCACAGCTATTGCTAAAGGTTAGGATTGCATCACTTCTCTACATATAGGGATTTAGGAGAGCAAGTTGCCGGGGTAGTTTTCACCATCATGGGATAAGAGTGGATCTCTTATAAGGGTTTCCACAACTCAAATTTCAAGCACCGAAACGCGTCGACATAAGGACTTCATGTGATATTTATTGTAATTCTTTTAAAAAGTATGATGTTGATATAAATTTTGATGTTTTTATAAAATTTGTACAACACATGTACATGCAAACTAATTGTTTCATTATGTTGTGAAATGCGCAAGTTCAAAATATTAACTATAGATTGTGCCTAACTGTATATTGTACAATTTTAATCAAATGTTTTCCTACTAATAAATATGAGTATAAAGAGGAATCTATAGTGCCTTTGGATTATATATTTTTTCTACATGTCCTGTCAAAAGTTTTATGATTATCTGCAAAGTATTTAAATCTGTCAAACAGTTAATTGAACAACACAGAAAGGACCCTCTCTTTGTTTTGTCAAGGAGACAATAACAGTATCAAATTAATTTTTACTATGTTCATGAACAATAAAAAAACATCCTTCATTTCTACAAGTCCCTTTTTCAATTTTCCATAAACATATATTTTGGCAGTGATGTAGCTTATAACTATAGATAAATACTTCACACACAAATATCCATTCACTAGAAGATCCTTAATTGAAGTAATAAATGAAGCCTGGATAGGCCAGCCTGGAAAATGACCTTGTATAGCATAAACCCCATCCTTATCCAACGTATTGAAATACCTCACTTAACCAGTCATAAGCACAGTCAGCTTTTTGAATCATGATGCCAGCATTATGCGGAGTACATTCAGCATCATTCCTGATACCAAATAAATACCAACAAAAAGCCATACACACATCTAGCTAGACAAATTAATACAAGGTAATGCAAAAGGGAATTCTATTGATCCTGCAATTGCTTCCATTATTTATATGGTTTTTAGGTGCAGCACTATCATTAACCTAGACTAGAAAATCCACTCTGATCATTCATGCATGACTCCAGAAAGTTTACCACTCAGGTAACGCACTAGAATTCAACATTCTTCCAACTATGCAATCACTGCACTTCACTGTAGTGTGCTACCCATCCATTAAACAGCAGGATTATGTATGGCTGTGCAAACACTGAAATACTATACTATTTCCCGCTATATGTCCAAAATAAACATGACATACCATGGCCCTCCACTGCATCTACTCACTTACTACCAGTAGCTGGCTCTGATTGTCCTGTACCAAAGGAGAGAATAAGAAGGCACTGATGAATAAATCCTGAAGAAAGTTTCAGTCACACAAATCTGCTAATTTTGTAACCTGACAGTAGTTTGTTGGGCAAGCAGTCCTGTATCTTACTTCCTACAGCCCATTTTACTTTTGATCCATCATACAGCAGAGGCAGGCCTTATCCTCACCGTCTAGCAATTATAACAACTTAATGGATAAGGATATAGTGGCTGAGTTGTGTCTTTTTTACCTGCTATCCTTGTGTTTTTTTTCTCTTCGAAGTGGTTAAAACTTTAATTGACAGTCATTATCTTCCCTTTGAAACTATAGAATATCTGCATGACTGAAACCCCTCTTTCATCAACTTCGGAGTGTATGTTTTTCATGGGTTGTGTAGAAAACAATCCCTGCACATGTAGTAAGCATGGTGTTCAAAAAGGTCACTTCATATTCTGATATATTTTCATTGCTGCTTGTGTTTGCTTTCTGGACTTCTTTGATGAACAGTCACATCTTAGGTCAATCCCTAATAGATTGGCTGGGTCAGGATCAATCATATAATGTCAGTCTTCTATGTGAAAGAGCGTTACATGTGGAGAAGGGTCAGTCATTGTTAATGTCAGTGCACCAAGTTTTAAATGAGTAACGGTATAACTTAAGAAAAACGTCTCAGTGGCACTCCACAATGGGTGCCACACTGTCAATACTATAAGTTGCAAGCAGTCTTCGAAAAATAAGGGATGCATAAAAGAGGCAGAATTTGGAGCAAACATACATGATTTCAATGAGTACTATATCAAGTAAAATGCATGTATTTTTGGAAAACAAAAAGGGAAACATTTGATCAATATTACAATAAGCAATATTTATTTATTTATTTATTTATTTACTGATTTGTATTGCACAGCAAATCATCCCCAAGGGGCTCTCTCGGCGTCTGAGAAGTATTCATCTAATGAGCAGAAGGATCTTAGAACAGCCAGGTCTTAAGCAACTTTTAAAATCGGGACAGGTTGGAGCATGCACAGATCTCATCAGGCTGTTCCAATGAACGGGGGCTAGATGAGAAAAAGCCAAACCTCCCATTTTGGCTTTCCTAATTCTCTGGTTGCACAGGAGCTTGTGCTTGCTAGATCTCAGCTGACGCACAGGTGGATCAAATTTTAGTTTCTTCTTAAAATAAGAAGGGCCCGTCCCCTGGAGCGATTTCAAAACAGTGCATAGAATCTTAAAGATTGCTAGTTTATTTATTTATTTTATTTATTTATAAAGGTTTATATAGCGCAATCTAGATCCTATAGGATATCAGAGCGCTTTACGTTAGGAAGGGAAGGAAGGACAATAATGCAAGTACATCAACAGGTAGAGATAAAACAAGCATGATCACAGATTACACAACAAATGCCACAAGGAGGTCATATTAAACCATTGTACAAGGGTAGCAAAGGAGGGGCATAATATGTCATAAAGAAACGCAGTAGAAAATATGGTACAATGGGAGTAGGAACAAAATCATCGGGAGGGGAGCCTAGCCCACTTATGGAAGGAATTTTTTTATAAGGAATCTTTTGACTTCAAATTTGAACAATGTTATTACGGAGATTCTGCATGGTAGAGAGTTCCATATCTTTGCGGCAGCGCCAGCGAAGGCTCTTTGACAAGGTCTCTTTTTGCTCAGGATAAGTGGTTTCAGGAGGAAAGTAGTGGCACTTCTTGAGGCTCTTACACCACAGGATAGTTCGAGCTTTTGCGCCAGATACCTGGGAGTATTGAAGTGGATGGCTTTGTGCATCATAACAGCAATCTTTAACTGAATTCGTGCTTCGCAGGGGAGACAATTTAGTGACTTTAGCACCTGCGATAAGTGCATATTGCATTTGGAGCATGTCACCAGTCTAGCAGCAGCATTCAGAGATGCCCTTAGTGGCGCCAGGGTGTATTTGGGAAGGCCATAGAGGGTGGCGCTTCCATAATCTAGCCTCGGTAGGACAAACGCTTGGACCACCTGCTTGAAATCCTTCAGTAGAAGGAAAGGTTTGATGTTTCTGAGTGTCCTCATCAAGTGGTTTGCACCCTTACAAATAGTGCTGATATGATTTTTCACATTAAGGTGCTTGTCCATGGTGACTTCTAGGGATTTGGCTGAGTCTACGATGAGAGGAGTTAGGTTGAAAGCAGTAAGGTGACTCAGCCAGAGGTCCAGCTTGGGGATGTGGTTCGGAGAGGAGATGAGCAGGAATTCAGTTTTGGAGGTGTTAAGCAGGTGATAGTTCTCAGTTAACCAGTTTTGAGTAGACGTTAGGGTAGTGTGGAGTGAGATGATGTTTTTTGGGGATGCAATTTTCAAATAGAGTTGCATGTCGTCAGCATACACGTGGAAAAGAATACCCGTGGAGTTTAGTGAGTTAGCTAATGGTTGAAGAGGATAGGAGATACGGCAGATCCTTGGGGGACCCCCATGAGAACTGAGAATGGCTGAGAGAGAGAGTGGTTAGCCTTGACTCTTTGAGATCTGTGGTGGAGGAAGGACAAGAACCATTGTAGCACCTGATCACAAAAACGTATCCTGTTCTGCAGAATGGATAGGAGGTTCTCATGATTTACCGTGTCAAAAGCGGAGGAAAGGTCAAGGAGGATCAGGAGGCAGGATTTGTTTTGATCGAGCATTTTTAAAATGTCATCCATAACATGGGTGAGAGCCGATCCAGTGCTATGCCCCTTCCGAAAACCGGATTGATGCTGGTCTAGGAGTTGGTAGTTCTCGATGTGGGCACAAAGTTGGGATTGAACACATTTTTCAAGGAGTTTTCCTAGGGTGGGGATGTTGGAGATAGGTCGGAAATTATTGAGATCAATCTTGTCAGCGTTAGGTTTTTTTAGTATCGGAGATACCTGAGCTGCTTTTAGGCTGTCGGGATCGTGCCTTGAGATAGAGACGCATTTACAATCCTTGTCCAGGTGGTGATGAGTGCATTCTTGATTTCCTTGAAGATGGCCGTGGGTACCGGGTCACTGAAGTGGTTACATGGGTTAATATTCAGGAGGATCTTTTTGATGTCTTGTTCACTAAATAGCGTAAATGAGCCCCAAGACGCATTGTTCTTTGCATTCTGGGGGTAGAGTTGAGCTTTACTAAGAGGTCAAAGGGTGATGCTGACCTGGAGGAGAGCAGTAAGGCCTTCTTAGAGGCGAGGTCGGTGGAGATCAGCTTTGATTTCTCAATGAAGAAAGAAGCAAACTTGTCGCAAGAGGGTGGGCTACCTAAAGGTTCAGAGAAGTTTGGACCTACGACTGATTGCTGTTTGACCAATTCGAAAAGTTTCTTGGGACAATTTGCCGCTTGATCAAATTGGTATCTGAAGTAGTTAGCCTTGGCGCTCTTGATTTGTTTGTAGTAGAGGTTCCTAGCCTCTCTTAGGAGTTTAAGTTGGTCCGAGGAGGGATTTATTCTCCAGGAACGTTCAACTGCCCTAAGGTTGCGACGTTCCGTGTTCAAGTTTACATTATACCAAGGTTTGGAAATTTTTGTTGAAGTATTTTTATGTTGGATTGGAGCGATGTCATCCATGAAGTTGGAGATGGTTGAATTTTAGGAGTCAGTGAGATGGCCGCCGAATAGGAGCTCTCCCAACGAGCTCCTGGGTTAGGGGATACCTAATCGGTATTTATCCCCTGGTTTACTCATCCATCCGACCCCCGTGTTATCGTCTTCAACTACTGCCTGACTTCAACTACTGACTGATGAAAATTACAAGAAAATACCTTTCAAGTGGCGTACCTCTCTACTTTTCCGACTCTCCAGGTACCCGACTGGCCCGCGCTGTGCCCTCCTCTCTGCTTGGCTCCTGGATCCCGCCAGTTGTCCCCTGCGCCGGGGCTGCCCGAGTTCTCTGACGGAAATCTGCTTTCCCCTGGTGCAAGGAGTGGGCCCAAATCTGGCTGCATCTGAAAGCACTGTCCCCTCCTTGCTGCTCATTTCTGGGATCACACCAGCTGACCTCCGGTGCCGAGAGCTCTGGAGTTTCGCCCTTGTTGCCTCGCAGCTCCTCACCAAGGTCACGACTGCCGATGCCGTCCTGTGGTTCATCAGACAGCGTTCTTGCTGTCGAAAACGGGATCACCGAGACCTCAACCTCTGAACTGGAGGCACGGCTTGGACCCAGCCGGTCCTGCGTGCTTTTCCGGTGATCCGACGCCCTCCCCTGACTCCCTTCTGGTGTCCAATCGGTGGGGGCCTTCTCCGATGTCTGGATGCTACTCACCAGGCTGCCTTTGGTGCCGTCCACGAGAGGCAGGTCTGCTGGTGTTCACGGCGGCCATATTCTAAGATGGCCGCCCCTTTTGAGACGGAGACGCTGATCAGGAGCCGGTGAGTGCCTCTCCGAATTTAGGGGAATTCCGGATGCTGCTCGCCAGGCTATGGTATTACTGTCCATGTGAGGCAGAAAGTTTATTGGTGCTCCCGTCTAGGAGAGTCAGGCAGTTTTTACTGGTGCTTCCAGCGGCCTGATCCTTAGATGAGCGGTGATACTCCTGATGCGATTTGCAGGATCGCACTGCCCTCCTTCCGGTCCATGACCCCAGAGTCAGAGCTGCTTCCTAGCTGATCTCTACTCTAACAGGCCTGATTCCTCTAACACGCTTCGCCCTCGCCGACTACCTGCGCATATCTCGATCGAGGCCACCAGCTGAACACACTCTCCATCCCAGCTTACTCCGGGGTTTCCACAGAAACTCCACTGCCCCCATGATGGTAAATACTGTGCTCTTTCACGATCTGACCTCGCTGAGCGCCAAATGATCGGTGAGTCCCAGCGGAGTTGTGTTGATTCCATGGTACATCTGCATCAGTCGTTCTCTTCTTCCTTTTCGAGCGTGTATTGGTCCGACAAGGTCCACAGCCCACTACTGGACCTCAAGATTGCACTCAAGACCATAGCAACTCTCCGACTGAATGCTTTTGTCATGGGCAATTGGATTCTGGTCAGTGGGACGGTGTTGGTGATGCCGCTGTAAGTGAACTGTAAGTGACTTTTTGGTCAACCTGTCCCGGTTGTGCAAACTTAATTGAGCGCACTTTGCAGAATTGCTTTCCACCGATCTGCAAGGAACTTGGGAGGTGCCGTTTTCATTATTCTCTTGTCGGTACTTCCTTACAGAGACTGACTATGACAGAAATCTGGAGGGAATTCCCTTCGATGTATGCCAATGTATCTGATGTATCTATAAATGCCATGTACCTATTTATTATAAATCTTATTTGACCCCATTGCTAAACTTGTTTTATACATGCGTTTCGCGTCTCCCTTTCTATAATAATCCTCTTCCTTGTATTCCCCTTTTCCAATTCTGACTTTTCTCACCCTCGCAAGTTATGCTCTTGTATGACCCTCTCTTCCGGTATTCCTTCTCAAATTTTTGTTATCTCTTGTGATGTATTCCTATAGGTTCTGTATCGATCCCCCTATTCCTGACCCTATTCTGGTTAACAAACTAACAAGTTAACTAGCAGCCATCCCATGAGGCAGAAAACCCCCATGATGCAGGAACCGTTATCTGATAAAGCCACACTACGGCACAGGAACGTGTTATCTGATTAGGTCATAACACTTGCCATCTAATTAGACAAGCGATATTCCTCCAGCCCCTGATAAGGCATACAGAGTTCTCAAAACAAATCAAACCTATGACAACCTGGGAAAAAACCCTGCGGCCATTGTTTTGATTTCACCGAGAACTTCAGCAAAAGAATGTGCTAACGACCTGGTCGTATGACATCCTTATTGACGTATCTATGTCCATCCTTACGTCAATCTCGGCACCTTAAAGGTATAAATATGACCGATATTGCCCTATGCAAAGACACGCGGTGGTGACGAGATCGGAGCAGCCAGACTTGCCGAAGCCCAGAGCAGAGCAGACCCCGCTGGCGCAGCCCCGCCTTCCTGACGCGCTGAGAACGAGAAGCTGCCTTTTCTCCTGCCGAGAAATCCAGCTCCGGCGCTTCCGGGTAGCCCTCGCAGGCAGCCTGGAATATCGAGGCCAGAGACGAGAGATACATTCCCTCATCCATCCTAGACTCCAGGTACAGAACTGAATAACCCCTCACAGAGAATTCTTTAGTCAGTCACTTGGCAAAACAAACTTAACTTAAACTGTAACTTTCTATTCCCGCCCACGCATTAGACTTAGGTCAGGTACACGGGGTAGGCGTAGTTAGAAACACCAGTTGAGTACGAGTAGTCAAATGTATATGTGTATGTAATATATCTTATTCATTTTAAACCTTCATATGGCTTAGAAACCATATCAATGTTTTTACTGTATTATTTTATACTTCTGCTTTTAATGTATGCACTTTACTTAACCATAAGTATTGCAATAATATCGATCCATTTCTCTTGTATGAGAAAAGAGACTGATCAATAAATAACATCTTTTATTGAACACGCCCGTCTCTTCCTTTTCTCTACAATCTGATGAGACTAAGAATGCACGTACTGACTGAGTAAAATAAATTGCCTTTTGTTCACATGACTCTCGAGATACACTCTTGATTAGGGGAGAGAAAAGTTGTCATGTTCTATGGTTGTCAGAAACTAAATCCCTTCTTGTCTATCCAGGGAGGTTCAACTCCTCCTTGCCTATTCGAGAAAGTTTCTAGTGAACTCTGAGCTAGCTGGCAAACCCAAAACTTTAAGTCTAATATCGACAGTAGTAGACCTAGTTAACGTCTGGTCTAGGCCTATACTATTGAAGGTATTATTCCAATGCGCAGAGCCTATTGGGATAATAGGAACTACACTACATGGCGCCCAACGCGTTTGGAAGGGTGATAAAACTAACGTAAGACATTTAGAGAAACTCAGTCGTGCTTTCTCACTCAGACCCCTTTTCCCATAATACTCCAAAGACGTCTGGAGTGGGTGAAAGGTAATATCCGCCAAACCTCGCAGGAGGAAACTCCTATGTATGGTACTTGGTTTAGTCAACGTTGAAGGATAAACCGTTCCAAAATATTGTGCATCTAATCTTTGTTTCCATAGGAAACCTGATCTGCAAACAAACAAAGTAACCATCCTGTCGGTAAAATGGTAGACAGTGATGATGAAAGAGAGACAGTTAGGATAGCAACTGAACTCGCAGCAGCTGATACTGCACTGCAAGAAACAGACCCGGATATAATACTCATCCCGGTCATCAAAAGGAAATCTATAACCTTAAAACTTATAGAAAATGGACTGACACCTAGAGGTGACACAGTCATATTCGTGATTGAGGCACACGAATATCGGCAGACAGAGGTATACTATTCATGGATACATTTTCCAGCAGCAAATGCTGTAACAAAGTACTTCCACTATTACAAAACAGAGGAACCTCCTAATGAGTACACTCCTTTCGAGGAGGTGGAAGTACCACTTAAATTTCAAGAGCATCTGCTCTTATTTAATGGCGCCCTAAAACATAATAATCACATCACCAGGCTCGGTCCTTTAGGTAGACCAGGAGCAACGTGGCCGGTCCTAGCCGGATACACACCACATCCAGACATCGAAAGAATGCCTGCACCAGAGCTTTTAACACAGCTAAAACAATTAATAAAATTACATAGACAATTAGTCCAATATGTGATGCGGACTTCAACAATTCAGCCAGCAATTAAAATTCCACAGCTGACCCCTCACCAGGGGAACACAAATAAAATTACACCACAGAACATACAATCCTGCCTAGGTAAAGTACCAGCTAAACGGGAACAAATACCATTCTGGTTAGCACAAAAAATCACCCAAATAGAGGCTGTGTTTCCAGACACCACCCCGTTAGAAAAACACAGAATTCTGACTATCTGCCTTCCAATGGGAATCGCACCACACGTGGAGGACTGTGACACTTGGGGTACAGTCTTTGCTTCCATTTACACAAAAACGCACGGTGTTCCATCCATTTCGGTAATACCAGATGTGCTAAAACAAATTCAAGATGAATATGGTCCAGAACCCGTTTTAACTCTTGGTATGAAATTACTGAAAGACTTCAAGCAGGTCTCGGCTATATTATTAGCCAACATAAAGGGAGAAGCAGCGAACGTGGCGATCCGCCAGAGGCTAAAAGAGACAGATATAGCAGACCAACCAGCTGAAATTGCTAGAATAATAGAAAAATCCTATGAGGAACTAGGTAGAGATAGTTTAGGTGGAATACCAGTAAAACCACAACTGATTGAAAGTCCTGAAAAAATATTTTTTAATAATAATTCAACATCACAAAAAAAGAGCTGGGATGGAAACAAACAATCCAATCCTAAAGAAAAGAAATTCCAGTCCAGAGGAAGGTCTCCTAGGCGAAGAGAAAAATCTCCGAACCAAAGACACAGGTCACCCCAGAGTGACCCCTCTGGGAAAAGATATAACCTTAGAAATAGGGATAATATAAAGAAGCCTGATAGATATCAAGACATTGATACACGTCCCTCTCAATCTTTTCAGACTTCCTCGCAGAAATCGGAAAGAAGAGGACGATCAGAACAAAGAGAAGAGCACGCCAAGTCCAAAGACAAGGAACCTGCTCAGCTAAAAAAGAAATTACAATTTCCAAAAAAGAAGGTAGCCAGTATCAAGGTAGTTAACAATGCCGAGAATACTGAGGACACAACTGAAAAACGGAGAATGGGCTCAGACAATGCTAGACAGCGCAGCAGAAGTGAGCATAGCTCGCAAAGTCCTTATGAATCTTCTGGAGACAGTGGACACGAATGAATATCTTCAAGTGGAAACAGCAGACACCAGAGTTAGCAAACCTCATAAAATATATGAAATAACTTTACGTATAGAAGGGGATAAGACTAGAAAAATAAGGGGACTATTTTGGGATAATCTCTCCAAGGGCTATGACATCCTTCTAGCTGAAAAAGACTGGCCACCAGAGTTTGTCAGGGAGTGCCCTCATGGCGGAGAAATAATTATGCCTGCCTTCTCAAATCATATCCCAATTCATAAAAAATATACACTTGCCAGAAAGTGGGCAGTAGCTCAAGCTCCAGCTTTATATAAAAATCATGTAGGATGGGATGAGGACTCTCCTCCTCACAAAATCCAGTTAAAATCACAACCTACTGCACAGAGACAGTACCCAATTAAGCAAGAAGCAAAAAAACAGGTAAAAGAAATCCTAGATCAGCTAGAATACCAGGGGGTGATTGAAACTTGCACCTCACAAATGAACAACCCTTTGTTTCCGGTCTCCAAACCAGACAATTCATATCGTCTAGTTTTGGATTACCGACACCTTAACTCATGTTGCAAAACATTTGCAGTACAAAACTCGAATAGTGCTGCACTAATGAATAACATAGTGCGCAAAAAATACAAAACAACATTAGACATCTCTAATGGATTCTTTTGTCAAAACATAGCACCAGAGAGCAGATATTTGTCTGCATTCTCAATAAATGGCACTCAAAAACAATTCTGTCGGTTAGCCCAGAGGTACAAGAACAGCCCGGGAGTATTCTCAGCGAGAGTAACAGAATTACTACAAACATATGACGACGAAGCATTATCATATGTCGACGACATATACTTAACAGATGATGACTTGGAGACTCACTTGAAGAGAGTGAACAACATAATACTTGGGTTCGCAGCAGAGGGTTACAAATTCAACTTTAAAAAATCCAGAATTGCCCATCTGACAGTCCTGTTCTTAGGATATGAATTATCAAGTGAAGGCAAAAGCCTGGCCGACAATTTTCTAGAGAAATGTGCCGTACTCCAAGCACCTAGAACACTAAAAAACCTACAGTCAATTCTAGGCTTCCTAAATTTCGGAAGAACATACATTGCAAATTACGCAGAAAGGGTCAAACCCCTTTATGATCTAATAAAACCAGATTTTAAAAGAACAAATTGGACTCAAATACACACAGAAATTCTGAGATCCTTACAAACAGACATGCTAATTAAAACAAAATTAGAAACACGTGATAACACACGCAATCTTGTGATTCGAGTCATCCCAGGAAGATGCGGATTCACATACCTGACCTCTAATGAGGGAGAAAAGTTACCAATTGCATTCAAATCACACTTGTACACAGAAGCTGAACAGAAATTCAGCATTAAAGAAAAAATTGTTCATGCAGTTCAAACCGCAATAGCTAGAGAAAAAGATCAAGCGGACGGTAGACGTATCACAGTCAGAACAGCAGAATCAGCCTTTGAGGCATTAACAACACCGTGTAATTTACCAACAACAACATTGGATCCGGAATGGATATAATGGGTGAATTCCATTACAACGGACAAAGTATACTACTACTTTGATCCAGAAGTAGAGGAACTAAAAAATCTGGAATATGAAAGAACATTCCCTCTGCCAATCGACATTCTGCCCTTAAGACAATACGCTTGTGTAATCTATACAGACGGACATGCTCAACCCTCCGTTTGGGGAGAACAAGCATACAACCCAACATGTGAGATTACAAAAGAAGTGTGGCGCGGAGGTAAACTAAGACCTCTATTAACAAAAACACACTCAGTAGAAACTAATTCAGAACAACAGACTGAAATAATAGCATTGAAAATGGCGCTAGATAATGCGGATCGCGAATTCCCGACACTTATAGTGTCCGATTCATATTACTGCGTCAAATCATATAACAAGGATTTGCAGACATGGATTCAAAACGGTTACAAAGATGACACAGGTGCAACAATAAAGCAAAAACTGCTTTGGGAACAAATAGCTCTTTTACAAAAAGAACTACTAAAGACTCACGTGACACACTCACTGAGTCATCAGCGTGATGGCGTTCACGTTGCAGGGAATTCATTGGCTGAGACAGCCACAGCGGTAGCAACTGAATCGGCTTCCGTAGTTCGAAAAAAGCGTACAGTGAAGTATATTGACGGTGAAACAATGCTGGCAGTAAAAACGTCATCAAAAGGTGACTGCTCAGCGCTACCGATCAACTATCCACTCAATTATACATACATAATCGATGCAAACTCCGTCCCTTTTGCTCGAATCCCTGGAGTGGGGGATAGAGTGATTCCAAACATGGACAGGAGAAACTTGTTAATCGCAGACGCACATATGGGCGAGGGTCTCAGACACCTCAAACTAAAAGATTCTCTGGAAGAATTACAATCAAGGTACTGGTGGCCAGGCATGAGCCTGCATCACACCGTGTTTGTCAAAAAGTGCCCCAACTGCAACAGGAATCGCAGTGGTGAGAGAAACGGTGTAATACCGTGTCGTTTCACTCCAGAAAAAATCAACAGTAAAAAGCAAGGCTTGCGATTAACATATACAGGCTAGTTTCCACTTATAATGTAGATCACCAGCCCTCGGCTGACGTCTGGACTGTTATACAAAGATTTGCGAGTCTAAATGGCATATACGCTAAGAGCATGCTACGTTTGACCATTGTTTTCACTCTAGCCCTCCAGCCTGAGGGGAAACATGGCCAAATGAGCATAGCACAGCGGGAATCTTCTCACTTCCTTCGTGAGGGATACGGGATGGTGTAAAGAAAAAACCAAGGCATAAAGCAATCTATAACGGAAAGGATATTAGGTTCGGGAGCTGGGTGGGTCAAACATCTAATAAGTGTCCAACGTAGTCTAAATAACCTGCCAAGAAATTCTCTGAAGGGATTCAGTCCGTACGAAATATTATTTGGAACCAGGATGTTAATCTCTGACCTTGACAGTCAGACTTCAGTGGTAAAGGAAAAAAGCTTTGATATCAAAGATCGTTTGGCTATTTTACAGGACTTAAACGAAACAAGAAAAGACCTGAGCAACATAAAGTTGAAACAGCAGCCAACAACCACTGAAGAACCACCACCTGTCCCAGCAAGACCTGTCTGGATTCCAAAAGTCGGGGATCTAGTCAGAGAAAAGATCGCGGTAAAGAAGGAATTTGGGCCTTCTTACAGAAAAGCAGTTCCTGTCTTGTCTGTCAACGGGACAAGATCAGTAGTACTACCGCCGCTTGCTGGTAAAAAGGAGAACCGAGTTGTATCCATCGACCTGGTAAAACCACAATCATGTGGCCGATAACAAACAGTAGGCCAAGTGGACTCCCGATAAGTAGTAGAACACCAAGATTTGCTACAAACACAGAGGTTCAATCTAAGAGGCTAATCACATTTGAAACGCCTACAGAACTACAACAAGGACTATGCAACAATGCAATGGAACTTAGACCTCTGAACACCCAAATAAAAACATTTAGCAGAGAGACACCAACCTATAATGAAGTAACAAACGACTATGCAAGAAACAGTAATCCTGAAGCAATTGGAACAATTGACAGAACTGCATCCGGCTACTTCATAAACTTCGATGATTCCTCTGAAGGCTTCACTGAATCAAAAACACAGCCATCATCAAAAACCTTTAAAGATAAAGCTAAAGAACTTTTGAAACAACTGAAAGAAACATATCTGATTTCTCCATGGATTGAATTTTGGGTGGGTTTTGGTGCATTTATCCTCATACTTTGGCTCATCATGATACTAACTTTGGGACGCTTCATTGAGGGAAAATATGCTAAAATGGACACAGCAAGTCAGAAAATCAACTTGATCCTCAAACCACACACATCTTCACAAGTCGAGAAAAGAGAACTTTCTTCAGTCAACTTCACAGCCAATCCTATACCGGGTGGGGTAGCATGGGACAACACTGACTACGAAATCCTGAAATATCCACACCAAATTAAAATCTCATTGAGTGACTTTGTAAAACCAAGCTCATTTGCTGATGATTGGGACTTTGAAAGTATAAATAATATGATGTCTGACTTAGTAATGTCTGCTAAATTTACCAAACATGATTATTTGCAGGGTTCGACAAATTATGATAGTATGTACTGTTATAACCACTATGGTAACCACTATGGTAACCATTTTCTACATAGATCTGCACAACCTAGAAATGTTTTAAATTATAATCAATGGGAACATTGTGCAACCCCTCCAAAAGGAAGCTCAAGAACCGTTTATGACAAATATTCATACTTTTCAGGTTTTAACATAAGTAATGCTGAAACATTTTATTTCAAATTGTCAAATAAGACAGGGAGGCAAGGGCATGGCCCAACTTGAAAATTACTTCTATTCGAATAGATACTTTAAGCAGAATGAAAACAGTGCTTCTTCAGACGCCGACAAGGCTCACGTCATCAAAAGAAACGTATGATCTCCTAGTCGCAAGGACGACTGCAGAGATACATTCTTTGTTATCGACTAATTCCCCCATACATTTCGCAGATATCCTGAATTAAATCTTAAATATTTCTGATACCAGTGGAGTCTCAAAAGTATTTAAGACAGTATTTTCGATGGCATTAACACCATTCAAAGCCATACTGGGTATTTTTCCAGATTTCGTCCATTCGATTTTTGGCGGACTTCCCCTCATTTTAGGACTAATTGCAGGAATCCTATTCTTGGTCCTTATATTTCATTATGGCAAACCATGTCACAGACAAAACACCTGCGACAAGGGAAGAAACAATCCTAGCCATTGGATACCGGGACCGGATATAAAAAATCCTGGGACTATCCCGGCTTAGAGACCTGAACATGACTTGGTTTCTTTCATTTCGACCAATGTGGCATCGATGTGTTTTACCTGTATTAAGGTGCCTGCTATGCGGAGAAGAATGCGTGTTAGACACCTGTCTGACGCTACAATCGGATGCGCCAATGGATGCAGAAACATTGTTGAGTCCAACAAAGGCTCATGCTTTGTGCTGCCCTCAACGGCTACCAATCCTGATGACGGCATTCGTGGAAGCTTCACCACTACGATTAGGGGGTAGTGAAGTTCAAAATGAAAGCAGCATCGATCAGGTACGACCTTCTGTCAGCAATCCAAATCAGAATGTCAATGGAGACAATCATGCGCACGAATGCATGGTTACACCTATTTCCGAGTTAGTGGAACTCTCCCAGGAAGCTGTTGACAACTTTTTCGAGAGTCTAAATGATATGATGTTCTCACCAGAGCAGAAATAGAGACCTTTGAGCAAGCTCGTACACGGCGTTCCCTGAATTTGGCCTTCAACTAGAAAAGCAAAATACCATGAACATTTTTCCCTCCAGTTCACGGACAGCAATTTTTTCAGCAGTCCCAAAATATTTTTGCATATTTTTCGGGACACTATCTTCTGCTTAAAGTAAGAACTATTCTTAGAGAACTAAGATTTCTACTTTTTAGATAGCTTATAGACATTAGCTGCCCGCTGGTATGTTCATAATTATTTTATTCTGTGATGGAATGGTCTCGAACTTTTTTCTGTATTAAGAGCCATTTCATGTGTAAATTCTCATATACCATTTAGCAATAATGTATACAAATGCGTGATTACTTTAGCATTATTTCACAGCTTGAGTGCATACAATACATGTAAATGCTTTTTTTCCGTATATTTGATAATTTCAAAATGCATTTATGTATTTTGGGGTGGTAAGGTATACACGATACTCTACCGTATGTTTTACTATGCATAGATTAGTAAATATGTCCATAGTTAGCGTGGAGTGGGTGTGATGTATTCCTATAGGTTCTGTATCGATCCCCCTATTCCTGACCCTATTCTGGTTAACAAACTAACAAGTTAACTAGCAGCCATCCCATGAGGCAGAAAACCCCCATGATGCAGGAACCGTTATCTGATAAAGCCACACTACGGCACAGGAACGTGTTATCTGACTAGGTCATAACGCTTGCCATCTAATTAGACAAGCGATATTCCTCCAGCCCCTGATAAGGCATACGGAGTTCTCAAAACAAATCAAACCTATGACAACCTGGGAAAAAACCCTGCCGCCATTGTTTTGATTTCACCGAGAACTTCAGCAAAAGAATGTGCTAACGGCCTGGTCGTATGACATCCTTATTGACGTATCTATGTCCATCCTTACGTCAATCTCGGCACCTTAAAGGTATAAATATTACCGATATTGCCCTATGCAAAGACACGCGGTGGTGACGAGATCGGAGCAGCCAGACTTGCCGAAGCCCAGAGCAGAGCAGACCCCGCTGGCGCAGCCCCGCCTTCCTGACGCGCTGAGAACGAGAAGCTGCCTTTTCTCCTGCCGAGAAATCCAGCTCCGGCACTTCCGGGTAGCCCTCGCAGGCAGCCTGGAATATCGAGGCCAGAGACGAGAGATACCATCCCTCATCCATCCTAGACTCCAGGTACAGAACTGAATAACCCCTCACAGAGAATTCTTTAGTCAGTCACTTGGCAAAACAAACTTAACTTAAACTGTAACTTTCTATTCCCGCCCACGCATTAGACTTAGGTCAGGTACACGGGGTAGGCGTAGTTAGAAACACCAGTTGAGTACGAGTAGTCAAATGTATAGGTGTATGTAATATATCTTATTCATTTTAAACCTTCATATGGCTTAGAAACCATATCAATGTTTTTACAGTATTATTTTATACTTCTGCTTTTAATGTATGCACTTTACTTAACCATAAGTATTGCAATAATATCGATCCATTTCTCTTGTATGAGAAAAGAGACTGATCAATAAATAACATCTTTTATTGAACACGCCCGTCTCTTCCTTTTCTCTACAATCTGATGAGACTAAGAATGCACGTACTGACTGAGTAAAATAAATTGCCTTTTGTACACACGACTCTCGAGATACACTCTTGATTAGGGGAGAGCAAAGTTGTCATGTTCTATGGTTGTCAGAAACTAAATCCCTTCTTGTCTATCCAGGGAGGTTCAACTCCTCCTTGCCTATTCGAGAAAGTTTCTAGTGAACTCTGAGCTAGCTGGCAAACCCAAAACTTTAAGTCTAATATCGACAGTAGTAGACCTAGTTAACGTCTGGTCTAGGCCTATACTATTGAAGGTATTATTCCAATGCGCAGAGCCTATTGGGATAATAGGAACTACACTACACTCTAATCACTAAATGTCCCTCCAACTCTTTCCATGTTTTTTACTCTGTTATTACTCTCTCATCCAATATCCCATCCCTTCTTATAATGTCTCTAATTTAGCTATTCCACCTCATCGCAAGCTTTATTGTTGTCTTCCCGATTGTTAATCTACTGGATTGCAAGTCTTTGCTGCAATGAGACTGATCTCCATTTTTACTGATTATTTATCTAATTGATTTGCTCAATATTGTTGATATAATTTGTTTATCTAATTTTACCTACTCTCACCTGCTTGTCTCCCCATTTCTCCCTACCTCACTCCCGCAACCCTCTCCACTCCCAACATGCCCCCCCACAGCAGTGACCATCACCACCTGGACCCTACTCTCTCCAAATATGGCCCCAACTCATGGACCATTCTCTACCCCCCACCCTCTCCAAACATGCAAAGAAAAATTTCAGACATAAACTCCTTATCCGGAACCCTGAAAAACTCATTGTTGACAACTACCTCAGCCTCACCTCCCCATTATAACCAATTCCAAACGCCCTTCCAAATGGAAAAGCATCTTCCTACAACACCTCCCAATCTCTAAGTCAACTATAATACCATATAGACTCAAATTATCCACCACTCCCTCCCCAGCCTTTCAGGATAATATTGATATCTCCGTTGTACATCGGACAGCGCTTCAGTGCGCATACGCCAGCGGGGGAACGC
Organism: Lissotriton helveticus; assembly: GCF_964261635.1. Taxonomy (NCBI): domain Eukaryota; kingdom Metazoa; phylum Chordata; class Amphibia; order Caudata; family Salamandridae; genus Lissotriton; species Lissotriton helveticus. The sequence continues at coordinate 1,687,479,205 of NC_136061.1, read as the reverse complement.
CTATTTAAGGCGAGTCCCCGGTCTCCCTCCCCCCTGACAAGGAGTGCACAGCGGACAGGAGCGTTTCGCGCTCGCTGGAAAGCTTCGATTTTAAATACCTTTTTTCTTCCTTTTAGGTTGTTTTAGACCCTCGTTTTCATCTTCCCCTCACTTGCACATAAATTGTGTCTTCACCGCCGTTTGGTGGGCTTGGTGCCTGGGGTGGGTCGGCCATCTTGGAGTGGGTTGAGGTGAGGTTGTACATCGGACAGCGCTTCAGTGCGCATGCGCCAGCGGGGGAACGCCTATTTAAGGCGAGTCCCCGGTCTCCCTCCCCCCTGACAAGGAGTGCACAGCGGACAGGAGCGTTTCGCGCTCGCTGGAAAGCTTCGATTTTAAATACCTTTTTTCTTCCTTTTAGGTTGTTTTAGACCCTCGTTTTCATCTTCCCCTCACTTGCACATAAATTGTGTCTTCACCGCCGTTTGGCGGGCTTGGTGCCTGGGGTGGGTCGGCCATCTTGGAGTGGGTTGAGGTGAGGTTGTACATCGGACAGCGCTTCAGTGCGCATGCGCCAGCGGGGGAACGCCTATTTAATGCTCCTCCCCTAGCGTAGCGGGATCGCGTAGCGGGCGTGTCTTCGCGTGGCCGGAGTCGTGCCAGAGTCCTGCCCGTCTGCGCCCGTCCGCGCAAGGGACGCGCGGGAAGCCGGGCAGTGGCTAGCATTACAACTTAGTGTCACTATGTTGACATATTCTAGGGAGAGCCTGTTTTCCATCGGTCAGGTGAGTCTTAGTTGTACCCTCCCGCCTGTACATCCGCTACGAGGTCCTTACCACTGCCCTTGCAATGGTTGGGCCCTTGGCCCTCCGAGGCCCCTCCCTCGGAATAACTTTTCAGATGTTCGCCGCATTAGAGATTTCCCTTCTTCTTTGCGGATTCTGAACCTGAATGTCAGGTCAGCTCTGAAACATCATCAGAACATCCATGACCTCATTGAGGAGGAAGCCCCGGATATATTTGCCATTACTGAAACCTGGCTCCAGGAAGCGGATACTGCTATTTCCAATCTAGCTTGCCCCCCTGGCTATTCTATGTACACCTTGAATAGATCGTCCAGAGGTGGGGGTATAGCTCTTATAGTTAGGTCCAGCTTTTCCTGTGTGTGGAGTGCTCTCAATATCTCCGGGTGTGAAAGTGCCTTTTTTAAGGTCTCTGTCAGCCCTGAGTTTACGCTTTCCGGGATGGTCGTTTACCGTCCGCCCGGCAGCGATGTGGTGTTTAGAAATGCTTTCCCCGACATCGTTGGCCCTTTGATCGCTGACTGTGCCAACTTTTCCATCATGGGTGACTTGAACTTGCATTTCGACACCCTCTCAGGTCTGACAGTGCGTTCCATTTCCTCTGACCTTGAGGCCTTTCAGCTCTCCCAGCTGGTCTCCCAGCCTACCCATACGGGGGGGCATATCTTAGATCCCTTCTTCACTAATCTGCCGGAGATTAAAGTCATTTCTATCTTACCGGTAGAATGGACAGACCATTTCTTGGTGTCTATTTTTTGTCCTGTCTCAGCCACCCCTCCCATCTCTTCGGCTAGACGGGTACCTAGGAGAGCCTGGAAGAAACTTAGGCTAGAAGACTTTCATCTTCTTCTGCTAGAGGAGCCGTTGGGTCCTTTGACAGACGTAGAAAAGGGGTATGACCTCTTTTGTTCCTGGATCACTAGGGCCCTGGACTCTCTGATACCTATTGTATCGACTAAAATCAACTCTAGAGAGTAGAGTCCCTGGTACAATGGCGCCCTTCGTGCCCTGAAGGGAGCCTGCAAACGAGCGGAGAGGGCATGGCGGAAGACCTATGGAGCCGATTTAAAAGCTGAATACGCTAGGTCTGTCAAGCTCTACCATCGGGCTATCTGTCGAGCTCGAGCGGCTTTTTATGCCGCAGAATTCCGGAACAGTACTAATCCGTCAAAGGCCATCTTCAAGGCCGTAAAAGATCTTATGGCAAAGCGGACTACCTCTACGACCGTAAGTTCTAATTCCCACTGCGAATCCCTTGCCTCTTATTTCTTGGGGAAAGTCCAAGCTATTTATCGGACATTCCCGTGTATTGGGCTCGGTCGGGAAAGTTCCAGTGGGACACCGCATCAGACTACTTTGCTTTCCTTTCCCCCTCTTACCTCGGACTGGTTTGACAAACTTGCGTTGCAAGTCAAATCTGGATCTCCATCTGATCCAGTAAGGCCTGCCCTCTTTCGAGACCAGACCTTTATGGGACGCTCAGCTGTGCGTACCCTTGTCAACCTTTCCTTGGAATCGGGAGTAGTTCCAGCTAAGTGGAAGCAAGCTGTGGTGTCCCCAATCATCAAAAAGCCGTCCTTGGACCCGTCCAAGCCTGAAAGCTACCGTCCCATCTCGTTGCTACCCTGGCCGGCAAAGATTACAGAGGCCTATGTCAACTTGGCCCTGTCAGAACATCTTGTCCGGACCAACGCCCTCGATCCCACACAAAATGGCTTCCGTGCTGGGCACAGCACGGAGACCGCGCTACTTGTGATGGTGGAACATCTCCGTGCGAGGTTGGATGCTGGTCAAACGGCGGCGCTGATATTGTTAGACCTTAGCGCCGCCTTCGACACGGTATCTCACAGCATCCTCCTGCACCGGCTTGAGGAGATCGGCATTGGTGGCCAGGCGTTGCAATGGTTCCGCTCCTTTCTCGCTGATCGTTCCTTCTGTGTTGCCATCCCTCCCTTCAAGTCCAATTTCCAACCGCTGGCCATGGGGGTTCCGCAGGGGTCCTCGCTGAGTCCCACATTGTTCAATCTTTACGTGAGACCGCTGGCTGATGTCGCTAGGCAGTGGGGCCTAACTTTGGTCTCATATGCCGACGACACACAGCTGGCGGTTACTCTCAGCGGGGACGCGGAGCATGAGGCCCCTAGGTTTCAGTCTGGACTGAAGGCGGTGGCTAGCTGGTTGACAGGCAACTGTCTCCAGCTTAATGCCACTAAAACAGAGGTGATGGTTGTCGGAAGGGGAGTGGAGCTGTGGGGTGATCAATGGTGGCCTCCAGAGCTGGGACCCACTCCGACCCCGGTGTCGGAGGTGAAAAACCTGGGGGTTTGGTTGGACGCGGGCCTCACCTTTGTAGGGCACACCAAAAAAACAGCTGCCTGCTGCTTCGGTTTGTTACGAGGCTTGAGACCTGTTCTCAAGTTCTTCGATGCCCCGACCAGGCAGCTGGTGATCCAGGCAACTATCATCTCTCGCCTGGATTACGCTAGCTCTCTTCTGGCTGGGGCCAATCAGGCTGAGTTAACTCGCCTGCAGCGGGTTCAGAACGCTGCGGCCAGGGCGATTGTTGGTTTGCCCAGATTCTGCTCGGTGGCTATTGTCCTTCGCTCCTTACATTGGCTCCCTGTAAGGAAGCGCATTCTTTTTAAGGTCCTGTGTCTTACCTTTAAGATCTTGAGAGGTATAGGCCCTGAGATTTTGTCTAGTTGTCTCTCTTTCTATGTCCCCACCCGTACCCTCCGTTCCCAGAGCCTGGCCCTCGCTGTAGTCCCCAGATTAAAACTCAGTCGTATGGGGGGTCGTTCTTTTAGTGTAACAGCTGCATCAGCTTGGAACGCCCTCCCTGTTGAAATTCGTCTGCTGGAGGACCTCCTGACCTTTCGGAGAGCTATAAAAACATTCTTGTTTTAGCTGCCTTTTTTATATCTTCATTTTCCTGTTGTGTTATGTTCCTCCTTGTCTCTGCGCCGGGACGCTCCTTGGCTGGAGTATCTGTGCGCATAATAAATTAATATAACATAACATAACATAACATAACATCTTCAAAACTGGGAATATTCTCATTCAAGCAACAGTTTCTTACCTTTCCATCTTTGAACACCACTTCAGCACTTTGTCCCTCCTCCTTGACCCCTCGGTGCCTAACAACATTCCTCCCCAACTGAATAACCCCGCTCCAACTTCCCCCTCCCCCTCCACCTAGCTCCAAATCCACCCTAAACCATCCAGCAAACACTATCCTCAAGCAAACAACTCCATCATTACACTCCCTGGACCTCTCTACAATAAATTACTCTCCCCAATCACCTTCACCTATGTCACATCCCCTCCCTAATTCCCTCTCTCCCCCTAACACCAAGAACTCACACCTCTCGGACTGCTCCAATAAAAACGGTAGCCCCTAATCTCTGCCCTCCATCTATCATTCCCCCCACGATCCCTCTTCTTCCTGACCCCCTAATCTTTCTCCCCTTCCCAAACACCCAAATACTCCACCGCCCCTTCCCTTCAACCCCTATCACAACTCCTCACCGCCCTCCTCTTCCACATCCTGAACACACTCTCCTCCTCCCCATCCCCTCTATCCTGCCCCTCCATACCCTCCAAACTCCACCTCCTAACCCCTTATCCCAACCCCTGATAAATACTCAACCTCTCCACCTCAATATATCTGCTCTCCACTTGCTCTATGCTCTTTTATCCACTGTGACCTCTTCTCCTGAAGTTCTTAACCCCCTGTCTAAACTCACCCAACCCCTCACACCTAACGGCCCTGACAACCCGTACTCCACTCCCTCAACCCTATCTCCCCCTCGCACATTAACCCACCCACTGCAACTAACGCAGACCTTTCCCTACCCCCAGCTATTACTTCTCCTGAAATGTCTAACCTCCCGTCTAAACTAGGCCAACCCCTCACACCTAACAGCCCTGACATCGCCCACTCCACTCCACTCCCTCTACCCTATATCCCCCCTCACACATTAGGCCACCCACTACAACCAACACAGACCTTTTCCTACCCCCAGCTATTTCCCTTCCCCCTCCCACTCCCCTCCAGTACCTCCCGGTTCATCCTCCCGTATCACCCTATCTAACTTGATTACTGAAACCCTCTCACCTAATAACCACATCACCCCTCAATCCACTCCAACTACCCTTCCCCCCCTCACACATCAGTCCAACCTCAAAAACCAACTCAGACCATGGCCCAAGCCCCTTCACTACCCCCCTTCATCCCAATTACCACAAACCTGCACAACACTGAACTTGAACGTTCCAACTCGATTAACAAACCCCTTACACCTCACAGCCCTGCCCCTCCTCACTCAACACACACTACCCTATCTCCCACCACACATGTCAGTTTACCCTCCGCAACTAACCCCAACAATACACCCACAGTACCTCCCCTCACCAAAATTTTACAGAGACCACACAATATTGAACTAGTTCTATCTAAGTTAACTACTGAACTTTCACAATTCAGCAAAGATGTTATCTACCTCAATGCCAGAGCCCTCCCTCACCATAAAATCCCCCTCCAGCCCCCAAACCAAATCCCTAACACTAAACAAAATCATTGGAGATCAACTCCTCTCCGCTGACGTCTACATAAACCTAACTGCACCTCGAACCATCTCTCCCCATCTGACCTCTCCGATCTATGCAACTCTTACCTTCCTAGCTTACCAACCACAAATCCTCCACCCCCCCTACTCACACACCCCTGTTATCCTTGGGATGAATAGAATCCCCTCCCTCCCCACTTCCCCCAGACCACCGCCCCAACTGATCCATCCACTCTTGCACACCGACCATATTCAACCCCTCACTTCTTACATGTATGCTTGTCAATTGTCGTTGCGCAGTCTAGCATGCCACAGAAATTTCAGAAACTATTCTGAGTGAATCAATTGACATTGCATTCCTCACAGAAACCTGGATCAATGACCACTCCACGAGCATACTTCATCTACTCTCTCCCCCGGGATACTCTATTCTTAGAAAAGATAGACCTAGCAGAACTGGGGGTGGCCTAGCTATTATTTTTAAAAATGAACTTCAGTTATCCCTTGTAAACAACTCTGGCTACTCCTCCTGCGAATACCTGGAAGCTGAACTGACAATTCAAAATTCCCAGCCAATCTGTCTACACAATATTTATCGCTCCCCTGGACTCCCCTGCCCTTTATAGAGGACTTATCTGAGCTGCTGACACAATCCTCTCTATCCAACTCAAATAATCAGTTTCTTGGGGATCTGAACCTCCATTGGAATGATACTGATGACCCCATCATCTCCCTCCTCACTAATCTTCTTGAGATTGATGACCTCAAACAACTATGCCTGTCCCCGACACACACTAAAGGAGCAATCCTTGATGCTATTCTCTCTTACAAAGATCTGGCCTCCGTGACCAACATCATCCCCATTGACTGGTCTGACCATCACCTTATACAGTTCACCATTGCTACCACTGCGAATCTCCCCACCTCCAAACTTAATATACCTAAGAAATTGACCAGAAATCTGAAACGTATCCCACCGGGTGTTCTAGAGTCTAAACTCCAAGCTCAACTTCTTCTCATTCCCCCTCACAAAATGCCAATGAGCTCAATGAACACTTTAACAATACTGGCACCGATATCCTTGACCAACTGGCCCCGGCTTAACTCAAATACCAAAGAAACACCCCCCCAACTCTTGGTTTAATACCGTACTCAATAACGAGAGACGGTCACTTAGATTGTCGGAAAGAGCCTGGAGACACCATCCTTCTCCCTCCCATCTTGCACTCCTCAGACGTGCTAAAACCAAGTACAAAAAACACATCTTCAATGAAAAGGCATCCTTTTTCCGCACTCAACTTGATTGTGCCAAAAATACACCGAGGGAACTCTTCAAAATCATTTGAAACCAAACTTCCCCCTCACCTCCAACTCTGATCACCTCCTCAGCCAGATGTGAAGAAGTTTCCCACTTCTTCTCGGAAAAGATAGCCAAAATTGATCTATCCTTTTTTCCCATGAAGCTCCCCTCTAATTACCAATGCAACCCTGCCCTCACCTCTAATGCCTTCTGCACCTCCCCTCGACCAGTTGACCCTTTCTCTCATTTGCCCACCATTCTACCGCTCTCAAGTGACTCTCCTCACCTGACTACTCACTCGGCACCCACTAACTACTCCCCACACCTATCCCCTACCACATCTCCGGAATCAAACTCTCCTAACCCACAATTAAAGAACAATGCCTCCTTGTCCAACTTCCTCCCCATGACTGAGCTAAAAGTCCTTAAAATAATTGATAATCTTAAACCGTTCTCCCACACAAAAGACCCCTTACCATCTAACCTTGTCCCCGCCCTTAAACATATCATCGCTCCATACTGGACTACAATCATCAACACATCTCTCTCCACTGGCTGTGTCCCCACCTCCCTTCAACTTGGACAAATCTCTCCCATAATCAAGAACCCCAAAGTAGACCCCAACAGCCTAAACAACCTCCGCCCCATCACTAACATCCCCCTTCTCTTAAAGGTCCTGGAAAAATGCTTCCTACTACAATTAGATAAACATATTGAAAATTTCAACCTACTCGACCCCTTTCAAATAGGTTTCAGGAAAGGCTGCAGCACCGAAACAGCAATGCTCAATGTCATTAATGACATCCACCCCACATTTGATAATGGCGAGACATGTCTTCTCATCCTTCTTGATCTCTCTGCTGCGTTCGATACAGTCAACCATTCCGCCTTACTTAAAGTGGTTAAGACCCACTTTGGCCTTAAAGGCACTGCCTACAAATGGTTTGTCTCCTACCTACAACATCGAACTCAGCAAATCAAAATCCAAAACTGTCTCTCTAACCCCACTCCTGTCTCCCTTGGAGTCCCCCAAGGATCTATTCTATCTCCCTCCCTCTTTAACCTCTTTCTGGAACCCCTCACTGTCATTCTTAAACAAGCAGGCATTAACTACCACCTCTACGCCGACGACACCCATATTTATTACAAGATTATAAATCACGCTGACATCCTTCACCTGAACAACACCCACCGCAAGATCCAAACATGGTTCCATTCCAATCATCTAAAACTTACTTAATCCTAACAAAACCGAAATCATTCTCTTCTCCCCTAAAAATAACCCTCTTCCCTTTCAGTCCTGGATATCTGACCTCAACGCACTCAACTGCTCACTCACCCTGTCCAACTCCGTCAAATCTCTTGGTATCTCTATCTACAACACACTAACCCTTACCGTCCACATCAAAAACTCCGCTAAAGGAGCCCTCTGCACTCTCCGGCACCTCAAAAAAATCAAACCTTTTATACCTACCGATGACTTTAAACTTGTAGTTCAATCACTTGTCCTTTCACGTATAGATTATGGTAACGCCAACCTCAACGGAATCCCCAAGGTCCACCTTGCTCCAATCAAAGCTGTGCTCAACCTTACAGCAAGGCTCATCACTGACTGCAAACGTTTCGACCATATCTCCCCAGCTCTCAAATCTCTTAAATGGCTCCCTATTGAAGGTACATCAGCCTACAAAACTGCTTGCATCACTCATAAAGTCCTCCACAAAAACACTCCAGAGTACCCCTCCAAGAAACTCCTCATAGGAGGCTCCACACAAACTCTGAGAAGCACCAACACTCTCCTTCTTATCCCACCACTGCTTAAAAGAAATCCACACAATCACTCTCCTTCTCCGGTAATGCCCCTATCATCTGGAATGCCCTCCCAAAAAGCCTGGGCTGTAACCCCTCCTATTTCAGCTTCAAAAACGACCTAAAAATTCACCTCCTGAATTATTACTGGGGATCATAACTTGGGAACTGCACTTAATCTCCAATCCCACCTTTTTACTCATTGTCAGTAATATTTATCCTTTTCAAGTACATCCTCCTACAAACTATTACATTTGTACAGCTCCTGCACCCATTAATCTATTATATGTGTATATCTCACAGATTGTTTTCACTATTCTTTTATCTACTTGTATAACATGTTTGGCCCACTTAATATTGAGGGTCCTAACCTGTGACATGCACCTGTCTCTCCAAATCATCATGTTATTTTTGTTTGGTAACTATTTGTCCTTCTTCCAACATCATCTTCCTAATTACTGGTGGTGTATAGCTTTTTCCACATCTATGTATTTGTGATTTGTTTTTACGTCACATGTTGTATCACTTTCTTTTTATCTTCGTTCATGCCATTGTTTGCCTCATATTAGCTTCTCATGTAAAGCGCTCTGATACCTCCTGGGTCTAGCCAGCGCTATACAAAACTCTCAAAATACAAATAAATAAAAATAAATAGCTGCACCTCAGTTAAGTCAGTTTGGGAGGAGAGGGCAGATGTACAATAGGCAGCTAGTTCAACAGAGTTTATTGATCTGAGGTCCCTTTTCCATATCTTTGATTTCGTTGGTTGAGCCTTCCTCAGCAGTACCTCCTTGTTGATATAGAAAAGGATGCAGTGGTGGTCCGACCAGTCACATAGGGTAATGGAGTCCAGGGTGATGGTCTGTCCATTTGCGATGAAGAGGTCTAGGGTTTCTCCTTTATTATGAGTTGGTTGGTCACTCAATGAAGAGGAGATTGTCTCCCGGGGGGTGGTAGAAGGTGTGAAGTTTGCAAACCAGCAGGTTCTTACTTGAGATGCTGAGACAAAAATATTCACACGAGAAAAGGGGAGAGGACTCAGCGTGTGAAATCGAAAGTGTGTTCCTATGAATACACGCTAAACCCCCACCCAGTTTCTTTGCTCTGTCTTACCTAATTATATCATGAGTGGAAGGTACAAAGAGGTCTAAGATAGGAGTAGAAGTGAGATTTAGCCAAGCTTCAGTGAGGATGGTAATGTCTAAGTCCTTGTGATGGATGAGGTCGAAGATATCAGTAGCATGTTTGCTGGCTGACCTGCAATTTAGGAGAACACATTTAAGTCTAACGGGATTAGGGGGGAAGGATTCTGGGTGACGTTCACATGAGTGAGGTTGACCTTGTTGCTGCCTCTAAGATTGCGAGGAGGTTCTCTGCTAGGGTTGGAGAGGATGGATTGTATTTGTCTTGGCGGGCTCATGTCGGGGTTAGACCAGATAGGGAAAGAGTTGTGCAAGTCCTGAAGATCTGTGGGCGCAAGGTAGGACTCATCTCTTTTGGGGTGAGAGGGGTCGTTAGACAAAGGGATGGATTTTAAGAGGGCGGGGCTGAAAGCTTGTCCGAGGGATTTCTATCGCTAGTGGGAGCCTTGGACAAATTTGCAGTGGTGAGGAAAGAACTGAACAAGGGGAAAAAGTCATTTGAGATGGCTTTCAGGTCATGTAGCTCAGAAGTTAGAAGGCGCAACTGTAAGGAAATCTCATCTAGGCGCGTAGCCAAGTCTGAGTGTTGAGTGAGAGGTGGAGGGTGAGAAAGGGAATCGAGCGAAGCCGGGGGTCTCGGTGTAAGCCTATGGAGTTTGCGGGGGAGTTGGGGAGATCCAGGGGAGGAGGTTTATCAATTGAGGCTAGCATAGTTTCATGTGCTTTTAATAGTGAGGTTGGTGCCTTAATAAGGGGGAGTGATCATTAAACTGAGGGTTAGGTCCAGGCAGCACTGGAAAGATTGGAATTGACAGATTCTGTTCTGTGGTGGGTAGTTGCTTGTACTCTAGCCTCATTAAAGACAAATGGAGAGAGCTGGGGGAGGTTAGGACAATCGTTGGAGGCAGTGCCAGTCAGTCAGCAGGGGATCTCTCTAATCGGGAACGGATAGGCTCAGACTGGCTAGATGTGCATCAGGTGAACCCAAGAAATCACTCGGTTTCAGAATCATGGGTCTAGATAGTTGGGGCACACCGACATGAGATGGAACCCCTCTGAACTGATCTGGTGGTGAGGGGTGGGGAAATGGCCTTCCTAAATTAGCGGGGAGTGGACTCGTAGAGTCCTGAGAGATTTGAGGTGGAGTATGGGGGACATTAGGTTTCGAAGAAAACGCGTTTTTGAGTAATGGGAAGATGTTGGTTATCGTAAATAGATTGACATTGGACACTTGGATTAGGATGATACCATTGTAATAGAGGGTGATGGTGGCATTGTAATTGACATAGAAGGGGAAGAGATGGGGTGTGTGCTGGTTTATTGATGGCAAGGCGGGCTGCAGTGTTTTGAACTACCTGCAGAGTAGATAATAAGTCTTCCCTTATTCCAACCAGGAGAGAGTTGCCATACTCTAGTCGACTAACCAAGAGTGACTGTATAAGGGTTTTTTGTTGCTGTGAGCTGTATCCACTGGAAGATCTTTCTGAGCATCTGCATTATTCCGAAGCAGGCGCCGGACAACGTCTTAACCTGTTCCTCCATGGAAATTGTATTATCAATTCTAATGCCTACGTTCTTTTTTTAAATTTATTTTTTATGCAAGAAGAGTACAGATTGGTTAAAAAAAAAAAGCAAACACAAAACATGGATATAAGCGGCCAATTAAAGAAGAGCTTATATAAAAAAAACAAGAAAAGTAAACAAGCATGTTAATCTAGAATACATACTTCAGAAAAAAAAGAAATAACATATAAGCAACTACAAGGCCCCCCAATTACCACTTAGATCCAATCGGTAACTGCAGACCAAATTTTAGCACCCATAGAGCTCTTCCTCCTCCCCTTGGTCTTATAAATTGAAAATTCTAAATTATACATGGCTAATAGTCTCGAGCACCAACATGAGAATGTCGGCCGATCAGGATTAATCCATTCCTTAGTAATATAAGCCCTAACAACAGCCATACAGAGAAACAAAAAAGATACCAATGCTGCAGATTTTGTCTGAGCATGCATGTCTGAACTAATCCCAATAAATACCATTTCCCCAGTAATACCAATAGGGAATCCTAATAATGTTCCTTAAAAATTAAATTGAGCTAAAAAAATCCCCTAGCTTAGGACAATTAAAAAACATATGAACAGCATCTGCAGCATATAACCCACACCTATTACATGTTGTCCCAGAGGAAGACCCCCATTTAGAAATTTCACTTGGAGTATAACATAAATCATATATAGCCATATAATGTTGTGTACGCATCCGCCCTGTCATCAGGACTTGATTGGCGAGACGTAGGGATTCACAAATATTAATACCCTCTTGCCCCAACTTCACTGCCCATTTCTCTTGACATAACTCTACATCGTCTGGAAGTTTTTCTATTAATTAGCATAGTATTGACCGATGGGTGTTGTTTGCATCATTCTTTCAATGAGGGGGATCTTTCCCCAATGAAAACCTGATCCCTGAGTGATTTTATTAAAAAAATCAGAATTTGGAGATATTTAAAAAATTCATGTTTATCCAGCCCAAATTTAATTTGAAGATCTCCAAATACTGCCAGCTGCCCATCAACACACAAATCCCCTAGACAATACACTCCTTTTGAGCGCCTTCTGTTAGATGTATAATCGTGAAAAAATATTGGTAGCACAGGAGCAAAAAGGGGGGGTATAAGCATTCAACTTCCCAATTCCAAGATGTCGCTTGACCTGCTTCCAAACTGAATACGCTGCCGTGAGTATTTAGAATTTTGTTTTCTTAAAATAGCTGGGCTCTATTATTTTAGCCAAACAATCCTTTGCCTCATCACCTAACCCAAATTCATATATTGACGGACTGTGACAAGGTAACATTTTGGCCCTGCCCCCCACTACCAGGGACTGATGAATTGCAGGACCGCTGCCCAATAATACAACATATAATAAGGAATGCCCCAACCACCGCGATCCTTTGGCAATACCATTTTCTTATAGGCCCTTCTCTGCCGGCTATATCCCACAAAAATCTAGAGCTAATTCTCTCTAGTTTCTTAAAACATGAAATTGGAAATTCAAGAGGGATAGTTCTGAACATGTATAAAAACTTGGGCAGTACCATAATTTTTAGTACATTTGATCTACCATACAGGGATGGATTTAAGTGATCCAATCGCTCCAATGTTGAATTAATGAGCACTGGATTCATATTCAACTCTGAAATTTTGCAGATTGGGAGTGTAATCTTAATTCCTAAATAAGTCACTTCCGGAACAGTGATTATATTTTCAGGAGGGTCCCTACTGGTATAAAGCACCTGTGTTTTCGACATGTTTAATTTATACCCGGAAAACCTCCCGAACTGAGACGCTAATTTATCTACTGTTGGAACTGCGGTGATAATATCTTTAGTTAATACAACAATAACATCAGTGTAGGCCAATGCTTTGTACTCTATATGCTGCATTTGGACTGGTACTATTTCTTTGGCCTGATTTAGCTTTTTTTTAAATAAATCAATATATAAGGCAAATAATAGAGGTGAACACAGGCATCCTTGCCGTGTATCATGACCAATTAAAAACGAATCAGACACTTCACCAAAAATTCGGATACAGGCTGCTGGGGTCACATATAATGTCTTCAAGGCTTGACGAAACTGAGGGCCAAACCCCTTCAATCTTAAAACTTCCCACATATGTGGCCAGGAAACCCTGTGGAATGCCTTCTCTGCATCCAACAGGATTAACCCCATTGTGGTATTAGTCGCCTGTGCCCAATCCACCAACAATATCACACGCCTTACATGATCGGCTGTGTCCCGACCGGGTATGAACCCATGTTAAAAGTTTGAAACAAGCTCTGAAATAACTCCACCTAAACGTTTGGCAATGATCTTTGAATACATTTTACTGTCAGAATGTATTAATGAAATGGGTCTGTATGATGAAGGTAAAAGTTTGGGCTTATCCTTTTTCAAAAAGACAATGATAATAGTCTTACGCCAAGACACTGGTGCAATCCCCTGTTGTGCGGCCTGGAATAAGGCCATAAGTTCCGATTTCAGTACATGCCGAAAGGTCCTATAAAACTCAAGCGGGATGCCATCAGGTCCCACAGCCTTACCGGTGCCAATGATGTAATTGCTGCCTCCACTTCCTCCCAAGTTATATCTTCATCTAACTCTTCCCTTTGATCATGTGTCAATTTAGAAATTTCCATATCCACACAGAACGTAGCCACTTTCCCTTCAACTCCGTTAATATTATCGTCAGTATACAATAGAATATAAAATTTACGAAACACCTAGAACACCTCAACTGGCTCTTCACAAATCTGCCCCAAATCATCCTGAATCTTAGTTATCCTACTAGCAACTGCCTTCTCACGTAGTCTTTTGGCCAGAATACGGCCGGAGTTTTCCTCGACCTTATATACTTCTGACCGATATACTGCAATTCTCACTGCAAGTTGCGTAGCACAGTTCTGATGTAGCCTAATTTTTTTAATAGCTATGTCTCTTAGAATGACCTCAGTATCTTGGCCGTCCCTAACTGCCATCATAAGCTTATTTTTGAGTAGCCGTAATTTATTCAGCTCTTCCCACACATCACCCTGTACTCTACGCTGTTTGTTGATTGAAAAACTCAAGGTTTCTATGCGAACTCTTGCTTTAAAAGCATCCCATACAGTGGAACCGGTCGCAGATCCCCGGTTGTTATTAAAAAATGATATTATCCATTTGCCCATATGTTCACAGTATACTGTATCAACCAATAGTTTCTGTTCAAAGGTCCATGCTCCTAATCGGGCTTGTGCAACTAACATCCATTTCTAACACGAAAGGGTTGTGATCCGAAATTATTTTGGGCCGAATATCAACTTTGGCCTTACTGGCTCTCTCAGCAGATACAAAAAAATAATCCAGTCGCAGGCACTTTTTATGAGGTGCAGAATAGAAAGTATCCCCAGCAGTCCCCTTTCCTTTCAGACACCATATATCTACCAACCCAAAATCTTTTACAAGTCCTCTAGTGGCCTTAAAAAACTTTTCTTTCCAACATAGCGATCATCACTAGTTATGCCAAAACCGCCTGCCAAATGGAGATTAAAGTCCCCACACAGGATTAATGGAGATGGCCAAGTTGCTAATTCAATGCTCAAGCTATTTAACATATCTGGTGCATCCAAATTAGGACGATAGATTGAGCAAATCCTCATTGGGACACCCTCGCTCCATAATTTAATGATAACCCATCGCCCACAATGGTCTTCTTTAACGCGTTTACAGTGCCCCCAACCAAATCTTTTCAAAATTGCAGATTCCCTTGTCGTGGAACCTTGTCGAGTACATCCCAAGAGCTCCAAACCTAGATCCTCTAACCACCGTCTATTATTCCATGCAATATGGGTCTCTTGCACACAGAGCAGATCAACTCTCATTACATTGAGAATCTGTCCCATGATACCTGTTTTTTTTTCTATCGTTCAATCCACAAATGTTCCAGGAACATATTGAAATTTTTCCCAGCATTGTAAGATACATTTTTAAACATGCCACGCTTGCTTTGCCCTTGCACTGAGTTGCCTTCACATACTGATACATTTAAATGATACATTCGAATAAAAAAGACATCCATAGGTTTATTCACCAAATCCTTGCTGCTACCGCCGCTACGCCTTAACCAATCTGTGCTATTGCTTGCCCCACCACCCCCCCAACCCTTGCAACCCCAAACGCCCCACCCCCCACCCTGACCCCCACCCAAATGAGGCATAGGGACTGAATAGTCCCTGTTTGTGATGGAGAGAGAGTATGCAAGCCCTCCACTAACCCCCCAGCACCCCGTGGCTTATAGATAAAGGGAAGACAACCAAACACCAAAAAAACAACATGAAAATTTGTTATACTACATCCTTCCCCCTATATAGTACCCAGAAAATTCTTTGCGGCTATCTCAGAGATAAAAAATTGTGTTTTATCTTTGTGAATAATTTTGAACTTTGACAGGTTTAATAAATATGCCTGGGCCCCTTTAGCTTGAAATAAGGGAATAAATTGGCGCAAATGCCATCTCTGCTGAACTGTGGCTTGACAAAAGTCTGGCCGCACAAAGAATTCACAACCCTTCCCCCTTCTCTTATGGTCTGGCCGAGCTAAATTATACAGACAAATCAAAATAGCCCTTGGTTTACCATCTGTCTTGGACCCCCACGCACATGAAACGGAAATCTATGAGCTCTCTGTAGCTCCAATTCCCACTCCCACTGAATCAGTTCAGGAAAGGCTTCAGAGAATAAGTCAATAACAAATTGTCTAATATCTTTGCCTTCAATTCCTTCCGGAATACCAAGTACCCGCAAATTATTTCTTCTAGAGCGATTCTCTATATTAATAACTTTCCAATTTATATCGTCCCACAAGAAGTGAAGAGTAGTCACTTCCGCTTTCTGCTGCACCATCTCATCTTCTACTATTGAGATTCTTGCCTCTGCTTCACCAATCCTAGCCGATATCTCGGAGCAAGTCTTGGCGACACGGCGCACAGTAATTTGGAGTTTACAAACTGCCCCTTGTGTACGTAGCCCCTCTGCTTTTGTTTCCTCCCGATGTGACATTATGGCCTGATATATGGAGGCTAAAGTGACTTCCCTCTCTATCATATTGCCGGGGTAGTTGATCTCTTCATGAGTGCCCAGACCACCTTGACTAACATTCAATCCCCAAGATTGTGTTGGCAAAGAATAATCGAGCAATGGCAATCCGCCGTTAACAGGACCAACCACATCTGACTGATTAGGCATTTCTTTTGCTTTTCGCACTGTTCCTTTTCCCCCAGAAACCATACTGCCTTTGTCATTCTCCAGCAGGACCGTGCTAGCCAAGCTTCCATCATCTGCCCAATCACCGTTTACGCTTTCTACCTCCAAGGCATTTGAAAGATCAGACATTGAATAGAATTTCCCATCGTAGTCGACTTCTTTTGTCATATCGGATATTAACGTGATGGGCCCGCCAACGGGTTGCACTTCAGCCACCGCCCCACCATCCACCGCTAGAGTCAAGGCCCTTTGTCCATCTATTCCTGCTCCTGATATATGCTGGAGAGGAGCCCCCATTTCAGTTACGTTATCCATGTCTGCAACCAAATCAATGTTAAGGTAGTCAATCACCTTATTCACCATTGTCCCCACTGTAGCTGCCTCCATAGAAAGCACTAATGTGTCTACTACTCCATTATCTACATGTGGAGAATTGACTACTTCGCCCGGTGAACCAGTATCTTGAGTCCCACCTTTTGGTTGCTGGCCTTTTTTAAAAATCCCAGGAACTTTGAGCGGAACACCAGCATTGTCCGCATTCCAAGTGTCTCCTGGAAGTATATCTTTTTGCTGCAATGCCCAGGATACATCAATATACGATGATGTGGCAGCGGCCCCTGCCCGAGTCTTGGGACCTTTTCCGCTAACATTCATAATCACGTTTGTGCTGGAATTCTTAGGGGCGTTCTTTGGAGCCATCGCCGACAACAAGCCCCGGCCAGGATTTGCCGATGTTCTCTCTGCCTGCGGCGCCGTTGGAATCATGGCCGTGAGCGCCACCTGGCACTGAGAGTCTACGGCACCACAACCCATCCGAGACCTCTGAGACCTCCAATGTAGCACCCAGCGCGCAGCCTGCTGAAATCTCCCCGGACTAAGGTGAAGCAAGAGCCACAGCATTCCAGTCGGCCGTCCACTGATGTGCTTCGCTACTTCGCTGCTTTTGACACGCCGCCAGGAGGTAGGATGGGGGGTTAGCAGGGGAGGACATACACAGCAGTCTCCCCCGGACACAGACTTGTCCGCCATCTTGCCCCCTAATGCCAACGTTCTTGGCACAACTTTTCAGAGAGGGCGCCTCTTCGAGTTCTGTTGACCACCATTCTAGGGTCCAGAGTTCCTCCACTTTACAAAGCAACAGTACCTCTGTTTTGATGGAGTTGAGCTGTTATTATCAGTTTAAAATATCAAAATGATCACAATGTTTGAGAATGATCTAAAGAATCCATTAGGAGAATTCATAGTTGATTAAAGGTTCACAGGGTTTCTGTTGGCCAATAAATATATAAGGGTAATGTGAGAAGCCTAGATCTTGGAATTTCAGTTCTATTATAGAGCACTTACTTGTTCCTTTTGTACATTAAAAGCAGGCCTCCCACAATGTAGTTCTGCGAACTCAACTCTAATTGTTAATGTTCCATTAGATCTTTAAAAAAAACTGGGAAAAGAGAGTCTTTTATTGAGTTCCCACTACCACAATGTTAACTGTTGTGGTGTTGTGGAGACACAAACACGAGTTCAGCTCCTAGGCTAAGATTATAACGCGTTGTTAATTTTAATAGGATATTGTCTTTCTGATGTTATTATCAGCTCACCTTTGTTCGGTCTATTGACAGTTATTAATCTGTATTGTGCTTACATTAATATTTGAAATTTTAAAATAAAGAATACACTTGTATGTGGCTTTGATCAAGGATTATGATAATGAGATGAGATTAATGAGAGGAGGTCAAATTGGGCTTTATTTTTTATCATTTGATGAATCAGACGTCATTCATAATATAGGTGTAGCATTAGGCCCATTGCCAGTTGAGCAGGAACTATAGGAAGAAATAACCACATCTATTCTAGTACCAGAAGGATAGACTGGGTTGAGGATAGTCTTCTGGTTTTGATTGTCCAAAAACCAAACTATGGATTCATAGATATGCTGCAATTTGGTCATATGGATAGAAGATTGATAAGCAGATACACGCTTGAGTATCGCTTGAGCATCATGTTGTACCATATTCTGCATCGGAAGTCATTTACACAAGGATGCAGTATTGATGCCCATCACACAGGGTAGCCAACAGATTGGTAGGAATCATAGAAAAATAGGAACTACCCTAATTTAACATTATACGCATTGTAGGAAGAGGTGCTCAAGTATCTTTACCTGCTTTTAGCTTCTCATAGACCATTGTTTTGTCACCATCTGTTAATGTGATGTATTATTCTTTGCTTAACCACTACCCCAGAGCAACTCCGTTTGGCTGAAATGCGTAGAGTTGTTTGTCTCGACATAATAAACTAATTATTCAAAACCTAGCTTCACTAATATGGAGGTAAAACGTTCTTATTTCTATTTAAAGTATACTTTATTTTTCACACTTGTTGGATATTGTAGCTGTTGAATTTGGAAAGTTTGACTGATAGGTAAAATACGATAAGGGTTTAATAGTTGATACTCTTAAAGTGAAAATCATACCTGATAACAAAGAAATATGTAGCTAGTTTAGACTGGAAAACTTGAATAGAGAAACGAGGATCCAAAGTGGCTATTTCATAACAAATCTGAATATGACAAAACAAAAATAGATAAATGTGCATGGGGTAGTCATTAGGTCTATGCTGTTTCATGAGTCCCTTTGCATCTCTAAAAGATACAGAGATTACTCATGTCTGTAGAAAAATATAGTTAATTGATGCTAACCTTAGGGCACTTAATAGGAGTCTAAATAGAAAGAAACAGCAAAATATAGAAATGAGGTGGGAAGTAGAACCCTAACCTCACTATGCAAAATTAGGAGGGTGTATTGAAAGAATAACAGGTGCCCCTTAGGTCTAGTAAATTACTGTAATTGAAAGTTAAATACTACACTAATAAGTAAAGGATACATGTGATACATATATATATGTATTTCCCTCTATTGCGACCAACTTGGGGAAAGAAATGTTAAATGAGCGCAGTTACCGCAGTTCCCATTGTGGCATTATGAACTACACGTCTCAGAATGCTGAGAGCCTGAAAACCCATTGGGGTGGGACATACTGCTTTAAGTTCGCTGAATCTGTGCAGCAGCGCTCATTGCCAGTAATCAAGGGCTGTCAGCCCGAAACATGTTTGACGCTTTGAAGTGGAGGAGCGAACACGATCTTCTATACCCACATTAAAAGATGGAGATACTTACCTGCGTGGTGTTTCCAAATGGGCAACTGTTTTTGTGAGGATATATATATATATATATATATATATATATTACCTACTGGCGGTCGCCAGTAGGTATATATAGTTAGGATTTTTTCTCTATGGGATTTTTGAAAATTCTATGTCTAATAACTTTGGCGTTTGTGGACGGAATTGGCTGAAATTTTCAGGAAAATGGCACATTTTGTTTCTGAGCAGCCCCTGAAAATTGGGGGTGGGTTCGTCCAGGGGGAGTCGAGAAAAAAGGGGGATCCCAAAACGTGTTTTTAACATTGAGTTTTCCATAGGGCGGTTGGCCTCACTTTTAGCCCGAACGGCTGAATGGATTTGCACGAAACTTGGCAAAATTGTAGGGACTGGTAGCCCGATGTGCCTTTTGTAGGTCTCAATATATGTGCTCCAGTGGATTTTGAGAAATTAACGTTTAAAAAAAGATATATATCTGTAACAGCAGACCGGGCAGCGCTCCAGTTCGCGTACTTTTCGCGCAACGGAGCTTTGTGAAGCGAAGCTGATTGGTTCTCTGGCGTCTGTAAACATTCCAAACAGTCCGTAGCGGCCGCCATCTTGTCTCTCGGTAGGATCGAGAGACAAGAGGAGGCCAAAGCGAAGGGGCAAATGACCATAAGGGGGCATAGTAGATCCTCCCTGACCTCTTAGGTTTGATGTACCATTTTGCCAAGTTTGGTGTAATTCCTTTCAGCCATTCAGGCTGTAGACGTATCTAAATGTCAATAATCGAACGGCTGAATGGATTTGCACGAAACTTGGCAAAATATTAGGGACTGGTAGCCCGATGTGCCTTTGCTAGGTCTCAATATATGTGCTCCAGTGGATTTTGAGAAATTAACGTTCAAAAAAAGATATATATCTGTAACAGCGCTCCGCTTCGCGTACTTTTCGCGTTACGGAGCTTTGCGAAGCTGATTGGTTCTCCGGCGTCTGTCAACATTCCAAACAGTCCGTAGCGGCCGCCATCTTGTCTCTCGGTAGGATCGAGAGACAAGAGGAGGCCAAAGCGAAGGGGCAAATGACCATAAGGGGGCATAGTAGATCCTTCCTGACCTCTTAGGTTTGATGTACCATTTTGCCAAGTTTGGTGTAATTCCGTTCAGCCATTCAGGCTGTAGACGTATGTAAATGTCCTATGGAAAATTGCATGGGGAAAACACATTTGAAAGTGTTGAAATTTAGAACCAATTAAAATGTTACTTTGGTTTTGTATTTGTGTGTGATGAAAGTTAATTGGTTATGTATATATCTCAAATGAGAGGAAACCACAGCCATTTTGTGATACTACTGTCTGAGGTACATTTGTGAGGAATTTTTGGTGGTGAATTTCTGGTGTTTGATTTACACAGTACTAACACTTCTCCTACTTTTAAAAAGGTGAGTTGTTAATTTGTAAGGGGAACTATGTTGTACACTTGAAGATAATTTGAAAAATGTTTTCTGTTATTTATTTGCAGTCCTTCTGTTATACTAAATACTTGATAAAGTTAGTTTTATATTATGTATTACTAAAAACGATAAATGAAAGTGATTATTTTTTTCTGCAATTTACAGCAAGCAATTTCAAAATAAAATGGCTCACAATGAAGAGACCGTGGCAATTTCTTTT
Source organism: Lissotriton helveticus (assembly GCF_964261635.1). NCBI lineage: Eukaryota > Metazoa > Chordata > Amphibia > Caudata > Salamandridae > Lissotriton > Lissotriton helveticus. Next base: position 1,687,457,990 of record NC_136061.1, on the reverse strand, counting down.
GAATTGTCCACTACATTGATTGAAATTGAGAGCACCAATAATGAAATATTTTCACAAGGAGGAGATGACTTGAATGATTCCACTACATTGATTGAAATTGACAGCACCAATAATGAAATATTGTCACGAGGAGATGACTTGAATGATTCCACTACATTGATTGAAATTGACAGCACCAATAATGAAATATTGTCACAAGGAGGAGATGACTTGAATGATTCCACTACATTGATTGAAATTGACAGCACCAATAATGAAATATTGTCACAAGGAGGAGATGACTTGAATGATTTTTTTGATCAATCTGTTGATGGCGAATTTATCGAATGTTTGGAGACCATAGAGTTACAAGAATCATCATTGCAGACTTTTAATGAGGAGATTCCAGATGAGATGATTGAAGAGGAAATTGCTGATGAGGACATGTTACTAGTTCTTTCAAATTTAGAAAATTCCGAAGAATAAATTTATATTTAGAAATCAAAAATTGTTTGAGACATTATTCATTTTTATTTTTAATTTATGAGGTTGTAGCGAAGTGATTGTAGTATAAAATGAGACTTATAGTATAGAGTGCAACATTTTTATGTTACATGGTAAGTTTACTCATATTTACTTCCCTTCTCCCACTATATTATCTCCAATGTGTATTTGACATCTCTTCTTCATCTCCGGCCTCCTTTCTCTCACTGTGTGTCTCTGATGCATCTTATCGCTGCTATTTTGTGTAATTACAGAAGAGAGTAAAATAAAATAGTTCGGAACGTGAAAAGGGGGCAAAGTAGAGTACCCCTCACCCCCTAGGCCTTCTCAGGCGGTCCCAAAAGGATCAGTTTCTGCTTTCCTGAGAGATTATGGTATGAGTTCCATATACCACAATAATTTGCATTACAACATGCAAGATATATATCTCCTATTACCAACTTTTGGAGATATTCGCGCTAAGCGCGAATATCTCCAAAAAGTAACACCTGCCCTGAGCAGTTCTTAGCCATGTTATCCAATGGGAGGTGGATAACATGGCTAAGAGCATTAGCTCGGTAATGCATGAATATCGCTGACTTTTTAGCGATATTCATGCATTGCGGCCGTTTTTTATCGCATTTGCGATAAACCTTGATAATAGCAAGGTTTATCTTCGATAATTTCTGACGATGCTTAGCGGTAAAAAATTCGTTGGTAAGCATCGTTAGGTAATATGCACCAACGTCTGTTAACGTTCGATTCGAAGGAAATGAGGAAGTGTTGAAAAACATTGTTTGCGCCATCTTGCCTTTTTTGAAATGCCACACTTTTGTCGTGCACGGCAGCCATTTTAGATGCCTTGACCAGACCCACTCTCTGCACGCTGTCGATTCGTAGCATGGCTCCCCACCCTCGCAAGAATCTTCCCCAGGCACTGGTCACCCCCGCTCTCTCTCTGCATGGGCAATAAACCTCCCCCCATCTGCGCTGCTCTTCCCTGAGAATCACACTCTGTGCCCGCCCGACACCTCCCTTTCGCCCTATTCACTACCGCACCCTCTGACACTCCTCTACCTCTGTGTCCGATTGTCCAGGCTATCAGCTAGCCCTGCAGATGTAGTTTATGGCTCCAGCTGTAAAGAATCACCCCTCTTCAAAGGAGTTATAGTAGATCAAGGCCCACACCCGATGAGATCCGTCACACCACACGTGTTCCTACTATCTGACAACCATCCTGTATTGTGATTGGGGAGGGGACCGAGCCTGAAGCGGAAGATTCCAGGAATGACTCTTTGTACATCAAAGTTTTTACAATTATGTGTCACATTAAAAATATATAGCACTCCAACAAAGTAGTAGAAATATAAAACTTTAATAACATATAAATATATACAACAAAACAAAAACAGTAAAAACATTTAAACAACGAAGAGACCGTGGCAATTTCTTTTGAATTCCTGATGAGGACATGTTACTAGTTCTTTCAAATTATGAAAATTCAGAAGATGTTGCCTGGGGGTGGGTCGTCAGTAGCAGTCTGTTGTGCGAATAGTTCCAAGGCAGCAGAACGCGCTGAAATCTAGATGGCACGAAAGTGATGTCTAGTAAGTTGCCGCCCAGCAAATAACGGCGTGGGGCGCCGCGGGGGTGAGTGAGTCCAGTAGGCACCACAGCTATTCTTACCGGCATTGCAGAATTACTGCTGGGGACAATGCCTGTGCTGTAGCAGGGTCACAGCAGAAACAAAAAGGATTCTGTTGAAGATGTTGTTGGTATTCAATTTGAAAACAGTTCTGGTGTCAACTGCTATGGTAATGTAGTGGTTAATGTTTTGTTTTCTCTAGAAAATGTAAAAGAGGGGGAGGCAGTCCAAAGTTCCGTTAAAAGGGCAAAGGAAAGGATCGGTGGTTTGAACTATCACTCAAAAAGGGGAGGGGGTGCAACAATTTTTCCTACCGGGTCACACTGTGCTTTCACCGGAACTGAGGTCTGCAGGATTCTAGTAATTCAAAGTGAGGCTGGCGCCAGCATGGGAGCGCCGACGTCCCGCGGATACAGTTTCGTCACTCCATGGGCGATCATGGCAGTCATTCCCCATCGGGGGTCGGAGACTCCCGCGGCTCCTCTAGAATCTTCAAGGTTGTGGAGGACTACGGTGGTGGAGTAAACCAGTGACCGGGCCATTTCTTCATGCTGGGCCCGCTCTTGCCAGGTCGATCGCCATTTTGAGAGTTCGGCAGCTACCGGCGATCGCGGGGTCACATGAGCGGACGGGCTCCACCCTGCCGGGCGAGACGTTGCAGCATCGCCACAGTGGACGAACCCTTTTCGGGGCGTCTGGAGCGCTGAGGGTGCAGCTGGGAAGCCTTCACCTGAGGAGGCGGGAGAGGCCTGTTCGCACCGTCTCTCCCTCCCAGTGCACCCCACAGCGCCCCGCTTGACATTTGTTATGGCCGGTGGCGATGAGGACGGGGGGGGGTCGGAGGCATGTGCAAGACATCCCCCCCAGTGTTGTCAAAGCCATTTTTGAAGAAAGAAGTGGTGCCTGGCGTGTTGCCGCTGCTATTACGAAGGAGAAAAGAAAAAATGTCCCGTCCGTCTTTGGGCCGGGCTTCCGGTGGATGTCGGCCGGACGCCCCTGGCTCTGGCCCCATGAACGGGTTCCTTGGTTTATCGGCTGCAGCCGGATCCCGTCGGCCTCGGCCCCCCGACCGTTGGTGGCCGGACCGGAAGAGCATGTGGCGGGACTACCTGAAACTCTCAAGGGCCACCGCGGCCGGACTGGGATAGAGAGGGGAGGGTCGAGGAGACATTCCCCCCCCCTGCAACTCTTCAGCGTTGTAAAGGCAATCCCCTGGCCGGGTCCCGCTGGCCTCGGCCTCTCCTCCGGCTACACCCTACGTTAGGATCTCCTGGCCGAGGCGTGGCAGCAGGACCCGCCTTATATGGGCTGCTCCCGGCTGGGCGTAGCCGCAACCCTGCCCCACCTTGGAAGTTTCCAGAGTGGGGGCGGATGTTCTACTGACTTGCATTTTCCCTAGTCTATCGATTTTTTTGGCGTGGCAGGCGGTGGGACAGCGAGGGGTGATTTGGTTTCTCTTACTGTTTTTCTGGTCTCTCACCACTGGCATATTTCTAACGTTTTCTTGTTTCTAGGACATTAATAGGTTTTATCATTACGTTATGTTATCGTTTCTTTGTTCGTTGTTTAATAAAAGTTCATGTTCATCAGTGGCCTACTGATTTTCGTTTTCCTATTCTTTTCTTTCCAGGTTGTTTCATGCTAAAGTTTCTGTTAACAGGATACAGTGATCACTTTGTTATTATTGCATATGTCCTTTTCACTAGGGGTGCTCTCTGGTCGGGCCAGATGACGTATCTCTAGTAAATGGTCCGGGTGAAACAGGTGCATCAATCAGTGGGGAGTAGATAGGCATGACAGATTACAACGGGGGAGAAAGGTCCGCATTACGTACCCTTTCACTATTTGCAAAGATTTTCCTACGTATATTTGCAAACAGGGAATACCTCCAAAAAGAACCAATTCCCAAACAGTCAATGTTTGGGGAAACAATCAATCAATGAGGAACGAAATAGGCACGACGTGTTAAAGGTTTGCGTTACCTACCCTTCACTATCTGCAAAGGGAGAGAGAATATTCCTATTCTTCCTCGTTTGCAGGCAGAGGAGATTCTTAAGAGAACCAACTTCGAACAATTCAATGCTCGATTCAAACAATCAACAAGGGGTACTGTGAACACAAATGAACGCCGCTTATGTACATACACATTGGTATTATCAACAGGTTGTTCCTAATGTTTCTATTTTAGGGAGGTCAAAAAGAGATCCCATTAGTGGCCTACTGATTTTGCTCGATTCCTTTTGTTTTTTTACACGATTTTTCGCTATCTGCAAAGACTAAACAGAGTATTGCGACTCTGTGCTTGTTTGTAAATAGAGAATGAACCAAAGAGAACAATCAATCAAATGGAGAGAGAAGCAGGCACGACGGATTACAACGGGGGCAAAGGCCTGCGTTAACTACCCTTCACTATCTGCAAAGAGAGAGTACTCCTAATAGAAATGAGGGGTGGGGGGCAGCATTCAAAGCAGATCAGTGTGCATAAACACGAAAATGTTTTTACTTACCACGTACTTGACATTCGACAGCTTATGATATTTGCTATTAAAAAACCATTGAAATTCACTGAAAAAACCATAGGTTATAGACCATATATAGTTAGGAATTAGCATTTACAAAACCTTGAAAATTCACTGAAAAAACCATAGGTTATAGACCATATATAGTTAGGAATTAGCATTTAAAAAACCTTATTTTACTCACACAAAACCATTGAAATTCCATATATAGTTAGTTGCACTAACTATATATCGCGCACCCGCAATCCACTGCTGATCATGTCACATATTACATCATTCATGACATGGTCAGTGACATCACTGATGACATCACTGATGACATCTCAAATGACATCACTGATGACATCACTGATGACATCTCATTTGACATCATTCTTGTGCTAATACGATAAAATTCTTTAGACTCTAATATAACCTTAGATACACTCAGTGTATACAGACACTCACACACTGCCACTCATCCATGGAGTTACTCAAACACCCAGTCAGTCATGCAAAGAAACAATCTCACCTCCATTTCTTCAACTATACAGTTATACACACCTTACTTATTGAAACATATACTAACACATATTTACTCTCTTATACAATCCCTGATACAAGTTCACAATGATTGATACAACCACTCACTCATTCAGTGGCTCTCATGCACAGTTATTTATATATGCCAACTCTCACATGTACTGTGTTTTACATATGTACTTACTATGACATGTAGCATTGAGATATCCATTCACTCATCAATACACTCATGCACACAGTCAACTGCCCATGTAGCTGTTTCCACATGCACTCTTGAACTCATACACCTAGTGAATAAACTGCTCACACATCTATGCACAGTCACACACCTTCCAGCCACCCCCACACAAACTCAATCTCCCATAGAAATACTTGGGCAACCAATTAATAACACATATAGCCTCTCGTATAGCTAATGATCAACACATGCAGCAGTTTACATCACAACAGACATAATGATGCACAAATTAAGACAGTTTAGTCACTAACCCATGCATTCAGTGAGACACATTTAATCACTCACTCATACAGTCAGTCACGCACCTACTAAATCCTTCATCCAGACACTTATACATCCACTCATTCTTCAATATGTAAGACATATTTTAACTTTACAGAAACATACAGTCACTGGATGTTGTCATCAGTGATGTCATTTGAGATGTCATCAGTGATGTCATCAGTGATGTCACTGACCATGTCATGAATGATGTAATATGTGACATGATCAGCAGTGGATTGCGGGTGCGCGATATATAGTTAGTGCAACTAACTATATATGGAATTTCAATGGTTTTGTGTGAGTAAAATAAGGTTTTTTAAATGCTAATTCCTAACTATATATGGTCTATAACCTATGGTTTTTTCAGTGAATATATATATATATATATATATATATATATATTACCTACTGGCGATAGCCAGTAGGTATATATAGTTAGGATTGTTTTCCATAGGGAAATCACAACATTCTATTGGGAATAACTTTGGCGCCGGTTGAGGAATCTTCCTGAAATTGTCCTTAACGTTGCCTCACGGCGCTCCGCTCCTTCCCTGAAAGTTTGGGGGGGATTCGTCAAGCGGGGGCCGAGATAAAATGGGGGTCCCAAAACGTGTTTTCCCCATGTTAATTTCCATAGGGCGGTTGGACTCACTTTTAGCCCGAACGACTGAATGGTTTTCCACCAAACTTGGCAAAATTGTAGGGACTGGTAGCCCGATGTGCCTTTGCTATGTCTCAAGATATGTGCTCCAGTGGTTTTTACGAAAATTAACTTTGAAAAAATATATATTGGGCTACATTGGGCTGTATATGTTAGAGCCCAAATGTAGCCCAATGTAGCCCAAAGATGGCCACCAGAGACAAAAAAAACAAATGTAGCCCAAATATTAGCCAGATGTAGCCCAACTATAGCCCAATGACAGAATGTCCCAGAGTGTTCTAAAGAACAACTAGAGCGCTTTACTTATGACAAAAGTATGGCACACCTGAAGTCATCTTGATTGGAATAAAGTGTTAACACTTAAAACATTTAATTTGCAAAGGAACAAAATGAGGTGGTTCATTTTGCCATAGAAATTATGATTAGTGCTGAAGAAAGAAAAATTAGGGCACATTTTGAGTGACTTCTCAAATCCTCTTATATTTCATTAAAAAAATTCTGATATGCAGTCTCCCAAGATGGCCACCAGAGACAAAAGAGCCCAAATGTAGCCCAAATATCAGCCAGATGTAGCCCAACTATAGCCCAATGACAGAATGTCCCAGAGTGTTCTAAAGAACAACTAGAACGCTAACAGTCTTACTTATGACAAAAGTATGGCACACCTGAAGTCATCTTGATTGGAATAAAGTGGTAAAACTTAATACATTTAATTTGAAAAGGAACAAAATGAGGGGTTTCATTTTGCCATAGAAATTTTATTACCTACTGGCGATAGCCAGTAGGTATATATAGTTAGGATTGTTTTCCATAGGGAAATCGCAACATTCTATTGGGAATAACTTTGGCGCCGGTTAAGGAATCATCCTGAAATTTTCCCTAACTTTGCCTCGCGGCGTTCCGCTCCTTCCCTGAAAGTTTGGGGGGGATTCGTCAAGCAGGGGCCGAGATAAAAGGGGGGTCCCAAAACGTGTTTTCCCCATGTTAATTTCCATAGGGCGGTTTGACTCACTTTTAGCCCGAACGACTGAATGGTTTTCCACCAAACTTGGCAATTTTGTAGGGACTGGTAGCCCGATGTGCCTTTGCTATGTCTCAAGATATGTGCTCCAGTGGTTTTTACGAAAACTAACTTTGAAAAAATATATATTGGGCTACATTGGGCTATATATATGTTAGAGCCCAAATATAGCCCAATGTAGCCCAATGTAGCCTAATGTAGCCCAATGTAGCCCAAGGATGGCCACCAGAGACAAAAAAACAAATGTAGCCCAAATATCAGCCAGATGTAGCCCAACTATAGCCCAATGACAGAATGTCCCATAGTGTTCTAAAGAACAACTAGAGCGCTAACAGTCCTACTTATGACAAAAGCATGGCACACCTGAAGTCATCTTGATTGGAATAAAGTGTTAACACTTAAAACATTTAATTTGCAAAGGAACAAAATGAGGGGATTCATTTTGCCATAGAAATTATGATTAGTGCTGAAGAAAGAAAAATTAGGGCACATTTTGAGTGACTTCTCAAATCCTCTTATATTTCATTTAAAAAATTCTGATATGCAGTCTCCCAAGATGGCCACCAGAGACAAAAGAGCCCAAATGTAGCCCAAATATCAGCCAGATGTAGCCCAACTATAGCCCAATGACAGAATGTCCCAGAGTGTTCTAAAGAACAACTAGAACGCTAACAGTCTTACTTATGACAAAAGTATGGCACACCTGAAGTCATCTTGATTGGAATAAAGTGGTAACACTTAATACATTTAATTTGAAAAGGGACAAAATGAGGGGTTTCATTTTGCCATAGAAATTGTATTACCTACTGGCGATAGCCAGTAGGTATATATAGTTAGGATTGTTTTCCATAGGGAAATCGCAACATTCTATTGGGAATAACTTTGGTGCCGGTTGAGGAATCATCCTGACATTTTCCTTAACTTTGCCTCGCGGCGCTCCGCTCCTTCCCTGAAAGTTTGGGGGGGATTCGTCAAGCAGGGGCCGAGATAAAAGGGGGGTCCCAAAACGTGTTTTCCCCATGTTAATTTCCATAGGGCGGTTGGACTCACTTTTAGCCCGAACGACTGAATGGTTTTCCACCAAACTTGGCAAAATTGTAGGGACTGGTAGCCCGATGTGCCTTTGCTATGTCTCAAGATATGTTCTCCAGTGGTTTTTACGAAAATTAACTTTGAAAAAATATATATTGGGCTACATTGGGCTATATATATGTTAGAGCCCAAATGTAGCCCAATGTAGCCCAATGTAGCCTAATGTAGCCCAATGTAGCCCAAAGATGGCCACCAGAGACAAAAAAAACAAATGTAGCCCAAATATCAGCCAGATGTAGCCCAACTATAGCCCAATGACAGAATGTCCCAGAGTGTTCTAAAGAACAACTAGAGCGCTAACAGTCTTACTTATGACAAAAGTATGGCACACCTGAAGTCATCTTGATTGGAATAAAGTGTTAACACTTAAAACGTTTAATTTGCAAAGGAACAAAATGAGGGGGTTCATTTTGCCATAGAAATTATGATTAGTGCTGAAGAAAGAAAAATTAGGGCACATTTTGAGTGACTTCTCAAATCCTCTTATATTTCATTAAAAAAATTCTGATATGCAGTCTCCCAAGATGGCCACCAGAGACAAAAGAGCCCAAATGTAGCCCAAATATCAGCCAGATGTAGCCCAACTATAGCCCAATGACAGAATGTCCCAGAGTGTTCTAAAGAACAACTAGAACGCTAACAGTCTTACTTATGACAAAAGTATGGCACACCTGAAGTCATCTTGATTGGAATAAAGTGGTAACACTTAATACATTTAATTTGAAAAGGAACAAAATGAGGGGTTTCATTTTGCCATAGAAATGTTATTACCTACTGGCGATAGCCAGTAGGTATATATAGTTAGGATTGTTTTCCATAGGGAAATCGCAACATTCTATTGGGAATAACTTTGGCGCCGGTTGAGGAATCATCCTGACATTTTCCTTAACTTTGCCTCGCGGCGCTCCGCTCCTTCCCTGAAAGTTTGCGGGGGATTCGTCAAGCGGGGGCCGAGATAAAAAGGGTGTCCCAAAACGTGTTTTCCCCATGTTAATTTCCATAGGGCGGTTGGACTCACTTTTAGCCCGAACGACTGAATGGTTTTCCACCAAACTTGGCAAAATTGTAGGGACTGGTAGCCCGATGTGCCTTTGCTATGTCTCAAGATATGTGCTCCAGTGGTTTTTACGAAAATTAACTTTGAAAAAATATATATTGGGCTACATTGGGCTATATATATGTTAGAGCCCAAATGTAGCCCAATGTAGCCCAATGTAGCCCAAAGATGGCCACCAGAGACAAAAAAACAAATGTAGCCCAAATATCAGCCAGATGTGGCCCAATTATAGCCCAATGACAAAATGTCCCAGAGTGTTCTAAAGAACAACTAGAGCGCTAACAGTCTTACTTATGACAAAAGTATGGCACACCTGAAGTCATCTTGATTGGAATAAAGTGTTAACACTTAAAACATTTAATTTGCAAAGGAACAAAATGAGGGGGTTCATTTTTCCATAGAAATTATGATTAGTGCTGAAGAAAGAAAAATTAGGGCACATTTTGAGTGACTTCTCAAATCCTCTTATATTTCATTAAAAAAACTTCTGATATGCAGTCTCCCAAGATGGCCACCAGAGACAAAAGAGCCCAAATGTAGCCCAAATATCAGCCAGATGTAGCCCAACTATAGCCCAATGACAGAATGTCCCAGAGTGTTCTAAAGAACAACTAGAACGCTAACAGTCTTACTTATGACAAAAGTATGGCACACCTGAAGTCATCTTGATTGGAATGAAGTGGTAAAACTTAATACATTTAATTTGAAAAGGAACAAAATGAGGGGTTTCATTTTGCCATAGAAATTTTTTATATATATATATTCACTGAAAAAACCATAGGTTACACACCAGTTATAGTTAGGAATTAGCATTTAAAAAACCTTTGAAATTCACTGAAAAAACCATAGGTTTCAGGCCTTATATAGTTAGGAATCAGCATTTAAAAAACCTTTGAAATTCACTGAAAAAACCATAGGTTTCAGGCCTTATATAGTTAGGAATTAGCATTTCAAAAAAACCTTTGAAATTCACTGAAAAAACCATAGGTGTCAGGAGTTGTATAGTTAGGAATTAGTTTTTAAAAAACCTTTGAAATTCACTCAAAAAACTAAAAGTTTTAGTGGTGTTAAAGTTAGCTGGACATTTTACTCATACAAAACCAATGAAATTGCTCCTATATAGTTAGTTGTACTAACTATATTTCGCGCACCCTCAATCCACTGCTGATGATGTCACATATTAGATCATTCATGACATGGTCAGTGACATCACTGATGACATCTCAAATGACATCACTGATGACATCACTGATGACATCATCCACGTGACAATCACATACACCTTTTCATACACTATTACAATTTTTCATCACTGTTTGTAAAATACAGAGTATCATATTTAAATCCATTGTCACAGCAATACAAGTATCTAAAAATCCACTCAGTGATTCATAGATGTATACACACATCTAATCACTTACCTATGGATTCACTCATACATGCTGTCAATGAACAATAGAACACTATCAAAAATACTTATACATCTATATCGACATTAAACAACAGCACGCATCCTATTCACATATGAAGTCATCCTACTCACTTATGCAAACAATGGATCATACTTACATATTTACTTAGCAAAACACTTATACAAACACTACTTCTTCTATTCATTTAGATAGTAAGTCATACTTAGTGAATTATAAAATCATTATTACAAGTATACAGTTATCCATACAGTCACTCACACAATCATTGTGTCTTATGTATACTTATTTATATACAACAACTGACACATACACTGCCTTTTATTTTTCTAGTTTTTTGGACCTGTACCTTTGAGAAATATATTTGCTCATCACCACACCCATAAAGAGATTCCCACACCCAAACTGTTAGAACATGTAGTTTTAACTTCATATATCTACTGAATCAACTATTCACACATCTTTGGACAGTCACACACCCCCCACCGAACCACACACACTTTCACACTCCCATACAAATACTCAGTTAACTAATCAATAACTAATATAGACTTTCACATAGCTAGTAACCAACTGTAGAATCAGTTTACACAACAACTGATAAAGTGATACAGATATTCACAGTTTAGTCACTATCCACTATATTTAGTGAGACATTATAAATTAGTCAAGTAAACAGTCAATTACACTGCTACTAAATCCTCCATCCAAATATTTATTTATATATATCCACTCATTCTTCAATGTAAATTGCTATATATATAATGCATATTTAAATAACGAAGCAAACCACATTCACTGGATGATGTCATCAGTGATGTCATCAGTGATGTCATTTGAGATGTCATCAGTGATGTCACTGACCATGTCATGAATGATCTAATATGTGACATCATCAGCAGTGGATTGCGGGTGCGCGAAATATAGTTAGTACAACTAACTATATAGGAGCAATTTCATTGGTTTTGTATGAGTAAAATGTCCAGCTAACTATAACACCACTAAAACTTATAGTTTTTTGAGTGAATTTCAAAGTTTTTTTTTAAAAACTAATTCCTAACTATATAACTCCTGAAACCTATGGTTTTTTCAGTGAATATATATATATATATATATATATATATATATTACCTACTGGCGGTCGCCAGTAGGTATATATAGTTAGGATTTTTTCTCTATGGGTTTTTTGAAAATTCTATGTCTAATAACTTTGGCGTTTGTGGACGGAATTGGCTGAAATTTTCAGGAAAATGGCACATTTTGTTTCTGAGCAGCCCTTGAAAATTTGGGGGGGGTTCGTCAAGGGGGGGCCGAGAAAAAAGGGGGGTCCCAAAACGTGTTTTTAACATTGAGTTTTCCATAGGGCGGTTGGCCTCACTTTTAGCCCGAACGGCTGAATGGATTTGCACGAAACTTGGCAAAATTGTAGGGACTGGTAGCCCGATGTGCCTTTTGTAGGTCTCAATATATGTGCTCCAGTGGATTTTGAGAAATTAACGTTTAAAAAAAGATATATATCTGTAACAGCGGACCGGGCAGCGTCCTAGGACGCGTACTTTTCGCGCAACGGAGCTTTGTGAAGCGAAGCTGATTGGTTCTCCGGCGTCTGTCAACATTCCAAACAGTCCGTAGCGGCCGCCATCTTGTCTCTCGGTAGGATCGAGAGACAAGAGGAGGCCAAAGCGAAGGGGCAAATGACCATAAGGGGGAATAGTAGATCCTCGCTGACCCCCTAGGTTTGATGTGGAGGTTTTAAAAGGGCCCCGCGGGGCAAAAAAAAATAATAATAATAATAATCGAACACCTGAATGGATTTGCACGAAACTTGGCAAAATATTAGGGACTGGTAGCCCGATGTGCCTTTGCTAGGTCTCAATATATGTGCTCCAGTGGATTTTGAGAAATTAACGTTCAAAAAAAGATATATATCTGTAACAGCGCTCCGCTTCGCGTACTTTTCGCGTTACGGAGCTTTGCGAAGCTGATTGGTTCTCCGGCGTCTGTCAACATTCCAAACAGTCCGTAGCGGCCGCCATCTTGTCTCTCGGTAGGATTGAGAGACAAGAGGAGGCCAAAGCGAAGGGGGAAATGACCATAAGGGGTCATAGTAGATCCTTCCTGACCTCTTAGGTTTGATGTACCATTTTGCCAAGTTTGGTGTAATTCCGTTCAGCCATTCAGGCTGTAGACGTATGTAAATGTCCTATGGAAAATTGCATGGGGAAAACACATTTGAAAGTGTTGAAATTTAGAACCAATTAAAATGTTACTTTGGTTTTGTATTTGTGTGTGATGAAAGTTAATTGGTTATGTATATATGTCAAATGAGAGGAAACCACAGCCATTTTGTGATACTACTGTCTGAGGTACATTTGTGAGGAATTTTTGGTGGTGAATTTCTGGTGTTTGATTTACACAGTACTAACACTTCTGCTACTTTTAAAAAGGTGAGTTGTTAATTTGTAAGGGGAACTATGTTGTACACTTGAAGATAATTTGAAAAATGTTTTCTGTTATTTATTTGCAGTCCTTCTGTTATACTAAATAGTTGATGAAGTTAGTTTTATATTATGTATTACTAAAAACGATAAATGAAAGTGATTATTTTTTTCTGCAATTTACAGCAAGCAATTTCAAAATAAAATGGCTCACAATGAAGAGACCGTGGCAATTTCTTTTGAATTGTCCACTACATTGATTGAAATTGAGAGCACCAATAATGAAATATTGTCACAAGGAGGACATGACTTGTATGATTCCATTAGATTGATTGAAATGGACAGCACCAAGAATGAAATATTGTCACAAGGAGATGACTTGAATGATTCCACTACATTGATTGAAATTGAGAGCACCAATAATGAAATATTGTCACAAGGAGGAGATGGCTTGTATGATTCCATTAGATTGATTGAAATGGACAGGACCAATAATGAAATATTGTCACAAGGAGGAGATGACTTGAATGATTCCACTACATTGATTGAAATTGAGAGCACCAATAATGAAATATTGTCACGAGGAGATGACTTGAATGATTCCACTACATTGATTGAAATGGACAGCACCAATAATGAAATATTGTCAGAAGGAGGAGATGACTTGAATGATTTTTTTGATCAATCTCTTGATGGCGAATTTATCGAGTGTTTGGAGACCATAGAGTTACAAGAATCATCATTGCAGACTTTTAATGAGGAGATTCCAGATGAGATGATTGAAGAGGAAATTACTGATGAGGACATGTTACTAGTTGTTTCAAATTTAGAAAATTTTGAAGAATAAATTTATATTTAGAAATCAAAAATTGTTTGAGACATTATTTATTTTTATTTTTAATTTATGAGGTTGTAGCGAAGTGATTGTAGTATAAAATGAGACTTATAGTATAGAGTGCAACATTTTTATGTTACATGGTAAGTTTACTCATATTTACTTCCCTTCTGCCACTATATTATCTCCAATGTGTATTTGACATGTCTTCTTCATCTCCGGCCTCCTTTCTCTCACTGTGTGTCTCCGATGCATCTTATCGCTGGTATTTTGTGTAATTACAGAAGAGAGTAAAATAAAATAGTTCGGAACGTGAAAAGGGGGCAAAGTAGAGTACTCCTCACCCCCTAGGCCTTTTTAGGCGGTCCCAAAAGGATCAGTTTCTGCTTTCCTGAGAGATTATGGTATGAGTTCCATATACCACAATAACTTGCATTACAACATGCAAGATATCTATCTCCTATTACCAACTTTTGGAGATATTCGCGCTAAGCGCGAATATCTCCAAAAAGTAACACCTGCCCTGAGCAGTTCTTAGCCATGTTATCCAATGGGAGGTGGATAACATGGCTAAGAGTATTAGCTCGGTAATGCATGAATATCGCTGAGTTTTTAGCGATATTCATGCATTGCGGCCGTTTATTATCGCATTTGCGATAAACCTTGATAATAGTAAGGTTTATCTTCGATAATTTCTGACGATGCTTAGTGGTAAAAAATTGGTTGGTAAGCATCGTTAGCGATAAATATCGCTTAACTTTGGTAATATGCCCCAACGTCTGTTAACGTTCGATTCGAAGGAAATGAGGAAGTGTTGAAAAACATTGTCTGCGCCATCTTGCCTTTTTTGAAATGCCACACTTTTGTCGTGCACGGCAGCCATTTTAGATGTCTTGACCAGACCCACTCTCTGCACGCTGTCGATTCGTAGCATGGCTCCTCACCCTCGCAAGCATCTTCCCCAGGCACTGGTCACCCCCGCTCTCTGTCTTATGCATGGGCAATAAACCTCCCCCCATCTGCGCTGCTCTTCCCTGAGAATCACACTGTGCCCGCCCGACACCTCCCTTTCGCCCTATTCACTACCGCACCCTGTGACACTCCTCTTCCTCTGTGTCCGATTGTCCAGGCTATCAGCTAGCCCTGCAGATGTAGTTTATGGCCCCAGCTGTAAAGAATCACCCCTCTTCAAAGGAGTTATAGTAGATCAAGGCCCACACCCGATGAGATCCGTCACACCACACGTGTTCCTACTATCTGAAAACTATCCTGTATTGTGATTGGGGAGGGGACCGAGCCTGAAGCGGAAGATTCCAGGAATGACTCTTTGTACATCAAAGTTTTTACAATTATGTGTCACATAAAAAATATATAGCACTCCAACAAAGTAGTAGGAATATAAAACTTTAATAACATATAAATATATACAACAAAACAAAAACAGTAATAGATTTATTGAAATTGACAGCACCAATAATGAAATATTCTTGTCAGTAGCGGTCTGTTGTGCGAATAGTTCCAAGGCAGCAGAACGCGCTGAAATCTGGATGTCACGAAGGTGATGTCTAGCAAGTTGCCGCCCAGCAAATAACGGCGTGGGGCGCCGCGGGGGTGAGTGAGTCCAGTAGGCACCACAGCTATTCTTACCGGCATTGCAGAATTACTGCTGGGGACAATGCCTGTGCTGGAGCAGGGTCACAGCAGAAACAAAAAGGATTCTGTTGAAGATGTTGTTGGTTTTCAATTTGAAAACAGTTCTGGTGTCAACTGCTATGCTAATGTAGTGGTTAATGTTTTGTTTTCTCTAGAAAATGTAAAAGAGGGGGAGGCAGTCCAAAGTTCCGTTAAAAGGGCAAAGGAAAGGATCGGTGGTTTGAACTATCAGTCAAAAAGGGGAGGGGGTGCAACAATTTTTCCTACCGGGTCACACTGTGCTTTCACCGGAAGTGAGGTCTGCAGGATTCTAGTAATTCAAAGTGAGGCTGGCGCCGACGTCCCGCGGATACAGTTTCGTCACTCCACGGGTGATCATGGCAGTCATTCCCCATCGGGGGTGGGAGACTCCCGCGGCTCCTCTAGAATCTTCAAGGTCGTGGAGGACTACGGTGGTGGAGTCAACCAGTGACCGGGCCATTTCTTTATGCTGGGCCCGCTCTTGCCAGGTCGACCGCCATTTTGAGAGTTCGGTAGCTACTGGCGATCGCGGGGTCAAATGAACGGACGGGCTCCACCCTGCCGGGCGAGACGTTGCAGCATGGCCACAGTGGAAGAACTCTTTTCCGGGCGCCTGGACCGCTGAGGGTGCAGCTGGGAAGCCTACACTGGGGAGGCGGGAGAGGCCTGTTCGCACCGTCTCTCCCTCCCAGTGCACCCCACGGCGTCTCGCTTGAGATTTGTTATGGCCGGACCAGGCGATGAGGACGAGGGGGGGGTCGGAGGCATGTGCAAGACATCCCCCCCCAGTGTTGTCGCAGCCATTATAAAAGAAAGAAGTGTCCCGTCCGTCTTCGGGCCGGGCTTCCGGTGGATGTCGGCCGGACGCCCCTGGCTCTGGCCCCATGAACGGGTTTCTTGGTTTATCGGCTGCAGCCGGATTCCGTCGGCCTCGGCCCCCCGACCGTTGGTGGCCGGACCGGAAGAGCATGTGGCGGGACTACCTGCAACTCTCAAGGGCCACCGCGGCCGGACTGGGAGAGAGAGGGGAGGGTCGAGGAGACATTCCCCCCCCCCTGCAACTGTTCAGCGTTGTAAAGGCAATCCCCTGGCCGGGTCCCGTTGGTCTCGGCCTCTCCTCCGGCTACACCCTACGTTAGGATCTCCTGGCCGAGGCGTGGCAGCAGGACCTGCCTTATATGGGCTGCTCCCGGCTGGGCGTAGCCGGAACCCTGCCCCACCTTGGAAGTTTCCAGAGTGGGGGCGGATGTTCTACTGACTTGCATTTTCCCTAGTCTATCGATTTTTTTGGCGTGGCAGGCGGTGGGACAGCGAGGGGTGATTTGGTTTCTCTTACTGTTTTTCTGGTCTCTCACCACTGGCATATTTTAACGTTTTCTTGTTTCTAGGACATTAATAGGTTTTATCATTACGTTATGTTATCGTTTCTTTGTTCGTTGTTTAATAAAAGTTCATGTTCATCAGTGGCCTACTGATTTTCGTTTTCCTATTCTTTTCTTTCCAGGTTGTTTCATGCTAAAGTTTCTGTTAACAGGATACAGTGATCACTTCGTTATTATTGCATATGTCCTTTTCACTAGGGGTGCTCTCTGGTCGGGCCAGATGACGTATGTCTAGTAAATGGTCCGGGTGAAACAGGTGCATCAATCAGTGGGGATAGGCATGATAGATTACAACGGGGGAGAAAGGTCCGCATTACGTACCCTTTCACTACTTGCAAAGATTTTCCTACGTTTATTTGCAAACAGGGAATACCTCCAAAAAGAACTAATTCCCAAACAGTCAATGTTCGGACAATCAATCAATCAATGAGGAATGAAATAGGTACGACGTGTTAAAGGCTTGCGTTACCTACCCTTCACTATCTGCAAAGGGAGAGAGAATATTCCTATTCTTCCTCGTTTGCAGGTAGAGAAGATCCTTAAGAGAATTAACATCGAACAATTCAATGCTCGATTGAAACAATCAACAAGGGGTACTGTGAACACAAATGAACGCCGCTTATGTACATACGCATTGCTATTTTCAACAGGTTGTTCCTAATGTTTCTATTTTAGCGAGGTCAAAAAGAGATCCCATTAGTGGCCTACTGATTTTGCTCGATTCCTTTTGTTTTTTTACACGATTTTTCGCTATCTGCAAAGACTAAACAGAGTATTGCGACTCTGTGCTTGTTTGTAAATAGAGAATGAACCAAAGAGAACAATCAATCAAATGGAGAGAGAAGCAGGCACGACGGATTACAAAGGGGGAAAGGGCTGCGTTAACTACCCTTCACTATCTGCAAAGAGAGAGTACTCCTAATAGAAATGAGGGGTGGGGGGCAGCAATCAAAGCAGATCAGTGTGCATAAACACGAAAAAAAAAATTCTTACCACGTACTTGACATTCGACAGCTTATGATATTTGCTATTAAAAAACCATTGAAATTCACTGAAAAAACCATAGGTTATAGACCATATATAGTTAGGAATTAGCATTTACAAAACCTTGAAAATTCACTGAAAAAACCATAGGTTATAGACCATATATAGTTAGGAATTAGCATTTAAAAAACCTTATTTTACTCACACAAAACCATTGAAATTCCATATATAGTTAGTTGCACTAACTATATATTGCGCACCCGCAATCCACTGCTGATGATGTCACATATTACATCATTCATGACATGGTCAGTGACATCACTGATGACATCACTGATGACATCTCAAATGACATCACTGATGACATCTCATTTGACATCAATGACCACATCACTGATGATATCATTCATGTGACAATACAATGCATCTCCTCACATTTTAATATAACCTCTGTTTCACCCAGTGTTAAAAACAGAGTATAATTTTTGAAACCATTGACACACCAATACTAGTTACTACATACGTACTCACTGATTCCTACGTCTACACACACATTCACTCATTCACCCATACAATCATTCATACATACAATCACTCATGTTTACAACACAATCATATGCACTCATACACCTATACAGACACTCACACTCTGCCACTCATCCATGGAGTTACTCACACACCTAGTCAGTCCTGTAAAGAATCAATCACACTTCCATTTTCTACTCTATACAGTTAAACATAGAGCACCTTACGTTTTCAACCATATACTAACACATACTTACTCTCTTATACAATCATTGATACAAGTACACATTGATCTGTACAGAGTCACACACCTCCCATCCAGCCACACACACACTCAGTCTCCCATGCAAATACTTGGGCAATCAATCAATAACCCATATAGTTACTCATATAGCTACTGATCAACACATGCAGCAGTTTACAGAACAACAGACATAATGATGCACAAATTAAGACAGTTTAGTCACTAACCCATGCACTCAGTGAGACACATTTAATCACTCACTCATACATTCAGTCATGCACCTACTAAATCCTTCGTCCAGACACTTATACATCCACTCATTCTTCAATATGTAAGACATATTTTAACTTTACAGAAACATAGTCACTGGATGTTGTCATCAGTGATGTCACTGACCATGTCATGAATGATGTAATATGTGACATCATCAGCAGTGGATTGCGGGTGCGCAATATATAGTTAGTGCAACTAACTATATATGGAATTTCAATGGTTTTGTGTGAGTAAAATAAGGTTTTTTAAATGCTAATTCCTAACTATATATGGTCTATAACCTATGGTTTTTTCAGTGAATATATATATATATATGTATATATATATATTCACTGAAAAAACCATAGGTTATAGACCATATATAGTTAGGAATTAGCATTTAAAAAACCTTATTTTACTCACACAAAACCATTGAAATTCCATATATAGCTAGTTGCACTAACTATATATCGCGCACCCGCAATCCACTGCTGATCATGTCACATATTACATCATTCCTGACATGGTCAGTGACATCACGGATGACATCACTGATGACATCTCAAATGACATCACTGATGACATCACTGATGACAACATCCAGTAACTGTATGTTTCTGTAAAGTTAAAATATGTCTTACATATTGAAGAATGAGTGGATGTATAAGTGTCTGGATGAAGGATTTAGTAGGTGCGTGACTGACTGTATGAGTGAGTGATTAAATGTGTCTCACTGAATGCATGGGTTAGTGACTAAACTGTCTTAATTTGTGCATCATTATGTCTGTTGTGATGTAAACTGCTGCATGTGTTGATCATTAGCTATACGAGAGGCTATATGTGTTATTAATTGGTTGCCCAAGTATTTCTATGGGAGATTGAGTTTGTGTGGGGGTGGCTGGAAGGTGTGTGACTCTATGCATAGATGTGTGAGCAGTTTATTCACTAGGTGTATGAGTTCAAGAGTGCATGTGGAAACAGCTACATGGGCAGTTGACTGTGTACATGAGTGTATTGATGAGTGAATGGATATCTCAATGCTACATGTCATAGTAAGTACATATGTAAAACACAGTACATGTGAGAGTTGGCATATATAAATAACTGTGCATGAGAGCCACTGAATGAGTGAGTGGTTGTATCGATCATTGTGAACTTGTATCAGGGATTGTATAAGAGAGTAAATATGTGTTAGTATATGTTTCAATAAGTAAGGTGTGTTTAACTGTATAGTTGAAGAAATGGAGGTGAGATTGTTTCTTTGCATGACTGACTGGGTGTGTGAGTAACTCCATGGATGAGTGGCAGTGTGTGAGTGTCTGTATACACTGAGTGTATCTAAGGTTATATTAGAGTCTGAAGAGGTTTATCGTATTAGCACAAGAATGATGTCAAATGAGATGTCATCAGTGATGTCATCAGTGATGTCATTTGAGATGTCATCAGTGATGTCATCAGTGATGTCACTGACCATGTCATGAATGATGTAATATGTGACATGATCAGCAGTGGATTGCGGGTGCGCGATATATAGTTAGTGCAACTAACTATATATGGAATTTCAATGGTTTTGTGTGAGTAAAATAAGGTTTTTTAAATGCTAATTCCTAACTATATATGGTCTATAACCTATGGTTTTTTCAGTGAATTTCAATGGTTTTTTAATAGCAAATATCATAAGCTGTCGAATGTCAAGTACGTGGTAAGTAAAAACATTTTCGTGTTTATGCACACTGATCTGCTTTGAATGCTGCCCCCCACCCCTCATTTCTATTAGGAGTACTCTCTCTTTGCAGATAGTGAAGGGTAGTTAACGCAGGCCTTTGCCCCCGTTGTAATCCGTCGTGCCTGCTTCTCTCTCCATTTGATTGATTGTTCTCTTTGGTTCATTCTCTATTTACAAACAAGCACAGAGTCGCAATACTCTGTTTAGTCTTTGCAGATAGCGAAAAATCGTGTAAAAAAACAAAAGGAATCGAGCAAAATCAGTAGGCCACTAATGGGATCTCTTTTTGACCTCCCTAAAATAGAAACATTAGGAACAACCTGTTGATAATACCAATGTGTATGTACATAAGCGGCGTTCATTTGTGTTCACAGTACCCCTTGTTGATTGTTTGAATCGAGCATTGAATTGTTCGAAGTTGGTTCTCTTAAGAATCTTCTCTGCCTGCAAACGAGGAAGAATAGGAATATTCTCTCTCCCTTTGCAGATAGTGAAGGGTAGATAACGCAAACCTTTAACACATCGTGCCTATGTCGTTCCTCATTGATTGATTGTTTCCCCAAACATTGACTGGTTGGGAATTGGTTCTTTTTGGAGGTATTCCCTGTTTGCAAATATACGTAGGAAAATCTTTGCAAATAGTGAAAGGGTACGTAATGCGGACCTTTCTCCCCCGTTGTAATCTGTCATGCCTATCTACTCCCCACTGATTGATGCACCTGTTTCACCCGGACCATTTACTAGAGATACGTCATCTGGCCCGACCAGAGAGCACCCCTAGTGAAAAGGACATATGCAATAATAACGAAGTGATCACTGTATCCTGTTAACAGAAACTTTAGCATGAAACAACCTGGAAAGAAAAGAATAGGAAAACGAAAATCAGTAGGCCACTGATGAACATGAACTTTTATTAAACAACGAACAAAGAAACGATAACATAACGTAATGATAAAACCTATTAATGTCCTAGAAACAAGAAAACGTTAAAATATGCCAATGGTGAGAGACCAGAAAAACAGTAAGAGAAACCAAATCACCCCTCGCTAACCCACCGCCTGCCACGCCAAAAAAATCGATAGACTAGGGAAAATGCAAGTCAGTAGAACATCCGCCCCCACTCTGGAAACTTCCAAGGTAGGGCAGGGTTGCGGCTACACCCAGCCGGGAGCAGCCCATATAAGGCGGGTCCTGCTGGCACGCCTCGGCCAGGAGATCCTAACGTAGGGTGTAGCCAGAGGAGAGGCCGAGGCCAGCGGGACCCGGCCAGGGGATTGCCTTTACAATGCTGAAGAGTTGCAGGGGGGGGAATATCTCCTCGACCCTCCCCTCTCTCTCCCAGTCCGGCCGCGGTGGCCCTTGACAGTTTCAGGTAGTCCCGCCACATGCTCTTCCGGTCCGGCCACCAACGGTCGGGGGGCCGAGGCCGACAGGATCCGGCTGCAGCCGATAAACCAAGGAACCCGTTCATGGGGCCAGAGCCAGGGGCGTCCGGCCGACATCCACCGGAAGCCCGGCCCGAAGACGGACGGGACACTTCTTCTTTCTTGAATAATGGCTGCGACAACACTGGGGGGGATGTCTTGCACATGCCTCCGACCCCCCCCCCCCTCGTCCTCATCGCCTGGTCCGGCCATAACAAATCTCAAGCGAGACGCCGTGGGGTGCACTGGGAGGGAGAGACGGTGCGAACAGGCCTCTCCCGCCTCCCCAGGTGGAGGCTTCCCAGCTGCACCCTCAGCGCTCCAGGCGCCCGGAAAAGGGTTCTTCCACTGTGGCCATGCTGCAACGTCTCGCCCGGCAGGGTGGAGCCCGTCCGCTCATTTGACCCCGCGATCGCCAGTAGCTACCGAACTCTCAAAATGGCGGTCGACCTGGCAAGAGCGGGCCCAGCATAAAGAAATGGCCCGGTCACTGGTTGACTCCACCACCGTAGTCCTCCACGACCTTGAAGATTCTAGAGGAGCCGCGGGAGTCTCCGACCCCCGATGGGGAATGACTGCCATGATCGCCCGTGGAGTGACGAAACTGTATCCGCGGGACGTCGGCGCTCCCATGCTGGCGCCAGCCTCACTTTGAATTACTAGAATCCTGCAGACCTCAGTTCCGGTGAAAGCACAGTGTGACCCGGTAGGAAAAATTGTTGCACCCCCCTCCCCTTTTTGACTGATAGTTCAAACCACCGATCCTTTCCTTTGCCCTTTTAACGGAACTTTGGACTGCCTCCCCCTCTTTTACATTTTCTAGAGAAAACAAAACATTAACCACTACATTAGCATAGCAGTTGACACCAGAACTGTTTTCAAATTGAAAACCAACAACATCTTCAACAGAATCCTTTTTCTTTCTGCTGTGACCCTGCTACAGCACAGGCATTGTCCCCAGCAGTAATTCTGCAATGCCGGTAAGAATAGCTGTGGTGCCTACTGGACTCACTCACCCCCGCGGCGCCCCACGCCGTTATTTGCTGGGCGGCAACTTACTAGACATCACTTTCGTGCCATCTAGATTTCAGCGCGTTCTGCTGCCTTGGAACTATTCGCACAACAGACTGCTACTGACGACCCACCCCCAGGCAACATCTTCTGAATTTTCATAATTTGAAAGAACTAGTAACATGTCCTCATCAGGAATTCAAAAGAAATTGCCACGGTCTCTTCGTTGTTTAAATGTTTTTACTGTTTTTGTTTTGTTGTATATATTTATATGTTATTAAAGTTTTATATTCCTACTACTTTGTTGGAGTGCTATATATTTTTAATGTGACACATAATTGTAAAAACTTTGATGTACAAAGAGTCATTCCTGGAATCTTCCGCTTCAGGCTCGGTCCCCTCCCCAACCACAATACAGGATGGTTTTCAGATAGTAGGAACACGTGTGGTGTGACGGATCTCATCGGGTGTGGGCCTTGATCTACTATAACTCCTTTGAAGAGGGGTGATTCTTTACAGCTGGAGCCATAAACTACATCTGCAGGGCTAGCTGATAGCCTGGACAATCGGACACAGAGGAAGAGGAGTGTCAGAGGGTGCGGTAGTGAATAGGGCGAAAGGGAGGTGTCGGGCGGGCACAGAGTGTGATTCTCAGGGAAGAGCAGCGCAGATGGGGGGAGGTTTATTGCCCATGCATAAGACAGAGAGCGGGGGTGACCAGTGCCTGGGGAAGATGCTTGCGAGGGTGGGGAGCCATGCTACGAATCGACAGCGTGCAGAGAGTGGGTCTGGTCAAGGCATCTAAAATGGCTGCCGTGCACGACAAAAGTGTGGCATTTCAAAAAAGGCAAGATGGCGCAAACAATGTTTTTCAACACTTCCTCATTTCCTTCGAATCGAACGTTAACAGACGTTGGTGCATATTACCAAAGTTAAGCGATATTTATCGCTAACGATGCTTACCAACGAATTTTTTACCGCTAAGCATCGTCAGAAATTATCGAAGATAAACCTTGCTATTATCAAGGTTTATTGCAAATGCGATAATAAACGGCCGCAATGCATGAATATCGCTAAAAAGTCAGCGATATTCATGCATTACCGAGCTAATGCTCTTAGCCATGTTATCCACCTCCCATTGGATAACATGGCTAAGAACTGCTCAGGGCAGGTGTTACTTTTTGGAGATATTCGCGCTTAGCGCGAATATCTCCAAAAGTTGGTAATAGGAGATAGATATCTTGCATGTTGTAATGCAAATTATTGTGGTATATGGAACTCATACCATAATCTCTCAGGAAAGCAGAAACTGATCCTTTTGGGACCGCCTGAAAAGGCCTAGGGGGTGAGGGGTACTCTACTTTGCCCCCTTTTCACGTTCCGAACTATTTTATTTTACTCTCTTCTGTAATTACACAAAATAGCAGCGATAAGATGCATCGGAGACACACAGTGAGAGAAAGGAGGCCGGAGATGAAGAAGAGATGTCAAATACACATTGGAGATAATATAGTGGCAGAAGGGAAGTAAATATGAGTAAACTTACCATGTAACATAAAAATGTTGCACTCTATACTATAAGTCTCATTTTATACTACAATCACTTCGCTACAACCTCATAAATTAAAAATAAAAATGAATAATGTCTCAAACAATTTTTGATTTCTAAATATAAATTTATTCTTCAGAATTTTCTAAATTTGAAAGAACTAGTAACATGTCCTCATCAGCAATTTCCTCATGAAAAGTCTGCAATGATGATTCTTGTAACTCTATGGTCTCCAAACATTCGATAAATTCGCCATCAACAGATTGATCAAAAAAATCATTCAAGTCATCTCCTCCTTGAGACAATATTTCATTATTGGTGCTGTCAATTTCAATCAATGTAGTGGAATCATTCAAGTCATCTCCTCCTTGTGACAATATTTCATTATTAGTGCTGTCAATTTCAATCAATGTAGTGGAATCATTCAAGTCATCTCCTTGTGACAATATTTCATTATTGGTGCTCTCAATTTCAATCAATGTAGTGGAATCATTCAAGTCATCTCCTCCTTGTGACAATATTTCATTATTGGTGCTGTCCATTTCAATCAATCTAATGGAATCATACAAGTCATCTCCTCCTTGTGACAATATTTCATTATTGGTGCTCTCAATTTCAATCAATGTAGTGGAATCATTCAAGTCATCTCCTCCTTGTGACAATATTTCATTATTGGTGCTGTCCATTTCAATCAATCTAATGGAATCATACAAGTCATCTCCTCCTTGTGACAATATTTCATTATTGGTGCTCTCAATTTCAATCAATGTAGTGGACAATTCAAAAGAAATTGCCACGGTCTCTTCATTGTGAGCCATTTTATTTTGAAATTGCTTGCTGTAAATTGCAGAAAAAAATAATCACTTTCATTTATCGTTTTTAGTAATACATAATATAAAACTAACTTTATCAAGTATTTAGTATAACAGAAGGACTGCAAATAAATAACAGAAAACATTTTTCAAATTATCTTCAAGTGTACAACATAGTTCCCCTTACAAATTAACAACTCACCTTTTTAAAAGTAGGAGAAGTGTTAGTACTGTGTAAATCAAACACCAGAAATTCACCACCAAAAATTCCTCACAAATGTACCTCAGACAGTAGTATCACAAAATGGCTGTGGTTTCCTCTCATTTGACATATATACATAACCAATTAACTTTCATCACACACAAATACAAAACCAAAGTAACATTTTAATTGGTTCTAAATTTCAACACTTTCAAATGTGTTTACCCCATGCAGTTTTCCATAGGACATTTACATACGTCTACAGCCTGAATGGCTGAACGGAATTACACCAAACTTGGCAAAATGGTACATCAAACCTAAGAGGTCAGGAAGGATCTACTATGCCCCCTTATGGTCATTTCCCCCTTCGCTTTGGCCTCCTCTTGTCTCTCGATCCTACCGAGAGACAAGATGGCGGCCGCTACGGACTGTTTGGAATGTTGACAGACGCCGGAGAACCAATCAGCTTCGCAAAGCTCCGTAACGCGAAAACTACGCGAAGCGGAGCGCTGTTACAGATATATATCTTTTTTTGAACGTTAATTTCTCAAAATCCACTGGAGCACATATATTGAGACCTAGCAAAGGCACATCGGGCTACCAGTCCCTAATATTTTGCCAAGTTTCGTGCAAATCCATTCAGCCGTTCGATTATTGACATTTAGATACGTCTACAGCCTGAATGGCTGAACGGAATTACACCAAACTTGGCAAAATGGTACATCAAACCTAAGAGGTCAGGGAGGATCTACTATGCCCCCTTATCGTCATTTTCCCCTTCCCTTTCGCCTCCTCTTGTCTCTCGATCCTACCGAGAGACAAGATGGCGGCCGCTACGGACTGTTTGGAATGTTGATAGACGCGGGAGAACCAATCAGCTTCGCTTCACAAAGCTCCGTTGCGCGAAAAGTACGCGAACTGGAGCGCTGCCCGGTCCGCTGTTACAGATATATATCTTTTTTTAAACGTTAATTTCTCAAAATCCACTGGAGCACATATATTGAGACCTACAAAAGGCACATCGGGCTACCAGTCCCTACAATTTTGCCAAGTTTCGTGCAAATCCATTCAGCCGTTCGGGCTAAAAGTGAGGCCAACCGCCCTATGGAAAACTCAATGTTAAAAACACGCTTTGGGACCCCCCTTTTTTCTCGACCCCCCTGGACGAACCCCCCCCAATTTTCAGGGGCTGCTCAGAAACAAAATGTGCCATTTTCCTGAAAATTTCAGCCAATTCCGTCCACAAACGCCAAAGTTATTAGACATAGAATTTTCAAAAAACCCATAGAGAAAAAATCCTAACTATATATACCTACTGGCGACCGCCAGTAGGTAATATATATATATATATATAATGTATTTATTTATTTATGTCTTCACTGTAAAAACCATAGGTTTCAGGGGCGTTATAGTTAGTTGGACATTTCACTCGTGCAGAACCAGAGAAATTCAGCCGTTATAGTTATTTGAGCTAACTATAAACTGCGCCCCCACAATGCACTGCTGATGACGTCACATATTACATCATTCATGACATGGTCAGTGACATCAATGATGACATATCAAATGACATCACTGATGACATCATCCAGCGACTGTGTGTTTCTGTAAAGTTTAAATATGTTTTAATATACATACATATATATATATTCACTGAAAAAACCATAGGTTATAGACCATATATAGTTAGGAATTAGCATTTACAAAACCTTGAAAATTCACTGAAAAAACCATAGGTTATAGACCATATATAGTTAGGAATTAGCATTTAAAAAACCTTATTTTACTCACACAAAACCATTGAAATTCCATATATAGTTAGTTGCACTAACTATATATGGCGCACCCGCAATCCACTGCTGATCATGTCACATATTACATCATTCATGACATGGTCAGTGACATCACTGATGACATCACTGATGACATCTCAAATGACATCACTGATGACATCACTGATGACAACATCCAGTGACTGTATTTTTCTGTAAAGTTAAAATATGTCTTGAGTGGATGTATAAGTGTCTGGATGAAGGATTTAGTAGGTGCATGACTGACTGTATGAGTGAGTGATTAAATGTGTCTCACTGAATGCATGGGTTAGTGACTAAACTGTCTTAATTTGTGCATCATTATGTCTGTTGTTCTGTAAACTGCTGCATGTGTTGATCATTAGCTATACGAGAGGCTATATGTGTTATTAATTGGTTGCCCAAGTATTTCTATGGGAGATTGAGTTTGTGTGGGGGTGGCTGGAAGGTGTGAGACTCTATGCATAGATGTGTGAGCAGTTTATTCACTAGGTGTATGAGTTCAAGAGTGCATGTGGAAACAGCTACATGGGCAGTTGACTGTGTGCATGAGTGTATTGATGAGTGAATGGATATCTCAATGCTACATGTCATAGTAAGTACATATGTAAAACACAGTACATGTGAGAGTTGGCATATATAAATAACTGTGCATGAGAGCCACTGAATGAGTGAGTGGTTGTATCGATCATTGTGAACTTGTATCAGGGATTGTATAAGAGAGTAAATATGTGTTAGTATATGTTTCAATAAGTAAGGTGTGTTTAACTGTATAGTTGAAGAAATGGAGGTGAGATTGTTTCTTTGCATGACTGACTGGGTGTGTGAGTAACTCCATGGATGAGTGGCAGTGTGTGAGTGTCTGTATACACTGAGTGTATCTAAGGTTATATTAGAGTCTGAAGAGGTTTATCGTATTAGCACAAGAATGATGTCAAATGAGATGTCATCAGTGATGTCATCAGTGATGTCATTTGAGATGTCATCAGTGATGTCATCAGTGATGTCACTGACCATGTCATGAATGATGTAATATGTGACATGATCAGCAGTGGATTGCGGGTGCGCCATATATAGTTAGTGCAACTAACTATATATGGAATTTCAATGGTTTTGTGTGAGTAAAATAAGGTTTTTTAAATGCTAATTCCTAACTATATATGGTCTATAACCTATGGTTTTTTCAGTGAATTTTCAAGGTTTTGTAAATGCTAATTCCTAACTATATATGGTCTATAACCTATGGTTTTTTCAGTGAATTTCAATGGTTTTTTAATAGCAAATATCATAAGCTGTCGAATGTCAAGTACGTGGTAAGTAAAAACATTTTCGTGTTTATGCACACTGATCTGCTTTGAATGCTGCCCCCCACCCCTCATTTCTATTAGGAGTACTCTCTCTTTGCAGATAGTGAAGGGTAGTTAACGCAGCCCTTTGCCCCCTTTGTAATCCGTCGTGCCTGCTTCTCTCTCCATTTGATTGATTGTTCTCTTTGGTTCATTCTCTATTTACAAACAAGCACAGAGTCGCAATACTCTGTTTAGTCTTTGCAGATAGCGAAAAATCGTGTAAAAAAACAAAAGGAATCGAGCAAAATCAGTAGGCCACTAATGGGATCTCTTTTTGACCTCGCTAAAATAGAAACATTAGGAACAACCTGTTGAAAATAGCAATGCGTATGTACATAAGCGGCGTTCATTTGTGTTCACAGTACCCCTTGTTGATTGTTTCAATCGAGCATTGAATTGTTCGATGTTAATTCTCTTAAGGATCTTCTCTACCTGCAAACGAGGAAGAATAGGAATATTCTCTCTCCCTTTGCAGATAGTGAAGGGTAGGTAACGCAAGCCTTTAACACGTCGTACCTATTTCATTCCTCATTGATTGATTGATTGTCCGAACATTGACTGTTTGGGAATTAGTTCTTTTTGGAGGTATTCCCTGTTTGCAAATAAACGTAGGAAAATCTTTGCAAGTAGTGAAAGGGTACGTAATGCGGACCTTTCTCCCCCGTTGTAATCTGTCATGCCTATCTACTCCCCACTGATTGATGCACCTGTTTCACCCGGACCATTTACTAGACATACGTCATCTGGCCCGACCAGAGAGCACCCCTAGTGAAAAGGACATATGCAATAATAACGAAGTGATCACTGTATCCTGTTAACAGAAACTTTAGCATGAAACAACCTGGAAAGAAAAGAATAGGAAAACGAAAATCAGTAGGCCACTGATGAACATGAACTTTTATTAAACAACGAACAAAGAAACGATAACATAACGTAATGATAAAACCTATTAATGTCCTAGAAACAAGAAAACGTTAAAATATGCCAGTGGTGAGAGACCAGAAAAACAGTAAGAGAAACCAAATCACCCCTCGCTGTCCCACCGCCTGCCACGCCAAAAAAATCGATAGACTAGGGAAAATGCAAGTCAGTAGAACATCCGCCCCCACTCTGGAAACTTCCAAGGTGGGGCAGGGTTCCGGCTACGCCCAGCCGGGAGCAGCCCATATAAGGCAGGTCCTGCTGCCACGCCTCGGCCAGGAGATCCTAACGTAGGGTGTAGCCGGAGGAGAGGCCGAGACCAACGGGACCCGGCCAGGGGATTGCCTTTACAACGCTGAACAGTTGCAGGGGGGGGGAATGTCTCCTCGACCCTCCCCTCTCTCTCCCAGTCCGGCCGCGGTGGCCCTTGAGAGTTGCAGGTAGTCCCGCCACATGCTCTTCCGGTCCGGCCACCAACGGTCGGGGGGCCGAGGCCGACGGAATCCGGCTGCAGCCGATAAACCAAGAAACCCGTTCATGGGGCCAGAGCCAGGGGCGTCCGGCCGACATCTACCGGAAGCCCGGCCCGAAGACGGACGGGACACTTCTTCTTTCTTGTATAATTGCTGCAACAACCCTGGGGGGGGATGTCTTGCACATGCCTCCGACCCCCCCCCCTCGTCCTCATCGCCTGGTCCGGCCATAACAAATCTCAAGCGAGACGCCGTGGGGTGCACTGGGAGGGAGAGACGGTGCGAACAGGCCTCTCCCGCCTCCCCAGTGGAGGCTTCCCAGCTGCACCCTCAGCGGTCCAGGCGCCCGGAAAAGAGTTCTTCCACTGTGGCCATGCTGCAACGTCTCGCCCGGCAGGGTGGAGCCCGTCCGCTCATTTGACCCCGCGATCGCCAGTAGCTACCGAACTCTCAAAATGGCGGTCGACCTGGCAAGAGCGGGCCCAGCATAAAGAAATGGCCCGGTCACTGGTTGACTCCACCACCGTAGTCCTCCACGACCTTGAAGATTCTAGAGGAGCCGCGGGAGTCTCCGACCCCCGATGGGGAATGACTGCCATGATCACCCGTGGAGTGACGAAACTGTATCCGCGGGACGTCGGCGCCAGCCTCACTTTGAATTACTAGAATCCTGCAGACCTCACTTCCGGTGAAAGCACAGTGTGACCCGGTAGGAAAAATTGTTGCACCCCCTCCCCTTTTTGACTGATAGTTCAAACCACCGATCCTTTCCTTTGCCCTTTTAACGGAACTTTGGACTGCCTCCCCCTCTTTTACATTTTCTAGAGAAAACAAAACATTAACCACTACATTAGCATAGCAGTTGACACCAGAACTGTTTTCAAATTGAAAACCAACAACATCTTCAACAGAATCCTTTTTGTTTCTGCTGTGACCCTGCTCCAGCACAGGCATTGTCCCCAGCAGTAATTCTGCAATGCCGGTAAGAATAGCTGTGGTGCCTACTGGACTCACTCACCCCCGCGGCGCCCCACGCCGTTATTTGCTGGGCGGCAACTTGCTAGACATCACCTTCGTGACATCCAGATTTCAGCGCGTTCTGCTGCCTTGGAACTATTCGCACAACAGACCGCTACTGACAAGAATATTTCATTATTGGTGCTGTCAATTTCAATAAATCTATTGGATAATTCAAAAGAAATTGCCACGGTCTCTTCGTTGTTTAAATGTTTTTACTGTTTTTGTTTTGTTGTATATATTTATATGTTATTAAAGTTTTATATTCCTACTACTTTGTTGGAGTGCTATATATTTTTTATGTGACACATAATTGTAAAAACTTTGATGTACAAAGAGTCATTCCTGGAATCTTCCGCTTCAGGCTCGGTCCCCTCCCCAATCACAATACAGGATAGTTTTCAGATAGTAGGAACACGTGTGGTGTGACGGATCTCATCGGGTGTGGGCCTTGATCTACTATAACTCCTTTGAAGAGGGGTGATTCTTTACAGCTGGGGCCATAAACTACATCTGCAGGGCTAGCTGATAGCCTGGACAATCGGACACAGAGGAAGAGGAGTGTCACAGGGTGCGGTAGTGAATAGGGCGAAAGGGAGGTGTCGGGCGGGCACAGTGTGATTCTCAGGGAAGAGCAGCGCAGATGGGGGGAGGTTTATTGCCCATGCATAAGACAGAGAGCGGGGGTGACCAGTGCCTGGGGAAGATGCTTGCGAGGGTGAGGAGCCATGCTACGAATCGACAGCGTGCAGAGAGTGGGTCTGGTCAAGACATCTAAAATGGCTGCCGTGCACGACAAAAGTGTGGCATTTCAAAAAAGGCAAGATGGCGCAGACAATGTTTTTCAACACTTCCTCATTTCCTTCGAATCGAACGTTAACAGACGTTGGGGCATATTACCAAAGTTAAGCGATATTTATCGCTAACGATGCTTACCAACCAATTTTTTACCACTAAGCATCGTCAGAAATTATCGAAGATAAACCTTACTATTATCAAGGTTTATCGCAAATGCGATAATAAACGGCCGCAATGCATGAATATCGCTAAAAACTCAGCGATATTCATGCATTACCGAGCTAATACTCTTAGCCATGTTATCCACCTCCCATTGGATAACATGGCTAAGAA
This sequence comes from Lissotriton helveticus, assembly GCF_964261635.1. Classification (NCBI taxonomy): domain Eukaryota; kingdom Metazoa; phylum Chordata; class Amphibia; order Caudata; family Salamandridae; genus Lissotriton; species Lissotriton helveticus. Next base: position 1,687,425,319 of record NC_136061.1, on the reverse strand, counting down.
CTGCTCAGGGCAGGTGTTACTTTTTGGAGATATTCGCGCTTAGCGCGAATATCTCCAAAAGTTGGTAATAGGAGATAGATATCTTGCATGTTGTAATGCAAGTTATTGTGGTATATGGAACTCATACCATAATCTCTCAGGAAAGCAGAAACTGATCCTTTTGGGACCGCCTAAAAAGGCCTAGGGGGTGAGGAGTACTCTACTTTGCCCCCTTTTCACGTTCCGAACTATTTTATTTTACTCTCTTCTGTAATTACACAAAATACCAGCGATAAGATGCATCGGAGACACACAGTGAGAGAAAGGAGGCCGGAGATGAAGAAGACATGTCAAATACACATTGGAGATAATATAGTGGCAGAAGGGAAGTAAATATGAGTAAACTTACCATGTAACATAAAAATGTTGCACTCTATACTATAAGTCTCATTTTATACTACAATCACTTCGCTACAACCTCATAAATTAAAAATAAAAATAAATAATGTCTCAAACAATTTTTGATTTCTAAATATAAATTTATTCTTCAGAATTTTCTAAATTTGAAACAACTAGTAACATGTCCTCATCAGTAATTTCCTCTTCAATCATCTCATCTGGAATCTCCTCATTAAAAGTCTGCAATGATGATTCTTGTAACTCTATGGTCTCCAAACACTCGATAAATTCGCCATCAAGAGATTGATCAAAAAAATCATTCAAGTCATCTCCTCCTTCTGACAATATTTCATTATTGGTGCTGTCCATTTCAATCAATGTAGTGGAATCATTCAAGTCATCTCCTCGTGACAATATTTCATTATTGGTGCTCTCAATTTCAATCAATGTAGTGGAATCATTCAAGTCATCTCCTCCTTGTGACAATATTTCATTATTGGTGCTGTCCATTTCAATCAATCTAATGGAATCATACAAGCCATCTCCTCCTTGTGACAATATTTCATTATTGGTGCTCTCAATTTCAATCAATGTAGTGGAATCATTCAAGTCATCTCCTTGTGACAATATTTCATTCTTGGTGCTGTCCATTTCAATCAATCTAATGGAATCATACAAGTCATGTCCTCCTTGTGACAATATTTCATTATTGGTGCTCTCAATTTCAATCAATGTAGTGGACAATTCAAAAGAAATTGCCACGGTCTCTTCATTGTGAGCCATTTTATTTTGAAATTGCTTGCTGTAAATTGCAGAAAAAAATAATCACTTTCATTTATCGTTTTTAGTAATACATAATATAAAACTAACTTCATCAAGTATTTAGTATAACAGAAGGACTGCAAATAAATAACAGAAAACATTTTTCAAATTATCTTCAAGTGTACAACATAGTTCCCCTTACAAATTAACAACTCACCTTTTTAAAAGTAGCAGAAGTGTTAGTACTGTGTAAATCAAACACCAGAAATTCACCACCAAAAATTCCTCACAAATGTACCTCAGACAGTAGTATCACAAAATGGCTGTGGTTTCCTCTCATTTGACATATATACATAACCAATTAACTTTCATCACACACAAATACAAAACCAAAGTAACATTTTAATTGGTTCTAAATTTCAACACTTTCAAATGTGTTTTCCCCATGCAATTTTCCATAGGACATTTACATACGTCTACAGCCTGAATGGCTGAACGGAATTACACCAAACTTGGCAAAATGGTACATCAAACCTAAGAGGTCAGGAAGGATCTACTATGCCCCCTTATGGTCATTTCCCCCTTCGCTTTGGCCTCCTCTTGTCTCTCAATCCTACCGAGAGACAAGATGGCGGCCGCTACGGACTGTTTGGAATGTTGACAGACGCCGGAGAACCAATCAGCTTCGCAAAGCTCCGTAACGCGAAAAGTACGCGAAGCGGAGCGCTGTTACAGATATATATCTTTTTTTGAACGTTAATTTCTCAAAATCCACTGGAGCACATATATTGAGACCTAGCAAAGGCACATCGGGCTACCAGTCCCTAATATTTTACCAAGTTTCGTGCAAATCCATTCAGCCGTTCGATTATTATTATTATTATTTTTTTTTGCCCCGCGGGGCCCTTTTAAAACCTCCACATCAAACCTAGGGGGTCAGCGAGGATCTACTATTCCCCCTTATGGTCATTTGCCCCTTCGCTTTCGCCTCCTCTTGTCTCTCGATCCTACCGAGAGACAAGATGGCGGCCGCTACGGACTGTTTGGAATGTTGACAGACGCCGGAGAACCAATCAGCTTCGCTTCACAAAGCTCCGTTGCGCGAAAAGTACGCGTCCTGGGACGCTGCCCGGTCCGCTGTTACAGATATATATCTTTTTTTAAACGTTAATTTCTCAAAATCCACTGGAGCACATATATTGAGACCTACAAAAGGCACATCGGGCTACCAGTCCCTACAATTTTGCCAAGTTTCGTGCAAATCCATTCAGCCGTTCGGGCTAAAAGTGAGGCCAACCGCCCTATGGAAAACTCAATGTTAAAAACACGTTTTGGGACCCCCCTTTTTTCTCGGCCCCCACTGGACGAACCCCCCCCAAATTTTCAAGGGCTGCTCAGAAACAAAATGTGCCATTTTCCTGAAAATTTCAGCCAATTCCGTCCACAAACGCCAAAGTTATTAGACATAGAATTTTCAAAAAACCCATAGAGAAAAAATCCTAACTATATATACCTACTGGCGACCGCCAGTAGGTAATATATATATATATATATATATATATATATATATATATATATATATATATATATATATATATATATATTTATGCCGGGGCGTATTGAAATATGAGTGGGTGAATGAGTCTCTTACTGAATGCATGGGTTAGTGAGTAAACTGAGTACATGTCTGTATCAGTCTGTCAGTTGGTGTGTAAGCGGCTGCATGGATTGGTGAGTAGCTACATGAGTGTCTATATGGATTATTGATGAATTGTCTGAGTATCTGTATGGGTGCCTGAGTGTCTGAGTGGGTGGGTGGGGCTGTATGACTTTGTGCATTGATGTGTGAGTAGGTATTTCACTGGGCGCATGGGTTCAAGAATGTATCTGTGAAGGGCTGTATGGGTGGGTGAGTGTGTGTATGGATGTGTTAGTGAATGAATGGATGTCTCAGTGGTACATGTGTGAGTAACTACAAATTTCAAAGGCAGTATATGTGAGTGTTGGAGTATATAAATCACTATATGTAAGAGTGAGTGATTATGAGAGTGTCTGTATGGATGAGTGTGTGCTTGTATCTGTGATTGTTTAAGAGAGTAAGTATGAGTTTGTATCTGTATAAATAAGTGAGGTGTTTTGTGTATAACTGTATAGGTGAGTAAATGTGAGTGTGAATGATTCTTTGCATGATTGAATCGGTGTTATGAGTAACCCTATAGATGAGTGGCGATGTGTGGGTGACTGTATAGGGGTATAAGTTCAAAGTTTAGTGCTGTATTGATAAGTGACTGTATGTATGAGTGACTGTATGGTGAATAAGTGGACGTGTGTGTAGACCTTGGAATCAGTGATTGAGTATGTAGTAACTGGTATTGGCGTGTCCATGGTATCGAAAATGGTTGTCTGTGTTTTAGATTGGGTGTATCAAAGGATACATTAGGGTGTGAGGAGGTGCATCAGATTATCACGTGGATGATGTAATCGGTGATGTCATCAGTGATGTAATTTGAGATGTCATCAGTGATGTCATCAGTGATGTAACTGACCATGTCATGAATGATGTAATATGAGACATCATCAGCAGTGTATTTCGGGGGTGCAGGTCATAATTAGCTGAACTACCTATAAACGCAGAATTGCTCTGGTTTTGTACAAGTGAAATGTCCATCTAACTATAACGTCCCTAAAATCTATGTTTTTTTCAGTGAATTTCTATGGTTTTTCAAATGCTAATTTCTAACTATAACGTCCCTGAAACCTATGTTTTTTTTTGTGAATTTCTAAGGTATTTTAAATAATAAATTTCAACAATGTTTTCCCTGAAACCTATGTTTTTTCAGGGATTTTCAAAGGTTTTTTAAATGATAATTTCTAACTATTACGTCCCTGAAACCTATGTGTTTTTCAGTGAATTTCACAGCTTTTTTATATGCTAATTTATAACTATTCCTACAGAGGTAGGACATGTGCAGAAAGATGAAGAAAGGTATAAAAAGAAGCAAGAGATATGCAGAAAGAACTAACAGAGGTGCAGAAAGAGGCTTTGTTGCAAAGTCGTCCTGTGCCAGCACATTTTTGCTGAATGGTACTGGCGGTAACTGACTCTGACTAACCAGGCCCGGAGCCAGTGCTATGCTAAAAGCCACTTGGAATACAGTGAAAACACATACATACACTAGGGTACACTATAGGTTGGGGTACCCCTGTGGTTGGCATGAACTTCCCTGTAAGGCCCTAGTACAAAATAGGGCAAGGGGATTAAAACTACCTCTAAGTCATACGTGCAAAAGAAGTGCAGAAATATATAACAGAGGTGCCGAAAGAGGCAATAGAGGTACAGAAAGAAGCAATTGAAGTGCAGAAAGAGGCAAGAGATGTGCAGAGAGGGGAAGAGAAGTTCAGAAAGAAGCAAGAGAGGTGCAGAAAGAAGGAAGACGAGGGCAGAGAGAGATAACAGGGGTGCAGAAAGAGACAGCGGGCGCAGAATGAAGCAAGAGAGTTACAGAAAGAGGTAATAGAAGTGCAGAAAGAAGCAACAGAGGTGCAGAAAGATGCAGGAGGGGTGCAGAAAAAGGAGAAACTAGTGCAGCAAGAAGCAAAAGAGGCACACAAAGAGTCAAGAGGGGTGCTGAAAGAGGCAAGCACAGTGCAGAAAGAACCAAGGGATGTGCAGAATGAGGCAAGAGACATGCAGAAAGAGGCAAGAGACATACAGAAAGAGGCAACAGATGTGCAGAAAAAGAGAAACTGGTACAGAAAGAAGCACAAGAGGTTCAGAAAAAGGCAAAAGAAGTAAAGAAATAAGCAAGAGAGGGACAGAAAGAGGCAATACAAGTGCAGAAAGAAGCAACAGAGGTGCAGAAAGACTCAAGATGGGTGAAGATAGAGGAGAGAGGAGTACAGAAAGAAGCAAAAGAGGTGCACAAGAGGCAAGAGGAGTGCAGAAAGAGGCAAGAGCAGTGCAGAAAGAAGCAAAGAGATATGCAGAAGGAGGCAAGAGACATGCAGAAAGAGGCAAGAGATGGGCAGAAAAAGGAAAAAGGGTGCAAAAAGAAGAGAGAAGTGCAAAAAGAGGTAAGTGAGGTACAGAAGGAGGCAAGAGAACTACAGAAAGAGGCAAGAGAGGTGCAGAAACAGGCAAAAGGGATGCATAAAGAGGGAACAGGTGTATAGACAGAGGCAAGAGAGGTACAGAAAGAGGCAAGAGGGATGCAGACATTTGCAACAGAGGTGCAAAAGAAGCAAGCGCCGTACCAAACGAACCAAAAGAGGTACAGAAAGAGTTAAGAAAAGTGAAAAAGCAAAAGAGGTGCAGAAAGAGGTAAGAGAACTGCAGAAAAAGTCAAAAGAGGTGTAGCAAGAGTCAGGAAAGATACACTAAAAGGCAAAAGGGGTACAGAAAGAGGCAAGAGGGATGTACAAAGAAGCAAGAGAAGTACAGAAAGAAGCAACAGAGGTGCTTAAAGAGGCATGAATGGTACAGAAAGAGGCAAGAGAAGTGCAGAAAGAAGCAACAGAGGTGCCAAAAGAGGTAATAGAGGTGCACAAACAGGCAACACAGTTACAGAAATAGGGACATGGGTGTAGAAAAAAAAAGAGGGATACAGACATTTGTACGAGAGGTGCAGAAAGAAGGAAGAGCAGTGCAGACAGAAGCAAGGGAAGTGCAGAAAGAAATAAGAGGTGGAAAAATAGGAAAGAGGGGTGCTGAAAGAGGCATGAGCTATGCAGAAATTTGCAAAGGTGCTGCAGAAAGAAGCAAGAGCAGTGCAGAAAGAACCAACAGAGGCGCAGAAAGAGGCAAGAGGGGGGCCGAAATAGGTAGGAGCGTTGCAGAGAGATGCAAGAGGGGTACAAAAAGAGGCAGAAGGGGTGCTGAAAAAAGGACGAAAAGTGCTGAAAGAAGCAACAGGGGCGCAGAAAGAGACACAAAGGGTGCAGAAAGAGGAGAAGAGAAGTGCAGAACGAAGCAACAGAGTTACAGAAAGAGGCAAGAGGGGTGCATAAATACGGGAGAGGGGTGCAGAAAGAGGTGAGAGGGGTACAGGAACCAGTAAATGAGGTGCATTAAGAGGCAACCGAGGTGCAGAAAGACGCAAGAGATGTGCAGAAACAAGCAAAAGAAATTGCTGAAAGAAGCAACAGAGGAGCAGAACGAGACAAGAGAGGTGCAGAAACAGGCAGGAAGGTTGCAGAAAGAGGGAAAAGGGTGCAGAAAGAGCCAAGAGGGCTACAGAAATTTGCAAAAGAGGTGCAGAAAGAAGCAAGAGCAGTGCAGAAAGAACAAACAGAGGTGCAGAAAGAGGCAAGAGGGGTACAGAAAGAGACAAGAGAAGCGCAGAAAGAATCAAAATAGGTACAGAAAGAGGCAAGTGAATTGCAGAAAAAGGTAAGAGAGAGACAGGAGGGGTACAGAAAGGGGCAGGAGGGGTGGAGAAGGAAGCAAGAGAAAACCAGAAAGAAGCAACAGAGGTGCTGAAAGAGGCAAGAGTGGTACAGAAGGAGGCAGGATAAGTGCAGAAAAAAGTAACAGAGGTGCAGAAATAGGCAAGAGAGGTGCAGAAATAGGCAGTAAAGGTACAGAAAGAGGGGACAGGGGTACAGAAAGAGGCAAGAGGGATAGAGAACATTGCAAAAGAGGTGCAGAAAGACACAAGAGCAGTGCAGAAAGAACCAACAGAGGTGCAGAAAGAAGCAAGAGGGGTGCAGAAAGAGGTAAGAGATGTGCACCAAGATGCAAGAGGGTATAGAAAGAGGCAAAAGGGTACTGAAAGAAGGAAGAGAAGTGCAGAAAGAAGCAACAGAAGTACTGAAAGAGACAAGAAGGTGGCAGAAAGAGGTAAGATGAGTGCAGAAAGAAGCAACAGTGTTGCAGAAAGGGGAAATAGAGGTGCAGAAAGAGGCAGGAAATATGCAGAAAGAAGCATGTGAGGTACAGAAAGAGGCAAGAGAGGTGCAGAAAGAGGCAAGAGAGGTGTAGATAGAAGAGAGTGATGTTCAGTAAGAGACAAGAAAAGAGCCGAATGTGGCAAGTGGGATACAGAAAGAGGCAAGAGAGGTAAAGAAAGAGGCAAGGTAAGTGTAGAAAGAGGCAAGACACGTACACAGAGAGACACATAAGGTACAGAAAGATGCAAGAAAGGTACAGAAACAAGTAAAAGAAGTGCAGAAAAACCAAGAGAATTTCTGAAAGTAGCAACAGAGGTGCAGAAAGAAGCAAGAGAAGTGCAGAAACAGGAAGGAAAGGTGCAGAAAGACGGAACATGGGTGCAGAAAGAGGCAAGGGGGATAAAGAAATTTACAAAAGAGGTGCAGAAAGAAACAAGAGCAGTGCAGAAATAACCAACAGAGGTGCACAAAGAAGCAAGAGAGGTACAGAGAGAGGCAAGAGAAGCGCAGAAAGAAGCAACAGAGGTATGGAAAGAGGCAAGTAAGTTGCAGAAACAGGCAGGAAAGGTACAGAAAGAGGGAACAGGGGGCAAAAAGAGGCAAGAGAGGTGCATACATAGGGGAGAGGGGTACAGAAATAGGTAACAGCAGTGCTGAAAGAGTCAAGAGGGCTGCAGAAGGAGGCACAACAAGTGCAGAAAGAAGCAAAAGAGGTGCCGAAAGAGGCCTGAGAGGTGCAGAAACAGGCAGGAAAGGTACAGAAAGAGGGAACGGGCTGCATAAAGCAGCAAGCCGGATGGATAAATTTGCAAGAAGGAAGCAAGAGCAGTGCAGAAAGAACAAAACAGATGTGCAGAAAGAAGCAAGAGGGGTACAGAACGAGGTAGGAGAGGTGCACAAAGAGGCACGAGGGGTACAGAAAGAGGCAAGAGGGTGTAGAAACAAGGAAGAGAAGTACATAAATAAGCAACAGAGGTGTTGAAAGAGACAAGAAGGGCGCAGAAAGAGGCAAGAGGAGTGCAAAAAGAAGCAAAAGAGTTGTGGAAAGAGGCAATAGAGGTGCAGCAAGAGGCAAGAATGATGCAGAAAGAAGCAAGGGAGGTGCAGAAAGAGGCACAATAGATCAGAAAGAGGCCAGAGAGATGCAGAAAGAAGAGAGTGAGGTTCAGAAAGAGACAAGAGAAGAGCATAAAGTGGCATTTGGGTGCAGAGAGAGGCAAGAGGGGTATAGAAAGAGGCATGGTGTGTGTAGATAGAGGCAAGAGAAGTGAAGAAAAGGGCACGTAAGGTGCAGAAAGATGTAAGAGAGGTGCAGAAACAAGCAAGAGAAGTGCAGAAAGAGGCAGGAGATTTGCTGAAAGAAGCAACAGAGGTGCAGATAGAGGCAAGAGAAATGCAGAAACAGGCAGGAAAGGTACAGAAAAAGTGAACAGAGGTGCAGCAAGAGGCAAGAGGGAAAAAGAGATTTGCAAAAGAGGTGCAAAAAGAAGCAAGAGCAGTGCAGAAAGAACCAACAGAGGTGCAGAAAGAGGCAAGAGGGGTACAGAAAGAGGCAAGAGAAGTGCAGAAAGAAGTCAAAGAGGTGCAGAAAGAGGGGAGGCTCTTTTCACCAGCAACAGGGGTGAGAGCTGCCTGCAGTGGGTCTGTAGGACTCCAACCACCAGGCTCCTTCACTTCCCTGCAACGTCACCAGCCCAGAGGAATTTATTCATGATGTATCTCCCACAGCACATGAGGCTCTTTCCACCAGCACCAGGAGTGAGAGCTGCCAGCAGCGGGTCCGTAGTTCTCGAACCACCAGGCTCCTTCCCTTCCCTGCAATGTAACCAGTCTAGAGGCATTTATTCACTTCATCCTTGCCTTCAGAGCCCGGAGGTGGTTGCGCTGGGCCAGTTCTCTGACAACTGCTTTCCAGGAGGTACGCCAATGAGCTCTTACCTGCTATTGTTATCCTATATTGTGGTTGGGCTCTATTATTAAGCTTATTTGGATTGTTTGGCCACTTGTTGATCAACGTGATTGGAATCTTGGGACCTGGGGCAAGACTAGGAAACTATTTGACGATTCTGGAGCTTTTCCTTCCTTCAACTGGTCCCTCAGCAAGTCCTGTACTGGTGTCCTAGTGCTGTACAATAGTACTCTGGTTCAACAACAATTTTCATCATGGGGAAGGGAAGGCATTTGAGGGGTCGTCTGTCCCACAATAACAAAGAAAACTAAAAGATTGGCAAAGTCTTCTGTTGGGAACTGTGTGATCGACCGAATCGACAATTTAATTGTTGCATATGAGGGACTGCTACACTCAGAAGCAGCACTACCGTGAGAGACTGTAGTTACTTTGGACCCTACTTTAGTAGGTACATCAACTGCTCAGCTGCGCATAACCAGCATGTTCAGAAAGGTAGCCGCACAACCTACGACAATGGCCACTAATCAGGGGAAACCCCCTAGCTGGGATGCGCCAGACTCATTTCTTTCATGCGTCACAACTGACATTGTCTATTGTACCAATAGTTTTTTACCATTGTCTAATCTAGGTGATGACTTTCTTGCTGCTGATCCCTCTCCTAGTCTCCCTGTGGAAATTGTATTGCCAAGACCATTAGCACACACAAGTATGGAGTGTTCCAACTTGATCTATGAATTGAGAACCCAAGTGCGTGAGCAGAAAAGTGCAATACTTAGACTGACCTCTATATTAAGTAAACTCAAATGCTTGAATGATAATGTCAAATCAACCCTTCAGTATAGTCAGTACACCCAGACCATTCAGACTACCCAGATCAAACTACCAGAAGTGCAGCAGTTTAACCACCCGTGCCGCTCACTGTGCTTTCTTTGGATTCCCTGCTGCTGTGCCTGATGTAAGAGGACTTCGTGGGACAGTTTGGAGCTTTTCACGGCTCACTTTCACCGGGCGCCACTCACTGGGCAGAACAGAATCAAACTATAAACACCGAGGGACTGCGAGGACCAGCAGGCTCTTACACACAGCTGCTGCCTCTTCCCTCGGTGTTCCCGCCCCCCCGCCCGGCCCTTTGAGTACTTTTCGCGGCCCCCGCTTCACGGGTGCCGCTCACTGTGCTTTCTTTGGATTCCCTGCTGCTGTGCCTGATGTAAGAGGACTTTGTGGGACAGTTTGGAGCTTTTCACGGCTCACTTTCACCGGGCGCCACTCACTGGGCAGAACAGAATCGAACCATAAACACTGAGGGACTGCGAGGACCAGCAGGCTCCTACACACAGCTGCTGCCTCTTCCCTCAGTGTTCCCGCCCCCGCCTGCAAAGTATAGAACCACCTCACTTATCCTGCGTTGCAGGACACGCGCGGGTGGGCGCCGGGCGAAGCCTGAGCAAAGGACGGGCCTGTTTAAGCCCGTTAAAGACCGTATGAGACCGGACCGGGCCCCCCCTCTTACCCTCCCTCTATAGTAAACAGACTGTATGCATTATATTTTCTGTATTACATATTTAGATCTAAACTGTGGCTGTATCTAGTGACTAATTATGTATAATGTCAACTCGAGAGAGCAGGAGTAAAACAGCCGCTGGAAGGGTACAGATAATAGGCCCGTTAGATAATTTCATAACTAGGGCAAACTCTGTAATTGATCAAGGGATTAGCCTAATGGAAAGAAGAGTGTCTCTGGACTTAATGCTGGCGAAAAGGTCATCTTTGGGCCAGCTTGCGATGGCTCGAACTCCCGAGCACGATAAGGGAGATGGCATCATAGAAGCACATGCTGATGTGCACAGTATACCACAGGTAGTAGATTTGTCGGTCTCCCAATCACTATCTGATTCCCCACTAAATTTGTCCCTAGAAAGGTCCCCAGATCTGGTTTTAAATCTTACACCGGAGGAAACCAGTATTAGACAGACGGTGGCAGTAAAGGAGGGAGCAATACCCAAGACGAAATGTGTTAATACTCTTATGTTAGGTGGGAACAAATCTAAGTTAAACACAATGTAGCCCTACCTCAATCAAAACACCATCTATTTTTTGACCATAGCACGGGTAAGTGACCGCAGTGTCCGTTTCTATACCCTGGGTGTGTTTATTCACACTCCCCCTTAGGCCGAGATGTCTCAGTAAATCAACAAAAAACAATTAAAACCACAGGCCAACGTGTACTAGAAAAAGTGTGAAGGGTAGAGAGAGTACCTCACGGTCGTAACACCCGAGGGGGTTGCCGGTTTAGCAATATCCGGTATACCCACTTTTCATCATCGTTCACTCTCTCTACGTGAAGTAAGTGATGTACATACAAATATACTAGTACACACAGTGAGAATTTAACAAAATAACACAAACAAAACAGTGAGTGAATTTAAACAATACTGTGACAACATGTATACATACTTAGACCCCAAAACAACCAACAGGTAAGTAAAAACTGGAAAGGTCTTGCTGGCAGTCTCCTTTCTTTATTCTGATGCTGCAAGACCCTCCATTAAAAAATGGTCAAATATATACCATATCCTTTCCTTTTCAAGCCAACATGTTTCGTTGCTGTAGATTCAGCAACTTCATCAGGGCATAAAAGGGGTTCACTATTCTCGAACTTCACATCAAATTTTGATTGAACAAGGACCTGTGTGAAAATAAAAACCAGAGCATTGCAGTGATTGTGCTAAAATGCTGCACCTCTACAGCGAGAGAGTGCAGTTCCAGACGTCCCCAAGTTACTCGCACGAGCCTTAATAAAAAATTCCTTCTTTACCTTATGGTTGCCCAGCCATTATGTACTGGCAACCATCAAATCGACACCGTGTCACGTGATCACGTGTCTCGCAGTGACTCGTCCTGGTAAGAGCCACCTATGTTGGAATAAAAATATATAAACAGTATGCAGAGTGACCAGTTTGTCTACTGATGGCAATCATCATAGCTACATTACTGATTCTCTCATACAATAATGTCTGCTCGGAAACCCTCCCGTAAAAGTGGCAACACCACTCGTGTTTGTAATGGTTTAAATGATTTAAAATGCCGTCTCTCTCCCTCAGAGGCTCTATAATCAGCTCACCCCCGGAATTGCTGTTGAATCGTATGGGTACATTACAACTGCCATTCCAAACATTACAGCGTTATAATTTGTAACACAATTCCGTCATCGCCGTTCCCTTTGGCACTAGCGCATACAGCACGCACCACCCGTTAAGGCTTCAATACTCCCAAAACCACCGATAACACATAAGTTCCCAAATACCGCCTTACTGGTGCCGAGTCCCTCCGGCGCTTCCGACGATCCTCACCCAGAGATCCGGGGAGGACCAGGAAGTAACAGGGGGCGGTGGCTCCGCCGGCGTGCCTGCGTGACGTAACGCAACGCGGTGCGGCCATTTTGAAGTGGGTCTCCTCATTATTGCAAACCACGAACTACACAATTCTAAAGTCAAAATAGAATATTCAGGTGTAATAACAAAATGTAAGGAGCATATTTATATATTAATTAATTTGGGTATTCGTTATTTTAAATCATTCTGTGATATTCAATATTTAGATCGATTTTATTGTGATGTGATCACAGCATGACAGAACGTAGCTCAGTGCGGCCATCTTGGAATGGGTTTATATGAAGTGGCTAACTAAAACCTATTGGGATGAACAATGCAGACATCGATGTATATGTGTAATCACAACCAGAATATCAAAGTTGAGACAAATTGCAAGAAAGAGGATCACTATTCATTGATCACTATTGAAAGGCATCATGTGATGTTCAATATTGAAAAAATAACATGTCACTGTGTGATAATGAGGGAAAACGGCCTACAGTGTTACATGCAGATCTTGAAAGCAAGTAAAAAAGTGTTTACAAAGTGTAACCAGCTGAGTGTGTACGGATGGCTATCCATGATATAGGAGGTAATCCAAAGTTGTCACCGCCTACTAACTTTGCTCCACTCAATATTTTTGTTTAATCCCTCCTGATCTGCTTTTTCTAAGAAAATCCATTTTGCCTCTTTTCTCACCAGAATGCTATCCAGATTGGGTGTATCCCCTACCACTATCTCAAGGACAGTCCATTTTAAAGTTTTAGGGTCATGACTTGCATCATTGAAATGCTGCACCAGGCGTGTAGTCAATTTTTTCGCTCTTATTGTGCTCAAGTGTTCCTGGATACGGATCTTGACTTTGCGGGTGGTAAGTCCAATGTAGTGCAGACCACAGCTACATGTAAGTCTGTAAATTACATGAGATGTATTGCAGTTACTGAACCGGTTTAAAAACCAGGTTCGGCCATCACGTAATGTGACACTCTTTGTGGCTGATGTAAGGCCACATACTGAGCAACGGCCACATGGATACTGTCCCGTGGGCATGGTGTTGGACTGGGGAGTACTGGGAGCTCGCGTGTGTACCAGTTTGTCACGCAAGTTAGATGCTCTCTTAAAAGCAAAACGAGGGGTTGGCATTTTCTCAGTATTAGTATCCAATATGGACCAATGTTTTCTGATGATTTGTCTAATCTTTGTTGAGAGTGGATCAAAAGTCGTGACCACAGGGAGGCAAATTTGATTGTCTTTCACATTGCGCTCCAGTAGTGCTTCTCGAGGTGTATTGAGTGCCCTCTTCTGTGCATGTTTAATCACTTTTTTAGGGTAATCCCTTTTTTGCAGTTTAGTGACTAGTTCTGCCGATTGATCCAAAAAAGCTTCTTTGATGGAACAATTGCGCCGGTAACTCAAAAACTGCCCAACCGGAAGATTGTCACGGAGGGCCTTTGGATGGAACGAATGATAATGAAGAAGAGAGTTCTTGTCAGTTTCCTTGTGGTGCACACTTGTCATCAGTGCTTGGTCCCTTGCGACAATATCCACGTCCAAATAGACTGTAGATATGTTGCTGATGGTCCAGGTGAACTGTAAGCTAGTGCCTGCATGGTTCAACCACTGTAGAAACGAATTCAAAAGGTCCTCTGTACCTGACCAGATACAAATACACACACCCAGGGTATAGAAACGGACACTGCAGTCACTTACCCGTGCTATGGTCAAAAACTGGATGGTGTTTTGATTGAGTTAGGGCTACATTGTGTTTAACTGTGATTGAGTGGGGGCAGCCATACCTCTTATCCCCCTATACCCCTTGAGATTAGTGGGAACAAATCTAAACCAACTAAAGCTAAGGAGGTTAAAGTCCCAGCAAAAAAAGGGAGGGGACCAACACAATCTGTTCAAGGAGGGCAAGAACAAATACATACTGATGCAGAGAACTTAGGCAGTGCAGAGGCCCCGGATAGAATGGCTGGGGATCTAAACGATGCTGTTGCTGATCGATTTCTAATGAAAATGGGGGAGGTTTTAAGAACATATCTTGCTCCAATGGAGACTAGACTGACACTTATAGAAAAACAGCTCAAAGATTTAAATGCTAACAAAAGAATTGCATCAAACTCCGCAGTATCCCAGATAGGGGGCAATAAATTGAGTAACACTAAACCAGCAGGCACGACAGTAACAAGAACTACGACTCCAGCGCCTGCTGTGAGCCTGAAAACCCCAACCGCCATGGCAAAAAAGTTTCCAGATAAACCTGTGGGTCAAGCGGTATACACAAGGCGAGAGGAGAACAAACCTAACGCCCCCACACCACACCCAAATAGGGACTGTAACAAGGGTATTGCAGAGGCCAGACATTCCTCCAACTTGCCTCTTGAGGTGGGCCCCATTTGAGGTAGTTATGACTGGGGTCCCTGAGCTGGCAGATTCTATTGAAGAACCTAATTGGTCATTAATGAATAAAGTTCAACACTGGCTAAATATAAATCGTCCATTACCACTACATAGGTCAAGTAGGATTTTAACGGTGCGCAGGGCACCTTGGATAGGGCATGAAAGAAAATCCACTCAAGGAGACTGCATTTTGGTTCATTTTGAGGACCCCCGTACGGTTGATCACATTTGTTCGTGGAGTCCCTATCAGAATTGTGAAGGAATAGAAACTAGAAGACTTTCATTCTTCTATTCATCAAATAGCCGTCTGGCCCCAGATTATGGGGAGAACTAGCGGAAAGTAGGACAGCAGGATTGGGGTGGCACTTGGGGAACCTGGGGATTTGGTACTACCAGGGACCAAGCATATAGGGACAGCTGGAGGGGTGCCCCAACTGCAAACAGATTCAGTTGTTTGGAGATGGTGGACTGACTGACACCGTTTAATAACACCATGAAAGGATGTCGGAAGGGGCTTCGTAAACAAATCAGTAAAACTAACCCAATGGTCCACCAAAATATTAAAACATCACCCATGAACAGTGACAAAGATGACTCTACTTCACCTAGTTTAAAATGTCCAATAGCACTGGAGAGAGATGAACTGGAGGGTATAGACTGTATAAGTACTGTAGGAGAAGTAGAAAGCTTATCAAATCAGTCGATGAGTGTAAGTGAGTTAAATAGGAGTGGAGGTGATACATTGGAATCTGCCTTATGGTTAAAAGATACTGCAGATCTCAGGAAAACTGACTCATTGATGCAAAAGGTCGAAGTAAGGGGTAAAATGACCCTGCTATCCTGGAACATAGCGGGTTTGTCAAGTAAAGTAAAGGACCCTACTTTCCTAACCTTTATTGATAATTTTAATATAATTTGTCTTCAGGAATGTTGGGACCTGAATGAACACCATATAAATGGTTTTAGAACCTTTTTCACTGCAGCACAGCAAACTAATAGGGGATGGTGCTCTGGAGGGTTTTGCACCTTCATATCTAATACAACAAATCTGACTACTACGTGCTTAACAGTTGGGGGAAATAGTTTCTACCAGGCATTTTTACTCAAGGCGGGATGTGATCAGGTCTTTATTCTTATTAATCTGTATAACAATATTCCAAAGGCCGATCAAAAAAAGGTAATGGAAGAATTATTTAATCTTCTACGCAATGGAACGGGACCAGAACTTAGGGAGAGATGCATAATAATAACGGGTGACTTTAATTGTCACCTTTGTCCTTTTAGTAACCTTCACTTATGCGGAATGGTCAACCTTAAGGGCGATCCCTGTACCCACTTCGAGCATTCTGTGCTAGGAAATGTATTTAATAATTTACTATATGAGTGGGATCTGGGATTTGCAAACGAGCTTTGCAATCCGCAGGTTGATTTTAGCCCGACGTTTAATGGCCGGGGCCTATCATCTGTCATAGACTATACTCTGGTCACGGCCAGTAACTATAGCAGTGTGTTATTGTTTAAAACAGAAGACATTGCATTAAGTGACCATCTTCCGATTAGCTCTACCTATGATACTGGGCTGAGTAACAAACAGTCCTCTGATGTGGCAGAAAACCTATATCATCATGGGATCACCCTTTCCAGAACTAACGGCTATAGAATTAAATGGAATAAGGTTAATCCCACTGACTTTCTGCAATATTTGGTCAAGGACCAGCTAAAAGAATTCATGATCTGTCTTGAGGAAAACTCCGACCCAATTCTGGTCATAGTAGCTTTCCACAAGATTAGTGAACAGATTAGCAGTAAGTTGATGGGCACCATACGAGAAGGGGAGAGACAAATGTTAGGGGGCTGGTTTAATTTTGAGTGTAGCAAAGCCCACTCCTTATTATTGCGTGCCCTGAAAAGAGTGCCCAAAAAATATGTCGGAAGTCAGATACACTAGGGCTTTTTATAAAACTGCTGTAAAAAGGCGAAAAAATGAACTAAAGGTGGCCGCCTGGGAAGCTTTATATAAGGCATGTTCCTTGAAAGATAATACCCCCTTTAGGCAAGCGGTCAATGCCCCCTTTTTTATTAAAAGGAAAACGGACCAAGTAGAGGTTGCTATAGACGAGACAGTTTGGGTTAATTATTTTACTGAACTTTACAAGGAAGATGCGGTAGTCAGAGCAGAGAGCCTACGTCATCCGCTACCCAAGGAACCAACTACCCTGGACCCCTTCCCTCTGGAGATAGCCTTTTCCTTAACAGAAGTTGAACTGGCAATTGCTGAAAGCTCAAATAATAAGGCTCCTGGCCCGGATGGAGTCCCAGTAGACATTTTTAAGGATAACAGTACTTTATGGGCCCCGCTCCTGACAAATGTGCTTAATAGCTACAATATTTTAGGATTTCCATCAACGTGGCAGGAAGCAGTAGTAGTGCCAATATTTTAAAAAAAGGTGATCGAAATGACCCCAAATGCTACAGGCCTATTTCCTTACTTGACTCCATGATGAAAGTGGCAGGCAGAATTGTCTTAAACAGATTACAAACATGGGAAGAGGAAGAGGGTGCTCTTTCCAAATTTCAGTATGGGTTCAAGGCAGGTATAGGCACGGTTGAACAAAGCTTAAATTTGGCGATGCTAGTAGGTAAATATATGATAGCAATAAAGGGGAATTTGTTTATGACTTTTGTAGATCTTAGTTCAGCTTTCGACTGTTTAAGTCATGAAGTAATATGGGGCACTTTAGCTGACCTTGGTATCGATCACTGTATCTTAAACTTCCTTAAAGAACTGTATAGAGGGGCAGGGGCCAAGGTTCGTTTCGGTAAGAGAGGCGAATGTACAACTACATTTTTAATAAAGAAAGGTGTTCGCCAGGGTTGTAAACTGACACCCTTCCTTTTTAATTTGTATATTAATAATGTGGCTGATTATTTGACAAATTTAAAGGTGGACTACCCCCAAATTGATGGTACTGCAATACCAATTTTACTATACGCAGATGATGCGGTTATAATGGCAAGAACCCAAGTTGGTCTACACAAAAAGCATTAACCAGCTTCTCAGACTATATGGGCTTAAGGGGATTAAAGATCAACATTGGGAAGACTTTTACCATGTGCTGCTCATCTAAAAACATTGTACCATGCAACACCTTTATAGAACAGTCAAAGATAGGTTTAACTAGCACCTTTTCATACCTGAGAATTGTTTTAATAATAGGGGTACCTGGAGTACCGCGATTAATACTAGGAACTTAGCCTTTACTCGTGCTATTGGGGCAGTCAGACAGTTCGCCAATAAGTTGGGGGGAAGGCCTGTACGCATCCTGCAGGATATTTATAAAGTAAAATGTATATCAACTGCAGTATATGGGGCAGGTATTTGGGGGATTTCAGATTGCCAGGCGATTCAAACAAGCGAAAACGCTTTCCTGCGCTATCTGTTAGCTGTCCCCAAATCCACCCCCACTTATGTTTGTCACAGGGAACTCGCGATGGTCTATATTTCAGATGTAATTAGGACTAGCCCAATTTTGCTCTGGCATAAGATATGGACATCGCTTGCTACAGAGTTTAACAGATCCATTCTGAAGGACTGTATTAAACATGAGGGGTCAAAAAATATACAGTGGCTTCGTTATGTTAAGAACTTCCTAACAGACTTAGGACATCCAGAATTCTTTAGTACACCCTCTTCTTTGTCCTCGATCTCCAGAAGAACATTGAAGGAACACTGTTTTGCGTTCCTAGATGACCAACGGTGGAACGTAGAGGGGAAGAAGGTGTCTGTAATTCAACATCAGCTTTTAATCCAGGGTTCTGGTATACAGTTTTACTTGTCCCCTGATCGGTCTACTTACACTAGGATGTTACTAGCACGACTGAGAACTGGCAGCTTTTTTAGGCTGGTTACTTTTCCAACTATTAACGACTGGTCAAACCCCTTAATTAACTGCCCATGTGATGACACTTCCCCACAATCCTTAATACATTGTATTTTATTATATAAATACTATAATTGGAGTAGGAAAAGGTATTTGTTGCCATTGTTGAAAATTTGGGGTATAAGACAGTGTAGAGCAGCCTTACTTAAAATACAATAATTACAAGATGTAATGACAATAAGTACGGTATCTCTGTTCCTAAAATCTACTATTAGATACAGAACGACCATGCGTTAGCTATATGTTTTTAACTGAATTGACTTCATTTGAAGTTACTGTTTTTTAAAGTGAACTGATGTGAGATGTCGTTGTATCTATTGTATTTTCTTAGATTTTCCCAGAATATGTTTGAAAAGTGTTTTATATTTTTATTATGTACAAATTATTTTTATCTCTGTATTGCTATGTGCTTTTATCGTTCTCTATATTGAAACCGAATAAAGCTATCATTTGATTTGATTTGATTTGATTTGAACCACCCATGGGTGACTTATGCACTACAAGAGGCAGATAGTAGGAACAGTGGACCCCAATGCCTCCAATCATTTTTCAGCACCCCAAGTAACCCCAGCGAAGTACTAGAGCTAATTCTCTCCAGCAATGGAATAATAATATTTTGACTGTCTCTAGTCTATTCAATTCCAGGCAGCTGCAGCAACCAAGTCCATCAAGGATTTTTAACTCCCCATATGATTGAATTAGTAGAGAGCAGATTTATACTCCCGCCCCTTGCCCCAGAAGCAGTCCGAATAGCCCAAAGAATTAAGTTGTTATGATCAAGGTACAAAAATGACAGTCTTATATCAAGTATGAATCTGAAGACTCCCTGATCAATAAAGTTATCCATTGGATTAGGCACACAAAAGGCTGTCCTTCAGTTATCCGAGACAACATTGTCTGCACTCAAAGGAGTTCCTTCCAGGACTCTGTCTTTGATGAAATAGGCCTTACATTAATAGACGCTAGGATGGTAGATGACCTAGTGGCCCTAGATATCAGGACAAATCCCCCAAGTAACTCATCTATTAGATTTAAGTATTGCAGTGCCTTAAACTAAGGCAGGGGTCCTTTTCCAAGGTCCAAGAGGTAGATTGATTCAGGAATATTACCAACTTCCTCTGCCATAATCCAGTAGTGTGTTGGCCAAACAATAGTAGTGTAACTATAGCAATGCCAGATAAGATCACTCAATTACGATGTTTTAGTAGTAACACAAGGGGCGAGTCCAACTTGAGCAGCTCCAGTCTGTGACCAAATAGGGAAACATATAGGTTTTTTACACCCCTGCCCAGATGAACTAGTCTATGAAAATGACCCTAAACCTCTGGGAGATAGCCATCTTGCTATATCAATCACTAGTTATTTGCATCTGGCTGTAAACCCTGTTGCTACATCTAACAACATAATTAGTGTAGCTTGCAACTATATCCAACTACACGATTGTTTGATTCAACTAGTGACAATGTTCCATCATGTAGTGTTGATACCAATGGGTGCCTACCCATACCTAATAATGAGGTAAAAAATAGCCTGACTTTAATCCCCAGAATGTGGCGGGGATCTACTCCAAACTCCAAGATCCCAAATGTTATTCTTACATAGGAAAAATCAACATTTGTATCTTTCAAGAGACTTGGGCTGTGGATAGGGTTTACATAAATGGCTATACCAAATATAGTGTGGAAGCTAATCCACCTAAAAAAATGGGCAGGGCCAGCAGTGGGCAGATAATCCTTGTAAAGAAGACCCTAGCCTGTAAGTATAAGCAATTACCAATACATTTCCAAGATATTCTGGGGATCCAGCTTCTCTTCAGGACAGGCTTAACTGTGACCTTGTTTAATGTTTATGCTAGGCCACAATCATACAGCTGCAAATCGCCTGTACTTTTGCTGCTAGATGATCTGGTAGGAGTCTATCAAGTCAATTCCATAATCATAGTTGCCAGGGACTTTAATGCTTCTTTCGAATCCTCTTTCTTATTAAGTACCTCTCTTGAGGAAGAGGATGAAGTTTGGGGCATTCTCAATCTAGTAGCTGGTAAACACTGCCACTGTATAACATCAGTTTCCCTGAAGATCGCTTCTTTAACCACAGGAAGGAGCTTGAGGCCATGCAACGGGAGAACTGCATCTGATTTAGGTAGGCAGGTCACTTTTAAACAGGATGCTAGTACCAGTGTTATTGATTATATTTTTGTCGATGTAAGAATCTGGTCCTTAGTGGAGGAAATGACTATTGACCAGAGGTCTGACAGCGCCTATAATTCTTTGTTGTTAAAAATGATGAGCACTGTCTTGGATAGGAATCCGTCAAGTTGTATTTTTAGAATAGAAGAGCCCCATGTAACCAACAATCGTAGGAGAGTTACTTGGCCCAAAGTCCTAGCAGACCAGGGCTTATACACTAGAATCTATGAGCTACTTAAATATTTTGTGACTAACTTGGGCAGTGCACATCCCTTTGAATCATTCCACATAAATCGGTGCAGAGAGAATTTTTTGAAGCCCTCCAACTCGTTTTCATCAAAAATAGCTCTGGTAGGAGGCTTGTTGGCACAGGGGAATGCAAATGATTTAACAGCCAATGTAAGCTAGCTGAGGGGGTTCTGCAACTAGCAATTAGGGATCAGAGTAGATCCGGGTTGTTTTGGCTCACAATAGCTATAAAGCTGCACTAATTAAAGCTAAGCGAGATTTTGCAGCCAATAACTGGCAAGACTTGGTACTAGCTGAGAAATGCAAAGACAGTCGCCTGTTTTGGCATATTATTTCAAAGGGTAGATTGTAGAATGATTCCACTCTCAGTTATCACATCCAGCCGGAGGCTTGGGTGGAACATGTTTAAAAACAATACAATAGGGCTGAGGTTTTGGGCTGCTTAGACACCCCTAGAGCTGAACGGAACTTTGTTAACCCTGTTCCTGTGGCGACTGCGATTGGCACTACATTGGTTTTTAGTCTAGAAGAAACTTTGCAGCAATTAACAGATTAAAGGCAGACAAAGCGCCTGATCTGATACTGGGTGATCTGTAAAAATCAGAACCCACAATATGGGTCCCATACATAAATCTTTTGTCTAATTGTATAGCGGCTGGTGGGGAAATTCCAGCAACTTGGAGGGGAGCTGAGATAATCACTATCTATAAAAAGGGTGATGCAGCTATCCCCTCCAATTACAGACCCATCAGTCTGATAGACAAAAGATTTTTGCTAGACAATTTCTAGACAAACTCTAAGACGCCCAAACAATCCCACAAGACAAGGAGGGGCTATAACAGATCCAGTAGGAAAAGGAAAGGAGGGTTACAACACCAGATCCAAGAAAGGCAACAAATAGCTAGATTAGAAGAACAATTGGCTGACTCTGATATGAATGTTGGTGGTGACAAAGGTGACAATAAAGGGATCTCTATTGTTAACCTATCAGGCTATACTCTATGTGATGAAGAAATAAAATTACTTTCCAAAGGTTTCAACTTTTGTCAAGCGTCTGAACCTGATTTCCATCAAATGCATGTGGATGTTTTTAAACTAGTACGAAATCTGAAATTTAAAAAGTTTTTGGCGTCAAATCCAAAAAAGGCGACTGATAGATCAGTAACCAATAGTACCAGTAGTGATAAAACTATACAGGATATTGTTGATATACAAACATTATGTGCTATCAATGAGGAAGAACATAATATACCATCTATTTCACAGATCCTACTTGATTTAGACGTTGCACCTGACCTGAGTTTGGACAGTGGCCTAAGACCAAAATCTCTTTTTTCACCTGCCTTAGGCAGTGATAATGTGATGGAAACTTTCTTCGTTTGGTGACATCTGACTTACATGCTTGTGAAGATAACTATGTATCAAAAACACCAAAACTGAGAGACAGTCTATCCAGTGGTGAAAGACAGGCTTTACGTCAACTTAGCCAACAACCAAATGTAATACTCAAGGAAGCAGATAAAGGTGGGAATCTTGTCATAATGGACACGAGTGATTATCTCATGGAGATTGACAGACAATTGTTGGATATCTCTTCCTATGTCCCCTTTTTTACCAACCCTTTGAGCTCTATCACCAGGTTACTGGAAACCAACCTAAAAAGGTGGAGGGAAAATGGTGTCATTAGTGAAGAGGAATTCAGATATCTTTTTGCTCCTAATCCAGTGGCACCAGGCCTCTATATTCTTCCAAAGATTCACAAACCGGGGGTCCACCGTGGAGACCAATCATTTCTGGAATTGGCTGGGAATTTATTGACCAATATTTTTAGCCTTTTGTCACTAATTTGCTCTCCTTTATTATGGACACCAAATATCTATTAAACAAGCTACAGGATTTTACCTGGTCAGACATTTGAAGCTTTGTCATGGTAGACATCAGTTCCTTATTTACATCCATACACATGTGTGAAGGTTTGGAGGCTGTTAATTATTTTCTCTCGAAGAGAGATGCCTCCCTTTGGGAACATACCTTCATGATAATGGAAATTATTACACTAGTACTGGAGAACGTCTTTCTCCATAACGGCTCCTGGTACAAACAACATTGGGGAGTGGCTTTGGGGTCGAAGTTTTCTCCCTCTTGTGCTAACCTGTTTGTAGGTTGGATGGAGAAATTTTATATTTGGTCCCAATGCCCAAATCACTTAATTGATCATGTGATCTATTGGGGTCGTTATATCGACGACGTGCTACTAATCTGGGCAGGCAATACTGTACAACTAGAAGAAGTCTGTAACTTCCTTAATTCTAATACATATAACATATTTTTCACACATTCTCACAATGCAAGTGAAATCTGTATCTTGGATCTCAAACTTTACATTGAAAACAACTGCATAATGTCTGCCCTGTATAGAAATCCCTCGTCCTGTAACGCATTATTACATGCAGAAACTGCACATCCTCGCTCTCAGGTCAATTCTATTCCCTTTGGAGAACTCACAAGAGTGAGACGTAACTGTAGTGAGGATAATGTGTTTAAGCAGGAAATGAATAATACAGTTGCTAGATTCAGCACCAGGGGCTATGATATGGGGGTCCTCTCCAAGGCTGCCAAGAAAGCGAGCTAATTGGATCAGAAACAACTACTTCAACAGAGAACTAGCAAAAAAGGGAAAACATAATTCACAGAATATCTGGAGTGTCTAGATGAATCCTCTTGATTGTGTAAGCTAGTGAGTTCTTGTCCCAAAATATAAGGCTGTCTGCATGATGCCCCTTGCCCTGTGAAACAGCCGGACAATGGAAGGTTGTGTAACCAGGTCTACACACCTGCTCCTTACACCAAGTTTCTTTTGCTAGAAAGAAATCAAAACTGTCCATAAATGTCCCTTAATCAGGGTCAGCCACCTTTACTATCAGGCAAGCAACATTCCAAGAGACGAGATTCCAGTTAGTCTGTTGTGGCTTGGAGGATAGGAACCACAGAGAAAGGTTCCATGTCCCTGTTAACAGTAATTCGCTCGGAGCTACAACTCCCTCCTGTGGCTCTGGGGTGGTTCCTAGACCCAGGTTAGCCTAATTAAGTGTAATCATTAGTCAAAGCTTTTAAAGGGACTTCCTGTAAGTTAGTGAGAGTAGACAGGTAATTACCCTGGAGCCCTCGAGGCCTCTTATGTAGAATCGGTCACATGATGTGGTTTGATGAGGTCGATAGACACAAATCTCTTGTGTTTGCTACCATCAAAGGGCAGTAAAATTACATTTCTGCAACCACCAGGACAGGTAAGGGTTCTCTAAAGGATGGCCTGAATTCCTTGTTGTCCACAATTTTCTCCCGGACCAAATCACCAATCTTTGGAATCCAATCAGAAGTTGCTGGCGCTTCCTTCACTTCACCAGTGCCGGAACACTTCCCTTGGTTATTGCTCTGAGCATCTCAGAAGTCATTCAGTTCCTGTAAAAAACATCCAAACATTCACTGGTATCAAAAGCTGTTTCTGCCACCACTGTAATGGGACTTTTAAGGTCTGGAACCCACTTTGTAATCCCAAACAGGATCTCTTAGGGAGTTTGACCACCCAGGGATTTTCTAGGCATATTATTTAGGACTCTCTGAACCCCATACAGGTGGTAAACTAACTGCGACCTGAACCTAGTTCTCTAGCTGTTAAATGCTACTTTATGTCCCACTTCTTTCTCACCACTACCTAATTTCCCTTGGGATGATAGGGGGAGGAGTACTGCACAGTAACACCTACATTTCCAATAATGGCTCTGCAAGCCCTGGGGCAACCGCTCGACCAAGGTCCAAATGAAATGTGACTACTTCATGTGACTTGATGAAGACTTTTATAACAGTTCGAGCATCAGTCAATAATTGTGGCCAAACTCATAGGAATCGAGACCAGACATCCACTGCTACCATAATGTACTAGTGAAACACATCTGACAATAAAGTTCCACAGTGGTCCAAATAGACACAAGCCAGAGTCTTGTCAGCAATCTCTCCCGGACCAAATCACCAAATCAAACCAAATCAATAGAGGTGTCTGGGGTGGGCTAACTATGGTGGAAACTTGCATCTGCCCGAAGATGTCACGTTTGAGGACAAAGTCCTTGGTCTGGTTGCATAAACCTGGCCACTACTAGCGTTGCTGCAATACTGAAATTGCTGCTGCCATTCCTGCATGAGCAGATGCTACACCCTCATATGCTGCTAGGATCAGTACTAACCTATGATCTGAATTAGGTATTGCTTTGTGCCCCACTCTGGGTATATGAACAAATTGAATGACCTGCACACTTAACTTTGAGGAGTATTTAGTTGCTAACCCTTTTGGCAAGAGGGTGTCATCGCATGCATTATTGACCGCTGTCATGATATTGCCAAATATCCTCATTATGGAACGAGTAATTGCAGTGAGTGAAGCTGTTTTCACTGTTGCTTTTGCTGCTTCGTCAGCAATTGAATTCCGTACAACATGTATTCCTATATGCTGATGACAGGCAAACAAGCTTTTAGTTTGTCCACTTGTCTCCAAAGCATCCTCTGCTTTATCGTGTATCCTTTAGAGTCTCTATACCCCTTCTGGCATATGTGTATTTTACTGAATCTGAACGAGGTTAGAAAAGGCACGTAAAATTACCTTTTACCCTTTGGGGTAATCTTTAACAAATGCCAGTGGTCAATCATTTTCCGCCAAAAGAATGTCATAGCCAGATGACAAGTTCTTCCCAAAGAGAACCTTTATGGTACATGATATATCTCCCTCCATCTGGACTTGCACTTCATATAATTGACTAGGGACACACAGTCTCCGGTCCGGTGTTTCCACTTGGAAATAGTCCCTCATTGCTACTGCTGCTAGGCACTCCATCAGGGTCCGACGAACTATTGTGACTTCAGCTGCGCTGTCCAGCATGGTCAGGGCCCACTCCCCATTCAGAAGCATCAACCTCAACATCCATGGCATGTTTGACTTTAATACTAGCTACCTTCTTTTTCTTGAATTGAGGCTTGTACTATGTAGGTTTGTCTTATTTTTTTATTATGAAGTCAGAAGAGTATTGTGAGTCCTTCTTCAGTTTCACACACTCCTCTGATCTGCGCTCTCATCATCCTACTCACTCTGATCGTTTTTCAGATCACTCCTGAAAGGAACAAGAAGTACGTGTATCAGTATCTTGATACCTATCTGGCATTTTAATTTTATTACGATTTTGCAGAATGTGGTGCTTGTCCGAGGACTTCTGTTGAGGAGATCAACTCTGTGTTCTAGTCTTTTTTTTATTTTTCTTATTATCCCACTTCATCTTAGAAGATTTTGGTGGCTGCTTTTTAGGATTACCCCAAATCTGTGGTTTATTAGTTCTGGCTCCCAAATTATACGCATAGGTTTCCTCAATAATTTTGGGTGATTTGTGCACCTGGTCTCCTGGAGTAATGTGTGTGAGTTGCTGGCGTACAAACAATTTTGTTGCTTCCCCTTTTGTATTGCTTAGCATTATTGTGGATAATGCAGACAAATGCGCCACAAGTTTCATTCCCAAATCAAGGGCAGGGGTTACCTTGTACTTATTTGGGATCTGTTTAAGCACCACTGGCAAAACAGCTAATGAGGGTGCACCAAGTGTTCTGCTACATACTGCAGCAAAGACTGTGCCCCAAGTTGTGCAGCCTTCAACTGGGGGTGCCGTGCCCATTCATATCACATTGTGAGAATTCCATGTTTTTGGGGGGGTCCCATATGAGGAAAACACTGCTTCAAGCTGAATTGTTTTTCGTGCTATCCAAAATGGAATCTTTTCCCATCTGTTGGGAACCTTAACTATGACTGCATTGATGGCCACTGTACTCAGTCCAGGTATAGACTATTGTAGTTGTGCAACTTGAATAGCCCTTGCAGGATTTATTGTACTTTTTCACATCACGTATTGTGTCAAACATTTATATATTCTGACTAGACCTGTTTACCGTGTACGTAACTCTACTGCTGTCAGATTTGCTATATCTGGGTAAGGTGAGTATCAGGCTAAGATTGGCAATGTTGCTCCTTCATTGTTGAGAGGACTCAGTCAAACATTGTGGTAGGGTGCCTTCAAGCAAAGTTTGGTGTTTTTGAAATGTTAATTGTTTTTCCGATGCTTCATAAGCTGTGTCATTGTTAGGATACTACAGCTACAGTTTAAGCATGAAAATTACTTGATTGTGTATTCACTGATGGGAATGTAACCTATGAATAGATTACCTCTGTCTTGGATGCTTCATGAGCCTCAACCATGAAGGTCACAGGCTTATGTTGTTGTAAGATCTGTGTGACTATATGTCTGCAGTTTGCCAGTATGATAACTGGTGCTGCACTAGCAATTTGAATATGTGAGTTTCAGACAGTGTAACACTGTGGGGTGATCCTTTTTAAATGTTCAAGCTTGAACAACCTACAGCCAGAAAATAGGGATTCCATACTTAGGTGAGGAGGATTCTTCCCTAACACCTCAGACATCTCCGGTTAGTAGGTGAGTAGGGTCTTAGGGTACACAAAAGAAAATTACTTGGGCGATCCATTAAATAGTAACCCAAGCTAGAACATTGGTGGCACAATGTGGCATGGTTCATACTTTCTCAGTAAAACTGTGCGTTTGTTGGACAAAATGAATGTAAAAACTGTGCAAGCCAGGTTCTACTAACACCATCTGGATATGTTGACCTTGGTCCTGCTAGCTCACAGTGCACCATCTCTACCCAAAACCTGGCAAGGTGTAATGTCCATTCTCAGAACTACAACTTCGCATTGTCCATCATGGTTTTAGAACCCTTTTAATCGTTAACTTATGCATACCCAAAGAGGTGCACAATAAATACACAGCATGGAATTTCAATATCTATTGAAGCATTATGATACGTGTACTGCAATTATTAGTAGAAGGAAAGAGAACAGTGCAATCAGCATTACGAGAATGGTAAGGAAAATAAAAAATTCAACCATTGTGCTATTACATATGATATATGCTTGATTATGCGTACTGTTATATTTTGTGCTCTAACCTAGTGCTACCCATCCTAGTGTGTCTGGGGTGAGAGAATCTGCCAGAATCCCTGTAGGGTTATCTAATGCACCCATTAACTGTGGGTACATGTCATCAGGGAGTGTATCTCGGTAGAAAGCTGGGCATCATCCCTCGCAGAAGGTAAACCGGAAATAGTTGGACTGGAATTTCAGCATGGGTCTACCTCAGCAGTGGCAGCGAAATGCTAATTTTTCTTAGCAAAGGATTGATGTTGTTGATATAACAAAATGTACTCGTACAACCATACCGAAGCTTCAGTCAGGCTGATATTGTTGATTCATACGTGATAGCTCAGTCACCGAGCGGACAATAACAAACAATATCATTTTGCGTAGTGAACTTAGCCCTTGTACAGAAGTATCAAGGAACTTGAAAATATGCCAACAAAGAACTGTAAATGTAAATGAAGCAATTTCAGAGAATATTATGCTGCACATGCACGCAATCATATGTGTGACTAATATCAGCCTTTAAAAACAGATGGCAAAATTGAAAAATGAGTATGTAAAATGATGTACCTACTCTGGCCTAAATGTGACCACAGGGCAGGCTGTTTATAGTTAACTGCAATGCAGCTGTTTGCACTGGCAAAGATAGTCACAGTGCATCATGATAATATTACCTTTATAAAAATAAAGAGGGACATTTACTAACTCTTTGTTCATGGTTTTGACACAACCCCAGCACAGAGTGGTGTGTTGGGATTTACTTGCTAATAAATATCATTTACATTAGAAAGGTGCCTAAAGTCATGCAAAATAGCACTATGCACTTCTTTGCTCGACTTAGCATCACGGGAGCATTCCCTGGGTGGCATATGGGCATGCCCATACAACAACTCATGGGTTTTGATGCAAATCCCTATCGTAGACAGGAATAAAAACATTATGCATTCTCGAAGGAGGATTAACAGTGGAGCAAGTAGTAAATGTCCCCACACTTTGAAAAATTTGCATGTGTGCTGTACTGTACATCCCACAGACAAAGTAGCAAAAACATGAAACTAAGAGAAAGCATAGTATATTTTTTGCACTGGAAGGGCACCCTTCCTGCACAAAACCTTTGCTTGACTGAACACACACACCCTTGCACTATGGTACAAGGGTATGTTTATTGGCTCATGGCAGCTTAAAGTGTGCCACCACTGGTGGAGGAGAAAAACAGCCTCATATCTTAAAAGATATGATACTGCTTTACTTTAAAGTGATTTGTGGCGCCCATATATACCTTGTCTTGGCACTAGCTTTCCTCGAGCACAAACTAGAATGCAACCCTTAATTATTAAAATAACAGGTTTTCAGCTCTTTTTTGAAGGAGAGTAGGGAGAGCAAGGTCCTGATGTGTGAAGGAAGGAGATTCAAAATCTTGGCCATGCCAGTAATGGAGTTTCTTCTGCCCCAATTGGTCCTCTTGAATCTATGGGCCACTGTTTTCTTGGTCTTAGACGATCCCAGATTTCTGCTGGGTTCATACCAATCAAACGACTGCTTCAGAAACTCAGGGCTGGTATCATGCAATGCCTTATAGGCTATACAGAGAGCCTTAAATTCGAGGCAAGTCCTGACTGTAAAACAATGTAGCTTATGGATTGCCAGGGAGACTGATTTAAATTAAGGGATGCCCAGAAACAGCCTGGCTGCAGCATTTTGTAAGGTCCGTGAAATATTCTAATATTGTTCTTGCATATTTAAATATAACCCTTTGCGATAGTCGAGTTTTGATCATAATCAATCAATCAGAGGCCATTTATAGAGCGCACGGCTACCTACCTAGAGGTGTCCTGGCTCTAGTGAAATTGGACTAAAGAGATTTAGACTTGATCTGCTATTCACCTTGCTTGAAGAGCCAGGTTTGTAATGCCTTTCTGAATGGGAACTCTGAATTCAGTATGTGTATGTGATAAGGCAGGGAATTCCAAAGTTTGGTGGTCCTAACAGTGAAGGACGTCCCCCTGCCTCATTTTAGCAAAGCGAGGGACATTAAGCAGACACTGATGATTAGATCTTAATGTACGCTCCTGGTTGTAAAGGCTAAACCTCAGCCTGCGGTAGCCAGGGCCCTTGCCCTGTATGGCTTGAAAGGCGAGGGTAAGGGCATTGAATTCAATCCTCCTGGCTACAGGGAACCAATGGAGCTGTTTGAGTTGGGGAGAGATGTGCTGGCGCATAGTGGCCTTGTGGATGAGCCTGGCCGCAGCATTCTGCACTGTCTGAAGCAGGTGGATCAGGTAACCAGGCAGTCCCAGGTAGAGGCAGTTGGCATAGTCAATTTGGGAAGTAACTAAAGCATGAACTTTGATTCTGCGGCTCTCTTCAGGCAGAAAAGCAAAACATTTGCTGATGAATCTCATTTTTCCAAAGCAAGCCACAGAAATTTGCTGGACTTGTGCATTGAGAGCAAGGTCCTTCTCCCATCTGACTCCCAGGTTTTTAACCAAGTCCTTCTCATATCTGACTCCCAGGTTTTTAGCCAAGTCTGTTGGGGAGGGTGGCGAAACTCCTAGAGATGTGATTACACTTTTTTATTAGCACCTGAAAGAATGTATGGAAGATTTGTTTTGATCATCCTCAGGGTAATGAAAGAGGATGAAACAACAGAATTGACGTGGTTTCCAATGTTCAGTTTATCGTTAATCACATCTCCTTGCTTCTTTTCCTTTTTGACAGGATTTGGAAGAGGTCCGAGAAATAGGATCATAATTGTTTGGATCTGCTGGGTTTAAGCTGTGTTTTTTTTAAAAGGGAAAGAATAGAGGCTATTTCCATTGTGAGGGAAAGTGTCCAACCTCAAACATTGAATTTAATATGTTGGTAAGCTTGCAAGCTATCAGCTCTGGAGCCATTGTAACCACTAAAGGGGGGCAAGGGTCTGATGGACATCCAGATTTAGTGAAGTGAATCAGCTTAATAACCTAATCTGGAATGACTGAGGAAAGTCTAAAAAGGTTGTCTGTTCTAGGTCTTCAGAAGTATTTATTTTTCCAAAGAAGCTGCATTTTTGTTTGCATCAAACTTCAGGTAGATTTTATCAAATTTTTCCCAGGAACAGTGGGCCAGTGCTTTAAAGAAAGAGTGATCTCAGTTTACTGCTTTGCTGCCTTGGAGTGTAGTAAGTTTTGTAACTACCTGGAGTAGATTATTGGACGGGATTTTAGCTGACTCAATTTGCTGCATATAATAATTACTTTTTTCTTGTATCAGTAAATGTTTGTACTCGATCAAAGTGAGTTTATATAATTCTTACTCAAGTGTGCAATAGTGCAACCACCATTTTCTTTCCGAACTTCTACCTTTTGTTTCCCTTTGTAAGTGCCTTGGTAAACCAAGGAGGGGAGACATTTTTCCAATGGGCATTAGTTGTCTTCAAAGGAACTAGTGTGGAGAAGACTGAATAAAGACAGATTTCATAGTTCAATGTAGCTTGCTCAAACTCTTAAGAAAGTGAAGGCTGCTATTGTGCTAGCTGCCGGGCCAGTCGGTCAAAATCTATTATATTCCAAGCACGAAAGCTGGCTGATCCACCATGCACATTGTTAGGTTTAAATCTATGCAAAATATTAATTTTAAAGACAGCTGCATGATGGTCCAATTCGATTAACGGGAAAACCTCCTTAATAGCAATTTGAGGACTATTTGAGGAAAATCCATCCAATGTGTGGCCTGCCAGATGGGTAGAATTAGGAATCAATTGGAAGAGGCCTAATGTGCTCATAATTTCCAGGAAAGCCTTGTTGTCTTTGTCCATGAATGCATCAAGATGAAAGTTAAAATCACCTATAATGGTGAAATCTTTAGCGTAATAATCGGCTTCCATTTGTGATCCGCTTATCTTTAAAAAAATTGTTCCTTGGGCCCGGTGGACGATAGATGACCATGCCATTAAATGATTCCTTTTGCGAGTTCAAAACTAAATGAGAGTGCTTCACAATATGGGGATGAAGCTATGTTGAACTTGGCCATAAGGAAATCTCTATAAATGATGGCTAAGCCCCTACCCCTTTGAAGAGGTCTGTCCAATCTATGAATAGAATATCTTAAAGGGACAGAAACTGCCAACTGTTTCGAAGACGCATCAACCCAGATTTCAGTTATACAAACCAAGTCAGGTTGTTGACGTCAATAAACTTGTCACGGTCAAACCAGAGTCTGACTAGGGAATGCACATTTATGGGCACACATCACATTTTAGTAGTTGGGCCCTCAGTGATGGGGGATCCAGCAGATGGCTGGTTAGTCAATTGCATTACATTAATGAGGGTTCCTGCTCCTTTAATTGAAAGCCGCATTTGTGACAGGTAAGCCTGGTTGGAAGAGGAAGTGTGGCTAAATTAAAACTTGCGAAATTGCAAAGTGGGAGCGACTCCACACCCAAGAGAAGGGGTACCACTGGTGAGTAAAAAAAGAGGATTTCTCCTGGGCTATTATATTGCCCTCTAATCAATGTTAGCGATGGGTAATGCTCCTGTCGAACGACTCTCACTCTTTTATATCATACTTCCATTCCTCATACATTCAGTTCCTCAAGGGTAATTGAGTAACATCAATTAAACAACAGAACTAATTAGAAAAACACAGTTTGTCTTTAATAAAATTGATAATGATATATAATATGACATCAATGAATAAATGTACAAGAACAGTTAAAATGTCCTATTGACCAATATTTTCGACTGTGCATGAAATTTTAATTACAGAATATATAATTTTTGACAATATATAAAAACCTAAATACTGGAGAGCTAAGAACCAAGTGAAGTGCAAAAAGTAAAAAGCATCTCAGGTTTCATTACTCCATACTGAACTCAGTATATATTTTTGACCAGGTGTCCATTAATCATTTCATCAAGGGAAACACCCGTATGGTTCCTTGGATGTAACATTCAATAATGCGTCGACGCGTTTCGGTAGCTCATGTATTTCTCTATGCCACCTTCTTCAGGACAATGTATATGTAAAATAGCTCTCTTCTCGTAACAGCGTATATATCCTATTTAAAACAATTAGGTACAGTTAGACAATGCTCATTGAGCGATTTGTTTACTATGTCCTATAGTGCCTACGGTTATGTTTCAACATTGTGTTTAGACAATTTTATTGATTCTATAATTCATTTAACATTTTGTAACCCTCCCAAGGAACATTGGCTCAGTGGTTGTGATACAAATTATCAAACAAAGGGTGGGGCCTGGGGAAGGAAGGAAGGAAATAATTGCCTCACAACTCTATTCTGTGTGTATGAAAAATTCTACAGACTAATGATGTCACAATCCCCCTCGAGGAACCCGATTTTAACAGAAATCAGCATTCATTCGGACTCTCAGATTCACTCATGCCTACCATTCTTAGTTTCCTTAATGTAGGTGAGAATGACCAAGACCCACCTTTTTGGTTCAGAGTAACGTTCCAAGGAAACTTCTGGTTTGTCTCCGGACAATACCAGACCATGTATTTCAGATAACCTTGGGGTCCTCTTTTCCTATGATAGAGTTCTAGATAGGGAATGATGGTACATAGTTATTTTGTAGTCCTAATGTTAAGTCCTAATGCTTATTAAGACTCTTTGCTAGTACTTGACCTAGCGAATATTCAGAAAGCTGTTTTTATTCTAGTCGGGTGCTGTGGAACAAGCGGGGCTTACAGAGCTCCATGCGCTTCTCTATGAACGATTTATGTATTCATCTCAATCTGGAAGAACCAATAATCCAATATTTTAGCTACGGATAGAACAGTTATTAGCCAGTTTTATTTCTGAGTTATTAATTCTGTTTATGCAATTTCCCTGTTTTTATAAAAAGGGGTTCACCTGGAGTCTATGTAAATCATACTCACCACAACATGGTGATATCACTGGAATAAACTTCTAATGATTATATTGGGCAGTCTCTTAATCCCGTCTTCAATACATGCAGGTATCAGGATCTAGAAATCATACATATTATAACAAGGGGTCACTTTAGATTATTTTGTACTCCTACATATTTCAAATTTATATAGGCGTGTACGTTCTCTCTAATATAACATTGGTAAAGTGTGATTGTAACCTCTATTTTTACGAGAGATGTCGTATGGTGCAGATAAGTCTCTTTTCCATTCTTGCCCGACCCTTACGGAAAGGTCCATAATAAAACAACTACTATGTTAGTAAATAATGAGCAAAGAGAAAAAGGGCCACCAGTTTAGAGCTCGCCTTGTACAGGCTATGCTTAGATATGCATTTGCAAGAGATACATTTAGTTTATGCATAAATAGATGTAATTCCTACTATTTTTCAAAAAAAGGGATGCCCGATTAAAAGATGTCCCGAGGATGCATTCACTAAAATAAGCTCCCGCAGTTGATAAACTATAGCCCTCTCGTCAGTCACAAGTGCCTATGATTCAATTACTTCTGTATACGTTAGTTCCAAACCCGTCACCCTTCTGCCGTGTTTGGTGGATCAGATAACGCTCACCTCGGTACTCCCTTTTGTATGTAATCTAAATACCCGCACCTGTGTCAATGCGCGCCGGTTGAATCATGTGACCGTGCGTTTGGTGGGTGGCTGACGTTCTTTGCGTGCAATGATGTTTACATTGGTGGGACCGTACCCTAATCTGTCCTATGTCTGTTGTTTTGCAATACCCTCGTGTATTGAGTTATGTCGGTAAGTACGGGGTTCGATCCTAGGTGTCTATGTATCCATTCTAGACACGTATCCACTGATATTAGTGAAATTAATCCTAAATTAGGTGACCCAACTGCATGATAGCCACTCGAGTCATTTGGTGTCACCATTT
The DNA here is from genome assembly GCF_964261635.1 of Lissotriton helveticus. NCBI lineage: Eukaryota > Metazoa > Chordata > Amphibia > Caudata > Salamandridae > Lissotriton > Lissotriton helveticus. The sequence goes on along the minus strand of NC_136061.1, from coordinate 1,687,390,380 downwards.
CTAATCGCAGTAAGGGTTGACCTAAAGATCTTATTGCCATTTAATTTTTCATCTCACTAATTCTCTCCTATTGTTATTTCGCTCTGGTGAGTCGACTTGCTTTCTTTTTTGTGCGATATTATTTACATTATTTTAAGGGGACCGTACCTTCATCAATCTTATGTCTGTTGTTTACCAATATCCTCGTGTCAAAAGTTATATGGATAGGTACAGGGTTCGGTTCTAGAAATCTATGTATCATTTCTAGACACAATTCTACCAATCTTAGTCTCAGTAATCCTAAATTGTGGTCACTAAGCTACATCAGAACTGCTCGAAGCGTTAGGTATGGACGGTTACAATTAGTTAGATTCATTTTCTTATTTATTAGCTCATGCTGTTATTTCGGAACTATATCCTTCAATATGTACCACGTGTTTGTTGGTATGTTTTACTGTCCACCTTCGTAGAATTCCATGGCCGGTACATGGAGTCTACTGGCAGTGGTTGATGTTACTCAATTACCCTTGAGGAACTGAATATATGAGGAATGGAAGTATGATATAAAAGAGTGAGAATTGTTCGACAGGAGTATTACCCATCGCTAACATTGATTAGAGGGTAACATAATAGTCCCAGGAGAAATCCTCTTTTTTTACTTAAATTAAAACATGCACAGCCCAAAGTGTGACCAAAGGAATTATATCCTCCGAGCTCCTCACCTGACTAGCGTCTTCTACTGATATGAGGTAAGACGGGCAGGGGTTCCTGAGTTTGGTGTGATCAGGGCGTTGACAGGCACGGTTGGGCGTGCCTTCGGCATGCCAGCAGTGCACCCACTGCGTGGACAGGCTAGTAATGGATTTAAATGGCCTCCATGCAGGAGCTAGGGGGCATTTCAGAACACCGACGCTTTGCAGCACAATCCTAAAACCAGTTGAGTAACTGAAAGGGTCCAGGGTCCTGCAACCCCGCAAATCCTCACCAGCTCCCATTTGAGAATGATGCTGGTAAATGAAAAATATACGTGAGAAAGTTGATGCATAAAATCAGTAAAAACGTACTCGCTTTCAATATAGCACCCAGTAATGTGAGAGCCAGGCCCCTCCTCATAACCAGCACAGAGTGTCTACAAGGAAAGCAATGATGAAAGCAATGGGCGAATACAGTCGTGTTCAACAGAGCTGCGCAGATGAGCTGGTGATAGATTTAAATAATTCTCCATGCGAGGGGGCGTGTCAGAATGCCAGCACTTTGCAGCATAATCTTAAAACCAGTAGACTTACTAAAAGGGTGCAACACCAGGGTCAAGCAGCTCTCACCCTTTGATGGAATATAGCACAGAAATGCTACTAAAATTGGACCATAATCTTAAACCCACACAGCACCTTGGTTCTACTTTAGCAGACTCAACCAGGCCCGGACTGGCCACTTATTCGACTGGACCTTTCCCCGGGTGGCTGGGACCATTGGATTCCGGTTTTAAAAGCTCAGGCTTGCTGTTAGAGTGAGACTCTGTCACTTTCCCCAGTTTCAAGGTCTTATGTGAACAGCGGGGACTTCCGGTCAGCAAGAAAGGGAGCGAGAGAGAGAATGGGAATAGAGGGATAGAGCGAAGAGAAAGCGGGTTGGATGAACATTTTTGTCAGCTCTACTTTTGGTTCCAAGCCCGGCCCAAGCTGCGACACAGCTGATGGGAAGGTCTGCAATATCCATCTATCTGTCCTGCCTATTTCTCCACGACAGAAACATCACAAAACATATGAATTCTCCAACTTGCACATAAATAGAATCGGACATAAGGGATTCTTGCAAATTTAAGGTAATATCGTTTTTTTTATCATCCCATAATTTATTACATGTTGGGGAAAATGATATGCCGTTTCTAATGTACCAAAATGAGCAGTCAGAGGATTGACTTTTTCTGCATTTCTCCACTATTCAGCATCCAATCTGCGCAGCCACACTAAACCCTCGCTGTGTGTGATCTCCAAAGTATTGACTAAACATCACTTGGGGGTTTCTACTAAAGCAGAACATATGCGTTGCAGAGCAGGCAAATGTTTTCTAAATTATTGAAATAAAACGTGGCAGATGCAATTTGTATTGCCCTCGCTCTCTTGGTTCAAGGGGAATACAAAATAGCTCATTATAAACGTTTCAATACTTTAGACGCTGAAAAACAAACGATTGAGGGAAAACAACTAGAGATAAATGTTCACATGCAAGCCTTAAACTGTTTCCAATAGCAAACACCACCTAGTGTAGCCACTTACAGTTTTTGATGAGGGTATTTCGTTGTTTACATATTGTATATCATTTTATAAAATGGCTAAATAGAAATTAGAGGACATCCGTTATTAAGACTGATTTTTTTTAATATTATTTAATTTAAGTATTGTTTGCTTTAAAAATAAAACCAGGCTACATGATTTTGGAATCTTTGGAGATTGGCTGTTTACCTGACTAATAGGCAGACATACATAGCACTGCCATTGTCTGTATAGGTGATGAGAAATCTAGGGCCTCTTCACAGTAACTATTTTGGATCACAAGAAGTAGTACTATTGTATGTAATAAGAAATACAATTCATAATCTTCTTACTAAAGTGCTCTGCCTCCTATTCTCCTATCTTTTTTATACAGAGATCTCCGCCCCGGTAGCATAGATCTCTGCATACAACAGCCTAAATCTTTATAGCAAATGTGGGAGGGACACGTGGGAGTGGTTTGAAAATGGGGAAAAATTACTGCAAATTAGGTGGAGTTAAGTGAAATTGAGCAAATGTTTAGGGAGGGGCACATTAATGCAAATCAAGTGCCTGCATAATAGTAAGTAATTTGCAAGTCAAAAATGTACTATGGTTGTACTTCTGACAGAAGAGACGCAAATGTTCTGTAACACAGCTTTAGAGTAACTAAAGCAGCACACAGGGCCAATTCCAGTGATGGAACACACTCCCATGGAAATCATTTGAGCATTGTATTGTATTGTATTGTAATAGCATTTATGTAACGCTTACTATCCCTGACGAGGCGTCAAAGTGCTTTTTCGGCGAGTAGCACACCGCTCCGAAACCCATACAGGATTAGTGTATTGAAATATGCAAGTAATTTGAGTGGTGGATATGTTAGTCAGTTATTTGGATTCAGAAGGATAGAAGAGGGAAAAAGGGTTGCATTTAAACAGTTCTTGTTACCCCTGTTGGGGTGCTAAATCACTTTTCTGGCAAATAGCACACTACCCTGGAACCTATAAAGCATTAGTATAGTGAAATATGAGTGGACATCTTAGTCTGTTATTGAAAAGGATAGTGGAGGGATAGAAGAGGGAAGGATTTAGACTTGTTTTTTGTTTGTTTGGGGGTCATAGCAGTAGGAGGAGGCTTGTGATGAGTAAAAGGGATGTGGAGGGAAGAGTCAGAGGGAAGGGTTTAGAAAGGCTTATTATGGGGGATCGGTATAGAAAAAGAGTTACGAGATGATGCAAGGAGGGGTAGAGTTGGGAAGAGTCTAGAAAGGGTTATTTAGGCGATCATAGTAGTGGTATGGGGTTTGGGATGATTGAGAGAGTGGAGGTAGAGGATATATTGATAGAAGTATAGGGTGAGAAATAGGGTAGTGCATTGGAAAACGTAGTAGAAAGAGGTCGGAGATGAGTCAGAGTTGAGGTAGAAGACATATTGAGAGAGGTATGGGGTGAGAAATAGGGTAGTGCAATGGATATGCTGAATTAGAAGAAAAGTAATACACATATAGATGCATACGTACATGGGAAGTATATAGATGCATAAAGGAAGTAAGTATATGTAGATTAAAGATGCATTAAATAAATTCCGCCTTTGAAGTGTTGAAGTACATAAAAATAAATGTTATTAATTTGTTTTAAAACATAATTATTCTACACATTTACACAAAACAATTCACATATATAGGTGCATCGGTGGCGGCTCGCATATGGTGTGCTGCGGGGCGGTGTGGCGGGGGGGAGGGGTAGGGTGGGGGGTAGTAAACTCAGACTTATGACGGAATGGGGGAAAGTAATTATTACGTTCCTCTGTTCTGTTATTTGTTTGAGTTTACTACGACCCCACCCTGCCCCACCCCGGCTCTGCCCCACTGCCCCGCAGCACGCCCTATGCGAGCCGCCACTGAGGTACATATATATAGTACAATTAAATGCTTAAGTACAGAGGGATATGCTGCATATTTCAATTTGCGTATGGTGCCTCTGTGTGGAAGAGCCAATTCTTGAGTAGTTTTCTGAAGATAAGGTGGATGTTCGTGGATCTTATGTTGGGGGTAAAGTGTTCCATAGTTTGGCAGCTTGAACAGAAAGGATGTGACACCCATGTTTTGTTTGTGTATCTTGGTATTTTGAGGCGAGATGCCACTCTAGAGCGGAGGTTCCTTTGTTGAATGTGTTTTGTGATTTTATTCCTGATGAAGAGCAGACCCGCTCAATCTATCACTTTGTGGGTGATACAAAGTAGCTTGAACGTGGATCTTCTGGCAACTGGTAGCCAATGTAGGGATTTCAAGGCAGAGAAGATGTGGTCTCACGGTTTGGTATGTAGAAGTAGTCTGGCAGCCGAGTTCTGAATCTGTTGTAGTCTTTTCATGGTCGTTAAAGGTGATCCGTGATGGAGGCTATTGGGGTAAACAAGTTTCGACAGAACAAGGGAGATGGTAGCTTAGAACATAAAAAATAAATTGACATCAATTAAATTTCATGTTAAACTTTAATATAATTATTTTAACGTTCTTATTAAAAATAATAATTTTTAATACAATTAATTTTTGGACACATACATTTTTACAAAACTACAATCACAAACAAAACTACCAAGATTATGACACTTTCAACAGAATTGTTACTGGGAGGGATGGGGAAGGGAACATTAATTTTTAATTTATTGTAATGTAATTTAGACTAATTAAAATATCATTTTAAATAAAAATAAGTTAGATTGCAATGATATGTTGTGGTTTAGTGTAGCTATTTTGTCACTTGTTAATGTGGATAGTTTTCTGTGACAAGAAGTTAAAGAAGTGTATTTTAACATTTTGTAATTAAAAGTAGTCTTTATAAATGATTTTGTTTTAAATTCCCTATTACTTTCTATGCTAAGATCTCTGTCCCATTGCCGTAATTCTCCTTAAACAGAAGGAAGGTTATTAATAGTAAGTTTTTGGTCATTAGCTTCAGTTGTAGGAATATTCGACCCCTCATATGAGGAAGTGGAGACTCATAGGTCAAAATCTAGGTGTAAATCAACAAATGCAAATTGTAAATTCCATCCATGAAAATATTTACACCTAGGTGCAGCTTTTACATATATGTAGATTTACACATATAAACCTACCTTTGTAAATATGTTCTCGGGAATGCAAGTTTGATCAGGTGAAGAAGGAGGAGCACCCTGACAATTAAACAAATGTGTATAAACGAGAATGTTCAGTTTTAGTGCCATTGTTCCCCCGTAGACACCTTCATTTGCTGCATTTCTCAAATTGCAAGGCTTTTGATAAAGAGTCACGGTCAATATTTGTGGGGCAGTGAGATGTTAGTGATGCACAGTCCAAGCGGAAGGTATTCTAACATTGTGGCATTGGGGCAAGTTCAAGAGAAATCCGATTTGCACATTTTATTTTATTGCCGTACAAGTCTAAACACTGACTATTGCTACACTGTTGTTTTACAATATTTAAATGATAGTAGCATAAGGACATGAAAACAACAGACACTCAGATCAGATTAGATCAAATCACTTTATTTGGTTCTTCATAATAAATCATAAAATCTCATATAATAAATCGTCATTAAAAAGAACACAGATCAATAATTTCCGATCAACGGGAGTAGAAGACTTCCAATAAAAAACGTGAGCTATAAAAACATACTGTATGACTCTCTAAAAACTGTAGATCAGTAGGGCCAGCTAGCCTTGCTTGTGTGAAACCCAGTGTCACAGTAAAGAGTGAATATATTTAGAACTGAGGTTTTTAAAAATAGAGCAAATAAAAACGATATGTAAAGTGGCAATTATGGAAACATTATCACAAATACAAGTAACAGTTTCTGAGGCTCTGTGCAATCCGACTACCAACTGGGGAAACAAATGTAGGTGAAACTACAATAATAGGTGCCTTATCAAGGTTTCTATACCTTTCATACTCCCTCGAATGATCATCCATGCTATAATGACGACAATCTGTTTTAGACAGAGACCCTTGATATTCTTCTTTCAAGCTGATACTGCTGATATGTCTCTTTAACCCAGGTCACATCAGATTTCAGAATTGTCTCCGTGCAAGGGAAGCACTCTGGCCTACCTAGGACCTTTAAAATATCTTTGATTTACTGAATCCATGGAATGAAATGGCTATGTACCAATCCCAAACAGTCTTTTAGGATAAATCTATTATATTCCAGAATTGTTTTAACCAGAGAGACAACCATGGTAGGACAGGGTGGATATAAAACAATCTGAAATAAAGCCCACATCCAGTTCTTCGTGGTTGGCTTCTATGGGGACGGACTGCTATAACCTTAGCTTCAATTACCTCCTGAGAAATGTATTAACTGCCACTTGTATTGGTTGGCAATGCTTATAACTCCAAATCACTGTGGGAACGCACTTGGCTCTATATAGAGCCAATATAGATTTGATATGTTGACGTCCCAACCTCATTACAAAAGCATCAATGTGTGGAGAGGAGTTGGCATAACGGATAGGGCGGTCGACCTCAAATCTGGGGAACTGGGTTCGAGACTCGGTGATGATGCTGAACATCCTGTGATTATGGACAAATCACTTAGGGCCAGATGTAGGTAAATTCAATTTAGCGAGTCCTTAAAAGCGATTTTTACCGAATCGCTAATTAGGACTCGCTAAATTGAATGTAGGTAGGAATCGCTAGAATATTAGCGATTCCTTAATATTCTTTATTGACAAATCGGTAATTGAGATTTGTTATTAAGGAATACCTAGCCATTCATTCCTATGGGCTAGGGGGCCCATAGGAATAAATGGGAAGATATTCATTATATGCGATTCGGTATTACAGAATCGTAAATAGCGGGAGCTATTTCAAGTGAGCTAGGGTGTCCAAAGGACACCCTGTTGCACCCCTGAAATGTGCAAGTGTGCACATGTGGTGCACATTCTTGCCCTAAGGGCATGGATGTGTGCCTCATGGCACTTGTAAAAAAGCAAAAAAGTGCTTTTTTAAAGAAAATCGCTACTTACCACCAACTTGAAGTTGGTGGTAATTAGCGATTCCTTAAGGCTGAAGTGCACTTTTTTTAGTTCTACTTACATTGCATTTAAGGAATCTGTATTTCCGATTCCTTAAATGCAAGAGCAATCCTTATTTTGCAAGTAGGTTTAAACTCACCTACATTGCTCTCAGCTAAATACTGGTCGGTAACACTGCTCGGTATTTGTCCACCTACATCTGGCCCTTAATCTCCCAAGGCCAAACAAAAAATGAGTGTGTCTTCATGTAATGCAACTGGTGCTATGTAAAGTGCTCTGATACCCAATTCGGGTCAAGTTTGCGCTATATAAAACTCTGTAAAAAACCAATATGTTATTCTGTCAAAAGATTGTACTTGAGACCTAATTAGCATTTCCCATTTTAATTTTGTATCAATCAAGATGCCTAAATAACAAAAACCATCCATCCTACTAATCTGCTGGCCTCTGATCTTGTGGATTTCACATTCTTTGGCCCTACTACCATAGAGTATGATTTAGAAGAATTTATTTTCATCCTTAAGCTTTCTATAAAATTATAAAAGCGCTCAATTAAAAGCTGTAGGCTAATGTCAGTACGTGCTAGTACAGTGTGGACTGCATATACCAGGAAAGACCCCCTCCTGTTTCCCACCCTAGGGGCATCCTTGGGTTGAGGCACTAGATACTGGTACAACTGAAAAATATATAGGATGGAAAGCATGGGTGCTAGAATACAGCCCTGGCATACCCCTCTCCCTAGCCGAATGTGTGACTTGCATTCAACTATGTGCCCAAATCTTACTGCAATTTCCAAGCCCTCATGCAAGTTGATCAGAAAAACAATGAGAGCCTTCTCTACACCCATGGGCCTAAACACACCCCACAACTTGATTCTATCTACTGTATCACAAGGAGTGTTGAGGTCCATGAAAAACAGTTTTATTGCCTTCCTCCTAGCCTTAGTATTAATTTAGAAATTATTAGATAAAGATTAAGGTTTTGCTCTATTGTCCCTCTTCCAGACCTGAAGCCATATTCAGTGTCATAGATAAGATTCCTTCAGGTGGTTCAGCAATACTCTCCCTATAATCTTCACTTCAGCAGCCACTGAAAAAATTCGCTGATAACAGGCAGGATCTGCATGATTTTCCTTTTTTAAAACTGTTACTGTCAGCAACCTATGCCAGGAGGAAGGAAAATGACCTTGTACAGCTGCAGTAAGATGCTGGGTAATTAAACAGGCCCATAATTCCACACATGATTTGTAGGGGTCCCCGGGTCCTCCATCTAGACCTGGGGCTTTATGAACAGGAAGGAATGCTAATGCTTCTGAAACTTTGCTCATAGAGAACTCCAAATGGCTCACTCTACTCTTAGGGGCCTCAGCTGTCTATCCAGGCATCATCGCTTTGGCCAACTCATATATAAGTTCAACGTGATTAACTCAGGTCTGGGCAGGAATATATTGACACTGTTCTGGTACCGCTGTTTCATTTAAAATGGACTGATGAACTACTTTCCAGATGGGGGAGCTTGCACCCGACTCACATGCGGCCACCAACTCTTCCTACGCCAATTTTTAAAGGCCTCTTTCTGGGTATTACAAGCCAAATTGCAATGCTCTCAGGTCTCGTTTATGAACTCCTTATCCCTAGGCTTTTGCTTTAAGGCCTTCAACAGCACCCTATGTGCCAAAGAGCACCTCCCATCAAACCACTTGAGGCCTGGGTTCCCTCCCCTTCTTCTTGTTATCATAAGAGCCATTTGCACTGCTGTGCTAATATTATTAAAATAATGCATAATAGTCAGATCCGAGGAGTCTGTCGATTAACAGTTCTCCAAGTCTGCTTGAGGATTCTGAATCAAGACCCTTAGAAAATCGTCCTTGCCAATTTTGCCCCAGCTAAGCCTCCGGCCGTGGACCTGGAAATTTAGGGGCTCTTAACAAACCAACACAACAGCACCATTATCAGATTATGATCACTACTGCCATTCCATTCCTTGGAGAAACTAATAAGCAAATGTAACTTTCTGAATGAAACCAGATGGCATCAATGAATGACTGCAGCCATTTCCTGTAAAAGTGGGTACTAAGTCAGGAGAGAAGACTAATTTTTGACAATAAGTTGACAAGATTAAATTCATCTGCCAAGTTGTTGAACAAATCCTCTTGACGGGAATGGGAAAAGTAAACCTTTTTAGTCCCCTCCCCAACTTCCACCTTCCCCCTTAGAAGAACACCACAAAGACATGGTTCTAGATTAAAAGTGCCCACTAGTACAATCATGGGGCAAAGGAATGTTCCCTAGAGAAACTCGCAAAAAACTTGCGTAATTACTCATCTAGAGCTTCCCTTGCAAAGGGTGAATTATAAATGTTAATTATTAAAACCCTTGTATTGCGGGTAAATTAAAGGAATACAGCTAATATATAAAGGGCCACATGTAGGAAGCGTAATTCCAGTCGGTAACGGCCGAAATTACCGAATTTCGGCCGTTACCGATCGGAATTAGGCTTTTCATATGTAGGTCGCTTCATTTCAGATTCGGTAATTTACCGAATCGGTATTTAAGAATTCGGTAAATTACCAATTCTTAAAAATACCGAATCGGTAAATTAGTGAATCTGAAATGTAGGGAGCACTCAAATGAGCGCTTTTCCCATCTTAGGATTCGTTATTTACCACCAGCTAGAAGTTGGTGGTAAATAATGAAAACCTTAGAAAAATCATTTTTTTTGCTTTTCCAACAGTGCCATGTTGCAGACATACATGCCCTTAGGGCATGTATGTCTGCAACATGTGCACCCATACACATTTGAGGAGTGCAACAGGGTGTCAAAGTGACACCCTGCCACCCTTCAATGTTTCCCCTATTTACCGAATCGGTATTTACCGATTCGGTAATTGACATTCCTTCCTATGGGCCACCAGGCCCATAGGAAGGAATGGCAATTACCGAATCGGTAAATACCGATTCGGTACATACCGAAACTTACCGATTCGGTAATTATTAAAGAAAAATTACCTACATCCCATTTGCCTGTTCTTAAATACCGAATCGGTATGATTCGGTATTTAAGAATCGGTAATCTGGGATTACCTACATCGGGCCCTTAGTGACTTGGAAGGAATCACCTTAAACTTGCAACCTAAGGATAGACTCACAAAAGTAGCAAGCCCACCGTTTGGTCTGGATCTTTTCTTCAGCTATCCCTACCCCCACTGTCCTAGAGGTCAATCTTGGTCAATAATAATCGAGGAGAGGGCTTCAAACCTATTTCTTACTGGATTCCAGGGATGACCTATAGAGAGCAATATACTCTTCATTCTGTGTTGTGCCCTCTACTGTACGCCAGTCCCACCTGAACTTTCTTGGCGGGTAGAAAAAGCCTAGAGGCTATTTACAATCCCTGGCCTCAGTGATGTAATTGAAAAAATAGAGTAGAAATTCGCTCTACTCTCCTCAGGTTCCTAAAATTAACCATAATACAATCACTCTGTACCCTTTTCTCTAGTTCTCCCACCCAACTCACTCTTTAAACCATAATATTCTCGTTATACAGCAAAGAACGCGGAAAGCCCATTTGACATGAAAGTCAATGAACAACCTTGTTTTTCAACCCACTATATCTCTCCTCACCACCAATTTTCATATAAGGCTCTTTTACTAAAACACAAACATAAGGTGTATATGCAAGGGTAACTGTAGACTCATCTTAGCTATAGGTCTCCCATTGGTGGGAAGCACTTTAGAAGAAGAAGTCTGGATAGGGTGAGTCCCCAAGTGTCTCCCGGCCCCACCCCACCCCATTAAACTCTTGCACTGTGCAGGGAGGGGACCAAACCTTGACCGATAAATAGGAAGTCTGGGAAATCAGCTGCCCACTAGCCTTCCCTTGCTCTATACCATTATGTGTCCCCGGCATATTAATGGACCCTGTGGTTGAGTCGAGTGAGGTTACGCTAACCCTGCAGCAAAGAGGGCTAAGGTCCTCTGAAGCCCCAGCACAAACACTGACTGACATGCTGCCTAAATCCTTCTCTTATAATGAGGCAGGTAGGAGGGATACAGGGGAATCCCATTGTGATAAGGCAAAGGATTCCCCAATAAACCCTCATGAACTAGGCACCCCCCTGAAAGGAACAATTCAGAAAGGTCAGGGCACAGGGGGGTAAAAAAGACCAAAACTGTATATATAGTAACCCTCTAGACCTATATTTCTTTAATCACTGGCTTAACAAAGCTCTATATTGGGGCATACACAACACGATTTTCCACACAGACCAAGAGGTCTTTCTTACAGTTTTTATTTTATTTATACTTTTTTAAATTGTACTTTTTTATCAAGACTTTCACATTCTAAAAAGAATACAATTTGTTGCACTTGAATTCACATTGATTTGTCTTCATAATTCAACTAGTGTTATACAAGTGATGACAGCTAAAAATCCCAATTGTTTACAAAAAAATGAAAATTCCACAAACACCACCACACATACTCTCACCTCATACTATTCCACAGCCAAACCCTTGCATACTACACTCTCACACTCTACACCCCAGAACAACACTACATGCACATCTGAAAGAAATCCGGATGAGAACATCAACCCTCGATTGCTGTGCTGATAACTGGGGTGTCACTCTTGCTGGTCAACGCACGTTTCAATGGCATCAATTACTTTCTACGCCATCTTCTTCTGGACCTGTTATTTAATACTTTATAACGGGTAAAAGGGGGGGGGGGAGAAAAAGGGTCTGTAACAAGGAAAAAAGGAAAACTCATCAAGTGCAAGCTTAATTTATTCTAAACAAGCCCCGGGAGATATCTTACATTTCTCCTCATGGATATATTTATAGTTACTACAAGCAAATGTGCCATGTATAAGTTCTCTTTGACAGAATGTCAAACTTAGGTGAAGATTTATCAGAGTTTTCATGTATAGACATGTGAACGTACTAGAACAGCACATTACTTCTAGACAATAGAGGGGAGAAGAAGTGAGAAAAGGGACCCACACACAACACTCTTCACGTAGTGGAAAGGTAAAGAGAACATTTAAATCAAAGAAATAAATATTTATGTACAGAGACTCTACAATACATAGAGATAGTCACAGCCGCAACACAAAACAAAAAATATAATAATCCTTAATGTAGTCATCCACAGATAACTGTTTCTATTCGCCAGATAGACCACCATGTTAATGATCTATAGCTAAGCCTTTAATTATTTACCTGTGGGCCCTAAGCACGTTGATTTTTTGAAGCACACTATTCCACTATATAGACATACAGTTGAACCTATCTGTCACAGGAAACTAATTTCACAAAAGAAATTGAAATCCTGGTTATCTACAAAGGTAATAGGGAAAAGAGAATATTATCAGTTACCTGTTATTAAAACTGTAATAGATATCATGCATCTATACTAGGTTGCTTTCAGATATAAATAATTAAAAGCCGGTCTGCCAATATAATCGATAATCCTAATAGTAGGGAACTCCTCCGATGGATTATAATTCTTCAGTAGTGTACTCTGAAGCGTAGTGAGTCCTATTGCAACTGATCTCTACATATTAGGGAGACAGTGCCGTAATTAGAATGACTAAATCCATTGGGACCACGTATTCACCTACTGTCCCCTATATCGTTGGTAGACTACCATGGACTAAGTTATCAGTAACGTACCTTCTTATGAGCTCATTTTGATTCTAAAATCACAATCCTTTATTCATTTGTTTTGGGGTCCTGACACCACCTTGTAGTTTGAGGCTTGTAGTTTAGTCACTGATGACCAGGGCTGTAGGCTCCTTAGTCATGTCTGTATGAGAAACAAAAGGCAACGCACTAAGGTCCCTTAACCAATCTATTCATATTGGCTAGACCTGTTAAAACAAGATAACGGGGGGATCTCATACTAGTCCAACCTACCTTTAAAAAGGTTTGGTCTCCAACATCACTATTGTGACAAGTAATAGACAGGAATCAGGATTCTGAAGGTCTAACTGTATCATAAGGACCAACTCAGCACATCCTGCAATGAACAACACTATGGTATAGAAACAAGAAATGGCATTAAATGACTATGCATATAACACTGTTGTCAAAAACACGTGATCACCGTAACACTGCCTATCCATAAGGTGAAAGGCCCCATCATTCAGTATATGCATGGTTTTTCAGGGTGTGATTATTACAGGTATTATCCACACGGGAGCAACGATACCGATGGAAATAATGTTTTTTTGTCGGGCTCAATGCCCCCACATGTAGAGCCTTATTGAGCCTATTAATACTGTATAATTTCCATGCATTCAAATGTTATGCGAGAATCCTTAGCTCGGCACGATAGAAAGGACCCACCATCCCTGTTCCGACTTCTTCTCAAATATCAAGTGATTACACATGTGGGTAAAATGTTCACTTCTCACTTAACTAATTAGTTTGATTGCATTCACTGCATGATCTTACAGGGTGAATTGTTAGAGGTGTCATCAACATGGGGGGCACTTTTACCATGAAAATGCTTTTTTGACAAACTCTGTGCCCCCACATATGGAGCCTTATAGAGCCTATCCATGCTATATCGTTACTGAGGATTCAAATATTATACGAGCGTCCCTAGCTCGGCATGATGTAAAAACCTCCCGTCCCTGTTCTGACTTAATTTCAATATCAAGTGATTATACTTGCGGGAAAAATGCTAACTTCTCCCTTTACCTTTTAGTATAACCGCAATCGGCAGTCAATTCTCACCACCTCTACCCCATCTTCACAACCTAACACAAAATCTCACACCTGGGTCGGTAAACCCTTACATAAACCATAACGGAAGGCCCTTACTGCATCACCAGCACCAGGAATAAACTGGCATCAGGAAGTTAAAGAGGGCTTAATCAATATTGGCAGCTGAGCTTCTATAACAACCAGGTATTCTATGATTGGATCTAAATACCCTCGAAGGATTGGGAAAAAGTGTTTGCACATTATCTCCAAGAATGGTAAGTCTGGTACCGTCGGGTTGGACCCTTGCCCACTTTCTTTTTATGTATTAGCGGAATTGAGCCCAGAACTCGGGGGACTGGGTGCTAGTCCTCTTGCACTTGGCAGCCGATTCAAGGGACAGATAGTACTCGGAGGTGCCAAGCAAACATACAAATTAGCTCTTGGGGCTGAGATCCTGCTTTCGTCACCATTATTATTTTATTTTATTTATTTTCAGTGTTTTCTGTAGCACGAACAAGACTCTGAGTAGGCTATCAGAGCGCTTTACAATACAGCAAAACAAGAATAAAAAAAACATTTTCATAGGGTCAGAGGAATAGATATGTGGCGAATATGAGGATTGGCACAACGGTAATAGTGATGATTTGTTCGGTGCATTAGGAACAAGTTCAAGTACAAGCAAATCATATAAGCAAGGGTGTCATCAAGGGAAGTATAGGTACAAGTTGTAGTAGTTGATTGGTTCAATGCAGGCAGGAGTGATTTCGAGAGTAGAGTTTCTGTCAGAGTCGGTGAGGGGCAATTCAGAGAGTTACCTGGTGTGATTGATAGGGCCCAGGATGGTGAGGATTTTTAAGGAGTTAAGGGAGGAATTTGCTAATCGGGAAGGATTTACCTTCCCTTATGAATAATGGTGCTGAAGAAAATTTTCTGATGCTCGGAGGGAGAGAGTGCCATATTCTTGGTGCAGCTCCGGAGAATGCTCTGTCAAAGGTTTTTTCTTGCAGAAGCGTGAAGGTTTCAGGAATAGATTGTCGCAGCTCCTAGAGTGTCTGTTTCCTCCAGATATAGTACATTTCTGCAATAGCCATTGGGGGTTTTGTGGTGTAACACTTTATGAGTGATGCAGGTCATCTTTAGGTGAATTCTAGCTTCATAATCTAGCCAGTTGAGCGCCTTCAGGTGTGGGGAGATATGGTTACATTTCCTAGATCCTGTTAGTAGTCCTACTGCTGCATTGAGACAGGCTTTTAAAGGGGCTGCTCAGATTTTGGGAAGCCCGATTGGGTAGTACTTCCGTACTCCAACCTCGATTTGACTAAAGCTTGAACTGCAGTTTTGAGGTCTGGGTTCTCAATGAATGGTTTCATTTTTCTGAGCTAGCTGAGGTGAAAGCGGGCATTTTTAGCCAACAGGTTGATGTGTGTTTGCATCTTAAGGTTCTTATCCTGTGGAGATCCAAGTGATTTGGTGGAGTCCACCAGAATCGGCGCAATTTAGAGCAGTGATCATCTTGGTCCACTCCTTTATCACCGGAGAGTTTTTTGGAGGGGAAATTAGAAGAAATTCCCATTTGTGAGAGTTTAGCTTAAGGAAGTTGGTCGCTAGCCAGTGACTGGTGTGTTCGAGAGCTCGATTAATCATCTTGATCTCTTCAATGGAATGGATATTGATGTACAGTTGAGTGTTATCCGCGTATATGTGGAAGGAGATATTTGCCTGCTGTAGTAGTTCGATTAGTGGTTCGACATAGAGGTTGAATAGCATGGGGATAAAGTTTAGCCTTGTAGTACTCCTAGTAGATTAGGGGATGAGGGAGAAAGCTTTTTATTCTCCATAAATGTTTGCGTTCTATTTTCCAGAAAGGATTTGAACCATTGAAGGACAATGCCAGATAGTCCCATCCTGTTTTCCAGTCTTTTTAGAATTTTGTCATGATTAACAGTGTCGAAGACAGACGAGAGGTTGAGCAGGGCTAGTAGACAGGTTTCATTATGGTTGAGAGCGAGTAGGGCGTCGTTGACAATGGGAAGAATTGCTGTTTCTTTGCTTTGCTTGGGTGTGAAACCCAATTAGTAGTCATCCAGTAACTTTAAATCTGTGATGTGTTGGTTTAATTGTTGCTGAACACATTTTTCCAAAACCTTGGCTAGCATGGGGATGTTGGTTATCGGTTGGAAATTATTAGGGTCAGAGGGGTTTTCTGTAGATTTTTTTAGGATAAGGGTGACTTGACCAATTTTTAGGCAATCCGGGATGTAACCATGCGAGAGAGAAGCATTGATGATTTTGGTCCAGAGAGGGGAGATGATATGGCAGATGGGAGGTAGGCAGTTTGAAGGGATAGGGTAATTGAAGTGGTTATTATTATGTTTGATAGACGCTAAGGTTTTTGTAATATCACTGAGATCGTAAAGTTTGAAGGTAGACCAATGAGCGTTATTTTTGGGCAAAGGCAGATTAAGTTGAATAGGGTTTTCAACTTGTGTGTTCTTTAGGTTGGCTGGTTTTAGCTATGAAGAATGAAGAAAATTCTCCACAACTTAGCTGTGATTTCGAAGACATGAATGTCGTTTTGGCCAATTTGTTTTATTGTTGTTTTAGCATTTCGAAGAGTTTCTTCACTTTCTTTTTGGCATTGTCTGGTTCCGATCTGAAGAAGACTTTTTTTGATTGTAGAATAATTTTGTTATAAGAGTTTCTAGATTTTCTTAGTAGTGTGAGTTGAACGGAGGAGGGATGTTGTCTCCATTTCCGTTCAGTTAGTCTTGTTTACGTTTCTCTTTATTCAGGGCTCCGTTGAACCACAGGTTTTTGTCTTTGTCTGGTATTTATTTGAGTTTTGGTGGGGCTACTTGGTCAAATAATTTGGTCATCGTGGAGTTTTAGTGAGCAGTGAGATCATTGATGTCTGACAAGTTATTAGGAGTAGTGAGTACATTCTCACAGTAGGAAGCTAGAGTGTTCCAGTTAATGGTTTTCGTGTCTCTTATCCAATGTTTGGGCTTGATTTGCCACCAGTAAGTTTACCTTTTAGAGGAGGGTATTTGGAAAGTAATAATGTGATGGTCTGATGATTCGCAAGGGGTGATCGAGGTAGATTTAACCATTTTTTCTTTAGAGATGATCCAGTCAAGTGTAGCACCTTTGGAATGGGTAGTATTTGAACAGGCTTGGATCAGGGAATAGTCTGCTAGGAAGATTTTGATAGCGTTGACCTGCTTGTCCAAGGGGTCTTCCCAATTGGCATTGAAGTTGCCAAGGAATATGTGTAATTGGAGCGAGGGGTCGAGTTAGTGGTAATGGTTTCCATATGTTGGTCTGTGAATACAGCGTTTTAACCTGGGGGATGGTAGAGTATATGTAGTTTGCAAGGGTGGTTACATGTAGATTTTATGGAAAGCCCGAGGAATTCAAACGAATCAAGGTGTTCGGAGTAAAACTTTGAGATGGAGATGTCAGATCGATGTATGCAATCGATGCTTCCACCCTTTTTGTGAGGTCTGTCTAGTCTTATGATGTTGTAGTTTGGGTGGACTAGAAGGTCTAGGCATGGTGAGGATGAATCCGTGAGCCAAGTTCCTGTTAGGATGGTTATGTCCACTTTTCGGTACAGAATGAGGTCGGCGATATCAGGGGCGTGTTTTGAAGCTGAGTGGCAGTTTACTAGGAGGCAGGAGATCTGGTTTGAAGCATTCTCTAACGTAAGGACATGATTTTGAGAGGTTAGGGTTATTCTTTGATGGTTATTGGGGTTTATCTTTCTGCGATTCGGTTAAGAGGTTCAGTTTGGGTTGATGGGGACTGGGTGAATAGAGAATTTGTCCTTTCTGGTGAGGGAACAAGTAGTAGATTCGTAGGATAGTAGGAAGGTATGGATTTCTGGGTCAGTTAGGTAGTTTATGTGTACAGATTTTGCCAGTTAGACAAAGGCAGTGGGATAGTGTTTATCTCGCTGTTGGCTGAGGCTAATGATTTTTGAAAGTGGTCAATTTTTGAGAGAGAACTTTCTGCGAGTTGTAAGATATTTCTAATTTCTAAGATAACATTTTGAAGGTTATGGAATATAATGTCAGTGTGGGTTCTGAGTGTTTTTCTAGTTCAGATTGGTAAGAGGGAGAAGGTAGGAGTGGCGTGCAAAGAAGGCTGGGGTTAGGGGTTGTGGTGGCTGGGAATGCGGTAGTCATATGTGAGTTGGGCCTGCATGGGTTGCATGCTTTTTTTACAATTTGCTACAGCAGTCTTGTTGCTGTGATTTTCACCGGAGGTCGGAGAAGGGTTGAGGTGGGGGATAAGGTTCTGGGGATGGGGCTATTGATGGTATGTGGAAATGATGAGGGTCATAAATTCGGCTTTAGGGGTGGAGCATTGTTGTTGCTTCTTTCGAGGGACTGACCGATTATGCGTGTCAGTCGCTGAGATTCAAGTGAGATAGAGATAGAGGAAGCAGTTTGGTCCTGTTGGACAATGGGTGGAATGTCAGTGTGGGCTTTTAGAGTGGAAAAGTATTTGTTAAATTGTTCTAAGTCCTTATTGGCTGCTTGAATAAGGACAGTGCAGTTTTTATAGGAGGTTATGTTCAGGGTGGCTCTAAGGTTTTGTGAGGGTGTTGTAATAATCCTGGTTAAGTAGGGAATATTTTTCTTGTCATGCATGATTAGTAGTTTAGAAAAGGTAGTTTGCCAATTAGCTATTTTTCTAGTGAAAATTATACGGTTATTGATTATTAAACCTTTCTTTGTGTTGAAGGAGGGGTCAAGGAACAGAGTTTCAGGTTTTTTTCTGAGAAGGTTGTGTTTGAAGGTTTTGGAAGCATTCTTAGATAGATTTGAGGGGTATTGACTAGAATAGGCATTGCTTCCTGTAGGTTTCATAGATGGTCCAGCCATGATGTGGTTTTCCTTGTTCTGTGTGGAGAAACCAGTTTGCACTCCTATTGAGATAAAGTTAGGAATATGAATTTCAAAGGGAGAAGTATGGGGACAAAGCAGGCCAGTGTGGGAAAAAATGTATTTTAGAGAGAATTAAAGAAGAGGAAAGCTGCATAGAATAGTAAGATGGTCCAAGAATAGCAAAGACGTTACAAGATGGCTGCCATTTTGTAGGTTGCAAAAGAGGATGTATTGTACGCCTTTATAAACACAGTGACATAGTCCTCTGTTTCTTTTTACTATTGCAGGCTTGGAATTTGTGTACACTAGGCAGGAGGAAATTGGTCCAGGCTAACTTAAGATGGCTACCTCTATGTAGGCGACCACAGGGTGATTAGTCTACTTTTGCTTTTTTGTTTGCTTTATTATTATTTTGTAGGCTCCAACATATTTCCTTTTGCACTCAGGGCAGGGTGAAAAAGACCCTCCGGGACCACTCCTCCCCGAAATCCACTGATGCCAAAACTGCAGTCCCCTTTGTCAGCAGCTGTGTTGGTTTGGAGATGGAGTGACGTGCTGCCGAGCAGGGGACATGACCACTGGCTGTCCCGGACTTGGGGGAAGGAGGATGGGCAACCCAAACTAAGCCTCTAGGGGACTCTGCGGTTCTGATGTGGCCGGCCGGCCAATGTGAGGGGAAAGGATGGAACAGCTCCAAAAACAAACATTCTCCCAGGGGGCTCTGGGCCCTTCAATACCAACAACCCGCTTGCCCCCAAGTCGGCCGGCTCTGGAGGGAAGACATCGGGCGGCACAGCGAGAAAGCACAAAGAACCTTCCCATTTCCGTGGCAGCGTGCACAGCCACCAGGCAACGTGAGGAGAAAGGAGGCCTCCCAGAGGGCTCCGGGCCCTGGCGATGCCGATAACCCGATTGCCCCCAATTCGGCCGACTCTGGAGGGAAAATGTCAGGCGGCAAAGCGAGAAAACACCAAGAGTCTCTCAAGTTCTGTGGCAGTGCGCGTGGCCGCCAGGCAGCTCGAGTCTGCACGGGGAAAGGGGACTCACCGCAGGTTTAAGGCTGTTTTCCTTGCTCCCGTGTTAAGGGTGTGGCCGTCCGGTCACCCCTCACCCTCCTGCAGGTGGTAAACGAGTCTGTGGCTCCTGGCAGCGGCGGTGCCCTACGGCCCGAGAGAATGGCAGTAGGTGCTGGCAGGGCAGCGAAGAGCTGTGTCTCCGATACAGTATGCACGGCCAGAACCCAGTGTCCTTCCTGGCGAGAGGTGATCACCGAGCTTGATGCCGATCTACTACGTGACCTCGGTAAGGGTAGCGAAGTCCAGAGGTGAGTCAGTTGGGGAGTGGTTTGGTGGGAGAAAGTTTGGGATTGAAGGCTAAAAAGGAGATTTAAGCAATGTCCAGCCTCAGGAGCTCTTTCTTTGAGCTCCTACTCCTCCAATGACCATCTTGAGGCCATCTCCAGCAGGGCAAAAGCTGGAGACTCCTCCAAATGTTCTTGTGTCCCAAACCCCTGTAGGTGCCGAGGTGCAGGAAGCAACTTCCCAATCACCCATCCCATGTTCCATAGATTGTCTTTACTCTGGTAACACAATCTCATTGAATACCAACCTGATGGCCCTCCAGAGAATGCACTGCCACCCATTGTTTTCTGCTTGCCATACTTTATAGCTACCCCCTGCAAGCAGAGGACAGAACTTCAAGACTTTGTGCAGATTGAGGGCCTCCTGTAAGCAATGTGACGGCCCAGCTGTCAATGGTCGTAAGGGGGGTAAAAAAGTTTGCCAAAGAGCCCCTCCTTGCAATATAACAATGTTCCAGCCTTCAAGCAGTGGGGGACCTAGCCCTGCAGTACGACCACATTTTTATAGAGAGACCTAACAAAAAGGAGGGTGACTCTTACCCCTTTACATTCAATGCTAACAGGGTGGCCCACTCAACTTTCTCCAGCTGAAGACGGCCCTCCCTTGGCCCGGGCTTCACCTGGATATGGTCCACATGTGTACCACACTGTGGGAGTACCAGTAAGCGCGTTCAGCACATTAAGGCCAGATGGCCTCGCCCCCTTCCAGAGCTGGCAGTGCCTCCAGTTACAGAGGTATCTGGAGTTGGCAGTACCTTCCAGGGACTAGGAGGTCCAGCCCCCCTGGGACATCAGCTAATAACAGGATTTTTGTGCTGCATTATTATCTAATCCATTGAGCCCTCAAAGTTTTATATACAAAATAAGCTAAAAGTGCAGGTTTGAAGATAGTCAGCTTGTAAAATACAATATCTTTTAATACAAGAGTGGAATGGGGCACAGTCCGTCAACTTTAATTGTTAATGTGGATCAAGAAGTATATGTAAACTTAGCTGCCCAAAATCAGACCTTAACTAACTTTGTTCCTTCACATAGTGACAAGACCTGCCTATTGGTTAAAATATCAAACTCTACAAATAATGAGTTTACCTCATGTTTTTTTTATCTTCTATGAAAATGTCAGAACAATAAATCAATGTCCACACAGTCACACAAAGGCGAATTAGTAATCTACCCTTTGCAGTAAAACTTTTATGTCTATTTTTCTCATTCAAAAAGGATGGCCTGATTCACAAAGGTAAACTTACACTTTAGAGTAAGTTTCCTAATCTTCAATATTCACGAACTATGGGGCTGATTACGATGTCAGTCGGAAAGCCTCCTTCCGCTAGTTGGAAGCTTTCCGACCAACACGGTCAGTTTGCGGTCCGACCGACACTGTCAGTTTGCAGTTCAACTGACCGATTATGCTGTCGTTAGTCAGAATATAAAGTGGCCGGTCATTCCAACTCTGTTCTAACCGGCTCTCTGAGTCTTCCAGCTGGTTGCAACTGCTCTGTAATTCCCTATGAACGGTGTTTTCATCGTCGGGATTATGATGTCAGTTTCCTATATCCTTTCAGTGATGGCCTTTCCGACACTGAACTTTGGGCCCCTTTGCATCCACGGTCTATGGTTAGTGGTCGAGGGAGTACCTAGGGTACCACTCTGAAAAAACCTGCAATGAATGGCAGGCACCGTGGGGTACCCGCCACAGGTTAGACGGTTTTCCATACACACTCATTCCTCTATCGGAGCCTGTATTCCAGCTGGTTTACGGGCGTGACACAAGCTCTCATATTGGAAAGTGTGTATGCAATCGAACAGTAATCAACGCATCATAATCAGGCGGTCGGAACCTTCGACCGGAGGTTGGTCGGTTCCGAGTCTGAGAAGGTGTCGACATCGTAATAAGTCTCTATGTGCAGAATTTTCCAAAACCGCACTCCCTTTACTTCTGTGTGCGGAGATCTCCACACCCAGAAACTCCACAGTCAAGGCATAGAACTCAGGACATATAAGTATAGGGTGCGGGTAGTAAAACTCTGCATGCAGTTTGAAAATTACATTTTGTAGTGCTTTTTGTAGTATTACAAAACATACTACAAAGTGCAGTTTGTGAATTTGGACAAATATTTGTATACATAGGTGCTATCATCATGTAATGTCATTGTTCTTATCTTGCAATTATATTATGAAATGTATTCAAATGTAACTCAAATGTAACTCTCATGTCATAGATTCAGTTTATGATTTCACAATAGATACATTTTCATTACTTTATCTCATCTATCTTTACTAGATGATGTTTTAAATGATCAGATATGAATCAGTATGAGAATAAAAAGGGTGAGCCACACATGTTTAATACCAAATGCCATAGCAATACTTTGTTGGAAAGTTGGACACTTTTGTGAACTAACTATATTCACTACAGCTTAGCTCTTCGAAACCCTGTTTTTTTCTTATTATGAAGGAATTAAGTTACTTTATAAAATTTGCTGAACTGTCATTAGAAAGGTGCATGCAAAATGGCTTCCATGATCCAATTACATTCCATAGTAAATATTTGCCCTAAAAGGCACAGCTTTTGAGTTTTCCATACAATGTGATCCATTGAACCATCCAGCCATTACTTGTTGACAATCAATGATGACATTTCATTGGTACTGGAGACCATGATGCAATTAGAAGTACTTTTCGTTTACCAAACATTAAGATCTATTTGCCTCCTACTGAGCTGAAAGCAGAACTGTAAATATATATTATGCAACATCGTACCGGCTACACCTTTCCTTCAGTGATAAATAATAATACGTTTTTCCTCATGACCAACATTAGGAAAAAGTTGCAAAGCTTCAGATGAAGGGTGACACTGTGTTTTTGGATAGTTCACATACATTTGGGAGCTATGCACTATTGCCATTTACAATTCAAAATATATGCTACATCGTCTACTTCAGTTTTGTTAAATATGTGAGTTCTTTCATTCCCAGCTTGAATTTAAATTCATAGCAAAGGATGGCGTTTTTGGATCAGCATTGAAATAAAGGATGCCAAATCCAGATAAAAAAAATATAGTTTGTTGATGTTCAGAATTTTCTCAAAATGCTTTTGGCACAATAAGGATAATCCGTATCCTACCGTACCAAGAAAAACCTCTCTCGATGAACAGGCACTACAGAAAGATAAGGGCCTATTCAGAAAGGTAAATTTACATGTGAATAAACCTATATGTGTAAATGTACTCCTACACTTTGTAATAAACGTACTACAAAACGCTTACGTACCTGTCTCCAAATCCTGAAATAGAGGGTGGAGTAAAATTTATAAGTGTAAATATATGACTTTTAACATTTCACACTAGGGCAGAAATCCCCACCACAGGTGTGGAGAGCATCCAATGGTAAAGAATAGACACAATTAAAAAAATATGTTAAATATTAAAAATAAAATGTTAAAAATGTTTGGATTTTAAATATTAGTGTAAATACATTTGGTGTATTTATTTTAGATGTTGAACAAAACCAAAACTGCCACAGAAATATCAACATAACTTTACATTTGATATTTAAATAATTTGTATGTCTTAAAATAAACTTAAACTGTTTTATTTTAAAACATTCACCTAAGATGAAATCACTAAAAAGGTATGCATTGAATTAGTCTAAATGAAAGTATTTCTTTTTTAAAAGGAAAAGTTTGCATTTAGTTTTTAAATAAAAATGATTATCAAACTGTTTTATTATTAAATAATAGTGCTTTTTATTCACATCCATTTTTAACATTAAATTAAATGTATATTTATGGTTGAAAAAGTCAAACCTATTTAATAGTTTACCCTTATTTACTATGGGTTTTTATGTTTCCTCCTTTTCCCTGTTATATTCTAATGGAGGGTGTTGCACTACCAGTGCTTGGCCATGTGTACTAAGGAACTTACTCTGATTGTGAGGTGGAGTACATTTACTACTGTGTATAAATAACAATGGGCTTACTCTTTTGTGGGTGGGGTGGTCTGTCCCTCCTTAAGGTCCTCCTCAAATATCGCCAATCCGACCCACCTAGTTCTAAATATTCCGCATTTTTGATACACTGCCCATCCCTCTCACAGTTACTAATCAAAAGTAAACTTACAGGTGTGAGAATCTCTCTATAGAAAATATAGGAAATGAAGGGATTTCCACCTTTAGATTTGGGAATTGCATTTTGTAGTAATTAGGTAGTAGTACTGTAATAATGCTTAAAATACTACAAAAAGCAGTTTTTGACTCATCCCACAATTTACAACAAGAGGCACATTTTTCTTATTCAAAGGTTTCCCAGAACTAATAAGGCAGGACAAAGAGAAAGAGGAAATCGAATCTGTTTCTAAAAAAAACACTCTTGTTGACTACTATCAAAGTACTAAAACAAATAATGTAATAATCTCAGTGATAAAGTGTTGTGTTTTTCAAGTTACAGCATAAATAAACCTCCTTTGAACATTGGTCTACATAATATTATGTTTCAAAACAATGCTTTAATAACAAACTTTATTTGGGGGTGGTGTGGATTCAAAGTGCATTATGCAAAGACTTATGTAAGGCTTAGGGCCATATTACATAAAGTGCCCGAAGGCGCAACAGGCGTTTGTGCCTGCTTTTCGTGCCTCATGGCTCTTTGGTCTTACAGAAAGGGCCATAGATGCTTGTGCATCCCCTTCTGTAATACCGGTAGCGCTGGCGCACATAGAGCAGCAGCGTTATCTGCAGAGGGTATTCTCTAATTTGTATGGGGGTGTGCCCCCCTTTGACTCTGCACCGAGCTATATTACAGATGCGGACACAGGGGCAAAGAAGCCCTCAGAAGGTGCACTGAGAATCCACCATCTAAAAGGAGGTGCATTGTCAGTGCACCCCCTGATGGCAGCCCTCTGGAGGTGGTAATAGGGGCCCCATGCACCCCCCCAACATCCCCCTGCATGTGGGTGCAGTTACTGACTGCACCCCTCTGCAAGGGGATCTCTAATCCCCTTCAAAAGTGCAGGCGGGCTGCCACCCATACTGTAAAAACACAGGCGCATATTAGCAAGAACCTCGTTAAAATGATCACCGTTTTAGCGGCAGGAAACTGCCGCTAAAACGGCGATAATGGACTTGCTAATATGCGTTATAGAATTTGCAAGCCAATATCGCAGTTTTAGCGGCAGTTTCCTGCCGCTAAAACTGCAATAATTTTAACGAGGTTCTTGCTAATATGCCCCACAGAGTGGCTGTAAAGCAGTCGCTCAGTTTTTTACAACAGTGCACTGCCCCCAGGGCAGCACCAGTTCACGGCTGTTCTGCGGCAGTGCATTCATGGTAATAGGGTGCATTTTAACTGTTTGCGCCGGCGCACCTTTGGAAAGGCGGGATTTTACCTCTAGAGTCTGCTTACCATTCTCCAGAATCCCGTCACAGGTCGACTAGACCTTTTTACCTGTCATAGAGTGAATTAGGCAATCTTGTCTATGGAATCAACAACAGTTTTAGCAATCCCAACAGCTTCCCCCAAGAACCACTGACCAAAACTAAGTTTGAAGATTTATTACATAACCAAAAACAACTGAAGATACAAGCACCTTAGCAAGAGGTTCAAAAGATACACTGGTACTAATACAAACATAATTCTACGGAAAAGTCTCAAGTGACTGATGAATAATACGAGAATCAATTCCAGAATCATCAGACTAAACAAAATTGCTATAACCTGGGTTCTGGTACTCATTGGGATAATAGACATAAGTTCAAATTAGATGTCCCTACTCTATACTAGGTGACATCCCTACTTAACAACAGTCCATCCTAACAAAAGGTGTCAGCCGTGGTGACTCCCAAAGGAGTTCACCCACGTTCTCTGGAATTAGGTGTAACTCTCAATACTAGCTAAGCTCCTTGCCATCCAACCGCTCTCTCTAGCTCCTCAGCCCATCTGCTCTGCCTCCACCCTCGGGGTGCTGTCCCTAATACGAAACCCCAAAATGTGAACGACACGCCCTTCAGTACGCCCTCTCGAAGGTGTTGGTTACAAGAAGTTTTCCGCTATGGCATTCTTCCATCTTTGTCCTTTAAACGTCCTTGGGTCTCAGACTCTCTGTCGCTTCAAGTTGTATCTTCAAATTCCTGGTCTACTCCTCCATGTCTGAGTCTAACATTTCTAACTCTCGTACACAATGGGCCCTTCTACTCTACTGTCTACTTGATGGTGCACCTGCAAAGGAATACATACAATTCGGCTCACATTCTATAAATGTTGCAAAGTTTTCTAAAGGCATCTTTTATAAAAATATTTCCACATCTAAATGCTAAGCAAAACTTTCGAACAGGCCTGCATCAATTCTATGAACTAGGCCTCAGCTTGATTTAAAGGCCCAACATTTTACATTAGCAATCCCTTGTTTCACTAGGCTTCCAACCTTAACAGCAAATTCATTTTCTACTTTAAGCTAGCTGTTCAAATATAAAGGCACAGTTAAATTCAATAAGCAGATCTAAATGCACAATAGTGCTCGTTTAAACGCACTTCTCATAAGTGAAAGATTTCATTTTAACGACATTTCTAGGTTATACAGCAAGTGTGGATGTAATTCATAACCTTGGCTCTTCAGATTTCTAATACCAGTTTCTCTAGTTCTTCATCCCACATTGCATCTAAACATAATTAAAAGTCCTCTATATATACAGGTGCTGACTACTTGTACATATGATGCACCCCTACAATTTCACTGTAAATGGCGCTCTCTCAGTCCCCCCCTTTGATGACCCGTGTCATCACCACCCTTACATCATCCTCAGGGTAAGAACCAAGCTAAACGGAGCTTGTGGCCATTTTCCCTCGCTTGAGCATTTCCAACGCTCTCAAGCTGCGGTATTGACTGTCCTGCAGCCTCTCCATTCGTACCTCTTGCGCTCTCATTGATCTCGCCAATCTATTGGACTTGTACCATTTGTACAGCCACACCAAACCCCACAGTCCAATCACACATGCCACTGCTATGATGAGAGGTTTCAGTACAAACCCAAGGAAACTCTTCCCTAAATTGGCAAACCAGCTTCCAACTTTCCCAAATCCCTTGCCAACCGTCTCCCACGCATTCTCTTGTGTCAAATCCCAATTTCATAATGGATTGCAGTAATGTTGCTTATATATTTCTCCAGATCCTTAGAGTTGTCTGGTATATAAGTGCAACATTCTTGGACCTTCAAACGTTTACAGACCCCGCCCTCTTTCGCTAGAATGACGTCTAGGGTAAGACGGTTCTGTAAAACCATTGTCCTAATCGACAACATCTCACCCTCAACCAGCACTAATGACTTGGCTGTATTCATTGACAATTCATCCACTACAGTTGCCAACCGCCGTATCTTTATGTCATTCAAAATGACACCCAACATAGGTATCGCTGCTCCAAACACATCTCCCACAATTGCTCCAGCACTTTCCCCTCGCTTTCCCCTCCTTTGAGGCCCTCTCTCTAAGAGCGCAAAATCTTCAGTATGATAAATCTTGGGAAAAATAATTGCTAGATAGCAAGTTCCATACCACTTCTCCGGCAACCTCACATACGCATTCCTTCCGCAAACAAAATATACAGTAGGAATCACCTGCACCACGCTCTTCAAGAAATCTTTTGTGTAATATTCCAATGTGAGAGTGTGTTCACATGTAGTATGACCCACATACACATTTTCATAATACGTCTGTGGTCGGTGAAGGCACAACTTCCCTTTCTGCACTTCATCTAGAGCTATTGGACCATAACTCCCTCTAGACTTATGCTGCTTCTCTTCTTCCGTCCAATCTACTTTGCCTTGCCCTGAATCTCGCAGCTGTTTTTGCTTCGTGTATCTATCTTCCACCTGTTCAATGAACTTCTTCTCCATCTCAGATAATGAGCATGTCAAGTTGTGTCGGTGTGCATACGGTGTGTCTAGCTCTTGTGTGGGAATGAAAAAATATCCAAGTCTGTCCTCTGACTTATAATAATCCCACTTGTTCAAATGCTTGTAATTCGGGACTTCTGGTAACACAGCATCATAATTCGAAAAGAAATATTCAAAATGATTTCGCCCATAAAGTATACTAATCAGCAAACTACAGGATATTCCATATGTCAAGGGAAGGTGATGGTATCTAATGCCCTCATCTACTGAAGCTGGCAGTTGCATACACACAGAACAGTCCTTCGCATCCATCGCATCAATGTATTCATACAATAGCTTTGCATATGCATTCTGCCCAAAGTTTCCCTTAGACAGATCTGTATGTAGCCTGCGACTTTCTACAGCC
Source organism: Lissotriton helveticus (assembly GCF_964261635.1). Taxonomy (NCBI): domain Eukaryota; kingdom Metazoa; phylum Chordata; class Amphibia; order Caudata; family Salamandridae; genus Lissotriton; species Lissotriton helveticus. The sequence continues at coordinate 1,687,361,885 of NC_136061.1, read as the reverse complement.
AGCAAAGCTTTCTCTCTTCGCTCTCTGTCTTCCTTCTGGCTAGGGGTGGTAGGTGTCGGTGTCCCCTCAGCCTTCTCCACCTGTTCGTGTGGTGCAAAATAAGAGACTAAAACTACTATAGCTATAAGGAGTATCACTCCTCCTAAAAGAGTGCCTACTATGCACTTGGCTCTACGATTCGGGTTTCCAGGCGCCATGGTCTCTGCACAAAGTAGTTCGCTCTCGGAAAGCACCCAAAAGTCTCTTTCTTTGTTATTTGAGTCTCTCGCACCACAGCTGGGAATCAGAAATCCGTTTCAGTTCTTCTTTTGCTTCAACAACAGACAACCCTAACCCTTCTCTGTCCTCTGTGGAAAGTCCCTAAATATGTTCTTCTTTCACTCGGCTCTAGGTTAGGTTAAACAGCTATTTACAAAGTCTTTAGTAGTCTATGATGATACTGGGTCCAATTGCCTGCAACACATAGTCTAAAAGTTCCATGCGGAGCACAACTGCGTCATAGGCTGGTATATCTGGACCAAATGTAGGAAAAATCAGTCTATCCAGGAGTAAATCACGTATCTTGCTTAGGTAAGGGGGATTGGGAATTGTGAGTGTCAGTACGCCTTCAATTTCAAGTCCAGGCACCAACAGTATCACTTCCAACTTAACGTTTGGGATCGTACTGGTCACAGCTACTGACCTCACCCTCCTGGACCTCAGTACACCTGGCATTTGTGAAAGGGTAGGTCCACTCTGGAGTGGCGTATCTTCGGCAAGGTACTCTTACTCTCCTTGACCTTCTCGGACCCCTTTGCTCTGATTCTTGTTCTCCCTCTTCTGGGTCTGATTCTTCGGACACAGGGGCAAGATCTCTTTCGGAAGCCAATCTCACATTCATTCGCCTCCGTCTTTCGGGCAATGAGCCTCTGCACTTCTGGCTCTTCTGCTTCTCGTTTGCACACCCTGTTCGTCTCCACTGTCAGCCTCTTCTGCGCTCAAATCACCTTCGTCGCCACTTCCCCTTTCTGAGGCAGACTCAGTGTCACTGTCGTCGTGGTCACTTTCAGCTTGATTACGGGAGTCCCCAACTTCCACTGGCACCCCCTCAGCTTGACTCGACCCCTCCTGTGGATCTTCTTCCTCTTCAGAATTTCTCTCTTTTAGAGGGGCTGTTTCTTCCAGGGGTGCTGGGACTCGTCGGGTATAAGAAGCATGGATCCAGTTTGGCAATCCGCCACACTTCACAGCAGTAGTAGTCACTAGAATTACTTGGAAAGGTCCTCTCCAACGCACATCCAGGCAGCTCTTCCTGACGTGCTTCCGCACCAGGACCCAGTCACCAGGGCACAGGTCGTGACAAAGGTCACTAGAAGCCGGGATTTCATCAGCCTGCACCTGAAGAGACACAGAGCGGATGACATCAGAAAGTCCCCTGCAGTAATCAAGAATCAGGTCATCTGTGATATTCAGCAAAGCAGTTGTAGGAATAGATGGCAGTCTCATAGCCCTCCCCATCAGCACTTCGTGAGGTGAGAACCCTGTCCTCCTGTCTGGGGTACTACGCATACTCATTAGTACCAATGGCAATGCATCGGGCCACTTCAGGGATGTGGATGAGCACACCTTTGCCATTCGGGCTTTAAGAGTTCCATTTATTTGCTCCACTATGCCAGAAGCCTCTGGGTGGTAGCTACAATGCAGTCTCTGGTCAATGTTCAGGGCAGAGCTGAGCATCTTCACAACTTCGCTATTAAAGTGCTTTCCTCTGTCCGATTCCAAGGAGGTCGGAACCCTGAATCGTGGCACCAATTCCCTCAACAATAGTTTCGCTACTGTGAGTGTATCGCACCTACGAGTGGGATATACCTCAACCCATCTAGAGAAAACACACACAATCACTAAGACGTATCTGAGGCGGTTACACCTCGGCATCTCAATGAAATCCAGTTGCATCCTATAGAAAGGTCCTCCGGACCTCCCAATGTGACTCAATGTAACTGGTGTTCTTTTCCCAACATTCAGCTGTTGACAGGTTACACATCTCTGACATACTGCTCCTGCAGCCTGTCTAAATTTCGGATTGTACCATGTTTGCCTGAACACACGCATCATCGCATCCCTTCCCAAATGCACAGGACCATGTATCTGTCGTGCCATTGCACTCACCAACTCATTCGGCAACACAGCTCTTCCGTCAGCCGAAACCCACACGTCCAACTCTCCTTTGACACAGCCAGCCGATTCCCACACCCTTCTTTCATAGTCTGATGCCTGTCCTTGCATGTCTCTCAACTCTTCCCATGTGTCTGCCACCTCAAGCATCATGCTTAGTTCGGTTCTTTCCCTTGGTCCCTCAATAGTTTGTTCAGTAAAGGAGTATCCCTGCTCCGCACAATATCGTGCAACTTCATCAGCATAACGATTCCCCATTGTCACAAAATCTGTACCTTTGACACAATCATGGTCTTCCCAATCATCTTCTATATCGTTTGGTAATGGCAACAAGGTAGCAGGATTCAAGACAGAGCACCTCCTGAGAGTCACATTCTCCGCAGCAAGTATAACCTGCTCGTAGCGTGTGAGCCTGTTGTTGGTCAAGTGCTGCGTCTTGGTCCTGGTCATCAACAATTCCACAGAATGAGGTACATGCACTGTCAGAGGATATCCCATCAGGATGCTTTCACACCTTTCAATGCTGACACCTGTTGCAGCAACGGATTGGGCTGTGCATTTTACCACGGCTATCTCTGCAGGACCTTGCAAGGCCTCCAGCAATAACCTGATAAATTCGCCATTCCTGATTGGGGAGCCCGATGATGTCATGTAACCCCTCTGAGACCACAATTGACCGAAGTCATGAACCACTCCAAACCCGTATTGGCTGTCAGTGAATATGGTGATCCGAATCCCATTGGCTGCCAGACAGGCACGCGTCAACGCAATTATCTCAGCCACCTGCGCGGAGTGTACTCCTTCCAGGCAGGCTGCTTCAATTATTCCAGAAATAGTACAGACAGCAAACGCTGCTCTCAACTGACCAGTATTGTCTCTTACACATGAGCCATCTACAAAGTAAATTTCATCGGGGTCCGTCAATGGCTCATCAACAATATCCGGTCTAGGTTTGGTGCATAGTTCAGTCACATCAAGACAATCATGGTCTTCCCAATCATCTTCTATATCGTTTGGTAATGGCAACAAGGTAGCAGGATTCAAGACAGAGCACCTCCTGAGAGTCACATTCTCCGCAGCAAGTATAACCTGCTCGTAGCGTGTGAGCCTGTTGTTGGTCAAGTGCTGCGTCTTGGTCCTGGTCATGGTCATCAACAATTCCACAGAATGAGGTACATGCACTGTCAGAGGATATCCCATCAGGATGCTTTCACACCTTTCAATGCTGACACCTGTTGCAGCAACGGATTGGGCTGTGCATTTTACCACGGCTATCTCTGCAGGACCTTGCAAGGCCTCCAGCAATAACCTGATAAATTCGCCATTCCTGATTGGGGAGCCCGATGATGTCATGTAACCCCTCTGAGACCACAATTGACCGAAGTCATGAACCACTCCAAACCCGTATTGGCTGTCAGTGAATATGGTGATCCGAATCCCATTGGCTGCCAGACAGGCACGCGTCAACGCAATTATCTCAGCCACCTGCGCGGAGTGTACTCCTTCCAGGCAGGCTGCTTCAATTATTCCAGAAATAGTACAGACAGCAAACGCTGCTCTCAACTGACCAGTATTGTCTCTTACACATGAGCCATCTACAAAGTAAATTTCATCGGGGTCCGTCAATGGCTCATCAACAATATCCGGTCTAGGTTTGGTGCATAGTTCAGTCACATCAAGACAATCATGGTCTTCCCAATCATCTTCTATATCGTTTGGTAATGGCAACAAGGTAGCAGGATTCAAGACAGAGCACCTCCTGAGAGTCACATTCTCCGCAGCAAGTATAACCTGCTCGTAGCGTGTGAGCCTGTTGTTGGTCAAGTGCTGCGTCTTGGTCCTGGTCATCAACAATTCCACAGAATGAGGTACATGCACTGTCAGAGGATATCCCATCAGGATGCTTTCACACCTTTCAATGCTGACACCTGTTGCAGCAACGGATTTGAGACATCCGGGCAACGCTGCGGCTACTGGATCTAAAGTAGCCGAGAAGTATGCAACTGGTCTACGGACTCCTACATGATCCTGCACTAGGACTGCCAAAGCACACCCCTCTCTCTCACTGCAGAACAATGCAAATGATTTGGTGTAATCGGCATTCCCAGAGCCGGAGCGCGACACAAGTCCTCTCTCAGATCGAGAAAGGCCGTCATACAATCTGTGTCCCATGGTACCGGATCACTCACGTCCTTGTGCGTCAGTTTTTTGCAATGGTTTCGCCTTCAGAGAAAAGTTAGCAATCCACTGTCTGCAGTAGCCAACCATGCCTAGGAACATCCTAACCTCTCTTTGGGTCGAGGGCACAGTCATTCTCATGATCGTCTCAATCCTGTCAGGCGACACTTTCCTCTTTCCCTTCTCTATTCTGTGACCCAGATACTGCACTTCAGATAGGCAGTACTGTAGCTTGTTGGGGGATACCTTGTGTCCATTCTCTGCCAAATGGTTCAGCAAGGCAATGGTGTCGATCCTACAAGCATCTTCGGTGTCTGACGCAACAAGGAGGTCGTCTATGTACTGCACAAGAACAGAGTTCTGCGGCAGTACCAGACTCTCAAGATTCCTTTTCAGCAACTGATTAAAGATAGATGGACTCTCTGTATACCCTTGGGGGATAGGACCCCATGTTAAGAGGCGACTCTCTATTTTGAACGCAAAAAGAAATTGGCTCTCCTCGTGCAATGGGATGGAAAAGAAAGCCTGACACGAATCAATCACAGAAAACCATTCAGCTTGAAACGGTATCTGAAACAGTATCACTGATGGATTCGGTGCCACTGGACAGCACGGAACAACTATGTTGTTAATCTTTCGTAAATCTTGCACAATCCTGAACTTCCCACTTGGCTTCTGCAACCCCATTATCGGAGAGTTACAGGGACTGCCCATAACCTCCTTTAGGATTCCCTGTCTAATCATGGACTCAATCACGGGTTTTATCCCTACAATTGTTTCCGGGGTCAACTTGTACTGGGGTGTTCTTGGGAATTCAGCATTCCGCCTCACTTGAATTCTGACTGGCTCTACTCCTTTAATCAATCCGATTTCCTCCCCTGTGAAGTCCCAGACCTCCGGTGAGACTGAATCTCTCAAGTCCCATGGGAGTTCCTCCACCGTCAAAGCAGGGTACAGTTCAATGCACACATGCGTATTTGCAACTTTAAAGTCAGCATCGTCATCGTTAGTCTGTAGCTCCACTCCCTTTGGGGTACAATAGATGGTGCAATTGAGTTTACACAAAAGGTCTCTTCCTAACAGACACACAGGACTGGAGTCACAGGGGGTTTGTCATTCTCCTGTTTGCGACTCCTACAACTTGGATAGTCTGTCCTCAAAGGGGTAAGTTAGGGACTACCGCAGATCGCACAGTAGAGCGAGAAGCACCAGTATCAACCAAGAAGATGGGATGTCTACATCTGCCTCCACAAATGGTCCTCTCTGATCTACCTCCAGCACCGCTCCCGGGGTACAACCCTCCTCCCCATCCAGGTACCGTCCTGTCTCGGGGTCAAAGTAATAACACTCGTCCCCTTCGACTATGAAAGGCATCTGCTTGTAAACCTTGTTCCCTGCTGATATCTTCGGTGGCTGGGGAACCGGAGCCCTAGGGGCTGAAGTCCCCCCTTTGGTCGTCTGGTATTTTGTCACAGTCACCTTCCATACTGGCTTGGACTTCCTCCTCCTCCTCCTCCTGTACCTGATTGTCTGGGTTATGGGGACACTTGCGTCTCCAATGCCCGACCTCATTACATTGATGGTACTTGGTCGTCTTTTTCAGGGTCGCTATATCTACCCTTGGTCTCGGACCCTCCTCGTTGTCCCTCTTCTGTCCCCCCGACTTCCTCCCCAAAGTGCCATTTCCTGACTGACCCTGTCCTCCCGATTGCATCTGTACTAGCATCAGTTTATCCTTAAGCTTTCTTGTCTTCGAGTCAATCTCGTCACTGCAATACCTCGCGTATCTCAGGATCTCATCCAGAGGCTTGTTTTGCCAACAAATTAAATGTTGCTGTATCATGAGACAAATATCAGGCCTCAGTCCCAAAACAAACTTGGACACAAACTGTCCCATATCCTGTGGGTCCATCACATCTAACCCACTGTACTGTTTAAAAATCTGCAATAGCCTCTCATAATATTCATGCACTGTCTCCTTTGGATCCTGCCTGGTCCGGTCTATTTTCACCCAGTCAATGTCCTGTGGTGGCACCTTGGTTTTTAGCCACGTGATCGCCTGCTCATACTTTGCAATCACCCTGGGTGACGGTCCATTTGTGGCAGCATCTCGCTCTGGCTCCGCTGTGGGCCATTCCACACTGACCTTACATGCTATCCACAAATCACCTGGAACCACAATGTCAAACAGCGTGTTCAAATCAATCCACAGCACCTTTGAGATTTTAACGAACCTCTCTACCTGCTTGTACCATTCCACTGGACTCTCACGCAACTTTGGAAATGTGTTCGTAAAGGCAGCCAGATCTCCCCTACTCCAGGGTACATGTACATAACCCCCATGGGCCACCTCCCGCAAGGGGTACGCTTCTGTATGCATCAATCCTCCTCCCGGGGATGTCTCAATAACACTTTGTCTAACCGTCTTCTTCTTTTACCACCTTTCTTCCCACTTCTCCAAATTTGACCACGTTCGGATTCCCACAATCAGTTCCCTGATGTGGGTTTTTAATCCGATCACCCTCTTTTCTTCTAGATCTTGGTCCGAGTACTGCAACCTATGGCCACCCTGTAGCGCTTTTGTCTTTGTCAAATCCACTGCATACTTATTCGCTAGTTCAGAGAGTTTCTCATGGACTGTCCTAGCTCTCCGGGTAACATCTTTAGCCACAAACAACAGCTCATCTGGCTCATAGAGTTCTATTCTTTCTAGTGGCAATGTACCTTCCACTATTTCCTCCACTTCTGATTTCAGCCTTAGCACATCTATCCTTCTTGCCTTAATTGCAACCCTCAATGTACCTTGACTGGAAGTCCCATTAGAGTCCCTCCCGCCACAGTCCTGACTCTCTCGTCTGTTTTCTTCAGGTGTGTTAGGGGGAACCCTTCTGTTTTCCCAGCCTTCCCCGTCCCACTCTTGTCTGCTGTCTCCGGAGGTGTGGTGGGATGCCCCCCTATTCTCCACACTTCCTCGTTCCCATTCTTGCCTGTTTTCACTAGGTGCGCAGTGGGACACCCTCCTACTTTCCTGGCTTCCTGACCCAAATTCATTCGCTGATCTATTGCTCTGAGTGTCCACAATGGTCTCCCAAGTTCTCAAATCTGGCCTTAATTCTCTCATCGACCTCGGCCGCGGTCCCCTCAGATCCATTGGTCCCCTCCAACCCCCCATCTATTCCGAGGAGTCTGCCGATGCTGCCAGAGGAGTGCTTCTTTCTACAGGCTTTGGCAACTGCCTCCACCCATCCGCCACGTTACTCCTGTCCTCACTGACACATCTCTCGCTCTCTCTTTGTGGCGGACTCTCGCATTGTTTCTGTTCTGGATTGTACACGGATACTATGGGACCTATGGTAACTGGTACCGTAAGAGCATCTGGCAGTTTCTGAGAGTTGACGCCCTCTTCTACCCGAACTTTTTGTACTGTAAACCTTCCCACTACTCTCGCCACTGGGGAAGGTGGAGGTGCCTTTTCTCCTTCTGCTGGGCAAACCCTGTCCCCTAAGGTACTCGACCCACTCACCATTTTACCCCCACCATCCCCGTCTGAAGCTTCCCAGTTCTTTGCTGGTGTTTGCGTTCCCTCCAACTCAGGATTGTATGGAGGTGGTCTCTCTGACAACAGCCTCTCTATCAGGCTGTCGTCTGTCTCACTGTCCTCATCCTCCGTACTTTTCCTCTGTGCATCCCCTGTCTTTTCCAGCAATGGGTACAACCTATCCCCTTCTATGATCTGTACCCTCCATCTCTTGGCCAATGCATCCCATCTCGCATCTTGGACCGCCCTAACTGATCGTTTCACTCTTTCTTGTCTCCTATCTCTGTTCCGTTCATGGGCTGCCCTGATCCATGCATTTAGTGCTTCGAACTGTGTTGGTCTGGGCAAAGGTCGCAACGCAGCCATAATCGCTTTCAGCTGATACAACACCTGTAGTCTAAACGTTCCATATTTAGGAAATGTCAATTCTTCGTTTCCGTCTGTCATCTTACACCAGGTACTAAGCCACAATATGGTGTGTAGCCCAACATTCGTTGAAATATAATAGGCTGGAGTATCCTCGGGTGGAGCCTCCTCCCCACCCCGAGGTTCTATCTTGTTGTCACCCTTTAAACATTTCCGCAACACCTTAAAACATTTCATGATGAAAATTCACAACGTTTCCTTGTTTACAGCACTCGTTTACTTCCTAATGACAATCTACCAATCCCAGCGCGGCTTCTCACTAACCGCCCTATCCCAGTGCGGCTCCACGCTAGCCGACCAATCCCAGCGCGGCTCTTTCTGACGTCACTCGCCTCCGTTTCGCAGCAGTTCCCCTCCTTTCTCCGCTCGTCTCCCGATCACGCATGCGTCCCAATCATACACGGGAAATGGTTACTTCCGCCCAAGCAACCACCTTCCTGACTGTACGTCCACAGTCTAACTGTAATTGTCACCAAGCTGGCAAATGTCTGTCCGCGAACGACCGGACAATCGCCTCAACTGATAGGTTACAAACTCACGGCAACTTCCGACCAGTGTCCGTTACCCACGCACTCACACATTCGTTCCCCCTATCTTGGTCCTGCGGGCGATCAATGGTACCTCATGACCCCCTTACAAGGGTCACCAATTACTTTGAGTGTTCGATACACCCGAACCACTTAAACTCCCCTCGAGTTTAAGATTTTCTCCGGTTGCGCGCGCTCACAACCTGTTCTCTTTCACACTACAGGCACTCAACTCCGCAAGACAACACAACACAACAACACAACATAACCGCAATCTAACAACGCATGACCCTTTTCATACTCACTCTCCTCCGACCTGCTGCTTTCCGCCGCACTGTCACTCTTCGTCAGTTTCCATGGAACGCCATCTGTCTGCAGCTTTCTGGACAGTCTTCATTGCTTCTCTATGGGCCTCGGGGAAATCTCAACCTACTTCTAGATTACCCTCACTCCAGAAGATAAACCATCCTACTCTGCTACCAACTGGAAAGGCGGGATTTTACCTCTAGAGTCTGCTTACCATTCTCCAGAATCCCGTCACAGGTCGACTAGACCTTTTTACCTGTCATAGAGTGAATTAGGCAATCTTGTCTATGGAATCAACAACAGTTTTAGCAATCCCAACAGCTTCCCCCAAGAACCACTGACCAAAACTAAGTTTGAAGATTTATTACATAACCAAAAACAACTGAAGATACAAGCACCTCAGCAAGAGGTTCAAAAGATACACTGGTACTAATACAAACATAATTCTACGGAAAAGTTTCAAGCGACTGATGAATAATACGAGAATCAATTCCAGAATCATCAGACTAAACAAAATTGCTATAACCTGGGTTCTGGTACTCATTGGGATAATAGACATAAGTTCAAATTAGACTGTCCCTACTCTATACTTGGTGACATCCCTACTTAACAACAGTCCATCCTAACAAAAGGTGTCAGCCGTGGTGACTCCCAAAGAAGTTCACCCACGTTCTCTGGAATTAGGTGTAACTCTCAATCCTAGCTAAGCTCCTTGCCATCCAACCGCTCTCTCTAGCTCCTCAGCCCATCTGCTCTGCCTCCACCCTCGGGGTGCTGTCCCTAATACGAAACCCCAAAATTTGAACGACACGCCCTTCGGTACGCCCTCTCGAAGGTGTTGGTTACAAGAAGTTTTCCGCTATGGCATTCTTCCATCTTTGTCCGTTAAACGTCCTTGGGTCTCAGACTCTCTGTCGCTTCAAGTTGTATCTTCAAATTCCTGGTCTACTCCTCCATGTCTGAGTCTAACATTTCTAACTCTCGTACACAATGGGCCCTTCTACTCTACTGTCTACTTGATGGTGCACCTGCAAAGGAATACATACAATTCGGCTCACATTCTATAAATGTTGCAAAGTTTTCTAAAATTGCAAAAAACACAGTTGATGGACAGAATGTAGAACAATGTCATACATTCACCCCAGTACAAGGATCTGGGCCTAAATCCATCGTTTTTTTGCACTCCACACCACCCTGGGTTAAACACTGGCTATATGCAAATCAGCTCTGACCCTGTGCCTCATGGGAACAGTCCAGTCCGAACTACCAAGCCATGTCTTTCCCAGACCGGAATCAAGCATCCAAGGACCGGTTTCTGGCTATCAGCCTTCATCAGCCTGGATAGCTTGACTCCAGTGGTGTGGAGAGCCTGGGACTCACGTCTGAGCATCCCCAGCACACTCGGGGTGAAAATTGCAAAAAACACAGTTGATGGAAAGAATTTTTCTAATTCAGAGCGGGTAGGAGAACAAATTGTTCTGGCTGGTCGCCTTCAGCAACGAACTGTGGCTGCTAGGTTACTTATAACATCTTTATTAGCCAATAATGAGTCGCCACGTACTAAAATGTCTATTTAGGCAGCCGGTTACTGGGGGCAGTGTGTATCAACACAAATCACCACCCCTGTAATGAGCAAGGGACTCACGTCTGAGCATACCCTGCCAACTTAGGGCGAACAAAGAGAACTGCCAAGCCATGTCTTCCCTGGACCGGAATCAGTCAGAAATAGAAATACTTTATTCGGTTCATAACAAAAACCACAAAAGTATACAGAAGTACCAAGAAAAGAGGGACCGAGGTACCAAATTGCAATATGGTTAACAGACAGCATAACATACATAAAAAAGAAAAAAACTGTACAGTATAGATACCAAATTCAAATGTAAATTTTAAAAACATATACTGATCATCTAATTATAAATTCATTATTAACAAAACTTCTAAAAATAAACCATGCAAAGATTTTATCTCAGACTAACTAATTTTTTCCTTAGTCTCATGGCTATGGTTAAAAATTTAGCAACGGAGTGAGCTAAAGAACGGTGATGGAACAAACCCAGATCAGTTGACTGGGGGTGAGTGTTTGTATTGTCAACGCTCCATCCATCATCACCTTTGGTTTTTCTTTGTTCGCCCTAAGTTGGCAGGGTATGCTCAGACGTGAGTCCCTTGCTCACTTTGCCACTGGAGTCAAGCAGGCCCGGCTGAAGACGACTGTAATGCCAGAAACCGGTCCTGGGAAGCTTGATTCCGGTCCAGGGAAGACATGGCTTGGCAGTTCGGGCTGGACTGTTCCCATGAGGCACAAGGTCAGACTGATTTGCATATGGCCTTGTCTGAACTAGAGTGGCGGAGTGAGCTAAAGAACGGTGATGGATCAAACCCAGATGAGTTGACTGGGGGTGAGTGTTTGTATTGTCAACCCTCCGTCCATCATCACCTTTGGTTTTTCTTTGTTCGCCCTAAGTTGGCAGGGTATGCTCAGACGTGAGTCCCTTGCTCACTTTGCCACTGGAGTCAAGCAGGCCCGGCTGAAGACGGCTGTTATGCCAGAAACCGGTCCTGGGAAGCTTGATTCCGGTCCAGGGAAGACATGGCTTGGCAGTTCGGGCTGGACTGTTCCCATGAGGCACAGGGTCAGACTGATTTGCACATGGCCATGTCTGAACTGGAGTGGCGGAGTGAGCTAAAGAACGGTGATAGATCAAACCCAGATCAGTTGACTGGGGGTGAGTGTTTGTATTGTCAACGCTCCGTCCATCATCACCTTTAGTTTTTTTTTTATTCGCCATAAGTTGGCAGGGTATGCTCAGACGTGAGTCCCTTGCTCACTTTGCCACTGGAGTCAAGCAGGCCCGGCTGAAGATGGCTGGAATGCCAGAAACCGGTCCTGGGAAGCTTGATTTCGGTCCAGGGAAGACATGGCTTGGCAGTTCGGGCTGGACTGTTCCCATGAGGCACATGCTCAGACTGATTTGCATATAGCCATGTCTGAACAGGGGTGGCAGAGTGGGCTAAAGAACGATGATGGATTAAACCCAGATCTTTTGACTGGGTGTGAGTGTTTGATTGGTTCAGATGCTCCGTCCATCACCACCCCCTTTTGTACCGCTTTTGGCCGCCATAAGTGTGGCAGGGTATGATCAGACGTGAGTCCCTTGCTCACTTTGCCACTGGAGTCAAGCAGGCCCGGCTGAAGATGGCTGGAATGCCAGAAACCGGTCCTGGGAAGCTTGATTTCGGTCCAGGGAAGACATGGCTTGGCAGTTCGGGCTGGACTGTTCCCATGAGGCACAGGGTCAGACTGATTTGCGGATGTATGACATTACAATGCATGCTTTTACCACGCATGCTGTTACAACGCAGTTTTTACAACGCATGCTGTTACAACGCATAGCGCTTTGAGGTGCTGGATAGTGAATAGTTTAATTTACTATTCCAACTCCAGTCCCCGTGGATAGTAGGGAAGGTGTTGGATAGTAAATTAAATCTATTCCCTATCCTAGAGTGCCCCCCAGTGCAATGCGTTGTAATGGTTTTCGTTGTAAAACCTGCATTGTAATAGCACTGCGTTGTAAAAGTTTCGTTGTAAAGGATGTTTCCCCTGATTTGCATATGGCCATGTCTGAACTGGAGTAGCGGAGTGAGCTAAAGAACGGTGATGGATCAAACCCAGATCAGTTGACTGGGGGTGAGTGTTTGTATTGTCAACGCTCCGTCCATCCTCACCTTTGGTTTTTCTTTGTACGCCCTAAGTTGGCAGGGTATGCTCAGACGTGAGTCCCTTGCTCACTTTGCAACTGGAGTCAAGCAGGCCCGGCTGAAGACGGCTGTAATGCCTGAAACCGGTCCTGGGAAGCTTGATTCCGGTCCAGGGAAGACATGGCTTGGCAGCTCTGCCTGGACTGTTCCCATGAGGCACAGGGTCAGACTGATTTGCATATAGCCATGTCTGAACTGGAGTGGCGGAGTGAGCTAAAAAACTGTGATGGATCAAACCCAGATCAGTTGACTGGGGGTGAGTGTTTGTATTGTCAACGCTCCGTCCATCATCACCTTTAGTTTTTCTTTGTTCGCCCTAAGTTGGCAGGGTATGCTCATACGTGAGTCCCTTGCTCACTTTGCCACTGGAGTCAAGCAGGCCCGGCTGAAGACGGCTGTAATGTCAGAAACCGGTCTTGGGAAGCTTGATTCCGGTCCAGGGAAGACATGGCTTGGCAGTTCGGGCTGGACTGTTCCCATGAGGCACAGTGTCAGACTGATTTGCATATGGCCATGTCTGAATTGGAGTGGCGGAGTGGGCTAAAGAACGGTGATGGATCAAACCCAGATCAGTTGACTGGGGGTGAGTGTTTGTATTGTCAACGCTCCATCCATCATCACCTTTGGTTTTTCTTTCCCCTATAAACTAGCCCATTAGGCCACATCCTCTCTAGTGCCGTAGGAAAATCTGAATGTGAGGACTCTGCTTTTAGATAGACTATCATCAGGAAGAGTGCTGCCAAAGGTAAGTAGCTAGTTTGTTCAGCTTTTGTTGCTGTTCATGAGTAGAATGTGGATGGGCAATGGTAAAGGTCTGTAAAAGTAGTGTGGGGCTCCTATTAAGATGTTGATACCCATATTTCACAAGAACCCATGAATATTGTTATAGTTGATGTGTCCCTTTGAAATAAGTGAAATACGTGTTTGTACAACTGCATATTGTGCAGTAAAAGTACCCAAACGTTTAATATATGTATGTTATGATTTAAGATGTTTTCATCATTATTGATGTTCCAGAACGTGATCACTTTAAAATGAGTACCTAAATATGTGAAGATAGTGTCACGTTGAACCCATAGGTGTAACAGTAAAGAACATTCACTTAACCATCTAATAAATCATACAATAAAGTGATGCACAAGAGCAGTAAAAAAAAAAACTTTACTTCATCCTTGTGAAGAATAAATCTTGTATCTTATCTAGAACCCAGCTTTAGTGGATTTACATTTCCAAAAGATGTTTTAAATGCTGTATGTTTTCTTTGATTTAGTAGTTTGAATTCATAATCAGCGGTTCGACATATTTTGAATCAGCCACAAGATTCAAAGCTCTCTATGCCTCTTATGCTCCCCTTCGGTTTGGCTAGAAGGGGAGTGCGCATGCACAGCACACCCAGCCTTTCATGTAAGGATGTTGCACTTTGCCACAGACCTTCAGTAACGCTTCACTGCATGGCGCTGTCTCGGGTATCAATAATGTATGTGTACATAATCTACTTGTCTGCTGCCATTTGTTTTAAAACAGTCCCAATGATTTTATTTCTGAATAAGCTTGGGTAATTTCCCATTCTCTAGCTTTTTTCATTTACTCAAAAATAGCCATTTGGAGATGCATTTATTCTTCGGTTTGAGAACCCCATCTGATCAGCTCTTTTCCGTCCACTTTTTTGTAGTATCTTTGTGAGCACAGTATGAGAGGGCACAGTACACAGGACAAATCTGTGAGCGGATTTTCGAGCTCATTAGCATACAAATGTCAGTGTGCAAACCACATTTGAATTCCAATAAAGCAAACACGCAGGTAGAATAATTTTTTTTCATTTGCGGAATATTATGTCTCTTCTGAATTGTAAGCAGGAGGCTTTTTTGGGAGAGCTGCGGCAGGCTGATGCTGAGATTGAGCAGCTGGGCTGAGTGGCGGGTGCATGCGCTGTGGGCAATGCCACTGTTTTGTCCCACATGCGTACAATGTAAGGTATCACGCGCATGTGAGACAAAGAGTGCGAATCCATCCACCAATCACACCACAAACAAGCATTGAGAATGCAATAGGACTCGTATTCATGCGAGACCTATTGCATTTACAACTGAAGTGCGTGCGTGAAAGAAGGCCTGAACGGGAGGGGGTGGTGTAGGTAGTGATGGTCCAAGAAGTTACGGACTACGGGAGGGAACGGGAAGAGGCAGGGGAACAAAACTGTTTCGGAATTAAAGGGGCTGATAGGCTCGGAAGGAGGAAAATGATGACATGGCCGTCAGGAGGTGGGATTCAGTTCCCAAAAACCAATTAAAATGCAGCATTTAGAATTGCGGTCAATCAAAATGATATACTGTATAAAGCATCTCTCGACGAGACAGTGCATGGCTAGACCCAAAAAGGAGAAAATGAAAAACTAATAGACAAGATCAAAGTCTTTTTAGATAAAAAAGAAGATATGGATGAATGGACAAAAACGGTTACTCAATGAGTCTATTTAAGTTTACGATTTGGTGCTCACGTTTGTTCGAACAAGAGTCAGCATTTGCCCAAGTATGTTAATTAAGTTAAACAGAGTTTCAGCTAAACATATGCACCCTTTGAATACTACGTAGCAGAATAATAAATGGGGTACATTTATTAGACTGCATTTTTCCTTGAAAGGTGAACACACTAATTCATAGTACTGTTGTAATTTAGCAGCGATTAGGTTAAGCATTAGCAGAAGACATCTTGTATTTAGAGACTATCTTGTCCGTTGTGTGGAATCCATTTTGTATTTCTAGCAGCCATTTTGTTTGCCATGTGCTCGCCATTGTGCTCTGTCCTACCTTCCTGTCAACTGCTCTTGAAATCTGCCTAGAGAGGAGATATATTTAGCCTCTTCTGCTTTGCACATGCTCAGTTGAGCTTACAGCTGTCCCCAACTTGTAACTGTCAGGATGTGTCCACCAGAATTAGCTAACTGTCAGCCCCTCCCACTTGTTGCCAGCACACTCTCTGTCTGACCTTAGATGTATTTGAAACCAGCATTCTGTACCTTGTACCGCCCTCATTTGAGTCCCTGTGTGGGTATAAAAGGACCAAGCTCCTTTCAGTCAGTGTGCTACCTCATACACTACCGAAGGGTGTTGTGTGAATGTAGTTCCACCTCATGAGGTTTAATAAACTTTGTCTTTTCTATTCCAGCTTCTGTGCCAACTTCTTTCTATTTGTCTGAGGACCCTGTGCAGAGAAGGGAGAACCCCTAGCACTGGTAGGCTTTGCTGAGGCTCACAACTACAGGACAATATGGGTAGGACTCCAGTAAATTGCCTAATTGATACCTTATTCTCTCAAGCGGGGTTTGCCATGCCATTGTATATAAAAATAACATGCATGTCTTGTTAATTTGAGCAACTCGGACTTACGGCTGTCCATGCACTATGCACAACTAGCTTCTTCTAAGTAGTAGAATTATAGACTTCATTTGTTTAATATTTTCAAGATCAGAAATTTCATGTGTTTTTGACTCCTTTGCGATTTCACCAACCTTTCGCATTGTATGCTTTTCAGTGCATCCTTTAGACTTCGGAAGCTTCCTACCTTGGATTCAAGTTTCTTTTGTTAACACTTTTCTTACTGAATTTTCAAGGCCATCAGTAAGTACTAGAAAAACGTTTTCATAAATAGCACATATTTTTTCGGAGATGCGAGATCCGGTCATTACTCCCATTGTTAATTACATTGTAGACGTCCTGGCCTCTGTATTTGTCATTGAGTCCTGGATCTCAGTTCAGTTCAGGTCAATAGTCTTTATTTGGTCATACCAATGATCATAAAAAACACAGAATGAAAAATACATTGTACATCATATAGTTATTCAGATATAGAGGTAATTAAGAAAACTTCACACATCAATTAAGATGGATTTAAAATATCATTAAACATAATTTATGTATAAATTTACCTAATTGTATAAAATGACTGTATTAGGACCCCTGGTGACTAGCACTCATTTAAAACTATTAACATTCTCATCAGGGCTAAAGTAAGTATCCTTATGAAGCATACCTCCTCCTCAGTTTTATTGCAGACAAAAAATAGTTGAGGATAGAGAAACAAATCGTAGGAGTATTGGTGCGATGTAAAGTGCTTGCGTTTTAAAAGTGGCCATAACAAGCATCTTTGAACCATCGCCTAAAAGAGAACATCAGCTAACACAGCCAAAAGCCCATATTGATGCCTGAAATCTGGAACATGAAGGAAATGAGTGCAATTTCTCAACTTCTCCCAAAGCAAGACCTGTTCCAGTGTGGTAACAGAGGCTGGCAGAGTGTAGAGGCATGTCGAGTCATTGGAGGCAAGAGAGAAATACAGGTATGTTGCAATGGTCAATCAGAAAAGGCGATCAGCACCGACCATACATTTGATTCATTGTATATGCTGCACAGTCAGACACATTTTTTAATTTTTTTATTTTATTGAAACAATTTGCACAGCATTTCAATGACAACACATTTTGCATGGCATGTAAATACACATCTATATTAGTCACTTAGTTGTTTGTACATGACTCATAAAACACATCTCACATGTCCATCCTCTACCCATGGATATGCACATCAGGAGGCCGTTCAGTTTACATTGTTCAAACACTCGCATCAGAATCCGAGTTCTCGGGAGGCTGGGGTTCACATAAGTGTTCCAACCTCCCCAGCCCATCTCCCATTTTTTAGGATCACCATGGTTGTATATATATACAGATTTTTCTGCGACCATTGCCAGGTCCATATCCTTGCACCACTGAGTAAGAGTGGGGCTAACCCTAGACCCCCAGTGTTATTGCAATGTTCCGTTTCGCTACCGTCATACCTAAGTCTTGGGCAATCGTATTTAAGTCTGTTGGTTCCCATATATTGAGTAGACAGCACCTTGGGTTTGGCAATACAGTGACCCGTGTGACTTGGGAGAGTGTCCTCATCACTGCCATCCAGTACCCCACAATTTTAGGGCAATTGCAGATGGTATGGTAAAACGTCCCTGTCTCTCCGTTTTGTCTGATACAGAGCGGTGTGCCTGCCCTCCGTATCGTATGTAGGAGTGTCCTAGTGTAGTATGTGCGGTATAGAATTTTTAATTGCACTAGCCTCAGCCTCGATGGTATATCAGCTTCTCTAGGGGAAGCTAGTGCCTCCGCTAATCCGTCTCATCAATGTCTCCTACAGTGCGCTCCCACTTGGCCTTCAGGGGGTCTGGTCTATTATTAACTATTTTCTTATAGGTCAACGAGATTGCCTTTTTTTAAGGTGATCTGTCAGGAGTCTATCCTCCAACGGAGAGGATTCCTCAGGACTCGCATCTAGTGGTAACAGGGACTGCAATGCGTGTCTAACCTGTATGTAACAGAACAGTCTGTCGCCACTAGGCCATAGGTAGCCTCTTGATAGGCAAAGGTAACTACCCCTCCTCTCTGCCACAAGTCCGCAAATGTCGATATACCTATTGAGTCCCAATTACGGAACCCTTTGGTATTGCCCAGCATCCCAAGCTTCTTTGTGTCCCATAGTGGCATTGCCAGCATGATCACCCCGTCCCACCCAAGTGCTCGCTGTGCCTCAAACCATATACGTATTGTGTGTAGCATTGGTCCTGTAATATTGTGCCTCTTCTTTTTATTGTACAAAGCGCTCATGATCCCAGCCGGTGCTAGAAGATGCCTATCCAGCCGGAATTCTGGGTCCTCTTGAGGAACATGAAGCCAGTGATTAATCCCGACTAGCTGGGAAGCCCAATAATATGCTTTGATGTCGTTAAGAGCAATCCTGCCATCGTATCAGCTGCTATTGAGTTTTTGTAGTGCTATGCATGTTGTTTTCCCATCCCAGAGTAGCGGCGTCACCTCCACATTGATTGCTCCACAATATGCCGAGGGGACAGGGATCGGAGTATTCTGAAACACGTACAGAAACCTAGGGAGTGCCACCATTTTAAAGAGTGCAGCTCGGCCCAGGAGTGTTAAAGATAACGTGTGCCAGTGTTTGACATCCTTTTTGAATCATGCCAGGGGTTGAGTCAAGTTTATTTCCGTGAATTGTGCATGATCATGCGTTACACATATCCCCAAGTACTTAAACCCATTCGTGACTATTTGGAGAGCGCACCCCCTCGGCAGCCATGGCGGGAGGCCTTGCAGGACATATGGCAGTGACTTGTCCCAATTGATGGTGTATCCAGACATCCGCCCATAGGCAGCACATATATCTAAGAGACAATTAATGAAGCGCGCCTGGGATGTCAAATACAATAGAATATCATCCGCATATAGCGAAATATGGTCCTCCCAGCCAATCGCCCATCTCACTCCCTGTATCGTAAGGTCCTGCCTAATCCACGCTGCCAGAGGCTCCAGTACAATTGCGAAAAGCAGGGGTGACAGCGGACATCCTTGTCTCGCCCCTCTCCCCAACGGGAATTCTTTCGATAGATAGACATTACCCACAACCTGCGCCATTGGTCGTGTGTATAGTAAGCGGATCCATGTACAGAATTTTGGTCCAAAGCCCATGTGCTGGAGGACAGTGAAAAGGAAAGGTCACTCCACCAAGTCAAATGCCATTCGTGCATCTAACGAAAGTATAGTAGCGTCCTCTGCTATGGTCGACGTACGCTATATTACGCCAAACAATCATCTCAGATTGAGCGCTGTATTGTGGTGGGGCATAAGCCCTGACAGGTCCGGGTGGATTATTTCTGACAAACAGTCAGACACATTTAATATTTATGTCTTCTTGTCTTTTTTTTTTTTAATTCCCTTCAACCAACGCATTTGGTCTCTAAACTGAGAATTCTTCAGAGCTACAACAATACAAAGAATAATAAAAACACAATTTTAAAATCACTACACAACATACTGCGTTATCATAATACATGAAACTTGCTTGGAAGATGCCATGTTACCTTCACATAATAGTGCATATATGGACATAGGACAATATTATGTTCACTGCATTAATATCAGTACAGTTCCAAGATGTTTCACCATGGTCCTCGCAATGCTATTCATTGGCCTAAAAAGACTTTTTGTTGTTAAGTATTGGTAAACATTTAGAACTTTCATTTCATAATTTTAGCATTGTGAACTTATGCGAATGTCAGTATCCGCATTAATTAAACAGTCCATTAACAAATTCATAGTGATTCTAATATGGCAGGAATTAATCTTATTTCTTAAAAGGTTTACACCCACATGTATATCCATTCCATCTGTTCACAAATTGAACAGGCTTCACTTAAATATTGTGAGCATTATTCTCTCTTTCGTTTTATTCTCTATTTGATTTTCAATCTCATCAAATGCTAAGATAGAATTCTCTCTGGTACCGCAAACATGGTTGCCAGATTAATTCATACTATCCAAGTGTAGAACTTAAAATAAGACATATTACAAGAAAAAAAGTACCTTGGAAGATGGGAAATGTAGTCGGTATACAGCAATTCCCTTCTTTTGCTTTGTCCCAGCATCAAATGAATCATGTATCATCTACATGTGACTACAGTTAGATCATGATATCCCTTCCTTCTTGGTCAAAATGTTATTATTTTCCTCTTTGTCAATTATTAACACAAGCAAAGTGTCCAAGCCAATGCGGGCATCCAAACCTAATGTTACACCAAAGAGAAGAGAAAGAGGCTCATTACTTCCCCTGCTTGATCTCTTAGTAATATTCTGTTTGAGCAGCGAAATGGATAATTATATTTCTTTATCTTTTATCTACCTAATTCTACACCCTGTGTTAATTAATACATCAACAGGGTATTTGAGAAAATGGGATGTTTCTTGAAAATCACTCTCTGATATATATGTAGGTTACCTAAGTGCAATCAATATAAGCAAGTCATTAACTAAGTCATGAATTTCCATTAGGACCTCGACATGTCTAATGGTGACTTTATACATGTTCTTGTATTACCAGAAAAACCTGTTCTTGTGCAAAAATTATGACATAGATCTTGTTGATTCAGAGCATGGAGATATTACAGTGGACTATTAGTTGAGCATAATCCGCATTGTTTCGTGGTAATACGATTTTGGAGTCCTCAATGGCAAGTAATTTGACCGTACATAGAGCAGCCCTGTTAAATCTGCAGTTAAGCTCCCATTATTGTCGATAATGCACTGTCACCACAACATACGGTAAAAACGCCATCCCAGACTCACGGTATAGACACAATAAGCAGCAGGCAGAATGACCTAACCGTGACAAGGTTTCACTTCTTGCCCAGATTCATTAGTGTGCGCGGCATGAGACATCCAAACACATGTTTTGAAATGTGTGCAGTGCCGGAGAAGTAATCTTTTAAAGCCCCAACACCTGGGTCCGCTTGAAACAATGTCCTGAACACCATCGAATAGAGGTGGCCATCTTGGTACATGTAGTTCCATAAATAAGCTTTATGGGCAAGTAATTTAAGTCTCATTTATATAGATTCTCCTCACTCAATCCTACTCCAACGACGGAGAAAACAAAAGACAAAAAACAGCATAAGTAGTTTACAGAGTGTGAATTCTGACTAGATATTCCACATGATTCTGTGTGGTTGAAAGATGGCTCGCAACCAGTCAGAACTAACGTGACCATCTTATAGTGCGCATTGTCTCTGCTTACATATTTACTCCGTATATCCGCCCTTACATTTCCATCTGAACCAGCACCAATCTTATTCACAGTAAATCAAATAAATGTGGGTTTCAAGAGTGGGCAAATGGTGCATTTTCAAGCAAATCAGAGAAAGAAAGAAGATTAATAAGGTAGTTGTGAAAGTGTCGTTATGACATCAATATAGACAATTCATATGATAATGATGTAGGTACATGCCTATTCAGTATAACCAAAGAACTTCATAACAAACTTTGAGATAACATACTTTCTTATTTAATTTCATATACCTTTACAAATGAAATCTATGGAGGAAATACAAGTTATTCTGATTTGTCAGACTGGCCACAGTGAGACACCCAGGAATAAACATTAAAAAGGCAGTAGGGTACCCTACAAGGCATTGTTCGTCTCATTCAGGAGATCCTGATGCTCCCCTTGCTGGTCCACTACATCATCAAAAACAATTGCATCATTTACAAACATTTCAAAGCCATCATGACCTGCTGCAGCATCCCTCTCATCTTGACAGGCAGAATAAAGTTATCATAAAATAAATAGGGGTTTTGGATCAGGTAGCAATTGCAAACGAAGGCTGTATGGACCCACACCACTTAATGAGAGAGGTGCTGCTAAACGAAAATCATAAAATGAAGGACTCTGATATTAACAGTGAAGAGGTCATCAAATGAAGGAATCTGTTATGTCTCAAATTCTCATTATCAGTGTCCTTACCTTTAAACCCTAAAGTTGTGGAAAAGCAGAAAAGGCGGTTGGGTTATATGCAATACCTCCTTGTCCTAAAAATATGTGCACTTCTTCAGTATGTAACAAATGCAGAAAAGCGAAATGTTACACAATGAGAGGTAGCAACCATTTCCTTAAGTGGTCTTGTGCCAATTCCATGCCCTTTAATTCTACTACTACTACACACTGTGCTGCCTGGGCATCTTTTTATACCTAGAGATGACTCAGAGGTTATTAAGGTTGGGCCTTAATGGGGCATTCAGAAAGAATTAGGTGCATAAGAGTGCACTTTCTGGGAAAGATGTTAGGACATTCTCTTTAGAGTTTAGTGTAATACTGCTGTCTTTGCCAACTCTACTGATTTTGGTGGTTGTCTACTGATTTATTTGCAGCACTACAGCTACTGAGTTAAATTTTCCCTGCCATCCTGATCCTTTTCATAAAACCAGTATAATGAGGATATGCCTTGGTCATTGAGCTTCCATCCGGAAAAAACAAGCAGCCCCAAAAGCATTCTTGGGCAGTTAGGGGTTAATTCCTTGCTTCAATTGAAGCCACTTGTATAGTGTAAAATTAAGAGGGACTAATTAACGTGCTTGCTTTTTCTTCACTAACAGATGTAAACATACCACCTTGAAAGAGAAAATGAAAATCAAACCACGCAGCAGAGTTCCCCCAGTGCACACAATTATCATCTAATTATAGGTGTGATCAGTGACATGGGGGATGGCTTGAGTGTAATCATCCTTAAGTCATCTGTTCCATGTACTCCACTCATAGGGGAGAGTGTCAGGGGTGTAACTCAAACCTCTAACGGTTCCTAACTGAGAATATAATTAAAAAAATAGCAAGACCTGTTTTCTGGCATATTCTTAGAAATTAAAAACAATCATACAATGTGCACTAATGGACAAATAGGGACATACAGTACAGAAACGCCGCTGCAAGTGTGGTACCAGAGGAATGCAAACCTGTCTGTGCACATGCGCACCTTCTTCGTTATCTGGCCCCAGATGTGTTTGTGGTAAACATGAGTGCGACAGGAAACAGAGCTGCACAGATGAGGAAAATAATGCTTCCTATGCATGTGTATGTTATGTACGAAGCCTGGGGAGGAAAAGGAAAGAGGGAGAATGTGCATGTGATGAGAAACGAGATGAGGATAGTTTGAGTTGAGTTTGAGTTTAAAATATTTCTTAAGCGCGCGTACACCAGGCGGTTTCATGGCGCTGTAACGTACTGAAACCCTGAAAGGCAGAGGAGCAGGATCACAGGAAGGAGTTTATGGGGAGAAGGCTTGGGTGAAGAGAAAGGTTTTTAGAGCCTTGCGGAAAAGTGTGTACTGGGGGCAGGATCTAAGGTGAGCCGGGAGGGAGTTCCAAAAAGCAGGGGCGAGTGTAGAAAATTTAGAGCCTCCCCATTTTTTGCGTTTAAAACGAGGAACAACAAGCAGTTGTTGGGCGGAAGAACGTAGCTCCCTGACAGGAATATAAGGTTGAATTTGAGACGTGATGAAAGCAGGGGCTGAGCCGGAACGGGCGTTGAAGATGATGCAGCCCAGCTTGAACTGAGCTCGTTCTCGAATGGGGAGCCAGTGTAGGGACTTGAGGAGGGGAGTGACATGGTGTGATTTGGACAAGTTGAATACCAGGCGGGCCGCCTGGTTCTGGACCAGCTGGAGACGACGCACGCTGTAAGCGGGCATGCCGCAACTCAGGGCATTGCCGTAATCCAGGCGGGAGATAACCATCGCGAGGACTATGAGTTTGAGGGCAGGGAGAGAGAAAAACCGGGAGACTTTGCGGATAGTACGGAGAGAGAGAAAGGATGAGGACACAGCAGAACTGACTTGGGAATGAAGGGATAGTTGGTCATCCAGTTTGAAACCGAGAGTTTTTACAGAAGAAGACGGAGTCGGGGAGGGACCTAAGGAGGGGGGCCAAAAAAGAGAGGACCAGGGACTGGAGCAACCACCTGTCAACACCAACTCCGTTTTGTCGGGGTTTAACTTCAGGTGGTTGTAGTTCATCCAATCCCGGATGAAAGTCATGACAGACTGGAAATTGGACATGGACTCGGGGGAAGTGGATAAGGAAAAAATAAGCTGGAGGTCATCCGCGTAATTATAAACGGAGACCTCCAGCTGTTGGAGGGCAAAAATGAGGGGGGCAATATACAAATTAAATAAGAGAGGGGAAAGGGAGGAGCCCTGGGGGACCCCGCATTGAACCGCACAGAAGTCCGCCGAAAAGTCACCCAGGCGCACTGCCTGGGTGCGGTCTCTCAAGAAGGAGGACAGCCAGACCAAGGCCGATCCTCCGATTCCCGCCGCTCCGACACGGGAAAGTAAGATGGCATGATACCGTGCCGAAGGCGGTGGAGAGATCGAGGAGGACCAAGGCCTGGGGATGGTTAGTGTCCATACCCTCTTTGAGGTTGTCAAGGACCGATAGCACTACGGACTCGGTGGAGTGTGCGGGGCGAAACCCAGACAGACGGGGGGCTAATACCTGATTCTCCTCCACGAAGGTACTGAGCGTTCTGGTCACATGGCGCTCCAGTACCTTCACCAAAAGGGCAAGAGTGAGATGGGGCGATAGTTAATAAGTACTGAGGGATCAGCGCCAGGTTTCTTAAGGATGGGCAGGATGATGGCCGATATAAGAGGTGGAATGACGATGCCCTGTGATAGTGAGCTATTAAGAAGGGTGAGGGGGGGCAGTACACAGGCAGAGTAAATCTGGTTCAGGATGTGTGCTGGACAGGGGTCTAGGGGGGAACCAGACTTAACCAAAGGCAGAAGAGAAAGGAAAGATTCTTCTGTAAGAAGGGGGATGGAATCAAGGGATGCTGCGACTGGGGGGCACTGGGGGTCAACAAAGGAGGGGGAGGGGGGATGTTAGCTTTAATAGTAGAGATTTTTTCTAGAAAAAAAGAATTGAGGGAATCACATAAGTGTTGGGAAGGGGAGGGTTTAAGGGTGGCCCTATCGGAATATGCAAGGTTGTGCACAATAGCGAAGATTTCTCTGGGCTGATTTTCGGCGGTTAGTATCTTAGAAGAAAAGTAGGCGTTCTTGGTTGCCAAGATAGATTTTTTGTACAAGGCCAAGAGAGTGATGTACTGGTTTCTGAGGATCGGACAGTAGTCACGCCTCCAGGAGCGTTCCGCACGGCGGACTTTGAGTTTTAGAGCCTTCAGTTCCTCATTGAACCAACGATTTGCGTCGTTGGTGCGTCTGGATGACACCCGCCTTAAGGGGGCGACAGAGTCGCAGCCTGATTGAAGCCATAAGTTGATAGATTCGGCTTGTCCGAGAGACGGCAACCCGTGAAGATGCGGGCTGGATGCGGAAAGTGTGGCAGACAGAGAGGCCACATCCACATGGTTCCAAGAACGTGCCCAGATGTTTTTAGGGAGTGAAGGCTTATGGGCTGGGCTGAGGAATAGAGAAAAAGAGATGAGGAAGGGATCGGACCAAGTGCAAGGGGAAATAGACAGTGAAGTTACCGGGCAATTGAGGGACCAGATCTGATCAAGGATGTGGCCCTGGCTGTGGGTTGGGGAGTGAACAGCGGGGACAAAGTTAAGGAAACAAAGGGACTCTGAAAACTCTTTCGAAGTTGAACATTCGGCCGGGTCTGAGGGCCAAAAATTGAAGTCCCCTAGTACCAAGATGGAGGAGTTATTTACTACTAAGGTGGCCATCAAATCTTGGAAGCTGGGAAGAAAGAGTTGAGAAGATGAGGCAGGGCGGTACATAAGAACACAGGTGAGCGGAGTACTGAAGGAACGTGAACGAGCAACTAAAAAGTCTGATGTACCAATGGAAGAGAAAACTAGAGGTTGAAAAGCGATTTCCCTGCGGGCAATTAGGGCGAAGCCACCACCTGGTTTGCCGGGGGGGACGGTCGGCTCGAAGAGCATAATATGACGCAGGAAGCATGGCTAATAGGGAGGGAAGGGAACTGTCGCAAAACCATGTCTCTGTAAGAAATAAGAGGTCGGGTTTAGGCAGGTCCAATAAGGTAAAGAGTTAGTGATGGTGTTTGACTGCTGACCTGGTGTTAAGGTAAAAGGTAGATAAAGCGTTGGGGGAAGGACAAGCTGGTGGATCAGAACAGGGACAGATGGTAGGAAGAGAGGGTAAGGGGGGGAGTAAGGGGAAGCGTGTGGGGGAGTCAATCCCAGCCTGATGATTTGTGCTTTCGCGATATCATCCAGGGGCCATGGGCCTTGTAGTTTGGCCAGCTGCGCGGAGGAGTAATGTATGGGTGGGTAGAATGGGTGGCAGAATTGGTGGCCCCTAGCCCCGGTCGGATGCGGACGGGCGCAGACGGGCTTACCTTTGGCGCGCCTTCGGCGCGCAAACGTCGCGCCCGCTGCGCTCGTCCGCTGTGTGTCCGAAAGAGGCACATGATTTATGGGTGGGTGGAGTGAGGGCGTGGCCTCCAAAAAGGGGGCATGGCCTGCGGCCTGGGCGGGATGCTGGCGAGGAGTGTCTGTCTCTGGTGTCAAGCAGCGCTCAATCTGCTGCAGAAACCATAATAATGGCAGAGGGTGAGTGGTTTAAAAACAAATTATAAGCAGTAACAATCAAGTTTTAAAAAGAGCAAAGTGACTCCCGGCTTCCGCCTCAGGAGTTAGTACATTACAAATCGCGGCGCTTGCAATCAGCGACCCTATGTAGTCTTTGGCGGGGGCGTGGCCTCCGAAAAGGTGGTGTGGCCTGCGGCCTGGGCGGGATGCTGGCGAGGAGTGTCTGTCTCTGGTGTCAAGCAGCGCTCAATCTGCTGCAGAAACCAGAATAATGGCAGAGGGTGAGAGGTTTAAAAACAAATAATAATGTAATGTATAGATGGTGTGTTTGAGACATGGATGAAAACAATGAGTCTGTAATACAGAAATTGCTCATTAATGAGAGGGAGAAAATAGATAGAGGGGGGACAGAGAGAGAAACAGAGAGAAACATATCGAGTGAATTTGAGACTAAGCAACAGAGATACAAAGAGAGACAGAAAGAAAGACAAAGAGAAATGCACAGAAAGAGAAACTGACAGAGAGGGAAAGAGATCAACAGGGAAAGATTGAAATTGGTAGGTAGAGGAAGAGATAAAGAAAGAGAGTGACAGAGAGACAGCAATACAGAGCGAGCGAGTGACAGAGAGAGGCGGCACTATTGATAGGAAAATAGACATGCAGCTGGGAAAGATGTGTACATGCTTTAAAGAGCTGGAGCCTCAGCTGCTGCTAATATTTGACCTCATCTGTTCTCAAAGCCCCTCAGGTAGGTCGAGCCCACCTTTCTGCCTTCAATGTTCTGACTTACTGTGCAGATAGTCTGTGTATTGTTGAAATGTACTTCTTGAAAAGATACTCCGACACCATGCATCCTTTAAGTCGTAGTTTTATTCGGAGGGAGAGTGCAGGGCTTACGCTTCAGTCCCTGCCCCGTACACAATGCCACACGCCTATCCCAACATGCATTGCACTCCCCCATGTGGTGCTTGGGAAGCTAGACCGCAACACCACATATCTTCCCCCTTTAACATTATCCAAATAGGTAACTTGACTAAGCATATACACTTGCTTAATATGTGTGGCGCTTGAAAAGTGGTTGCTCAAAACAACAGATACCCATACAGTCCTGAGCCTGAGGGAGAGGCAAGTGATGGAAGAAGGGGGGGGTTTGAAACATAACAGTGGCTTGAGTGTCTAGAGGTTGATAAACGCTTACATATCGAAATCGCTGTATCTCTTAGGTAACACTACAGCTCTGCCACTATGGGTGCTTGTGGAGGGTACCCGTGACACATGTGCCTATCTTGAGTGGGAACTGGCATCCCCGGTGCTCCCCTCTTGGCCCCTGTCATGTGCAGTGGGAGTACCCTGGGTGGTGACTGGGTTGCAGATGTCATTGGTATCTTGAGGTGTAGTGTGCTGTATGGCCTCTGGGTTACTCCTTTCCCCTGTGGTCCCAGCGTCACCCCCAGACTCCCTCATCGTGCCACTTCTTGTTGTGCTTGTGGCTAACCTGTCTACATCATTGTCAAGTTCCCATCCAGAGTGTCTGGATGTGTTAGAATCATCCTTGTTCCATCTGATCACCTTGTTGCACTTGGCCATTCTACTTTGTGCCCATACCTAACCGTCATTCAACAAAGCGGAGCGCGTGTAAGTTTCTCTGACTTGTAAAGGGTTTCTGAAGTTGCTGTCTCCCTTCTTGCCCAGGTGGCCCAGCTTCACTCTGACCCAATCCCCTGTTACTAAGGAGACTTCTCTCACTACGTTCTACTTGGTATAGTTGTCCATGTAATTTTCTGTGCCTTCTCCAAGTTGCTTCTGACTATTGCTGGGAACCAGTTGCTCTGTAGTGTGAGGTTCATTCAAACAGTGTTGTCTCATGTGAATGGTTCCCGGCCTCGTAGGATCTTGAATGAGTTGTACCCAGTCAGGGTGGTTGTGATGCAGTATGCCCATACCGTGTTTCTGATTTCTGTCTCCCAACTTTTACCCGCACTGATGGCTGCTTGAATGGAACCCATGAGCACTCGGTTGAACCATTCGGCTAGGCAGTTACCTGAGGGGTGGTACACTGGGGTATGTTTAATTGTGATTCTGTTTCTCTTGATGAATGCATTTCACTTCTCTGATGGTGGGGACCGTTGTCGTATGTGATGACTTTTGGAATCCCTTCTCTTAAAAATTTAGTGGTAAGAAAGGCAAGTACGGCTTCCGTGTCCACTTACTCGCTTACTTCTACTTCCGGCCACTTGGAGTATCTGTCAACAAGAACAATGGCGTATTTGGGTTTCCCCCATTAATCAAAGATGGAGGCCAAAATGTAAATTGACAACTCCTCCCAGGGTTTGTTGGGAGTGGTGAACTTTCCCAGCGGCGGTCGTAGCAAGGCAGTGCCTTGTCCGCATTGCTGCAATGCTCGCAAGCTCTCATGTACTTCTCCACTTGGTTGTCCATGGCCCGTATAACTATTTAATTCTCCTCTTCGACTTCACAAGTCCTAAGTGGCCTTCATGCACTATGGTCAGGAGGCGATCAGTGAACTGTCTTGGGGGAATGACCTTGTTTCCTAGTAGCAAAAATATGGTGTCATCGCTGATGGAGAGTTCGCCTCGCACCTACCAAAAGTACCTGAGGTCATCGCTCTTGTGCCTCTTCTCAGGCCAGCCTTGTGTAACTAGCTTTATAACGCACGATAGTTGGGAATCTGTGTTGTAAGCTATCGCCCAGTCTTGTGCACTGATGACGTCCTCCTGGTCTGTTGTAAACGCTACGATGTACTTGTCCCATTCCATGTGTGTAGGTGCCCCTTCCATTGCAGCTGACCGGCTGAGGTAATCAGCCACTTTGTTCTTCTTCCCCGGTAAGTACTCAACATCGTAGACAAAGTCCTACAGCCTGAGGTTCATCTTGGCAATACGTGGGGTAGCACTGGCATGGCCGCTGGGTGTGAGTACTTTAACCAATGGCTTGTGGTCCGTAAGGAGGGTAAACCGGGAGCCCCAGAGATACTGGCGAAATTTTTCTATGGCCCAAATGGATGCTAGTATCTCCTTCTATATGATGCTGAACTTCTCCTTGTTGGGGGTGAGGGAACGGGAGGCGAAACTGATGGTGATTTCCATGCCATCTGAGGACATGTGGGACAGGAGAACCCCTAAGCCTTTTTCACTAGCATCCATTGTCAATATGCTGGGCGCAGAGCTGTCAAATCCATGCAGGGGAATGGCATCGCAAATGTCCCAATTGACGTTCTCGAATTCTTCTTTGCTTCAGGCGGCCAGCTGAAGGCATTCTTCTCCTTTAGGATTTGACTTAGAAGGTGCGTTTTGGTGGCAAAGTTCTGTAGAATTTGCTGTAGAACTCGGCCAATCCAAGGAATGATCAGTCCTCATCCTAATTTTGGGGCGTGAGTGCCAACTGGATAGCTTCTATGTTGGCTTTCTTTGGAGAAATCCCTCTGTCACTTATTTCAGGCCCCAGGTTTGTGACGGAGCGTAGACCGAACTTGCATTTTTCCAATTCTGCAGTGAGGCCACTCGCTTGGACGTTCCGCAGGCACCTCTGCTGGGCCAACGATACGTGGTGCTCACCTGTGGGGCTTACAGCTTAGTGTGCAAGAGCACCAGAGTGTGAACCCGTCCTGGGTGCGGCAGCCCATTAAGACTGGGGTGCTATCGTGGGAGGGAATCAAGAAACACCTCCTGCTGCTGTTCGTCGCATCCCTGGGCTCCGCCTCCGACCGACCTGAAGATAGGTCTGTGGCGCGTGTCTGCTCCGTGCTTAGTTTCAGGTGCTGGACGTAGTCAGCCGCAGATCGAGGTTCCTCCACCTCATCGCCAGTTTGTAGAGATGAAATGTACTCCTTGAAAAGATACTCCAACACCATGCATTCTTTTAGTAGTAGCTTTATTCAGAGGGAGAGCACGTGGCTTACGCTTCTGTCGTTGCCCCGTACACAGTGGCACACACCTATCCCATCATGCAGTGCACCCCCCCGGCGTTGTGCTTGGGAAGCTAGACTGCAACACCACAATTGTTATGCAGATAAATTCATGAAAACATCAACACCGTATTGTGGGTAGACCTGCTGGATCACGGCTGCATTTCAACAATTGCTCTTGTTAGCAAAAAAATGGTCCCACTCCCACCCGGTGTCTTCCATGTGTGACACCGACAGCTGCATGCTGATGTGTGGAGCCCTGGTGTGGTCTGTTTAACTTGTGTAGTGACTTAGATGGTGGCTGAAATTGCCAAATATGAGGACAGCTGTGTGAAATGGAGCCTTGTGTGCAAGTGTGCAATAGAGCCTTGTAGAAAGAATTAAAAAGCCCCCTGACCACTAATTGGGTAGTAAAATACAGAATGGGTACTGTGGGCTGACAGTGCTAATCACTGTGACCCGGGCTGACCATGAGACTTCTTCCCATCCTGTTTGAAGTGTCTGGGCCTGCAAGATGCTAAATTACTAGGGGCTTGTCATTACAGAACAGTGTACAGTGGTGTAGCTAGACCTATTGCCCTGCGTTTGCCACCTTGTGCAGGTATGAGCGGAGGGGTGGCGGTAGGCAGATGACTAGTTCTGGGAGGAGGGTGGCAGTCAGCAGATGAGATTACTTTTTCCCGGGGGTGGGTAGTATCGATAGACATCTTGCTCACCTCCACCACCCCTAGAAAGAGAGCTGTCTAGGGTGGACCTCCCCAGCAATGGCCGTTGCAGGAATTGCTATGAGGCAGGGCGGGGTGGGGGCATGTCGAAAGACAATGGAATAGGATTATGTATTTCATTTTCCCTATTCCGTCATCTGCCGACTTGCCCCCTCCTGCCCCACTGTGCTTATCTGCACCGGCACCTGCTGCTGCACCTCCCCCACACCACCCAGCTATGCCACTGATTATAAATATTAGGCAGGTTTACAGGGCATCTGATATAGACTCCATTATTCTAACACGGGAAAGGAGTAATAGTGGCACACAAGTTGACCTTATATGAGCACAGTGAGCTCAATGGTGCACATAGTAGACTCACGCATGTATGTACACCCGAACACCCCCACAACTCAGTACTTCAATAAATCAGGACATAGAGGAGAGTGGCAGAGGGATAGCAAGGAAAATGTGATGAAAATGATGAAAACATCCAGAACTTTGTGAAGAGCTGCATTTTGTGATGCGTTTATCATTTTTTATCCAATAAGGTTAAATGGGGTAGGACGTATGGAACATGCACCAAAGCATACATCTGGTTGCCACATCAGCTTGCACCACCCATTCATTGTCCCTGCAATTGTTGCCATTGACACTAGCAAGCGTCACACTCCTACAAATGTGGCAATTCAGACTATTCCAGGACGCCAAAGCTATAAGAATGGCTTGGTTAGTATGTATTAGTAATTTTTTTAATATGTATTAACATTGGGACAGTTTTTCATTGGTGCCGGTGTTGGCAATTGAGTGCCGGTGCCAAGCATCGAAAACCACTAACTCAAATTGAGAGCTGGTTACTCAGTATTTGGTTCATCTAGTTAAAACATCACACCACAATTCCTTTCACTCTAAAGATACACATAATGCACTGTGCTTGTCCACATCAAATAAGAACACTAGTCTTCCTAAGTTAGGAGTCTTCAGGGATGCTGGCAAAAAAGCTTTAAAACATCGATTACAGAGTGACTTTCACTCAGCAAGGTTCTACAGTTTGAAAAAAAGTGGTGTTGACCCGTTTTATAAATATTGCTCTTATATGCAAATGAATGCTCTCAAAATAGGACAGGAAGTGAGCTAACAAACTGTTAATCTTTGAGTGACAGATGTTGTCATTGCTGTTTACCTAAGGCCCTGTAAGTGTAAGAAGAGGCTCTTCAAGTGTGCATTGTGGTCTATTTTATTTTATTTTTGACATGGTTAAAACCATCCAAACTTATTTCCAGAAATGAAGATCATAACAATTAAATTAATTCATCTTTGTAAACTCGTCTTAATTCATGCGGAAAAAACATGTCATAACTGAAATTCCCTTTACCAATATTATCTAACAACTAATAAATATTTAAATACAATCTTCATAATTAAAAAATGGCCAGATGTGCAAGGTGTAGTTAGAGATTCCAGGAAGAGAATACAAGCTTTACACTCCTTTTAAAATTCCTATTACTAATTTAATATCTGCTTAACATTATATCAGACTGCACATTTGCCAGAACCTTTGTTGCAGAGATTGCATTTTCAAAGTTTTCAAGATATTTGGAAGGTAAACAGTTCAGAAATTAGACTAAGACGGCTGATTCCGATTATATAAAAGAAAACTAGATGTACACGTCATTTATATTTGCAACTTTAAGTCCCAGTTCCAAACTCTGTGCTTGACTAGCTATCAAAAGATGTATATCAGGGAACCTGTCCCACATTGGGCATTCTACCTTATCCAAATTGTCCGTATATTAATCTCACCATTCTCATGCACCATAAACAGGTATGGGTGCAACCCTAGAAATAAAGGCTTAATCAACTGTAATGAAAACTTCTAAAGGGCTTATTATGTGGCTATGAATAGGGAAGTATCAATTTTAGATTGTCGGCAAATTATATTCCTAAATATCTGGGCAGGTGAACATTATCAAGCTTTATATTCCCCGGATACACACTTTTTTCCCATGCATAATACAACATATTTTAGTTGTTCTGATAATACTAATCAGTTCATCACTTGAAGAATAGCTGCTCAAGAAAACAAAGTATCTGCAATTCAAATACAGTATGTGTCATGATAATTAAATAATCTGTTTAGTACATAGCTGGGAGAGCATTGGTTCCAAGTAGAAGAACATGGTTGTTAATTTTGCATAGATTAATATCAAGACCATCCTAAAACAGGTAAAACAACAATTGCGCAAAAATGTACCCATGCTTGACTAAGGCTTTAGATTGCAGCAACATTCCATAGTTTAGTAGGGTGTTTAAGCTTGCCTGCCTATTAATTAAGTCAAAAAATTTAAAGCAGATATAAAGTCAACAAAAGCATTATAAAGGATCTCAATCGTTCATTAAGGGCTTATGGGCGGCAGTGGCTAATCTCAGATAATTCTATTGTGATGTATTGGCTCACCATTTCAATTTGCAGACATGGGCATAATCCTGCTTGCCCAACATTTAGCAATAATTTTAGTTCCACCCTATACCCCTTATCAGGACACCACATCACTCAACTAAATCTCTCACACAGCGAAATTAGAAAGTTCTTGTGAGTAGATATATTGATGACAACCAGCAAATATCAAAGACAGGAATGTTCACCACCCTCTTGTAATAGTGAATTAAAGTACCAGAAAAGTGTGACAGAAATTAGATGTATAGGGAAAGTTTCAACAACTATCTAACCTGTCATCAGAAAAGTACAGGGGAAGAAAGAAGTTCATATTTGGTTTTTCCTTCAAAATCAAAGGAACCTCCAGAGATGAAAGATGTGTTATCGGAAAAGGTCACTCAATGCAGCAAGCCTAACCCCCTTATTGACATTTCATTTCATTCCAGTAAACACACTGACTCAATTGTGGACAAATGCTGCAGCAAGCCCCCACAATCCTGGTTGATTTCAAAGGAGAAATCTAGATACCTGAAGCATCCATGGCTGCTTCAATACCAAAGAGGAGACTCAATCTTTCTTTTTGTGTCTCATTTTGATTACTTCATAGAACTGATGGCTCTACCAAAAAGTCATTTTTATATCTAAGATGTTAAGTTTCAATCAAAAGAGGTGGGTATGGAATCAGACATTTGTCAATTATTAATTTGATCTGTGCACAGGCTTCATTGACATCATATCTAATAGTTACCTTAATAAATATTGTGCTTAGGTTTCTGTTCTCAGGTTTGGAAATAGAGAGTTCCAAAGCCTAGATCCGTGTGCTCCAAGGGGTATGCCTCTGTGATTTTATCTCTTGAAAATGGTTTAGTTTCTTAAACATTTAGACACTCAGAAACGGTTTCTGGATGCAAAGGAGCACCATTGTTTCAAAGTATCCTGGATCTTTTCCCCCATCAACGTGTGAACCACAGACAGAACCTTCAACTAGATCCTTGCCTCCATCAGAATCCAAAGGATAATTTAGGGGTACATGTGATGGGTATTGCTTATGGAAGTATTGCAGTTCTGGTTTGCTCATTCTTAAAATGTTGTATTATTGCAAAGAGTTCCTTGGGGAAACCAGTTTAGATTATATTTGAGGAGCCTTAGTGTGCCATAAAAATGGCTGCCATCCTCTCAGCTTATTAATCATCGGATTAGTAGGCTGAGAAGCTTTTTCCCCATCAGGAGAGTTGTAGATTGATGTGCTAAACCACGGTGTTAACCTGATGAGTGAAAAAAGTTTAACTCTAAATTTCAATCAAAATGGATTGTGGGGTATCCAATTTTGTCCACTTAAAGCATAATGAACCAAATGCTTTACTTCCCATTACCAAATTTGTGATATTTGCCCCACTGATGCACAGCAGTTTTGCAGTCATCAGAGTACCGAAGGTGATGAAAGGAGATAGTAATGAATGGGGAGCAATTGAAAGTTACAGGCATGGCCTAGTTTCTTGTTGAAGGAACCACAGTTTATGTTTATTTGGGGTTCAAATAACTTAAATACGTCTTCACAGCGATAGCCATACGTACATTTTGGAGCATCTGTATTAAACCATGATTTATAAAATAAAGCTCTGCTTTTGATTAAAGGTCTCCCTAGTGAATGAAATAAGCCATTTGACTCATTGGATGTCTTATGATAACTTCTCATGTGTCTATTGCAATGTTTCTTACCCTCTTAAGTAGATGCTGACGATGCAAGGAATCAGCTGCTGAAAACAAAATCATGCAAAAGGATAAATAGTCCTAACAATGTTCATAAAAGGGAAATGTAATTGCTAACTAATAAAAATCTCAGAAAAAAACATAAATACAAGTAGCTTTAAACATTTGTCATACACCTCAAGAGAAATAAACACTACTGTATAAACCCTGTGAAAATTCATACAATTTCAATTTGAAGTGGGGCACAATTCAGGCCAATCCATTAGTGTAAAAATCGGAAAGCAAGTTGAAGGTGTGCACCAATTATTATGATGTCTTCAGACTATTTGAGTTGGGCTCTATGGGATAGGAAATGTGATGTGGGACTTTGCTATAGACATATCATACTGTAATCAAAATGCTCTGAGTGAATTCAATGAACCGGGCTGTCCGCCTGACTCAGAATTTTGTGGGCAGACTGAGATATTGGAGGAGAGGGCACTCCATTGAAACAGACTACCCTCTCTTCCAAACTCTAAATTGCACCCTTACTTTTTATTTTAAAATCCATTATTCCTATTCTATGATCTTTAAATACCCTGGTTGTGCCAAGGCCTCTTACTAAAGTGATTTATTTTGTAGCAGCCAAATCCACAGTTAGGGCTTTTCCCCCGTTCTAAGAAGGCAACTTTAAACATCTCTCTTTTTCCCCGCCCTTTCACTTGAACCAAAGAGCCATTGATTTAATAAATAAAATGAATTTCGTAGCGCACCCTGCATCACATTTTGCGATGCAGGGCGCGCTACGAAATTCGTTTTATTTATTAAATTGTTTACTTACCTTCAATTATCCATACTCTGTTTTTAGCACCCCCCACCCTGCCCCTTCCCCGCCCGCCTCTCGCCCCCACCGAAACTCCCTCCACGGGCTGTGGCTGATGTATTCTTTCCAAAGGCCTAGTCATTCAGGACTAGCACCACAGGGGGATGTAATTAAAATATTTTGCAGCAAATAAGTAGATATTTCTACTGTCATGGAGATGCA
Source organism: Lissotriton helveticus (assembly GCF_964261635.1). Lineage (NCBI taxonomy): Eukaryota > Metazoa > Chordata > Amphibia > Caudata > Salamandridae > Lissotriton > Lissotriton helveticus. The sequence goes on along the minus strand of NC_136061.1, from coordinate 1,687,325,293 downwards.
GTTTAAAAATCAGATGTCATAGGTTCATGTGTTTTACAAAGGAAAAAATACAAGTATCAAAATAATATTAACTGGTGGCAGTATTGGAAAAATGTTTAGCTAGATGTATTTGGTGCAGTATGTTACCTCCTGATTGACTCAGGGCAATTCCAAAATGAGAAAACAAGTAGGCACATAGGGAGACATTGACAACTCATGCCAGTGCTGTTGCCACCTTGATTTTCACTGGCCTCTATTCTCGGATATTGGGAACATACGATTTAACTTTGCCGGGCATCACGGTGATATCATGACTGCGCTCATTTGAAGGACATTCATTATGGCCTCTGATGTAGACAATTATTTATATTTTAGGTAGGTAGTAGTTTTCAGCCACTTGAGAACTTCACAACTATGGAAGGGTATGCTCAGATGTGAGTCCCTTGCTCACTGCACCATCAGGATTCAAGAAAGCCGGGCCGAAGACGGCTGTGATGCCAGAAACCGGTCCCCGGAAGCTTGTTTCCTTTCCAGTAAAGAATTGGCTTGGTAGTTTGGTCTGCCCTGTTCCCATGATGCACTGGGCCAGGGACAGACTAATTTGCATGTAGCCAGGTTCTGAACTGGGATGGTGCAGTGAGCTAAAAAACGGTGATGGATCAAGCCCTGATCTTTTGACTGGGTAGGAGTGTTCTGCTTAATTCAGATACTCTGTCCATCACCATCCCCCTTTATGAATCGTTTTGGCCACCACAAGTGTGGAAGGGTATGCTCAGATGTGAGTCCCTTGCTCACTGCACCATCAGGATTCAAGCAAGCCGGGCCGAAGACGGCTGTAATGCCAGAAACCGGTCCCCGGAAGCTTGTTTCCTTTCCAGTAAAGAATTGGCTTGGTAGTTTGGTATGCCCTGTTCCCATGATGCACTGGGCCAGGGACAGACTAATTTGCATGTAGCCAGGTTCTGAACTGGGATGGTGCAGTGAGCTAAAAAACGGTGATGGATCAAGCCCTGATCTTTTGACTGGGTAGGAATGTTCTGCTTAATTCAGATACACTGTTCATCACCACCCCCCTTTATGAATCGTTTTGGCCACCACAAGTGTGGAAGGGTATGCTCAGATGTGAGTCCCTTGTTCACTGCACCATCAGGATTCAAGCAAGCCGGGCCGAAGATGGCTGTAATGCCAGAAACCGGTCCCCGGAAGCTTGTTTCCTTTCCAGTAAAGAATTGGCTTGGTAGTTTGGTCTACCCTGTTCCCATGATGCACTGGGCCAGGGACAGACTAATTTGCATGTAGCCAGGTTCTGAACTGGGATGGTGCAGTGAGCTAAAAAATGGTGATGGATCAAGCCCTGATCTTTTGACTGGGTAGGAGTGTTCTGCTTAATTCAGATACTCTGTCCATCACCACCCACCTTTATGAATCAGAATGCAGTCAGACATGCACAACCACGTACTTGTTCTTGGCTGCCTCCTGTTCATCAGGTTTTCTAGGACCCTGGAATGCCCATCACAAATATATTAGACTCAGTGGTATAGTCACATTCCCCGATCGTCACCACAGCGCCACTTTCAGTGAAGTTGTGATGGCGATACGGGGCTCGCCATATTCACAAGGCACAATGTGGCTTAACGGTGCCTTGTAAATAAAGCACCATTTCACGCTGTATTTAGCGTGAATGGGGAGGGTAATGGGTGTTGCAGTGGGCATTGCACCTCAACATCCATTGATTTTGACGCTGCCCCCTATTCACAAGGGCAGAGTAAATAGGAGGCAGTGCCAAAATTAAGACCAGGAAAATCCTGGTCTTAAATAGGCGGAACGAGGAGAAATGCTTTATTTCTCCTCGTTTTTTCTTTTTCCATGTGTGCTGCCTTGTGCAGCACACATGGAAAAAGCAAATTGCCATGGTTTGTGTATGTACAGGAAGGTGTCCTTTCCTGTACATAAACAAACCTTTTTTGTAATGCCATTCTGTCATTTTCATGTGTGCTGCATGATGCAGCACACATGAAAGTGGGAGGATTGCATTTAGGATTGTTTATGTGCAGGAAGGGACACCTTCCTACACATAAACAAACCACCCCTGCACACAGACACCCTTGCACTCTGGTGCAAGGGTGCCTGCATTTGCGCTAAGTTGTTAAACTTAGCGCCATTGCAGGGGAAAACGCAAGTCTGTACAATATCCTTGTGAATATGATGCAGCCTTGCATTTCCCAAGTGGAGGAGAGAGGCGTTAAACCAAGAAGTCTAATGCCACTCTCTGCCACTTCGTTGTGAATGTCCACCCCCCCAGTTCACAAAGATAGACTGAAATTCGCTAAGAGCTTTACATAAATTTAGAGAAAATTTTAAACTTTCCATGAATTCCACAAGGAATTCCAAAAGGACTTCTGGGATTTTTCAAGTGCCATTACTTCCGAGGAGTATTCTACTGAGTAAATAAGCTTGTGTTTGGAAATATAGCGCAATTATCATGTATTACTATTATAATGCAGCAATTATATTATACTGTTTTATTATGCATTAATGTATATACTCGAGGTAACTTCTTTTCTTCATGGAAAATATTAACAGCACCAAGAACCCCCTTAGCTATGCTACCACTATGCTAGTGGGGCTCCCTCATCTTTTACAGAGTGAAACCTGATTTACTTTCTCCGTTACAAGAAGTAAATCTCTGATGGTTTTCGATGCGGAAATGTAGACACTTTTTTTTTTATTTCTACCTACCTGCACATTTGAGGGTGTTTATCACAAAATCTGGAATAGCAATTCTCCGTCCTGCTGAAATTTGCTCAAAGGTATACTGTCAGTAAGTCTATTTTTAAATGAAAATTACTTTTCGTGTTTCACGAAGCTGAATTTACACTCATAAATTTTGACATTTATCACTGGAGGAGCTGCTCAGCTAAGGTATTGCAAATCTGGTCCGGCGTGTGTTGCTAGACAGGATTTAAATGGACTGGGTACCTTCCCATGGACATTTCTCAGGAAACAATTTACAGTGAAATTGTATCGTTTTTAATAGCGCTTTTTCCAGAGCTGATGGACAGTTCAGGATTGTTTGCTCTACCGCATAAACTACATTAACGTTTGTGCTAATGACTCAATATGTGCTTAATCTGTGCATAAATGTATCAAATATATATATTTAAAGCAAAGTACACATTTTTAGAAAAATATAGGTCCTAACATTTCCTCTAGTACAAAAAAATCCGAATTTTTACTGTTGCAGAAAACCGGCAAGTGTGACTACAGTCGGGGAAAACATCCCGTGACCCAGAAGATAAGGTGCATAATTCTACTGCAAGCAAATGTTACCAATAAATATTAACAACCTCATGTTAGTAGAATTCATTGATATCAGGGACTCAATGGCACTTAATATTATGGAAAACTGAGATGAACGTACGATTAAACTGCCATTTTCATTTTCACGTGAAGGAACGATGCTGGTATTGTTTCATGGATTTTTTTTCGGATTATGATAAGGACCTACTAGTGCCATAAACGGGTTACAAATTGTAATTTTAGAGACAAAGATTATGGGAATTAAATTCAAATTAAAATGCATTCGAATTGTATTAAACTAAATATTTACTGATAGGGATTCCATAGTATTAAATGAAGATTAATCATTGCATATGAAAATTGGTATGCATTTTTTTGCGTTAAGGAGTAAATGGGAAAATGACTGAATCATATTGAAAGCCTGTAATTTCACCAAGACAAGGTATGATGAAGGTTTATACACTGAGCATAACACGGTTCGAATGAATAGCTGAATGCTCAGATTACTTATTAGTAATACTATGATTTTTTCTCCCTCCCGACCAGGATTTATATGTGAAAAGACATCTCCCTTTCACCGCCTTCTTAAAGATATATCCACAAGCTGACCTTTCCCCTCAAATGATACTCTGTAAAAGCGTTCAGAGTCCATCCGCCAACCTGCCACAACTATCTAGGCTGAAGCTGCGAGCTGTAGGGAGGGAAGGAAAGGGAAGGCTTGAGACAAGGAAGAACCAATCTAACAAGTAATCTGAACATTACTTCTGATTTCTCTTCATCTCCATCCTGACCTGTGAGGGCGGGACAAAGCCATAAAGCAGCTTCCTGCAGAAGAGCAACATAGAGGTTAAAGTCAATCAGAATGCAACACTCATGTGAAAATTAATGAAAGGAAAAAAGCTTTCAGGGGCATATTCACAAGGAGCTATCGCCAAATCAACGGCACTTTATCGCAACCAAAGTTGTGATACATTTACCCCCCCATTCACAAGCTGGTGCAAACAGCCCACAGCACCAGTTTTCCCGTGATAGCAGCCGCAAAAAACATCGCCACAGAGGACCACCGCAACTATCGGTAATGAGATGCAGAGTAGGCATTCCCGTGGAAAAAGCCGCGAAAAACAAGACACCTCAACATTCACAATGACCAGCCAGATCTGCAATAAGAACACAAAACACACGATAAGGCAAGTTAGCCGCAAGAAATTAACACCTGCTCTGACCTGGTGTAAAGTCGGACAGCAGCCTGCACCACAAAAGGGAGCCCAGACAAGGGCGTCATCAGAAAGGCAACAGATGCCATGGAGCCGCTCATCATGCAGCCCGGACACCCAAGAGGGCCACAACTCTCACCCGGCAACCCCCGGTACCACCAAAGAGGCAGCGCAGACAAAGACAGCGGCCCCCCAGGAAATGCACCTGCCTCACAGGCCTCACATCTGACAATGTCACTGTCCACTACAGGCTGAAAGGGACAACCATCCTACGCATCCTGGCGATCATCGCCTAACAGGCCTACGGCATCAACACAGCGGACAACCAACATCCCATCCCAAACCAAGCTGCTGGCTATGATGCCCCTGTTGACCTGGCATACCCCAACCAACACCCGCCAGAGTCGGTGGAGTCTCACAGCCAGCCACATCCAAGTCCCCCACACCTGTCATGGACATCACCATCACCCTGGCACCCCAGTCCCCATATGTTCAACACAATGCGCAGTAACCGCTAGAGACTAAGCAAGGACCGTACGCCATAGCCGGATACATGCACATGTTGGGGCCAATCCACTGCACACATGTCCCAGCTATGCCCCCTGGTGACACAGCACACAATCAGTGCAATAGGAAGCACACGTCACACATCAATGTGCAGGCGAACAACAGAACACCGTGGGACCTTCACCAATGTCGCCCCCAAATGCACAGCTAGTGGGCATGATCCCTTCACCCTCCAACAGTCCACCAGCAACCAGCGTTCCCAGGATGGCACCAAGGGAAATGCACAGCCCCATGGCAAGTGCCAGATTAACACCCCACTCACATCAAGTCCACAACCATGCAATCCATAACTCTGGCAATGCACATGTCACAAAATCACAACCAACCTGCACAACAACATGCCCACCCACCAGAAACAACTTACAATGGTAACCTGGGCAAGCCGTGAACATGACCAATCATTGGCATGGCACCTCAGCCACACAACAGCCCATGTGGGGAGAGGTGGCAACCAGGCATGTGTGAAGGATGCAGTAGAACCATGATTGGGAAAGTAAATAATGCCAAGAGTGGCGGCCATGTGCTGGACAGACCGCAGTATGCAGAACACACCCATATCCATGGCGACATACACCTCTGTAGTGGACAGTGGACACAACCATGTCACCCCAGCCAGTGAGGGTCCTCGTGGAAATGTTGCCTGTTATGCCCCCCGTAAGCGTGAGCAGAGTCGGATGGCCTGGCGTATGCCAGGCCTGCGTCGTGAATAAAAAGCACGTAGCCCTGGGCATGGTGCTCTTCTGGAAAGCCCAACATCTCTGCCAGAGTGGTGCCGCCCACCCCACCACGAGGCTGACCCTGTCCTCGTTGGTGGAGTTGCCTGCGATCCTGTGGGCCTGCTGTACCAAGGCCCGCTGGACCACGAACACGTCAGGCCCAACCCTGCACAGCCAGGCCACACTGATCAGCAGCCGACACCGGCGTGTGTCAAGAAGGGCCCACCACGTGCTTGTGTAAGCTCCAAGCCCGAGGCCCACAACCCTGCCAGCCTCTCAGACAATGGCTGGCCCCCGACGCTGGCCCACATTACTTCTTCCTCATTTACATATTCCACCGGCGTCCTCTGTAGCCCAGTAGGTCCCATATGTGAAACTGTGTCCTGGCTCCTGAATGGGAGTGACCTCAACTCACGGCCAGCAGCCACAGCACCAGATGCCCCCGATCCGTGAGGCACCTTGCGACACGTGCTGCCACAAACCCTGTTCAGCGCTTGTCGGTGACACGTGCTGCCACAAACCCTGTTTAATGCCAGCCGGCGACACGTGCTGCTACAAACCCTGTTCAACTCCAGCCAGTGACACATGGAAGAGGGGCCAGGACTACCCTGCGGACCAGTAGGTCTCACATCCAGTACCTATTCGTGAATCACCAGAGGTCGCATGGAGAGGAGTAAGAGAAAGACGGGACTCAGTCCGGATGAAAGCCTGAACTACGCAGGCCGCTGGGGCCACCAACCTATGCCAGCGACACTCTGTGAATGGCCCGAGTTGACCGCTGCCTCCAGACTACATTGCTCTTGGTCTAGGCTGCGCTCGAGTGGGTCAGTGATTTGGAACTGAACATCGAGTATGCAAAGGCAGATTACATATCATTGCACACAAAGAGAGATGAAAGAGGATGAAGCCTTGCATCTTGGCGGAGAGAAAAGGATCATCATTACAGAGGTGTTCGTACACTACTCTACATGTCTTTTCCGCTCAAACCCCCGCCAGCATCATGGCTGAGAGTATGACCCAGGGAAAGAGGAGCCTCCTTCCTTGCGAAGGCAGCGCCCGGATGGGTGCAGCCACAGGCCTTGGTTTCGAAGGTAGAGGTGGCAGCTCTTATTTTTTCATGTACCGCCACCTCCTCTCTACCCTGGCAGCAGTGGCAGGCCTGGGTCTGGGTACAGGTTCTGGGACCGTCATCAGCGGTGGGTGAGGGTGCACCAGGAAATTTTAAGCTGCTCTGCGGTCCGGCGCACCCATAACCAAGTGATGCACTGCTGGTCAGGTATTCTGAACCAAGAGCAAGACCTGCTTAATTTGCTAGGTGTGGAGGTTGTGGGGGATGGTGAATAGCTAAATATTATTAGTGTGTGTGCTATGTTGTTGCAAATATTTTGTTTTTCCAAATTGCAAGAATGCTCCTGCTTACATGCAGGCAAGTTATGTTTAAAAATCTTATATTATGTGATTGTTATTCTTCTAGCGCTACTAATTGTATTTGGAGTTGTTTGCAACTTTGCACTCATTAGGCTGATTATGGAAGAGAACTTAGGCAACTTAAGTTAGGTAATGCAGACTAGAGAGACTCCTTTCCTTTGTCCTGTCATTAAGATAGTAGTGGTTAGTTAGTTACTTAGTATTACTCAGCAATTTAGTGGCCTGCATGACAAGTCCTCTCACGTGACTACAGTCCTTGACTCCTCAGTCCTTAGTAGAACGTTTTTTGTAGTTTGTATAGTGAGTAAATAGCAACCAACCAATTTGGTGTATGCAATATGCATCCGTCCATTTATGCATTCAAGTAGACTGAATGCAGACTTAGTGAATTGGCTCATCAAAGGGGGTTGAGAGGATTGTGAATGGGATCGGAGATTTGGAACTTAGAAGCAACTATAATTTTTTTGCAATTCTTCCAAAGTCTGTGGAATAGGCAGTCTAGGTAGGTTTAGGATTCAGGAATCAGAATGGAACTGTAGAATGATAAAGATAGGACGGTACACAACCGCAATACTTGTCTACTGCTAGTCAATCTGATTTAGAAAAGGTCAATGTGATTGCAATTACCGTTTCCTGTAAAAAAAACTGTGGGGAGCAATCATTTAATATTTATTTAACACTAATAATTGTTGTCTCTTTTATTATGTCTTAGATGATTGTCAGCATTAAAGGTCGAGAATACGATGAGTTCTTCCAAGGCAGGAGCTGGAGGGGTCTCCCAGGGGAAGGAACGCTACTCAGAAGATGGCTCTGCTGGCCCCAATAAGTCCCCTGTCCTGTTGTTAATATTAATATATAGTTCTCTAACTGTTACAGCTCCTTATTTCAAACTATTATTTCTGTGTCCTAATTTTATTTTTTCACAAATCCTCTTCGATCTATCTGTTTCTATTTTCTTGTTATCCCTGCATAATTATGGTATTTATATATTTCTAGTGTCTGTTTTTTGTTTACCTTAAACTGCCTCTGACTCTGTATTAGTCTGTCTGTAGCTTACTTTCTTCTGGTCTTTTAGTCAGCTTTTCCTCTCCCCTTATATATATTTTTTGTACTGCCTAGTGATGGTACTGTTAGACTCAGAGAACCCATTGGTCCTTACTACTGCTAGTACTAGTACTACTACTCTGCTGTGTAGATTTCATGCCAAAGTTAGGTATTCTATACATGTTTGTTGAGATGAGAAGGCTTTCTTTTATTTTCTCATGCTCAGTCAGTAAACGAGGGTCACGTTTGACACCCCTAAAGTTGTGTCTTCTTCTCATCTAGACCTAGTATTATTAGCGGTACATGGATGTGGCCATATCTGAACTGGGGTGGCAGAGTGGGCTAAAGAACGGTGATGGATTAAACCTAGATCTTTTGACTGGGTGTGAGTGTTTGATTGATTCAGATGCTCCGTCCATCACCACCCCCTTTTGTACCGCTTTTGGCCACCATAAGTGTGGCAGGGTATGCTCAGATGTGAGTCCCTTGCTCACTTTGCCACTGGATTCAAGCAAGCCGGGCTGAAGACGGCTGTAATGCCAGAAACCGGTCCTCGGAAGCTTGTTTCCGGTCCAGGGAAGGCATTGCTTGGCAGTTCGGGCTGGACTGTTCCCATAAGGCACGGGGTCAGACTGATTTGGATGTGGCCATGTCTGAACTGGGGTGGCAGAGTGGGCTAAAGAACGGTGATGGATTAAACCTAGATCTTTTGACTGGGTGTGAGTGTTTGATTGATTCAGATGCTCCGTCCATCACCACCCCCTTTTGTACTAGTATTATTAGCAGCAGTTGATGGTGAACTGATTATGAGCACCATGGCTGGAAGGAAGTATGAGGAGTGCAGTGATATGTGTGGTGCATGTATTGTATTTTCAATCTTGCTAGTGAAAACAATAAATAGGGAGAGGCGTGTATGGCCCATTTTTTCTAGGTGTACTGACCACCAGTGCCTGGGCCAGCGGGGAAGGTGACGCCAGCCAGGAGGGAGCAGATGCAGCAGCTGCAGGGGGTAAGCCACCAGCAGTGGCAGGTGGTGGTAAGTAATTTCCTTGTTTATTGACAATCAAATGTATAGACTCGCTGCAAGGGTGTCCAGTCACTGTACACTGTACTGTTGAGACTAAGTTGTGAACAGTTGAAGAAGAGACCCTTTTTTTTCTTGATATAGCTACTCCTGCCAATCAAACATCTGACAGGCGGGAGAGAAAAGCCATGACCCGGCAAAGAAAGCTAGAGGCCATAAGGCTGCTGCTGGTGGTCCAGGGGGAGGAGGAGGCAGCAGCTGCCCCAGTAGTGCCGCCGGTGGTATGGCGCCGGAGTCCGACAGACGCCCACCACCACTCATCTTCTACTGCTCCTACCCCCCTGGAGAGCAAGTTTGAGAGCATTTGAGTACCACATGCTCCTTAAGATGGCGTGCTTTTAAATCCGCGTAGAGGAGCATTTCGACAGCCTAGAGAGGAAAATCCGACTCCTCCTAGCCCTAGCCCACTGCCCGGCTTTTCTCTTGCCCCTTTTTAATATTTTGTTTGATGGGTAGGACCTCTTGGGGAGAGGGTGAGATGTGGCAGTTGGGGAAATTGGATTGGGGTTACAGACATTTGGATTTTGAACTCTTGTTGGACATTGGTTGGGCTTAGGGAGGGGGTGGGTCAGGTGTTGTGGGCTGTTCTAGTTTTATATTTGTTAGGGGAATACATTTTTAGTTTTACAATACATATGATGTAAACCTCTTTTTGGAGGGGTTTACTCTTTTATGTCACACTGTTTCCTTTGCAGCAGGGTCGTAGCCAGTTTTTTTTAAATCTGCTGTTATATTGTAACACACCAACAGATAGATGCAGTACCCACACTTGTCCTACTACTCTCTCCTTCTAGTCAATGCATTCTGCAACTATATATATTTATATAACACCTATGGACTAGGTAGGGGTGTGGATGTGTGAACTAATTAATTTCCATTGTGTATAGATTAATATTGCATCATCTATGAACCTCCAACACTTCTTCTCTTTTCTGTTATTGGATAGGCGAAGCAATGGCTGCATGGTGATGCTTTGGTTTCCCAAGGTGCTATGATGGTGTTAGTAGTAGTAGTATACAGTAGCATTTGCAAGAAAAGAAAATGAGACAGTCTGTTGTCCGGCGCTCTTCGCGAGCGTGACTCCTGTAATGGCGCCTACGACTAGACCGCCACAACAAGAGAAGAGCGGTCTAGTCTTTCAAGCAGCAGTGACGTCACATGCGGACATCCGAAAACAAAAGGAGAGCGCGGAACCTGGGGAAGTGTCGGAACAGAGTTGAGAGGACCATGGAGCTGACGCTGTGAACAAGACCCCAGGCCAGCAATAGGACGCGGAGATGATGGAGAGCCCCTGCCGTGAGCCGGCTAGTGGCAACGCCTGAGAGTCAGGCCAACCCGAGTAAGAGGAGGCAAGTACCTCTTTTTGGATTATTTTCCGGTTGGTGGAAGTCGGGGGTGTAGGCTGTCACCCATTTCCCTCCCTCTTCCCCTCTTCGACCACATTTCCTCATGCCCCTACACTCGAGCACTAGCCATTTTCCCCATAAGCACTGCAGCTCGAGGTGTTGGTGATGGTTCACAATTACCAATATATGCCCGGGTGACTGACTGTTGCTTCTCCTTCTTTGAGGGTCACGGCCAGAGAGAGGGAACCCTTCCCAGTCCAGAAGACCCCATCATGGAGAAGAAGGGAAGAAAAGAACACCTCATTACCACCGGAGTTATCCTTGACACTCAACTACAAGAAAGGACAGACATTCAGGACCCTTTTACTTTCCCTCCTTGGTCCCTGGTGTTAATTTTCCCTTTTCTTTTGTGCTCCTTCCTTGTGAGAAACTCACCTGACTTGGACCATCGTAAAAATAAACTATAAGTGTATTCACGACTTCTGGTCCAGTTATACTTCTGTACATTGCACCCCGGAACCTACACAGTCACCTGAGGGAGACTAGGAATTGACTAGTAGAAGTACAGTGCACAAGAAGAATGGCAAACGAGACACCATGACAATAAGAAATGCTAAAGTAAAATAAAACAGAATGGTGGGCTAGCCTAGAACAAGTTACAAACTGAAGTCAAATTTAGCCATGATGTGGACAAGCATAACTTTAAGTGCTGGAAGGATGATGATGCTGGCAATCTAATCTATCTAATCTAATTTATATATTGCCAGTGCTTGCTATATATATATATATATATATATATATATATATATATATATATATATACTTAGAGAGGAAGAAGATCCTCACCCAGCCTTGAGTTTGTGTTGCTTTTACTACATCCACCCCAGCAAGTGTGTGATCAATGAATGGTGTAAATTTAATTTAGTCACACCTCAATGAATCACATAGCTTGGGGGGAGAGGGTTAGAGGTTTGATGAATGGATGGGAAGGGGGATTTGAGGGAAGTTTTTACAAAGACAAACATTACACATGAACAACACATTTATCTTGGCAGCCGACCATCATAAATCTGTTATGGGAGAAAATGAAATGCATGCCTGATGATGATGAGTAGTACTACGCTACTACTGGGAAGTATATTAATTATCCAATTAACTGTCTTCCCCCAGAGAGACCCAAGTTATATGCATTATGTTTTTTTGTACCGGGATTTGAAAGATAGCAAATAAAATTAAAATGTCTGTAGGAGTCAAATAAGCAAACATAAACAGCACACACAGTCATAATGATTGAAGAGTAAAAAAGTGATACTGTATACTAAATTGGGAGTTGCATCTCTGCCTTTCTCTTGGACTGTCCGTCTGTCAATCCTGAGTGCCTTGTGGATGTGGTTTGGTAAGGTAAGTATGAGTTGTTTTTCCAGTTTGGCTCAGGGTAAAGGGCCTGTAGATGGAAAAACAAAAAGGATATTGAAAAATCAAGGAGAAAAGTTAAACTGCATAAGGAGTGCAACAAGAAGACTTTCAGAGGCAGCATGGTTAAATCATGTCTGTTTCCAGCAGTTACCTCCAACAACAGGCCTCCCACCCAACCGCCACTTAGCTTCAAATTTGAGTCAGATAGCAGAGAGAACACACACACAGCAACAGAGCACTTTCCAAATGAAGTAAAATATCAATGCACCGCTGTCAGTCACACCACACTCGTCATCACCGCCACCACTACACAGACATGTAGGTTTTCATTTACCTTTAGACCACTTCAAAGTCATCATAATCATTCAAATCTTTTTATTTCAGTGAATTTGAAAACTTCCATCTTCTTCTGGTGTTATTTCTCAAAGTAGTCACACTCATGCCCTTGCCCAGAGTCATTCCATCAATGATCTCTGATCCTCCTGACTTTGACTCCGAGTATGATGCCCAACTCCACACCAACAGTGGCCTGAGTAAGTCCAGGCTCGTCCTGACTCAAAATGCAATGCATCTGCCTGTAGTGACACAATTTTGTTATTGAACAACAAGAACAACAATCACTCAGCATGCAATGCATGCGATAATTTACATGATATTCAGGGCCCAGGGTTGGAGACAGGGACACATTTGTGTGTTTGTATTCTCCATCCAAAATGTTGCTTGAGGGAAATGGCTTTAGTGCGAGTCTTGACTCTGGAGTTGGGATTTACTTCTTCACTGACTGCACACAATTGCAACTCCCATCCGACAATAAAAGAGTAAGACGGTGGGGATGGATTTGTGAACCAAAGACAGACACACACAAATAATAAAGTAAATAATGTTCCTTAGCTTTATCTTTTTGTATTATTGGGGGGGCTTTTTGTATTTTTGGGGGGCTTCAAAGAAAGATAGAATGTAACTAGAGAAACTAAAGCCTAGCTGTCAGGGAAGTAGAGCTCATCTTCAAACTCTGGTGGTTCACCTAGAAGTAGGTCACCTAATACACTACTTCCATGACCTCAGTTGTCGTCCTCCTCTTCTTGCTGTGCTACTTCAGGTATGGTGTAATCAGGTGGCATAAAGTGCTGATTCATTTTGATCATGCTTAACCGCTCCACGTTTTGGGGCAAGAGACTGGTCATTCTCACTGTCAGACCATTCCAGCAGCACTTAAAACATGCTCAGCAGAGACACATGCTACGGGGCAAGCCAGATAGTTTATCGCCAGCCTGCATACCAATACAGCAATGGATTTTGATCAAAGTAGACCTATGTAGGTCATCCAGATAGGCATAGACAATCTGCTCAATTGTCGTGGGTGCTCCACTTTGCTTGGCCTCTCTTGCCTTTGCCTCAGAACTGGACTTAAGCCCTTACCATAGAAACCATTCTGTTGCCAATTTTTGGATTGATGCTCCTGTCCTTGTTGTTGATGTTGTTCTTGGTGTTGTTGATGGTTTTGGCTGCTTTGAGCCAAACCGCACTGTCCTCAGGCTCTGAAGTTGAACTTGAAGGCTGGAGGAATGGGCCTCTAATTCCCGGCAGTTCTTTTTCTAGTTGACTGCCCTGCACAGCTATCCAAGTTTTGTAGTTGGCAACATCCCCATCTGAAAAAGGAATGAAAGTGTCCAGTAGTGGTTTGTACAGTGGATCACGATTTGTGGCACAATGTAATGGTTGGATAACACAATGTCTCTTTACACCCTTATATTTTCAGATAAGAGAAGGATTAAGCTCTCCACCAACTCATATGCTTCTTTTATTCCCTCCATACATACTTACATTGCAGGCATCTCCTTTAGCTGTTCCTGTAGCATGTGCAACAATGGGATAGCTTGGCCCATGATACAGTCCTTGCTGACTTTACAAGAAAGCTCCTCGAAGGATGCAGCATCTCAGTTCGGCATTTACCTAGGCCCCATTGGTCCATCTCAATGATCCTGCCTTTCCCAGTTGCATCCCCTCTTTGTATGACATATTCATTGATTGTTCTGTACTGCTCAAACAGACGTTCAAGCATGTAATAAGTCGATTTCCAATGTGTTGGCACCTCCTGGATGAGTGCTTTAACTGGTATTCTATTATCACATTGAATGATCCTCAGCTGCTTCTGGGCTTAAAAAAACTGGCTGAAATGTGTGCAGATTCTCCTGCAGTTTGTCAGTAGGCTGCTGACTCAGGCTTCTTTTTTCACAAAGTCTTGAACAATGATGTTAATGCAGTGCCTCAAACACAGGACTCTGAAATAACCACCATCGGCCATGGTCTTCACTATATTAATGCCATTGTCTGTGGCAACAAAACCAATGTTAAGCTCTCTTGGTCTCAGCTCTTCAAAGACCTTAGTGTTAAAGTCTTGCAAAATGTTTGCAGCAGTATGGGAATTCTCCATGGCGAACTTAGCTACTGTAACATGCTTCCGAGCACCAATAAAAATGTCAGCAGTGTCAACACCTGCGGATATCTTTTCTCTCACCCCCACAAAAGAGATCCAGTAAGCAGTGATGCACATGTAATCAGTGGCTTGGCAACTGGTCCACATGTCTGTTTTCAGGTGGATAGTGTGAACACTCAGCTGCAAAGCTTTTCCAAGCAATTGCATATTGTGATGATGTAGTGCTGGAGCAGCAACTATGGCAAAATAGGACTGGCTGGGAACCTTCTATTTAGGGCAGATAGCTGCCACCGATTCAAGAAAACCTATCACTTACACAACAGTAAAAAGGGAGGAAGTCCAGAGCAAACATTTTAGCCAGCTTCGTGTTGAACAAATGTGCCATTGGGTGGTTACGTTTGTACTGCCCCGCCGGCCTAAACATGCTGAGAATGGTAGCCTGGATTTTTTTCTTTTCTGCTGCCACTGATGAAGGTGACTTCTTGAGACCAGATGTTGTTAGGCTCCATGCCTGTTTTTTCATTGCGGTACTCTTGCCTTGAACCCCTTGGTGTCTCGGCTTGACTGTTGCTGATGATGATATGGGCGACTGAGGACAGGGCTGCTTTTTGTATCAGAGAAAATATCTCCCTCTTGTCCATCTTTCACCGTGATCGGATCTTCATCAACTCCACCAACAACACTTGCAGGTTTTTTGTTGCTAAGGTGCGCCTCCCACTGGATCAAGTGGTGTTTTCTCTGTTGGATTGTTTGGCCTCCGGTACCATAGTTTGTACCAAGCTTACCCCGACTAACACCTACTTCACAAATAGAGCACATAGCAATGTTCACCTCCTCTGGCTAACCAAAAACAAGTCACAAACTAGGGAGGCCATATTTCTGACACTGCTGGTGCCACTTACAATGTTGGATGAACTGGTAGGTGGGCGTGACATTTGACTCTCTGCAGTACCTACTTTTTAGGTGGTTGTGGTGAATGTTGGTCACTGCCGGGACTTTAAAAACATGGCAGCTGGAGGTGATGTTGGTGGCATCTGTGTTGGTGGTATCCATGCCACATTCCCTCACAGAAATTTAGGATGGGGTAATGTCGGTCTCTACTGGGGCGAGGCTAATCTCGATGATGACTGGCCCATCATCATCCTCCTCGTCTACATTTACATCCATACCTGTAAGATTTTATGTAACCTTCCTTAGCCTTGTCTCGTGGTGTGTCCCACTCACAGACTGAGGTGGGATCCAAATAGTGTCTAGATCATCAGAAGGCTTGCAGAAGAAGTCAATGGACTAATCCTCCTTTTCCTTGCTGGGGATCTGGAAGACAATGGATCTTCTGAAAGAGTGGCTTGCACTTCTTCCTCAGCAGGTAGCTTGATTTCCTGAACTGCCTCTCAGTCGGGAGGAATAACTATTGGTGGTGGTTGCAGCTGTTGCTGCTCACTTAGCTGGGTTTTCTACATTGATTGGGTAATACTTTGCGATAATGATAAGTTAATTTCAACGTCACTGCTCATCAGCGTTGTGGTGAATAGACTGGCTCGCAGCTTGCTCCCCAGACACCACTGCAGCAGGCACAATTTTTGGTTTCCACAGAAATGAAGAACATAGAAACCTTCTCAGGGGTCTCACTGATACTTGGTCCTTTTAAACCAACAAAGAAGAAATTGGCACAGGAGCTGAAATATAAAAGAATACATTTCTTCACCTCAGATGAGGGAGACTTCGTCACACAGAAGCCTTAGCAACTGAATGAGGCAGTCTAAGGAGTACAGAAAACAGAGGCCTTATATATGCTTAGGGTTACATAGTCAGCATAAGACCAAGGGGCAGTCCTGGCTCATGTAAGCATGCAAAATCCCTAATATGGGCATGCAAGATCTGCTTGCTCAACAAAGTGGGAGGAGAGTTACTTCTCCATACAGCAGCAAAAATAGCCTGACAGTTATACTAGAGAAGCAGGTGCATTCTACTAGCTAGGCCCTTCTGAGCATGTCAAAGACTCTGAAGAGGGAAACAGCACATGGCGAGCACATGGCTAACTAAAATGGCTGCCAAAATACAAAATGGCTTTCAGCTCATGCTAACAAATCCCTCCAATCTTTAACAGATGGTCCTTTTAGCATGAGCTAAAGACATTCATATGATCCAGTAGGAACACAGAAAATATTTGCACATTAATTTTCATAATTTTATCAATATCCTAATTCATTGCTAGGTGGGCATTTTCCATTCTAAACATGTCATGATGCGGGTATATATGAGATATAAGCCCGAATACAAAGGGAACAAAGCATCGGGTCATAATTAACATACAGATAGCAGGAGACAGTAATGACCACTATTACAAACAGAATTATCATTTTCTAGTCCTAGTCCTAGTTCTACGCAAAAGCAAATCCTAAAACCGTCTAGTAAACATTTTCAGGGCTCCTATGCATTTAAGTGACCATTCATTTCAGTTTCAGAATAGCTAACAGGACATATCTAATAAAAACATTTTAGTAAACTTTTCCATTGTTCCCTTTATGAGGGCTAAAACATTAATCATATCTGGGACTAGGAGTACCACACAGGGCCATAAGAATTGGAACGAAGAGCTACAAAGGGCTACTCCTCCTCAAAAATGGGACGACTAAAGGGGTACATTATTGACAAGAAAAAGAAGTTCTTGGGGAAATGGAAGCCGCTGTACAACCAAGCCAGAGGGGAGTCTTCTCCCTGTGTCCGTTTGAGCCTCACAGGCAGGATCTTGCCGTTTCCACAGTGGAGCTGCACAAGGAAAAAGTCTCTTCTTTCAGGATAGGGCAGTCACCCACCAGGGCAAATGCTCTTAGCGATCCTGTCCAGTGTCTCAGGCAGTGCACCAGTTTCCTTCACTTCAACCTAACAGGCATCAGAGACACAGCACCTGTACCCTAAACTCAAGTCCTTCCCTAACTCCTCTATTGCTCTGCTGGTGCACTGCTCATTCGTTGGGGCCACACATTGCATCCAGTGTGCTCAGGCACCTCTTGACCAACAAGCAAAGGAGTAAACTTGCATTCACTTCGAGACCAGGATTCAGAGGCCTGATGCTAGGATCTCTGAAGCAACCCTTGTTTCAAAAGGTGTCACATCAAGCAAAGCCTCCTCACCATTCTGGTTGGTCTGTGACCTTCAGCTGGGCATCAAACTTGATTCACAATTTCTCCTTTCTGGTTAGTGACCCCGTCTTTCGCCCAAGGCAGTGGCAGGGGTACACACTTCATTCCAGGGCTTCCGCCTTCACTGAGGTCCTAGTTGCCAGCAATTCCTGTGCTGATTACCTTCACTTTGGCTTCAAGCTGGACTGGTACTGACTCTTGACTCCCCAGGCTGAATCTGATGTCCGGGCCCCTCTGGCAATGGTTGTAAGGCAGCAAATATCTATTGGTGGACAGAGCAATAGGTCTTTAGACAAGGCACATAAACAATCTATCAACAGAAAGGATAGTCTCAGAATACTTCCTAGTCTTGGGAAACCCCATATATTAGCAAGTCACCCAAGAACCACTTCCATCTATCTATCTGAGAGTAAAAAAAACAAAATCCTGGACCTATTGGCAAGTATAAAAGGAACTCTTTGGTGAACTGACAAGAGTAATACATCACCCAATCCCAAGCAGACAAGGAAGTCTGTTAATTTACTAAATGGTGAGGAAAAGAGAAAAACAACACAGACATACCCTAAATGCTTATATTGGTGTATTCCAGTGTACTAATCTAAAAACCCTAAAAAAAAAATGTTCTAAACTTTTGCTCATAAACTTTACATTACTTATACAGAACTGCAGACACTTCTAAAATGATTTCTTCTTAATAAAAGCACCTACATTGTGTGCTTAGGACCATGCTCTCATATTATAGGAGCAACAGAAAAAATCTAAAACTGCTAATTTAACAGATGTTCTTACCTATACAACAATATTTCCTTCAAAAATTTGTTGCTAAGGATTACATGGGCATCTTCCCTGCGTTCTACTTTTCATGATACAAACTATGCAACATCAGCTCTAATAAGGACTGTCAGTTTATTTACACAGACTAGCTAACAAAAAACTAGCAATGCCCTTGCAAAACTGTGCAGCATGAGAATAACATACAATAATGGTGATATCACCTAAGACTTGTAGAACAAAAACTACCCACATCTAGTTCCCCTTAAAGATCAAAATAGGGGAACAACAATCTAGATTACTGATCCTGTCATAATTTCATCAAACAGGATGGGCAGTAACATAACATATATTCTTATTCATTTTATTAATACTAACAATGTTTAAAACAGTATTATTGAATACCCAATTAAATGCCTCATTGCTATTTCACAGACAACTTAGACAGGCTAAAATAAAATTGAGAAAAAGAGAGCGCAACATACATTTTACCTAGCCTTAATTTGTAGAGGAGCCAGCCTCCTTCCCCCATTTTGACAGTAGGAAACCTGAAACAGGTTTCATTTCTGTCAACACTATCAACCTCTATTTGTAGCAACTGGGCATAAACAAAGTTATAGGAGGTACATAGCACTTTTGAGAGAGCTAAAAAAAAACATGAATACCCAAACCCCAATCCTTTTAGCAAATGTACAAGTTTAACATGAGGGCACATGAAGTCAAACTACATTTCATTGCCTCAGCTTTTGTTACAGTAATCCTCAGACTAAAAGCATTAGTGATGTATATATATATATGGCAAAACTTTCTGTTAATCAAACGTTCACATATAGCATTATATAGTTTTCTATCATATGAGTACATAAAGGGGTCGATTCCGAATCGGGGAAAAACGCTCCGAATAGCTGTTCGGAGCGTTTTTCCCGTACGAATCGTACCCTGCAACGTCTGCCATACGTACGACGAAGTACGATTCGTACCAGGAGCCGTACTCCGTACGAGTCATATAAGACACCGTACGACTCTAATCTCCGTACAATTCTCCCTCGGAACCCACTATACGCGACATCTGTACGGTTCGCGGCTGGTTTTTACGACCCAGCAAGTACGATACGTGTCAGGTACGCACCGTACGACCCTTTTTCAACGGGAGCTGAAAACAGCCGTAAAAGCAGAGTTCGCGCCGAAACAGGTAGGGAACGGCCTGTACGATCAGTGTACGAGCCGTACGATCAGTGTACGAGCCGTATCCCCATTGTACTATCGGTGTATGAGCCGTACCCCCATTGTACGATCGGTGTACGAGCCGTACCCCCATTGTACGATGGGTGTACGAACCGTACCCCCATTGTACGATGGGTGTATGAGCCGTACCCCCATTGTACGATGGGGGTACGGCTCGTACACCAATCGTACAATGGGGGTACGGCTCGTACACCGATCGTACATTGGGTACGGCTCGTACACTTCATGATTGCAGGGGTACGGTGCCTACCCCTGCGATCATGGGGGGTACGGACCGTACGGTGTGTATGTGTTTGAGTGCTTTTCTGTACGACTCGCCCTTACCTGACGTGTACCGTACGAATCGCGTCCTCATACCCCGGTCCGGGTCGTACTCGTCAGGTCGTACGGCATGTGTACGAGTCGTACGGTATGTGTACGAGTCGTATGGTTCATGGTTTCAGCCTTGCAATACGTAGGGATTCCGACGATTTGGACGGATTCACGGAATACGGATCGTACTTCGCGACTCAGATGGATGGGTACGATTTGTACGGAGAGGGCTCCGGATTCAAATCGTACGGACGTTTTTTTTCCCGAATCAGGATCGACCCCAAAGTGTTTGCTTTTGCCAAAAAAAGTAAAACTTCTCCTTTTCTCTCCTGTCATCTTTTAAAAAGTTTCAGAGATCAAAATGTCAAAGCAGACTTTGCTCTGGGATCCCTGCCAGGCTCCTAGATATAGAACTGACGTTTAACCCTTCCCAGCTGTTCTATTCTGTGTGCAATGGTTTCCATGTGGCTAGCCCAATTCAAACTCACCCCTATTTGTCAGTTTAATAACTTCTGCTGGTTTTATAAATTTTTCAATTATAAGCAGTGTGCAATATACTTGTCTAACCATATAGAAGTCAGCTATTTGTATTATACCTAAATGTATGCATTTACTGAAGCCTAAGGCCGTTTAAAAGCTGCTCTGAATGCAGAATTTGTTTTTAAATTAGTGAATTTTGCCCAATTTTGACTTTGATATTAGGGGCACTTAAAATGAATATCCTGTATTTTTTTTGCATAATAGTCATCCTCAGAATGTTCTCTACAAATTCCAGAGATTGGACATTAGAAATATCCCATGTAAACCCTTAAAAAATGAGTTTTTTTCCCCTGCGCAGAGTGATATTTCATATGCAAAATTCCTCAATATGCGGTATAACAAACACAACTTAAAAGTAATGTTAATGCTAAGAGGTCACAGTATGAGTATTAAGCTTTATAAAAATAAAAAAATGAATTTAAAAGCATTTTTTTTAAATAATTTTTTCATAATATTTTTTTTTAATAAAACCAATCATTTTGATAATTCCACATATGAAAAGCAAGCTACATCCCTTACCTATCATATTCAGACACATTCATTCAGAAGCCTAAGCACAGAAGCCTAACTTGAAACATGAAACATTTTGCGCCACTTTTGAAATATTTAACATCAGAACCACGAATATGCTTATAAAAAAAGGCTTTAAGAAAGGAAATCCTTACTTTAAATGATTTCCTGTTATCCAAAATAATGAACCAGATTTTTGTAACTTTTTCAAACAGCAGTCTGAAATGCAGGGTTTTACACCATGTTTCCACTTAGCTGACTCAACAGCCCTGTCTCTCCGTGGCCTACAATCAAAACAACAGCTGCTGCTCAGGGGCAGTTAAAAACACAGCTGTTGGAAAGCTTTTTTTAGTGTTGAAATGTCTATTTAAAACTGAGGCATTTCAATGCATGTTCTATAATATGTGTTTAGTTCAGCAACATCCAATTTACTCAGATGATGTGTTTGCCTGTTTATATCTAACACAATGTATCTAAGGAAAATGTTGAAACATTTTATAATTGTTTATTTATTGCAAAACACACAATTTCATTTTTGAGGCCTATTTTATTCCTATTCAATGTGAATTCAAATGTTATCTTTTAAGCATTGGCAGTTTATACATGTGCATAGTTGTTTGCTCTATAAATTTAATAGTAACATGCATTTAGCATATCATATGGTTCATTTCTGGATTTTTATTTAATATTAATTAAATTACATTTTGCCTAACAGACTGATGACAGCAAAAAACACAAACAAACAAATTAAATTGAAAATTGATACTTGTATATCGCACTACTCACCCGCAAGGGTCTCAAGGCGCTTGTACGAATACCGCTGTGGAACCCATCCTGGCTTTCCCTGTGAGGTGTCCACTCCTGGGCACCCCCAAGGTGGAGGCCAGGCATCCTTAGCGTTGTGGGGGCCGTTGTGGAGATTAAGCAAGCTATTGCCCAGAGTTGCAGAGTGGGACTCCATGATTGGAATAGGCACCGAGGCGAGAATTATCAGGTCCGTGGAATTTTTTAGCCCAAGACCTGCCGAGGCAGGGAATTGAACTCTGGTCCCAGGCTAGACCTCTGCATCAGGGTCTGCCGCTCTAACCAGTGAGCCACACTTCTCCACAAATTGAGCTCATTCCAGACATATACAGAAGGGGGTCAAACACTCAGAACACATGATACAGCGCACTTAAGGCTAGCAATCCTTACACAAAGAGCGCAATCGCTATTTACTCACATAAGTATCACTAATGGGAAAACCACAAACCACATAGACATTTAAACACATGATTAACCCACATATCAACACCTAGGACAGAAACAAAGGACAGCCCACAGACTGTACTTAAACCAAACCATTTGTAAATACTAGTTGTAAGTCATATTTACAAGAAGAGCTTCTCAAAAGTATTCCAAAAGACTGCAAAAAACAACCCAACAGACTGTTTAATTTTCAAGTGGCCAAAATACACTCAATTCGCTAGCTTTGGCTGGCAGAACACCAAAAAAAATTGCTCTGCATATCTCCATTTATAAAGGTGCGCAGAAAAGGATCCTTGTTTGTATTATGTCCCTATTTGAATTTCATGGGGATAGAGAATCACCAAGGAAGAAATATGTTTTTATACCTAAACCTATGTAGGTATTCCCTCTAGGGGAGGCGGCTAATTCACTTCACATCTCTCTATGGTACCTCCAAAAAGCAAAATATTCTTCGATGTGTACTTGAAATAGGCATGCCAAAAATATTGTAACATATGCAAATACTATAACCAAAGTAGCACTTAAGGTACTGTGTGCCATTCAAATCAATTCAAAACAGAGAAAATTCTCCTCATTACCTGCCTACATCAATTGCAATTTATATATTACATACATACACATACAAATATTGGCCAATCATACAAATCAAAAGCCACAGTAAGTGTTACTAAACTACGTTACCATTCTAAGGCATCAAAAACCAACAGTAAGTGCCGCAGAACGACTCTTACCAATCAAATGGTGTCCAAATTCTAACTGCCAATTTCTGAATGACCTAGCGGTCGTTTTTTTTTAGAATACTCACGCCAAAAAGGTTCTCAGTCAGGAGTGGTAAACATCATGTGGAGAATCAAAATCAGGAAGATCAGAAATATACTGGGATGCAGAGACAGAGAATCCCCAGAATCTCTGTGCACAGAGTACTTCCTTGGTAGAGTCCTGTCCTGTCCTCCTCAGTAGATTTCTGTCTCCTGACAAGATTTTAACAGAAAGGTCTTGGGTGACATACCAGTGGTGGTAAGTGGCAGTGCCTTCTTCTTCTGACTGGCAACTTTAACTTTCTTGGTACTTTTAGCTTTCTTTGCAGCCATCTTGAAAATGTCAGTTAGCATGCAGAAGTACTTGTCTCAGATTCACAAGTTGAAGGGATGTCTGTGGTCACATGTCACGTGGCGTCGTGTGCAGGGCGCAGGCCTTCTGTCTGGCAGTATAATGGGTGATGTTGTCTCCTCCTTTTTTGTGCACCTAAAAGCAAAGAAGCAAGAAGAACATCAGTGAAACGTGGTATTGTTGTGTTTCAAATACTAGTAAAAAACAAATATAATATAATTTAGTTTGTGGTCACACTTGTTAGTGTTATTACCTTAGTTATTAAAGCAATTAACATTACAGTGTAACCATTTGTGAGACTTTGACAAGAACAAGGCCTCTCATGGTGTACTGTACAGTGCACTCAGGAAGGATGAGAAAGAAGAAGAACAAAAATACAAATGTAACTGTTTGGCATTGTGCCTCACGTGGGATGCAACACTCAGGGAGCTGCAGCTGACAAATGACAATGGAAGCAAAGAGTCAAGGCAAACAACGGGAAGGCAGATTGCAGGCCTATATGATCTGTGACTGGGGTTGAGTGTTTGAAAAGTTTCAGTGCTCCGTCCATCATCTTTTGTGTTTTCTATATGGCAAAATCACACTGACTGCCTTAACAAAATGGCCACCAGCCACATGGTCATAACAACAAGAAGCAGGAGGCCTCCAAAACAATGAACTCAAGAAGGCCTATATAGACTCAGACTTAAAAAAATAGCCCCTTGCCACATCGGAAGGCTCAGCCAAGGCAAACTATTACAAACACACTCACACACCTGCCAGACAACGGAGGCATGCTAAACAATACATCTTTAATGCAAAAATGCAAAAAACGAAAATCCAAAAGGTTTGCAAGTTATAACCATATACATCCTACAATGACATTTAATTTAACACACATAAAAATACCACATGAAACACATTTAGTATTTTTAATCCAATGCTATCCATGGCCAAAATGATGTTTATATTCAACACCAAATAAACAGTTGTTTCATGCACCCATGAGTAGCTCTGGGCTTATTGGTTCAAAAACCCTTTGGCAGACTAGGCCACATAGTGAATCAATTCAAATCAATATTGTAAATTTTCTAAAAACATGGAGAAAATGTAGTGAACTGTGCTACATTTTTGCTGAATAAAAGAAGAAATAATTGCATGCAAAACAGCAATCAGCAAGAATACATGGCCACCACAAAGAAGGCATGCAGGCCTATGGCAGAAGCACGCTGGCTGGTTTCACAACATGGCCAGGCCACAACAACAAGCAATAATCCTACAAAGGATAGAAAATGCAGGCATATGGCAAAAGCACACTGGCTGCCGTCACAAAAAGTCCGCCTGCCACATGGCCAGGCCACAACAACAAGAAGCAATAAGCCAAGAGGAACAAAGGGAAGACATGTAGGCCTGGAAAAAGCATACTTACTGCCACCACAAATTGGCCACCAGCCCCATGGTCACAACAACAACAAGTAGGAGTCCTGGAAAACAATGACCTCAAGCAGGCCTAAATGGACACATACTTTATAAAATGCCCCCTGGCCACATGGGGAGACACAGCCAAGGCAAATGCTGGCTTACAATTACAAACACACTCACACACTGGTCAGACAAAGGAGGCATGCTAAACAACACATCTTTAATGCAACAATGCAAAAATGAAAATTTACAACCACACACATCCAACAAAGGCAATTAATTTAACACATTTACATTTACATTTACATTATTTTTAATCCAATGTCATCCATGGCCAAAATGATGTTTAAATTCAACAGACATCACAGACACAGTTGTTTCACCCATGAGTACCTCCGGGCCTATTTTTGTAAGACCTACTTTTGTCAGACTACTGGGCTACATAGTAAACTAAATAAATATTGCAAATTGATCTAAAAAACAGAGAAAAATGTAGTGAACGGTGCAACACGTTTCCTTTATAAAAGAAGAAACATTACTTACAAAGAAACAAGTAGGCCCCTACTGAAAATTCAGGCCACCCACCACAATATATATTTTTTTTAAATGATGAAAAGTACAAATAAATCTAGGTGCATGGCCCCAATCAAACAAAGAGCACTCATTTTCTAAATTACTTGTGAAAATTCAAATTCAAAGTCCTCATAAAGATATATTATGCAGCAGACACAAAGAGTGATCCTTCCAGCTCCAAATCCAAATGAAAAGTGACCAGGAGATGAGCAATGCACTGGGAGGAGTCTGCAGGACAGGAACAGGAAGTTGGAGACTCTGGGCACTTCCTTACTGTTGAAAAAAACTAGAAAAAGGATTCCTTGCACAAAAATGTATAGCCAAATATCATTCCGCGAAGGTTTTGAAGCTATTCGTGGAGAGAACTTTCTCCAGATTGTAGTTGCGGTACATCCTGCACATTTGGAATCACGATCTTCACAAAACCCCAGCCGGAACTCCGCTGGCGCGCTCTAATGACGTGTTCACGATCGCAAACTCTAGTGTGACCATGCAGCTGCGGTAGTATGATTATACAAATACTTCATAAATCACTAGTGCCTAAACAATGAAGGTTAAACAACGATCAAAGCCAAACCACTAAGTATTAAACCACGAATTCCTGAACCAAGAAACACATTCTGTTTACACAATTATCAAACCTACCACTAACTTCAAAACAGTACATACCATGAGCAACTTGCTCTCTGGCTGCTCTTTAGCGGGCTGCAATATTTAAGTTATCTTGCTTCACTTATTTGTAATTAACCTTCTGTGGACCTCTTTGGCAACGATCTGTGATACATCTTTTTAAATTTGAATACCAATATACGATCTGCAATGTGCCAAAGGATTTACCTCCTGAATTTCTTTCTACAAGGGCGAGCCCCGGAGACACTGTTTTTTATACAAAGATCTACTGGGCACTTGTAGCCATGTGAGTTATCAGTGGTGTACTGTTTTTTTATGTTGGAGGTCTGCCCGATACTTTTTTTAAATCAGTGGTGAGTACCTAACTATTCCTGTTCTTTTGGGGAAATGCTGCTATTCTTCCTCTGTGTGTGGAGATTACACTGCGGGCCGCCTCTCTATGGTATAACTGGTCTTATGACAGATGACACACTCCCCCATGCAATGCCGGCATTTTATCCCAGAACAGTTAGTTTTCCCTCTAAAAAGTATTTAATTTTAGCGTTATTATTATTTCTGTTCTAAATATTTTATTACTAATTATTACAATTACTATTAGTAGTAATACTCCAATTGTTAGTAGTAGCAGCGCTCGCGTTCTTCCTCCATACACTTATATTGGGGGAACCCTGCCTTGCGCCAGGAGCTGCTGATGTGTTCATACATGAACAATAGCTTGGATACTCCACACACAGAAAAGAATGGCAGTATTTCCCCAAATTAACAGGCAGAATTAGGCACATCTCGTGAGCTTTGACCCCTTTGCCATATTGCCAGAAGTGGCATTTGTTTTGGTCTCAATTATATCGCACATCACATAAAGCCACCTTTTTCTCTGGGGAAATCTCAGAACGTCTCACACGTATTATGACATTCTAATATGTAACTTTATCATGTGTATTCCCAGCAACCTTTGCATCAATCTGCCAAGGAAGCCACTGCTCCGAAGTGACTCTCCATATCAAACAAATAAATATGTCTAAGAGGTTCTCACTTATCACAAAGTTACAAAAAAAACGTTACTAGGCAAATGTCAGTGAAAATGGGTAGTTCAATCAGTCGTAGTAAATGAAGTAGTGGTTAAGGAGATCGTGGTTCAGGTTCAGGTCCAGGTCGTTGTCTAAGAGTCGTTGTTAAGGCTACTCGGTGTAAAAAATTTGTTAAGGCCGTTTCCCTGCAATCGCATAGCAAATCTTGTGGCGCTCATGAACGGCTCGGGAAATCTCGTTGGCGATCGCAGGCACCCGGTAAGTCACTCCCACATGCGTGAAAACGCATTTCAGGTGCACAAACACAAGAATACGCCACTCTGTTGCGTAGTGCAGAGTTTTTCGGCAACTCAGCGTTCTATCCGTAACACAGAGTTGCCAAAACTCACCAAACTCCGTGAGCAGAGCAGAGTTTCACACCTAGGCTTAATAAACATACTCATTCAATGCCTTAACTTCCATTATTGAATGAATTAAAATAAAACAAAACCAATTCTTACTATACATTACCATATGCCAATATTTTGGTAGTTCTAATGGTACAGAAAAGCTTTTGCATTTACTCACACTATCCACATATTGACAATGGTGAAACAAACAATGATCAGAGGGATAAAGTGAAAAAAGCTTCTGAGATAACATTTTCATCCATTCATACATGAGGCCAACATGCTGCTGCCAAATGGCAATAAAAAGCTGATTTGAGGAGCTTATCTTTGGATGTTAACATATTATTTCAGCTTAGAGACTTTCCGAGGGTGTATGTGAAATAAAAGTCTCACATACAATGCAGGTTAGCAGGTCCAAAGACATTCATTC
Organism: Lissotriton helveticus; assembly: GCF_964261635.1. NCBI lineage: Eukaryota > Metazoa > Chordata > Amphibia > Caudata > Salamandridae > Lissotriton > Lissotriton helveticus. The sequence goes on along the minus strand of NC_136061.1, from coordinate 1,687,297,432 downwards.
AGATTTTAAAATATGATATTGCTTTTGAACTACATCTGTGTATGTACTTTCCATTGTGGTAAATATGCAAACGTTGCTTGATGCTCCTGATCATTTATTACTCCACTAATGGAAACTGAAGTATGTTTGAGCCTAGGTTTCACGGTTACAATGCGTGTTCTATCCTGCTGCTGGTCTTAATATTCAGGTTAGCTTCGAAAATATACAACTTTAAAGTAAATTGTGCATGTTATTTCAGTTCATGGATTAATCCCTTTATTTATTTTAAACACAATATTTCACAGATAATAAAAATATGTATTCTTTCCTTCCAAATCCAAGCATATTCTAAATGAACACACTATCAGCTAACTGTCTCTCTTCCCTTACCTCTAACATACCTTTGAAGAAAAATCCCAGTTCAGCATACCCCTTCACTAACTGTGTATCCCTTGTATGATCTTATCCCAGAGCATAATACTTAGCCCTCGTTTTTTGTTCCCAGGCCCTGCAAGGCACATCTTTTTTCCTGTTTAAATTCTCCCAGTCCTATATGAAAAAAAAACCTCTCATTCCCAGCACTATACTCACTTAATCCAAAATGCCATCTGAAAGTAGAAGGGGCAGAAAATAAGCATAACGATGAAAAATGAAGACCTGGAATACACCTTCCAACTATTTAGTCAATTAATGCAAGTTCCTCATTGAGGCCCATAGATATCAATAGCGGTGGAGCTGGGTTATCAGGACTACCACAGCATTTCCATTTTGCAGCTGGGTTATCAGGACTACCACAGCATTTCCATTTTGCGCAGCTTTAGGTTACTATGAAAGTATTCTGACGCTTAAATATCTGGATTTTGTGAAAGAAAATAATAAGGGTGTTTTGGATTGTCCTTAAGGACATTCCCATAAACAAACCCCCTCTAAAGTCTCATTCTATCATCAAAGCAAAAATGAATTAGGTGATGTTTTATATTTATTTTACAGTGAAAATATTTCAAACAAAATGTTTTGCAATAGTATAATAACAGTACATAGCATGATAGGTAAGCTGGGTGATTGAAATATGGTATTAAGAAACTATTGTGTAATGGTTGTACTGCTGAACATCGACACCAACTGTATTGTGGCATGCTAATATAGAGAACATAATGTTGAGGGACAAAATATTGAAAGGTAAGTGCATATAGGGAAGTATAGATTCACTATTCCTGGCTGCACATCTACATACCTTGAAGATATAAGTACTGTGTAGGCACATATATGTGGAGGTAGGTATAGACAATCTAGACTTACTCACCTGTTGAAATAGTTTTCGATATTCTGTCCTTAATATTGTGTCCTGTCAATATTGTGGATTAGATGCCCAGGGGGCACACAATGTGTAACCAAATTAACAAGGAAGACAGACACTGATCAAAATATTATATCCAACAAATAAACAATCAGAAATCCAGAAATCGACAGTTATAGCACTTGGTCACTGCGGGTCTGTAGTCAGTGTACTAGCTGATGACTCTGTGTGGGTAGATTTATTTGCCCGCAATAATGACAAGATTTCCATCATATGAAACAGATCATGAGCTTCAAAGGCTCTTTGACTGGGAGCCTACCTAGACCTTCACGGTCTTGTGACAGATGCTTGAATAAATAACAAACTCATTTGGACATGTGTTTTTTCTAAATTGAATTGAGGCACAGTTAATACACAGCTTAGCAGTAGAATGGTATAGTAAAGACCACTGTTGAATTAATGGAATATCATACAGTATAGTCAATAAAGGTGTAACCTGTCACCTAGTGCAAGAACACAGGCACAAATTGGTTATGCAACCACATTAGGTTGGTACTTGGTACTATACTGCAGAAAAAGAGGAGTGAAGAAAGGGTTCCCCGAAGCTCATTTGAGAATTACCACAAAATATTTAGACACAGTTCAAGTAAATACGGTGAACAAAAGGGAAGAATGTTCACCCAACATTTACAAATTAGAGCCCCACTCGAGATTCTATGTAAATCTATATACACCCACATGGCACACACAATGATGCAGTCTCCAATAGATGTTGTTCCCCCAGTTTTGTTCTTTACAAGCACGTTATTGCATTCAAAATAGTTCTTCACAGTGCTTGTAAAGCGCAAGATGGAAGGAACAACATCTATTGTAGTTGACATTATTACTAAAAACTGTTACATGTATGAATTTGCGTATGGAGTTGATTAGTGTTAAACTCACCTAGTTTATGTATGATGCGGGAGGAATCAAACCACATCACTGGCTCAGTAACACGTTGGTTTCGATTGCAGGAGCAACCTATCCCTTCAGGATTGGCCGAGCAGCATTGCATGTGGTTGCGTCCTTGGTTTCTGGAGGTGAGACTATAAAAAGGCCACCCTCTGTAACCAAGACGCTTGGTTTCGTTTCCGGGAAGGATTCTTGCTATTTGCTTAGTTGATCCTAATCTTGGCTACCTTTATTCATGTTCATCCTACTGCCTTGGTTCCAGTGAAAATCTGGGTGTAACAGTGCCTCCTTTGATCCTTTGATTATCTGTTTCCCCACACGGTATCTCTGGAACTGTATTCTCTTCGTCCTGGATTCAAGTCAGCTGCTTATTGCCTTCATGGTTATTTTTCCTAGTGCTGGACCCTCTTGATCTCTTCCTGCCCAGGACAAGTAACACTGTCCATTTGTTGTTACCTTTTCCCCCCATATTCTTACCAGGGCACTGTATCCTATTTCCATATATATTTGGAACTATTTGTCCTTCCTGATTTTTACCTCCAAGGATTCTCTTTTTGTTTCCTGTCTATTTTTGAGATTCTGATTGTCAGGTACTACCATATTGCTTTCTATTGACTACCATTTGCCCTCCTTTGAGATAGGGGCTGTGGCTTACTCTACGTCCTCTTATGAGGATACTAGGAGAAGTGTATGGACAGTGCTCCTGTGGAATAATGGGAACCAGTCCTGTGTGGTATTATGGGTTCCTCCTGAGTGCCTGCATACTGAGTTTTTGATGAGAAGACTACTTTTGGGTATCTATGAATGCACCAGAGATTTTGTCCTAGAATGAATGCGTTGTGCTCTCTTCGTCCAATTCATCTTGTTTTCCTCTTTTACCTTAAAGAAGGCTCTCTTGAAATTCTTCCCTGATGTGAGAGATATTGGCCAGGGAATAATCCCCATCCTGGACACCTACCTTGAGTGAGCTACAGCATGGCACAGAGAATCCTTTCTTTTTTTCCCTATTTTTCCCCTTTCCCCCAGTGTTTTTCCACTCACAGCTGTTGTCTCGGTCAGTGTGAAGGCTAAACACTCAGCAAGAGTACCGCCATTCTCCATTTCTGCAGTACCTGGGGGCATATTATCAAGGACAGGCGATACATTATCGCCGCTTTTATCTGCAGGAAACTGCCGATAAAGCGGCGATAATGGCCTTGATAATATGCTCTATGAATTCCAATCGAAGCCCATGTTAGATGTGTTCACATCTAACATGCGCTTCGATTGGAATTCATAGAGCATATTATCAAGGCCATTATCGCCGCTTTATCGGCAGTTTCCTGCCGATAAAAGCGGCGATAATGTATCGCCTGTCCTTGATAATATGCCCCCTGGTTTTCAGGTGAGTGGACCTTGCAACATGACGTTTTAAAGGTTGCACAAATGATAATGAGGTGTTAAGGTACAACAGCTAACTGATAATTAAAGGAGCGTTGTACATATAGTAAAATTAGAGAGGTCAAAGCTGAGCATTGTGGGGCAATAATAGATAGTAAATTGGGTGATAAAGTTTAAATCATTAGCAAATAAAAAAAGTGGTTAGCGGTGTAACAGATCTATTTTAGGTCTAGGTTTGACTAGTGTGCTAAGGGATGACAGAAATGAAGAGGCGTTCAACAGTGTTGGACACTGCAGATCAGGAACAATGCGGATGAATAAGGGCTGATTGTGATTGGTTGAGGTGTTGAAGTTGATTTAATGTATGAGCACAGTTAACCCTAAACTAAAGGAATTGAAAGCAAGATAGAGTACATGGAGTTGGTTGTTAGAGAATACACATATGGTTAAACCTTTAAATAATAGGGGGCATATTGATTAAAGAGTTGCGTTGCCTTTGCATCATGCAAAGGGGTGCAAGAGGTATGCAACTTATAAGTAAGATTTATCAAGCCACACGCAGCACCTTTCGTGTCCCTGTGTGGCTTGGTAAATCTAGAGTAATGCAGCGCAAATTGCCATGGCTGGCATTACTATGCCCCAGGGAGGCGTTCCATGGGTGGAGTTTGGGTGTTCCCACACATTCACCCATGTATTTGGCACATTCCCAGATTTACCATTACTGGTAAACCTGCAAATGCATCTAAATACTCGCCAGGTGAGGAGTAAGAATTAGAAATAATTTTATTTCTCCTTGCTACTTCCTCTTGCTATGTGTGCTGCATTCCGTAGCACACATTGAAAAAGAAAAATGCCAATCAGAATTGCTTACAACTCAGGCAGCCTTGCACCACAGTGAAAGGATGCCCGTGTTGGCACTAAGCAGCACATTATGCACCAGCACAGGGAAACGACAGGAATACGGCATCTAATGTTCAGTATGGTGCATTCCTGCCCTTTTCCATTCACGTGGCACAGGGCAGCAAGATGGCTTGCTCTGCTGCAGTGCATGATTTCCTATCAAATATGCCCCTAGGTATTTTGGAGAAGAACAGGAGTTGGGAAAAGAATGGAAGATTTGGAAAAGTATGTTGCTTGTGGAAAATTAAATGCACTGTGGGGTGTGAGAGACGTGTGCAGTGAAGAGAGTAAGCTCTTGAGGATATGAAGTGAAGGGATGAGGTTTTAAAATATGTTGAGTTGGCAGTAGTTCAAGTTTCAAGTTCAAGTTTATTTTATTTATGTTTTGGAACTCTTGACAGAGGTCCACATAACATCAGCAAACAATGATATTTATACAATTTTCAACAATTTACAAAGAACAAATCTAATATATATCCCAAAAACTTTTTAAAAAGTTAAAAATTGTGCAACAAAACCTCTCATTTGGCAGATTACAGATAGCATCTAAGAATGCAGAGGCGGAGAAAATATTTTGTCTTAAACAAGTAGGTCTCAACCATTTAAGACGGTGTTGTTTTAAGGCCGGACATACAAATAACACGTTTGGCATCCTGTTTAAAATTGTTACAAAAATTGCACATCACTGAAGAGCCATACCATTTTGACAATAGGTTATTTAAAGGGAGTAAGTCCTGCCTCAGGAGAAACAAAAAACGACGTACCCCATGGGGGAGATTCCAGGAAACATAAGGTTGAGAAATCCTAATTTGATAGGAATTAATGACTGGTAGGGGACCTCTTTTTACAGTGAGGGCCTCCTTATCTATTTCAACGCTTAGGTTCCATGAGGCCAATTTTATAGTCAGTTTTAACTGATAAGCAGATAAAGAAAAAAGTGTCAATTCATCTAATTTAAAAAGTTTAACTGCGAGTCTAAAATTCTTTACATTGAGGAGTATTCATTTAGGGTTCCGAGGAGTTCTTTTTGGATCAAATATCTTAAGGTGCCAGGTTCACCCTTTGCCTAGCTGGAAACCCACCATACTACCCCGACAAGGCCCTGGACCCAAGCACTTCGTATACCAAATTCCAGCCTCAGAGCCGCTATATTACAAGCGGTATTAACCATACACAGTTTCCTTAAAATTTTTCCTTCTGTGGTGTTCAGAAAACCCCATTTCCCCACTTCGAGTAATTCTATGTCATATAGTAAGGAGGCCGGGACTTTGGCTCTAAAAACCTCCAGTAAATTGGCGAAATGTCTCTGGCCAGTAGATCTATAGAGGGTATTCAGACCCCTCCCATGAGCCATTGCCTTCCGAATATTATTAGCTATGTAGGTCTTATCACTTAATGTGCTAGAAATTATTTTCCCCAGAAAAATATAGGATTGAACAACTTCCAGTCCAAGGCCCCCTATATTCCAGAAAAAACTCCTGTATTTTGGCTTTTTCCTTCCTACAATGCACATGACTTTACTCTTGGATACATTTATCCTTAGATGGTGTGTCTCTGCAAATCCGTGGAGGGCTTGCAGCCGATTATTCAATCTGGTGGGGGTCAAGTCCAGAATTAGTATATCATCTGCATATAACAGACATGCTATCGGTTTGCCCCCCAAGACTGGGGCAATACCAACACTAGACGATAAAGTTTGGGGAAGATCTGATAGGTATAAGGAAAACAATAATGGTGCCAACAGGCAACCTTGTTTTAACCCATTGGCAGACGGGATAGCTTTAGAGAGGCCTGTTTCCCCTCCTAGAAGCACTCTGCACCATGTATCGGAGTGGAGCTCCCGGACCAAGTCCAAGAGCTCAGTTGGCATACCCAGATCCGATAGTTTTCTCCACAGCAGAGGACGATCTACCTTGTCAAAGGCTGTGGAGAAATCTATAAAAGCTGCATATATTCTTCCTCCCCGGAGCTTGATATATTTCTCCGATAAGACTTGTAAAGCGGTCAAATTATTCATGGTGCCATGATTTTGTCGAAACCTCGTCTGCTCAAGAGGCAATACATTATTCTTCACTACCCAATCATTAATTAATTGCAAAAGGCATTTAGAAAAAACTTTGCAAATAGCATCAAGAAGGGCAATTTGTCAGTAATTTTGGGGAGCATTTCTGTCTCCTTTCTTATACAGGGGGACCAGTATGCTGCCCTTCCAGGAGGGAGGAATCGTGTTATGTAAAAAACAAAATTTAAACACCGGGAAGAGAATCTTACTCCAGGAGACACTATTCTGTTTTAATACAGAAATGGGAAGCTCGTCCGGGCACATTGCTCCCGAAGAACGCATGTCCTTGATGGCTAATTCAATAGTCCTTTCAGAGGGTGAAACAAGGCCGGAATTGTTCTCTTTTGTTCTATTGTGAACTACTGCTATTCCATTCCCGGCATACAAGTTCAAGATGTATTCTACCCATTTGTGTTCTTCAATCGGGACTGGTAAGGATCTGGATCTAAGACCGCAACCTTCCCCAATGAGTGACCAGAATAGTCTAGGTTGGCCGCTAAACACAGCCTCCCGCAGTTTAATCCATACCGAATCCTCGCTTTCCTTTTTTAGCTTAATTTTCAGCCTTTTCCTCCTTCTTTTTAATAGAGCCAATCTATGATGTCTTAAAGGGCAGTGACTCAAATATTGTTCTCTTACAAGTTTATTTATTTCTAGGTTGAGCAACTTCAGAGAGATAGGAAGTTTTTTAGTTTGTTCTTTTTTTGGTGTCTTTTTTGCGACCAGTAACACATTATTCAAGAAGTTAGCGAAGCAAATTAATTCAGAACCCTTCCAGTTGATCAAATCATTCACTGCATTATCTAGAAGGCTCTTGATACCCTTAATTGCTTTAAAGTTCCAGAAGCATCTTCCGCTTTGAACTCCAAAACTGACCAGATTACCATCTAAGGACCAATGATCCGTAAGAGGAAGATTTAAGTCTAGTGAGAGAGTTATTATTTTATGGTCACTAAAAACGGTATGAGTGACCGTAAGGTCCTTGAGGAGGGGGAAAGTTGGAATATCTACCGCCACATAATCTAGAATAGATTCACCAACAGTAGACTTGTGCGTAAAATTTGCAGGTGTATCAGAGGGAAGCCTACCATTTACTATAATTCCATCAATTTCAGAGAGTTCTTCAAGTAAGATTTTCCCTCTCTTTGTTGTTTTAATGTTCCCAGGAAAAAGAGTTTGCGGTATCTGTAGGGAATACTCTTTATGTTCATTTTGAAAAATCTCCAAACTTAAGTTGGAGACTTTACAATTAAAATCCCCTATTAAAATTATATGGGGAGAGGCATCATTTACCAAAAGAGTTTTAATATAAGAGAAAACCCTGTATAAAATGTCATTATAGTGAACATCCGGTGGAATATAGACATTTATTAAAATGATAGGTTTGCTTTCAGAATTAGCAGAATTGAGTAATGTAACTACTTGGAAGAGGTTACTAGGGTCTAAAAAATGTGAATGATTCCATTGTATTTTGGTAGACAAGAGGCATACTATTCCCCCTTTAGCATGGCCTTTCCTTGAGGGACTTGCTCTACCTTCCAAAACAAAGTAATCCTTTCCTGTAGGAAAATTCTCTATACACCAAGTTTCTTGAAGGCATATAACACTGAACTCTAATGAAAGTAAAAATAATAATTTTTCAGGACTGTTTCGTATTCCTGCGACATTCCAGGATAAAATCCTGAAGTCTTTGTTAAAGATACGTTGCAGTTGTGATTTATAGGAAGATTTACTCGCTAGTGCTCCGGGCAACCAGTTCCATTGATGGCACTCCTCTGCTGGAACACTTTGAGAGTGAGAGAGAGGGGGATTTGGATAGTCTACATGCCGTCCGTTTTTTGCAATACTAATTTTTAAGTCTTCAAAATCAGAGGAATAGACCCCATTTCCAACTACAGCCTGAGAAAACCAAGGCTTGCCCATTAATCTATTGGATTGGGGTTTTACCAAAAACGGCATAACATCAATCCCTCTGCACTGAAAACTTTCAATTTTTTGAAGAATAAGGTTAACAACACATTTTGAGTAGAATCTTACTCTAGTTAGGGTCCCAACATCAGTTTTCAGGATTTTTACTAAATCTATGTCGTTTGTCTGTAGCAATTTCAAACCATCCGTCTCGTGGAGACATTGAAGAAGCGTAGATCTATTTAAAATAAAGTCAGAATCAAATAATGGAAGAAAATCTAGAATAAAGGTATCAACATTTTCCTCCTCAGTTATCTCCATTGGCCTTATTACATCTATTTCCCGTCCTGCAAAAGCGGGGAATGGTTTCGCTAGAGAATTGAGGCTAGTGGACACTTGATCGACAGGTTTCATCAACTCCACAGGAGGAACTATATTGGCAAATCGCCTAGGTATCGGACAGGTAAGACCCAATATAGGCTGCGTAGAGATAGAGGGGAGGGGATTTTCGGGGGAAAAGGGAGCAACACCCGTATCTGATGGACCCAGTATCTCGTAAGACGTCTTATCCTCCCGAGGTTCCTCAGGGGAATTATTAACTGTAATATTGGGGTGGTTTTCAAAGTAAATTTTCCTCCGCCTTTTTTTAGCAAATCTACGTAACTGTTTCCTCCTCTTTCCACCATTCTTTTTTAAATACGTTATCTTTCCCTCATCGGGTAACACCGATACCTCCTCTTTTCCAACTTTAACAGGAAGATTAAAGATGGGAAATAAATCTTGACATATTTCTTTTCCCGGGACACCTAAAGATTCGATTTCCAAATCACCGTCCACCACACAGTTATTCCTGAGAGCTTCCGCCTGATTTATTGGAGAAATCTTCCGAACTGTTAGTACCTTCTTTTTATCTAAAGACAGAGAGTTCTCCACAAAGTCAGTTTGGACTGAAGCGGTAATCACATTCTCTTCCGAAGGAAGCTTCGGTACAACAAATTCAGGTTGAACAGTCGCAGAGAATGGGCTAGAGTCCTTCCCTCCCTTTCTATCTAGCAAAACCTTTAATATTTGGGTCACAGAGTCCAAGACACAATCGGAACCGCCAACAAATCTTTCCAACAGGGAAAGAATAGAAGAAAGCAAATGTTCAAGACATATCAACGATTCTGAAACTGGGTTATCGTGCCTAACAGGCCCATTTGGGTCGGTGTTAGTTATATTAAATTGCGGACTAGAAGAGATATTTAGCTGGGGCAAAGAGAGGAGAGAATTATTGGAAGGAGTACTGCTATATAATAGGAGCCCAGTTGGAGCAGGTACTACCGGGGTTTTTCTTGGATCTAATGTCATATCAGTTTCATCTTCTATATACCTTTTGCAGAGATCCATATCTATATCAAGACAGAGGGGATAAATATTTTGCACTGCCCCTTGAGGTGAGGTACTAGAAGCATTCTCTAGAGGAGTTGGGGATTCACCAGAGTTAAACATTTTACTTTGTACTATGACATCCACAGTTTTAAAACTTGGTGCGGATAATCTATGAGAGGGGGAAAAACCAAGTTTGTTTGTGGAGTCAACAATTTGCCGAGATGAAGTAGACATTTTTGACAGAGCGAGAGGACTCCCCAACTCCTCTTGAGGGGGGCCGATACTCTCCACCCTCATAGGTGCAAAAGTAGGGAAAGAAGGAGTGGTACCCCTATTCTCTACATATTGGACCACATCGTCCCCGACCTGTAAGCTATCGTTTGACGTGGGTAACCCAGTGAGGATTTTATCCTTGCCCCTTTCCCATAAGCTAAATAGCTGCGATTTTCCCTTTAATAGCGAGGCCTGGCCATCCTTCTTTCGTAAAGGGTTAGATTTAGTTTTAGAACAAGACCTGCCTATCAAAAGTCTCCCAGACCTCATTTTTTGGCAGTCATTATTTATTTAAATTAGCCGAAAATAGACGTTTTAACCACAATAATACTAACACTGGAAATGCAATACATTTATACTAAAAATGATGCAAGGGTCCGCACAGCACCAGCCTTTTCAGCCTCTGAGGGCCTCAGAGGGCCTGCCCTTTGCCCGGGCTTCGCCCCGTGCTCCGTCCCGCGTGCGCATTTGTGTTCTGACCTATATACAAGAAAGGGGTGGGGCGGGAAGAGCCGCAGGTGCGCTGTTGGTTCGAGCGCTCTGCCTGCTGGGACTCGCAGTCCCGCACCCACTAACCAGTCAGAAACAGGTCTCTCCGGTGACTTTGGACAATTCCAATCCGGCCCAAGTCCTCCAAAGATTCTCCGCTTTCAATTCGGCAATTAGGCAAAGTGTCTTTCCACAAGACGGCTGCGAGCGGCTCCCACGAAGCGCAGGCCGCGAGCCGTTATCAGCAACAGGGGAGGGGTGGGGTGGGAAGAGCCGCAGGTGCGCTGTTGGTTCGAGCGCTCTGCCTGCTGGGACTCGCAGTCCCGCACCCACTAACCAGTCAGAAACAGGTCTCTCCGGTGATTTGGATGATTACAATCCGGCCCACGTCCTCCAAAGATTCTCCGTTTTCAATTCGGCAATTAGGCAAAGTGTCTTTCCACAAGACGGCTGTGAGCGGCACCCGTGAAGTGGGTGCCGCGAGTGGTTATCAGCAACAGGGGAGGGGTGGGGCGGGAAGAGCCGCAGGTGCGCTGTTGGTTCGAGCGCTCTGCCTGCTGGGACTCGCAGTCCCGTACCCACTAACCAGTCAGAGACAGGTCTCTCCGGTGACTTTGGACAATTACAATCCGGCCCACGTCCTCCAAAGATTCTCCGCTTTCAATTCAGCAATTAGGCAAAGGGTCTTTCCACAAGACGGCTGCGAGCACTGGGGCTGGAATTATTTGCCTCCAACTTGCCTCTGAAAATCGTGTTACACGTTTCACAAGAAATCCCTCACCTCCTACTGTCAGCTCCAACTCCCAGCTTCTGGTAGAATTCAGCCGCTGTGATCACCGCTCCTGCTAGTTCTTTGCTGCACAGTACAGGCTACACCACACCCCCTCCTGTGGTCGCCTCTCGTTGTACCGCTGGCTGTGCCAAAACCAAACTGCACCAAACGCAGCAGATGCCAAATACTGAACACAATTCACAGGTGGCCAGCGGCTGCTCAGGCGCCTCTGCAGCTGCTCTGGCTCCAAGGCACTACCGCTCACTTGGCTCTCCTCACTGCACTCCCGATGGCCACCATGCTGACCACACCTCCAAAAGCAGGTCTGGGGTGTCTACGACCCTCCTGGGCAGTCAGCATCCCTCAGCTGTAGTCTGCAAGCACACCACAAGTTGCACCCGGGGTGCCCTGGTCCAACTTGGCCACAGCCTGCCTGCCTGCCGAATCACACCTCGCCTGCCTTCCCCACCTCGCCTCGGTTCACCTGCCCCACCCGCCTTGGTCTCACCGCAGCCGCACACGGCGAAGCAGGCAGGCACGACCGGCAGCACAGGAGCCTCTCAATGCGGCTGCAAGTGGCGGTACGGGGGCTAGGGTGGAGCGGTCACAGCGGACGGCTTCACGGCAAAAAGATCTCCTCGGTGCCTCCGGAAGCACCAGCGCTGCAGAGCAGCGGAAAGCTGAGTAGAAAGCAGAGTCAAAGCAAAGGCGGCAGCAGCAAAAGCACGGAGTGGAATCACCAGGCAGTCGAGAATGTTCAAAGTGCGGCAGTACATAATGTCAGAGATACTCTGTCCAGAATTTTTGTTTTATATTCCCCAACAAGGGAATATAGGCACAAGATATCTTATCAATTTAAAATCACTTATTTAGGCTTAGCCAATCATGTGATAAAATACCCTAAAATGGCAATGACACATAACTTAAGTACATGAATCCATTATACTTTACTTACCTAATAGTTCTTGTATGTTGTTCAAACAATGGGAACATAAATGTTCATGATATAGTAAGTCATCTACTGCGCTCATTGAGACCTATGACAATGGGGCATGTGTAGTGACCCACTTTGTGATGCATCCATAACCATCGATGCTGTAGTAAAACATGTCCAACATGTATCACCAGTGCCACATAGGTATTACTTAAAAATACAGACAATTGGACTGAAGCGCCTTCTTCTCTCCATCTCTCCCTTCCCTCAGTGGTAAGAAGAATGTTTGGAGGACATGTCAAAGCAGGGGTAGGGGTTGAAGGGAGAAGGGAAGATAAACAATGAGAATGAACGTTGCTCAGATATGGAATTACCTTAAATAAATGAAAAAGACAAGAGGCGTTTGGCAAAACAGGAACTAGTTGGTTTAATTAAATGCAGCGTTCACGAGAGTCTTGAAAGACTGTGTCTGAAGGAACGCTCTTGTTATAAAAAGTTTCAGCTATATATACATCTAATGAGGTGCAATAAAACAATTCTACCTTCTTCAAAAAGCATCTCAGTCATGAAGTAAGTAACATGTTTGCAGAAGAACACAGATGCTATTGAGCTTGGGGAGAGCAAGTGTGGGCCACTGTGTATGTGTCCAGATGTCTGGTGTGTGGGAGGGTGTGATCACTATGTGTGTGTGCATGTTGTGTCTGGATTGACTGAGTGTCCTATCTACATGTGGCATCCAGGCTTGTGGTTTTTTGGGGGGAAAGTGCATTGGTAATGCCGTTGTCAGGCCTGCATATATCATGTATATTCTTTGACATCATATTCACCCATTCCAACAATATACTGTATATAAACAATATTATGTATTATGTGATCTATAGTCTAAGATGTATGTCATATGGTCTATGACCTGATTGCGTTTGCTGCATTTCACACCATTATAGCAATTACACTCTTTTCTTGTTTTAAACATTATTGCTGGGGACTAAGAGTGTATTACTACATTTTCCCTACCTCTCTTTTCGATGAATAGCATTTCACTCATACATGGATCAATTATGTTTTCATATTATTATAGTGTGACTTGTGTTCATATATATGCACAATTACACACATATACACAACATATGGCTAGTTTAATATCTAGGCACAGTGCTGCTTTGGCATATATACAAGCATATAAGTCTAGACAAATTCCTCTGATATTTCCATCATGATCCATTCAAATCAGAGGGACTTCTCATGGTGCTCCAGCAAGAGGCCTACAATTAGGATGTCGTGTTCTGTTTAAAGCAGAGCACGCATTCATGCTTGCTAGGGAACATCATCATTCCAATAACACAGGGCCTAACATGGCATGCCACACATAGTGGGATGTGCTTTCAGGTGGGTGACAGATCTACTTCATTTCTCACAATTGCAGATGTTTAAGTTTTTCATTATTAGTAGCAGACGGTTCGGCCCCGAATATGAGTCTGGTGATCTTGCCAGTGTTGGAGCGGTCAGGGGGCAGCAGTATGCTTGGTGGGACACGCATATTATGAGCTTCCTCTCCGCCAGCTGTGTCATGGAGGTTACTCCTCCACATGGAGATGCACACGAGGGAGCCACCGCACCGATACAATCATAATTGGGCCCTTAGTAGGAAAAGAAGTTTAACTAATATCTTCTTGGCTTTTTACCTAATCCTTTCATTCGTTAAGTTTCCAATGAACAAGTGGAATACTTTTTACTGTTGTATTGCAGATATTTTGCAATTACATGGCCTACAGACACGTCTCTAAAACATTTTCATGTCTTTTGTGTGTGCTGATTTGGAGTGTTACGTTTTCCTGAACAAAACATGGTCAATTCCATATGGCACCACAGCAATACATTATATTGTATATACTACACCTGCAGGTGAGGTGTGACAAGAAGAAATATCTCTCTATATATAAAATAATCTTCGTCATTCTTCACCTCCTCTTATCGATTCAACCCGTCCCCCTTATGTGAATGTGGTCAGTGGGCACCTTGCTGCCAAAGTTATTGTTCTTTACCTGTGCCCTCCAATCCTTTTGAGCACAAGTAAGAAATCCGCACTGGTTTCTATTAGGTCTTTATTGAAAGCCAATTTTAGTGCAGAGTAAATATAAACATGCTGTTGCAGATATATGATCAATAGCAGTGAGTATTAACAAAGAGCATATACAAATTTTAATTTGCAGGATCCCTACACGTCTAACCTTAGCTAATAAACATAGCAGCTTTAAAAGTCTGCATTGTATGAGGATTATGTATTTAGATGCTGCTGATTTTGAACTTCCTTTAGATTTTCTAGCCCTCAGCCTAGCTGCAATACAAAGCTAAAATTGTGTGCATGTGGCCGCATTTACAATTGAATATTAGCCTAAGTGCAGTTACATTGAGGACTGCGCTGTTTGTCCTGGAATCCAACGCTTCACACTACCTTGTATTTTCACCATTTTGTATTATTTGAGGTATTATTTTCGGAATATTCAAATGTTAGTCATTCATTATTCATTAAGAATCTTTATTCGGTGATTAAAAAACACCATAAAAGCACATATATATATACATAGATAAAAGGTTATTAACCACTTGGCTGCTAAGGGGTATGCATGTAGGTCCATTGACTTTCCATTGAAATCAATGGGAACTACATGACGAGTTACCCTTGTCATTAGCACTGAAGGGGTTAAACATTAATCAAGATCCTTATACAAAGTTAATACAAGTAGAAATACCGACATGCAGGTCCATAAATTTAGAATAGAAAATCCAAAATCTTTCATTCCTAACCCCTAGTCATCCTTAATCGGACCGCAACCTTAATAAAATTCATAATACAACACAAGGTTAGGGGATCGGAGGCTTTTTGCAAGAAGACTAATGCATCCCTGGCATGTTCCTGTTGGGCTTTTTTTTAAATATTTACAAGAAATCTGCGCCTGGGCATAGAAAAATAGGGACAAAGCAAAACAAAATGGAGGGAATCCTGCGGAGACCTGTTGTCGCAGCCGCAGGGTCCCTTCTGCTCAATTGACGTGGTGAAACCTGCAGGTGAAGCCAACATAAAAGGAAGTAAATTCAGTCTAAAACGGCACATAAGAAATCTATCCTGTGCATTATGCACGAGGTACAGATAAGGCTCCATACCCTCCACGCTCTTCACCAGATTATGAGCCCTCACAGTCTTTTTAACTCCTTCAGCCTCAGCTCTGCATTGGATTTTCCGCTCTAGGAAAATTTCCCCTACTTGTTTCTTGTGCTGGGCTGAAATTGTTGTAGGGTTCGTGAAGAGGTTTCCAAAACCTAAATCCTCAAGGGTGTTTTTCACATATTTAAGCCAGGGGATGCGCATACAATTAGTCCTATCTAAGCAGTCCAATAAAATTTTTCTGCTTAGATGCGCATCTGGATTAACCCATATTTTTAGCCAGGCCACAATTGGCCTACGTTTTAACAGGTCATCCAAGTATGGCCTCCCTAGCTCCCTATGAGCTATGATTCCAGCGGTGCTGGGTGGCGCCCTCAGGATAGATTTCAGATATTTGTTTTCTTCCTGTTGGATTCTAGTGGTGTTCACAAAGCCCCATACTTCTGCCCCATAGATTACTTTGGAGCATGATACGGAGCAATACAAGTTCATCACCTGTTCCAGGCTCCATCTACCTAGCCTCCTGCCATATCCAGCTATTGCCCCATTAGAGGCAATCATTTTACTACAACGTTCCGCCACCAAGGAGTTAAACTGCAGAGCGCCATCAAAGGTTACTCCAAGATAAGCGAACGTTTTGACCTCCTCTAAAATATGGGTGCCTATTGTATAAGTAAATTTAGAGGAAGGTTTTTTGCCGGCCAGGAGCACATAAGATTTACCCAGGTTGACAGATAGATCCAGGGTGCTCATGAACTTAACAAACCCATCTATCAGGATTTGTAAGCTTCGGGGTGTACGTGCAAGCAAGACCGCGTCATCCGCATAAAGCAGAACAGGGATATGCCGCGGCCCGGCCCTAGGGGAATCTGCCTTTAAACCCAAAAGAAACTGCTCCAAGTTGTTAATATAAAGGGAAAACAGAAAAGGGGCAAGAATGCAACCTTGTCTGACTCCGCTCTTACATGGAAAAGAGTCAGACAATCCTCCCTCCCTATTAAATCGAACCTTGGCCGTGGTGTCGCTGTGCAATTCCCTTAATATGGTAATTAAACCACTCTCAATCCCCATGCTTGACATCATGTCCCACAGCTTTCCTCTATTGACGTGGTCAAATGCTGCTGCCAAATCCATGAATCCCATATAAATAGGTTCATCGCTGGCCAGAGTATATTTGGCAGTCAGCATATAAAGGTTCAGGCATTGGTCGCTAGTGGACCTCCCAATCCTGAGCCCGTATTGAGTGTCCGAGAAGGTGTTATTCTCTTCGGTCCACTCGGACAGTCTGTTAAGGATTGCCCTACCCAAAAGTTTGGCCGATACGTCAATCAGGGAAATAGGCCGATAGCACTTGGGGTCGTCCCTATTGCCCTTTTTGAAAATTGGCACAATAATCGCTTTTGACCAAGATGGTGGCAGGCCACAAGAGGTAGCAGTATTTATGACCCTGGTCATCAGAGGGGCCCATAGTTCTATATTGCTAAGAAACAGGTCAGGGGGAATCCCATCCGGACCCGGGGCTTTATTTTTAGTCAGACCCTCCATCCCTGCAGTAATCTCCTTAAGAGTGAATACTACCGGGGAAACCTGACTTGGGGTTACCGGTGGCTCTACAGGGATACCGGGCTCATGGTTATATAAACCCCTAAAGTGTGTGACCCACTGCTCCGGGAGGATGTTAGCCCCTATATCCGGGGAATCATTTTCTTGAAGGGTCGGTTTATTAATGATTCTCCAAAAACCCGCAAGAGCCTTTCTTTCCCCTGCCTCTCTTAAATCTGCCCATGCTTCTGCCTGCAGGGCAAGTTTCCTCCTTTTGGTCTCTTTTTTATATTTTTCCCTGCACACCTTGATTTTTTGAGGGTCCCTTGGTTTTAGCTTAAGGCAGCATTTCAACTCCCTCAGTGCCTTAGAGCAGTCTTTATCAAACCACCGGGGATTAACCAGGTTACGTGTGGGCGCACTGGTCTTAAGTAGGCCGTCGATCAGGTTAGCGATCTGGTCAAATGCTTCCAGTAACCTTGATCCCTGGACTTCTAAGTCTAAACAGTCGTTAATGGCCAGTAGGCCCTTGTCACCCAAAGTTTTATAAAACTTTACCCCGTCTATTTGGGACCATTTCAGTCTCCTGCCTTGGTCTATGACCCACTCCTCAATTGTGCGATGGACTCTGGTTCCAGCACCCACCCTATACGAGAGCACCAAAACAAGAGGGTTGTGGTCGCTGAAGCT
Organism: Lissotriton helveticus; assembly: GCF_964261635.1. Lineage (NCBI taxonomy): Eukaryota > Metazoa > Chordata > Amphibia > Caudata > Salamandridae > Lissotriton > Lissotriton helveticus. Next base: position 1,687,279,721 of record NC_136061.1, on the reverse strand, counting down.
GCTCCATTCTATCCCTACACTGATTATTTTATTTATCAGGGATCTCGAAGCCAGAATATAATCTATAATAGATGAGCAACCCCTGCCCTTAAAAGTTGGTGGAAGTGTGCCATCCGACTGTGGGTCTATCATATTAATGGTATGCTCTAAGTCATACTTAAGCCGAAGCAGACTGAGAGCCGACCCAGTAGGCGTATGAGAGAAATGCGGCCCCTTCTCCATTGGGCATTGTGACCAATCTGAGTTTACCTTGACCAATGCCGGACAAAGATGGCAGTTAAAGTCTCCCATTAAAAGCAGCCCATGAGACTGCCCCTTATTTTGGAATGTTGTTTCTTGTCCCAGCCTATGGTCTAGTTCAGCTAATAGCGGGATATGGTTGTTTGCTATCTCAGTGTTATAGATGTTAAAAACAGAAAATCTTAGCCCCTTTCCGAGGAACCGAACTACCTGGATCCCATGTGAATTCCAATCTGGGGAAGACCAGGTGCCTGGGAGGTCTAAGTCTACGTAAAGAGCATATACAAATTTTAATTTGCAGGATCCCTACACGTCTAACCTTAGCTAATAAACATAGCAGCTTTAAAAGTCTGCATTGTATGAGGATTATGTATTTAGATGCTGCTGATTTTGAACTTCCTTTAGATTTTCTAGCCCTCAGCCTAGCTGCAATACAAAGCTAAAATTGTGTGCATGTGGCCGCATTTACAATTGAATATTAGCCTAAGTGCAGTTACATTGAGGACTGCGCTGTTTGTCCTGGAATCCAACGCTTCACACTACCTTGTATTTTCACCATTTTGTATTATTTGAGGTATTATTTTCGGAATATTCAAATGTTAGTCATAATGTAAAGTGAAAAGAATAGCATGAGATTGCACTTGTATAATAATTTTAAAGCCACTGTGCCGCTCTTCAAGTATCAAACATTCATGTGAAAATTTGAATATAGGAACATATAATCTACACGCATGCTGTCTGAATTTACCATAGATATAACACATGTTGTACAATAACGTTCATAACTACATATAAGCTAATCAATGTTTTCAACCGAATAATGACTTGTAGGACAATAGATCACTATGATCCACTGAGTAAATGAACAGTCTAGGTGGCTCCTAATTGGTTTATAAGACATGGCAAGCGGAAAGATTGAGGGGAATTCTAAAATCTAACCAATTTGTCTCAGGGGGATTTGCCCTTTGCTAATGCTCTTGTTTCCAGGTAAGCACGGGGACAGGTGTAGAGGACCCCTGTTTGTTTTCTCCACTCTAAATGCTAAGACCTTATACTTGTGCTGTCTGCAAACCAAGACAGATCTATCAAGTGTGCTCAAGATCGATTGTAACATGACAGGACAAAGATTATAAGGAGATGCACAATTAATTAATTTATTTTACTTCTTTTGAAGAGAAGGCTATTTATCTCAGTAATCACACACAATTGGTTTCCAGATGCTGGAAGATCAGTGGTGTAGGTGCTGTTGCTAACAAGGAAGAAACTATGTCTGTCAATCAGACTGATATAGCACCATAGCAAGAGCTGACATCTCTACTCTCACCTCCTCCTACACGCAGTGCTTTCTCATAAGTAGACCAGTGACCAGAGGCACTACTCAGAACACTCCATTCCAACCAACCCCATTTATCCAGTTCTCTAGGAACCAATGAGAGAAGCCAGGCTCAACATTGGCATCCAGGGGATATGTCGGATACACAGGGTGTCAGCAAGGACTGTGTAGGCAGTGTTTTTCAATGAGGAAGTTAAAGTGTGTCCAAGTATGCAGCTGATAACATAAAAAAGAGAAAAGCATTTTAATGGTATTGCACCATGTGAGGAAAATACGGCCTTAGCACAACAGATTGGCCCATAACCCTTATTAATGGCCAAGAAAAAAATGCTTATTGATCCTTGTAGTGCTCCAGGAAAAGCAGGGGCACCGCAAATTAACATAAACTTGTGTTGAGGGCTTCAGTGAGCAGAGTAGCCCCATCGAAGGGCCTGATTTACGAGTTTCCAATTCGCAAAAAGTGGTTGCACAATGTAAACTGACTTTTTGCAAATGGAAAGATATTTTGCAAACCTACTGATGGACCTGGCCCTTTCTTTATGGTGATCCTCAATTTTCTTGCCTAACTCCTCCAATATGTATTGCCTTTAGGTTTCTGGGTACTTTACCACTGCTAATCAGTGCTAAAGTACATGTGCTCTCCCCTTAAAACATGGTATGATTGGTTTACACCTGTTTAGCATATTTCATTTATGTATAAGTCCTTTGTACAGTGGTATTTTATAAACCCAGGGTCTGTAACTTAAATGTAGGGCTTCCGGTTTTCCGTTTAAACAGATTTTTACATATAAATACAGATGGAAAACAATATTTCCTTTGTCTGTATTTATATGTAAAAACAGCAAAACACTAGTAAATTTTGCCAGACAGCCATGCTTCAGCCAAGAGTTGCCACGCTACGGGCCCTTTTGTTGCTGCCCCAGCCCTTGTTTTGAATTCAGCATGTATTTCTGTGGCCTCAGGGGACATATTGATGGCGCACAACGCCCATGGGCTCAAAGAGCTTCAGACACCCCTGCCCCCCCCCAAACCCGCTTCATGTGTGTCAGCCCGGCAGAGACAGCTTCCTGGGCACACATACACACAGCGGCACCCGAGTAGATCATAGGTCTTTAAAAGCCCATTTATATGCTAACGAGGCTTTGTTGTGTGTTCTCACCCTTTCTTAGCATCCCTGTAGCTCTGCTCTGCATATTGCTTGGAGAATCGCCCCCCCCGAACATTTTCATACCCCCCACCCCAAAATGTGGCTCTGGTTGCGCCTCTGTGGTGTCAGGTAATATGTATCTTGCGCTGCTTAGATTTGAAAGCTAGCACAGAGCTTCTCGGCAGGACGCAGCACTGTAATGAGTATCATTCATTCTCAGTAGCAAATGCCTCTGCGTCTGATGACGAGGCTGTGCATCGTAGAAGAAAAGTACTCAGAGGATCAGATGCGTCGTCTTCAGAGAGCATTGATGAGTCACTATCACAGCTAAGTGAAACCGCAAAGGATGAAATAGATTAACTTGCAGAATTGCTTGATACAAAACTAGTCAATTAAAGTATTTAATGCACAAATAACTCCATTGCTGCTGCATAGATCACAGATCTTTATTTCAAAATATTTTCTGATCATGAATACCATATACATGTAAGTGACACAATCCATGTTCAAACTTTTCCAAGCAACTCCACAAAGTATGTTACATTTCAAACTGGGTATTACATCACTTCAAGTAATCCATACAGCTGCAACATTGAATAATGTATGAGACTGCAGGAGAGCTGACACAGATTTCATCAACCAGCTCATTTTTGAAGCGCCAAATACTAGTATGGATACAAAGGGCAGTCTGAACCTTTTGACAATATAAGAATTACTGGAGACACAAGAACTTCCCCAGTTAACAATTCTTAGTGGTACGTCCAAGGACATATGGAAGAGACAAATAAAGAACTCTCTATTGGTCAATTGCCGGGAGGAAGAACTTCGAGCACCACTGAAATAAAAACAAGTAGATTTGGTTTTAGATTCTTATGTCACAGTCGACAACCATATATTACTTCAAATCTGGAAGGTCATGTAAAAGTGAACATTCTGGGATTTAGATTAATGTGCATTCCAATTTCCCAATTTGAGGGATCTTGGAATACATCCTGCCCTGGCTCATTGGTTCATAGGGATGTAGACTTTGATGTTATAAGGAAGACTTGATAAGACATAAAATTTGCTTGTACTCAAAGCTCTTGGCCATTCAGAAGAAATATTTTAGAGAAAATAGAAGACATACAATAGAAGAACAATAGAAGAGGCTGTTAATTTTATTTTAATACTCACAGCAACTCCTTTCGACAGAGTGGGTTGCATAATTTTTCAATTTTCATAAATAACAAACTGCTTTTTATATTATATTTTAATTGCTTTTATAAGTGCGGATAATAGAAAGCAGCTGTAAAGTTTAGTTTTAAATATTTATGTAATTCTTTTTTTTGGCAATTTTTCAAATATTTAGATTAATTATACTTGTTTTCTTAAATTAGATAAACAGAGGTGATTTTCTAATTCACTAGTTGATGTAAGCACTAGTTCACTATTAATTTGTGTTGCATCTTAATGTTCTAACAAGATATTCGATTTTGAGATTTATTGTGATCAATGATTTATACAACAAAGTTATATTACTACTACTTTATTTAATGAGCACTCCTAATGGTTGTGAGGTTTTTAAAGGGTGTCACTATAGGCATTTCAACCTGTCATCGTGCATATCTTTGTGCATAATATTTCATAATATGCGTAAGCAAGTACTTTTCCTTTTCAGTAAGAAATAACACTGACTAGACAGTGACTTAGTGGGTGTTGATTGTTGCATTCTTGAGAGCTGCATTGCTTCCCCGCAGCACTTCCACTGAGTAATCCTCGGACTGCTCTGCTTGTCTTTGTTAGTATCAGGTGCTAAAAAGGGGAGCTTAGCTCACAATAAAAGGGAAATTTAGACTGATGATTTTTGAAGGGTTCTCATCCTTCCCAACTAATAAACAACTTACTTACAGGTATTAGTACTTTGAAAATTCTAACATCCCTACTTTCTCCTTCAATTGTGTTATTTCTTAACCTATCACATTATTTTGAAATATTGCAACAAAAATCTTGATTGTTTTTTTCTGGCTTATCTGATGAACAACAAGATGGAGATTAGTACATTTCTGATTGACATTACATTTACACACCAGGGCTCCAATTGTTTCATGTCACACAAACCTTAAATAGTTTATGTCTGCATATTACTTGGCTCGTTGCCTTTTTAGTACTTTCTTTGCAAATGTATGTGTTTTCTTTGGGAGATGATCTATATGGCTGTCTATCAATAGTCCATGTCCAATACAGTAGGAGTGGTGCTGTGTTGGATGTTGTTCTTTTCCTTCAGTTCCAATATCACTGTGAGGTATTTTTAGGGTAGTCTCTGTAAGGGTATCACTGAAAATGAGAAGTTCATGTAACCAGTGTATCCATCTGTTTGGGATCTCAGTAGACGTTGAGCTCTTTGTAATGTGCTTGTACTTTCTGTGTTTTAGTGGAGAGTTGTGTGAGCAGGTTTGCATAGTAAATGGGAATTCAACAAACATAGAAAGAGCCAGTAACAAGTAGAAAAAAAATGTCTCCTTGTTACACATCTCCTGGGGAGGTGTATCTTTATGAAGCATTCCGGGGTCTACCAGGAATTGTACATTTAGGGAATGCACAAAAATCCATGAGTAGAAGCGTGGGAACACCTGCGCTCCACTCATGGAATACCTCCCTGGGACACAGTAATGCAACGAAGTGATCAGCACTGTGTTGCGTTACTCTGCATTTTTCAAACCACGTAAGGTGGTCTTGCATAGCTTGATAAATCTTACTCAGTAGTTGCATCACCCTTGCCCCCTCATTGCGCATCACAAGGGCAATACAACTATTTGATTCATCGGGCCCTAAATGTTTATGATGTGGATGTGACAATGACAATATTCCATGTAGTGTACTTTATGACCCCAATCTAATCCGAGTGAGACAATTATGCCTGCATGTAGTGTTATGTGATACATTGGGGGCATATTCTATGACCTTCCAATCCACTCCGAGTGAAACAATAATCCCTGTAGAGTGCTCAGCAGAGGGGTCAGGTCTCACAACCCTAAGCTTATTTTTTTTAAGCTATGTCAATTTAGTCAAGCTAGAATTTGCATCAGTAAGCTATGGGATAGATGGATGGAAGTAGACAGATATCACTTATAGGTGTGAATCTGCCCAGGGAGATCATTTTGTTACATTGTATAGGTCAGATATCTGTAACCAGTGGGGGCTAGCTCCACAGTCTCTGTCACCTGTAGGGTTGCTCTGCTGTCTGTGACAAGTGAGGGATAGCACTTCAGTCTACACAGAGAAAAGATCAGACATTGGTTCCACAGAAGAAGAAGCACAACACCATAGAGGATGATCAAGCACATCCAAACTACAGATTTGATAAGATAATAGCATAGCATAGCAAGAAAAATAAACCAGGAGTTTGGCAGATGTGGATGAATTGTTAATGTAGACCTTTGAAAAAGTATGTTATTCTAATAAAAAAAATGTTTTTTTATTTTTGCGGAAATCTGGAACAATTTGCAGAATATTGCCATTACAAAGAAAGATGGAATTAGTTCTTTAAATAGCTTTGAGGCTTTGAATAGCTGAACAAATATGATTTCTCAATTGAAACTGATATTTGTTTATATTGAATAAAGATCTTATTTTATTTCAGTTATGGCGTATGTAAGTATATCCCTAATACTTTGAAAAGAGTGCTTTTGAAAATGAGGGATACCTGTGCTGACAGTAGTAATTGAAGGGTAGTTCTGCTGTCTGTGATACATGAGAGATGTGAGAAAGCTCACGTTTCTGCACTCAGCTGGAGTGCTAATTGTAAAGCTGACTCTCCAATCAGATGCCAGTGGATATTTAACCTCTTGATGCGGTCTTTGGATAAGTGTCGGGTTATTTTCCACCCTAGGGTTGGTATGCTCCCAGAAGTTAAAGGTCACTACTGGGCTGCAACACCTAATGTGCCACCCACTGACTTGATAATGCATATGTGACTGCAGGCCTGCTATATTTAGCCTGGCTGTGAAAGCTTTAACTGCAAATATATGATATAATCCCTTTTGACAGGCAACTTCCATTTAAATCACAATAAGTCATCCCTAAGGAGGGCTTACTGTCCACAAGTCAGGGTGCATTGGATTTGAAAGAAGGACATCTTGAGGTGTAATGCTAAACATGTCCTTATAGTGAAAAAAAAAACTCAAAGATATTTTCAGTATAGGAGGGTTAGCTATTTAAGAGGAAATAATTGGGATATAAGATTAACATTTAATAATGTTATCTGTGGCTGGAAAACTCCTACAAAGTTCATTCTTGGACCTTTAAAAATATTTATTGCAAGCCCAATTCATTGGTAAAGTAGGATTTGTAATAACTATTTTATAACAGATACTGTTAGTTGATCATCTGCCGTGGCAGTGAAATGAGGCACTATGTTTAGCAGATTGACTTAACTGCAGGGGCACATTTTTCAGATAAACAATCATCACCAATAAAGAATCCATCACATTCTTAGATCTGAGAATCTGGTCACAAGATAACTGCCTGAAAACTGAGGTTTATTACAAACCAACAGATATCAACAACTTACTATTATATGATAGTTTCCATTCCAAATAATTAAAATATAATCTACCAGTAGACCAATCTCTCAGAAAACTTACTATGATATGATAGTTTTCATCCCAAATAGTTAAAAGATAAACTACCAGCAGGCCAATCTCTTAGACAGCTAGAAATTGTACTGACAAGAGCGCTGTGTTATTGACTGGGAAAAAGAGGCCAAGTCTTACCCTCATCACTTGATTAAAAAAAAAACAAGAATAGGGCAAGAAACAAACCCAGAGTGTCACTTTTACAGACCTTTGAGAAACCGGCGAATGATCATCTGGTCTGTGTCACTACATTTGGCACACACTCAAATCAAATTAAAAAGCTGATTTCAAAACACTGGAGGATTCTTACATCTGATTCCTTAGACTTTACCAAACCTATGTTCGCCTTTAAGAAAGGAAAATCACTGAGAAATCTCTTGGTACACAAACAAAATGGTAGAACATTGCGAACCCCAGCATCCACACAATGTGGTGTTGACCACTAGTTTTTGGCCATTTTCCATGAGGACATTGTAATATCTGTCCCCTGATAAAAACAACAAAGAATTCGATCTCTGCTTTTCGGCACCCTGGGTGTTGAGGAAAGACACTGATTGTGACAGTACTAATGTGGTGTACATATTGCTCTGTGCGTGTGGCTTAAAATACGGGTGCATACCAACAAGGAAGGCAAAAATTCATATCAATGAACACTAATGAACTTTTTGGTGCAAAAAGAAAAGTACTAAATTGATGCCTCATTTTGAGTCCACTAGCCATTCTTAAAATGACTTTACCTGGTTTGTCATTGAAAAATTCACTCCATCTAGAGCAGAACAACAACTGCTCAGATAGGAGCAAAACTGGATCTACAGAATTTTCAGCACAAATGCAGTTCTCAACGACAAAATCCCCTAGACACAGTTAACAGCCAGATAACAAAATTCCACAATGCCTCTAACCTCGGTAGAGCTCTATTGACAGTAGAGCTCAATTGACTCTACGTACTGTTCTTTAAAACATAGAATGAATTTCAAACACCTTAAGTGGTCACACTGCTCCATATCAGAGAGAGTTTCTGAGATGTAGTTATTTGTTTCACAGTACATCACAAATTCAGCCACAACTGGACATGTCCAGCAGCTGCCCAGATGAATACTATAATTTTAAGATTCGTATGATTGTGGGTATTGACGGTTTGCCTTAGACAGCACTGTGCCTATATTGTCTGAGCCACAGGAAAGAAAATGTGACTTCTGAGACTTCATTTCCTACAATACTTTTGGATACAGAAAGGGATATTTTATGGAGTGCATGGATTCTGTTACCAGTCTACAACACACTACATAACCAGATTGATCAGGTGAAGGTTTAAGGTATATGAACGAAAGACCAATTCTATGACACAAGTGTACATTCACATTTTTTTTAAAGTTTAGAACGCTTTTATTGAAAGTTAATAAACATAGCAAAACATCATTACAAGAGCAAATGAGTTACAGTAAAATATGAAATGAGATTAGAACATAATATTTGCAAAATCAGCCCCAAAAGGTGAGATAAAACTGTACATAGGAAAGAACACTTTTAAGAGTTTTGAAAAGGGGAGAGAGAAAGAAAAAGAGAAAAAGTAACCTAGAGGGAGAAAAGGGAGGGGGTATCATAAAAAAGGAAAAATGCAGTTCAATAACAACAGCCTCTTGTAAAATAAGTTATAAGTAAACAAATAATAACGAACAAAGAGAGTACTGTAAATGGAAATAAGTAATGGCTTTAAGGAGCATGAGTGGAGAGAAATGTTGAGAGGTGACCATAATACATCTTTTTTAATAAATAAGGGTACTGAAGTAGCAAATGAGCGATCAAGCCTTTGATGATGGCATAACAAATTCCACCAGGCTAGATACGAGGTTTTGGAGGTGTTCTTCCAGTTGGTTGTAATATTTGGAAAGAAATTGCTATAAATAAATATATAAAATGATGTACAATGCAATGAACAGTCCATATTGGTGAGGAGCCTCCCAAAAATATATGTATAATCTCAAAAGGGAAATTGGTGGATAGGATAACATTTAATTTGGACCAAATATGAGACCATAGAGACTTAATTGACGGACAGTGAAAGAACATATGGGGAAAGTCACTATTCTTACTTGGACATGACCATCATTTTTTTTACTCTAATAATTTAAATTTGTGCAAATCAGAGGGGGTGAAAAAAAGTCTATTATAAAAGGAAAATAAAATCTTTGTGGTGCTTGCAGAGCGGGATGAGGTATGTATTTTGGGCCAAACAGAGTCCCAAAGCTAAGGCGAAATTTCCTAGGCTAAGTCTTTCTCCCAAAGCAGTTCTATTGGTGACTTAGACCTATTTGCTAAAGAGCGGGAGAGTAGTTTATAGATGGCAGAAGCTTTAATTGGGGTAGAGAAATAAAGAGTAAAGGGAGGGGCTTGAGTAGGAGTGGCTGAAGAGCAAACCTGAGAAAAGATTTGAAAGAGAGAGGTTTTTAATTGGGGTATTTAAGAGAGTGATTGATAGAGATATTGAACCACTCGCGAAGATCTGAAAACTCCCTTGCAAAATTATCTTTCATTAACTCATCAAAAGGGATAATACCTTTATCGATCCATTCCTTCCAAAAGAGTGCTCTGCTATTGATCTTTAAGGATTTCTTGTACCATATTGGGGTTTGGGAGAGAAATTCTTCAGGAGATAGATGAGAATGAAACAGAGACAGAGAAAGGGCTTTGGAGTGATTAAAAATGGAAGTAGAAAGACGTTTTGGGGTTGAGCTATACGGGTGGCTGTAAGAAATGAAAAGGGTAAGAGTTGGGCGAGTTCGAGTGAACTCCAAGCTGTTAAGGGAGGGGCAGGGGAGTCAGTTAAAAATGGCCAAATTTGTTTTAATGTAAAGGCAGAATGATATCGACTGATATTAGGGAAATTGACTCCGCCTGAGTCTTTGGGTTGCTGGAGACGGGAGAGAGAAATCCTAGCTTTGCGACTGTTCCATAAAAATCTTGTTAAGGAGCGATTTATGGTACGAAAGAAATAAAGCGGAAGGGAGACTGGGAGCATAGAGAGGTAGAAATTTACAATGGGGAGGAGCATCCTCTTGATAGTGGAGAGTCTGCCCCACCAGGATAGAAGAAGCGGGGACCAACTCTCTATGAGAACAGAGAGTTTTTTGAGTATATCAGTATGATTCATTCTAATAGTTTCCCTAATAGTATTTGTATAAAGGATGCCTAAACAATTGATACTTTTGGGATTCCATTCAAAGCCGGTGCCGTGACACATGTGGGAAAGACAATATTTATTCAAAGGTAAAACTTCAAACTTGTCAATATTCAATGAGTATTCTTGTAGTAAAGAAAAAAGGGCAAGCAAAGTAGTGGAAGGGTTAGAAATGTAAAGCAAAATATCATCTGCATAAGAAGTGAACCTAATGTCAATATCCTTCAATTGGAAACCAGTAAATAAAGGTGAGCGCCTGATTTTTTCGAGAAAAGGCTCTAAAGCAAGAATAAAAATAAGTGGAGAGAAAGGGAACCCTTGTCTGGTACCTCTATGTAGAGAGAAATAAATACATTAACAACTATTGGCCCTTATAGAGGTAGAGAGGTTAGAGTAAAGTAATTGAATATATCTAATAAAAGGGGGACTAAAACTATGCCATCTTAATGCTCCAAACATAAAATCCCAGCTCACCCTATTGAATGCTTTTTCTGCGTCCAACGTGATGGCAAGATGGATGATGTTAAGAAGAGTTCTTGAATTGTTGGTTATTGATTGCCCTTTAACGAAACCAGACTGGTAGATATTAATAAGATCAGGAATTACTGTATTAATACGAATTTCTAGTATTTTAGCAAATATTTTACAATCAGTGTTAATCAAAGAGATGGGTCTATAATTTTTACAAAGGGAGTGTTCTTTGTCTATTTTAGGAATTAGACATAACATTGCTTGGGTAAAGGTTCCCTTCGACTCTCCTTCTTGAAGAAAATTATGTATCGGTGAAAATAAATGGGGTATTAAAGATTTTTTTAAATGGAGATAAAACCAAACAGTGAAGCCGTCCGGATCTGGTGTCTTGTCTTTGGGTAGAAGATTGATAGCATTAATAATTTCTGTTTCTGTAATAGGAGTGTTCAATAAAGTAAGATCTGTGGAAGCAGCAGAGGAATTCAGAATGGATTGGAAGAAAGAATCAATTTGAGCGGATGAAGGAGTAGGCTCTGGAGTGTAAGGGAGGTATAATATTGGACAAAGCAATCAAGTATTTTTTCATCAGCAGTATGATGAGCACCGGAATTATCAGTAATAGCGATGATTTTAAACTTCTATTTCTTAATTTTAAGGTCATTGGCCAGAGATTTGCCTGCTTTATTCCGTCTGCCATACATTCTTGCATTAAATTAAGGAGCTGGTTACAAGCAGAATCGCAGGAGTGTTTAATAAATTGCATTATGGCTTTGAGGAGAGAAGAGAGAGTGTCAGTAGAATTAGTGGTAAAATATTGGTGTTTGAATACTTTAATTTGTTTAAGGATGAGATAAGATTCTGAAAGAGTTTTTTTCTTCTTCGGAGCTATAAAGTCATTTATAAACCCTCTAGCAGCAGCCTTAAGAGCTTCCCAAATTAAATGAAATTGAGGAGTAGAGGTAAGGTTGTTAAGAAAGAATTCATCCAGATTGTAAATTGTTCAACAAATTGGGGATCTAAAAGAAGAGAGTTATTAAAGCACCAGCGACGAGAGCTCAGGGAGGGTGACGGAAAATCCATATCTTGAATAACTGGGTTGTGATCTGAAATAAGGATGGAACCTATATCTGAGTTGATCAGAAACTACAGAGCATGCTGGGTGAGAAAAATATAGTCGATACAGGAATGACATTTGTGTACTGGGGGAATAAAGTAAATTCTAGTGGATCAGGGTGAGAGATTCTCCAAGAAGCTATCGGGCCTCTGGTTGAAATTTCTTTATGGAAACATTTCTGAATCTTGTTAGGAACATATTTAGTTTGTGATTTACAATCTAGGAAGGAGTCCATAAGTTGATTACAGTCTCCTCCCAGAATCAAATCATCAACAGCATGTGAAAAGATAAGGGTAGAGAAATAATTCCAAAATTGAGGGTCAATACCATTCGGACCATAAATATTACTTAAAGAAAGTTGCGTGTTGTTAACAGGGGTATTTTAAAACAGCCATCTCCAATTGTCATCATGAAGCTCATTTTGTAACTGAACAGTTAAAGATTTGTGAAATAATATAACCACACCATTCTTGTTATTTACATCTGGAGAGCAAAAAACTTCTCCTACCCATTGTTTACGTAGAGAGGACAACCCCTGTAACTTAAGGTGTGTCTCTTGAAACAGTGCAATGACATTTTAACCTCACTAAGTGTGATAAGACACTCTGCTTCTTGACAGGGTTACAAATACCTTTGACATTCTAGGAGATCACACTTAGACCTTTCATTTATAGAATTTGAATATTGATAAGCATAAAAATATAGACAGGTCAAAGAGAAAAAAGGAAAGAGATAAAAAGTCAGAAGTAGAATAAAGAGCAAAATGACTTGAAAAGCATAAAGGAAAAAACATGTGTAGATTGGCTACAGAATACAATGAGGTGCCATATAATGAGAATGTGAAGAAAACTTGAAATTGAGAAAAGGGGTTGAAGAAAAATGAAAAAGAGACAGAAAGAATGAGGAGAAGAGGAAACATGGAAGAAAGAAGAAATAGGGAGCAATATATCCCAAAGAAATTAGGAAAGAAAAGATGACAAGAAGCTCCGAGGCTTCAGTCACGGTGGTCAAGAAAGAGGTAACAAATGACATTGTTGAGGGAGGGGGGACGGAGAAAAAGAACCAAGATGACCACACCACTGGGAGGACATCGAGAATAGAAATCGACGATATAACATCAGATGAAGAGGAAGGGATGAAATAGTCCAAACAAATGAAACAATGAGACAATGAAAACAGGAGCTGACCAAGACCTAGGGGAACACATCAATGGGTTAGATCAAACAAAATAGACAAACGGATGGTGTAAACAGAGATCTTCAACCATAGCACAGAATAAACCTAAAACAAACAATAGAACAGTTAATACTTAACATGAATTCAGAACAAACGCGTTGACCTAAAGAGAAAAGAAATGGACATTTTTTTTAAAACAATGACAAGACAATTAGTGTTTGCCAAGTTCCATGTGTGCTTCTCGGTGGGTATGGAAGAACTTCCGAAGGTCAGCTGGATCTTCAAATGAAAATGTTCTGTCTTTGTAAGTCACTTTGAAGAAACAGGGGTGTATAAGACCTTAGCGAGCGTTCATAGATTTCAAGGCCGGTCTAAGATCTAGGAACTCCTTTCATCTACTGGCAATTGGTTTGGAGAAATCTTGACTGAAAAAGACCTTATGACCTGACCAGAATATCTGCTTGTGTTGTTTGGCTGTGGTGAGGATAGCCATTAGGACACAGTATAGCAAAAAATAGGTAAATATACGTCTTGGTTTGGTGGCAGAGGATGCATTTTGAGACCCCAATCTATGAGCCCTTTGAATATTAAAATCAACAGTTTTTGAGATGCCAACAATTTGTAGAACCTGAGATTTTAAGGAGATCATGTTGGATCCTTCAGAACCCTCTGGAATGTTATGTTATGTTATGTTAAAATGAATTTATCAAGCGCACTAACACCATAGGTTTCTTGGCACTGTTCATGCACTAGCAGCTACGGGGATCCAAATTAACTGGATTGCACAAAAAGCCAGGTTTTCAAGGGCTTTCTGAATCCCAGGAGGCTGTCGCAGTTTCTGACTGAAAGTGAAAATGAATTCCAAAGCTTAGGGGCCAGGTAGGAAAACCTACGCCCGCCTTGTCGTTTTAGTATGATCGATGGAATAGACAGAAGGTGAAGATGGGCAGAACGGAGATTACGCGTGGGGGCGTGTCTTGTGATTAAGCTATTTAGAAATGTGGGGCTAGTGCAGTGCAAAGCCTTAAAGATTATACATCCCAACTTGAAAGCGGTACGTTGCGCTATAGGTAACCAATGCAGGGTGCGCAATAACGGCCTGGCAGACTGCCATCTCCCTTGCCTGTGAATCAATCTCGCCGCCTGATTTTGAATTATTTGAAGGCGATTGACCAGGCCCAGAGGGAGGCCGATATACAAGGAGTTTGAAAAATCAAGACGGGAAAGCACCAGCGCTATCACCACCTCGATCAAAGCTTGATGAGACAGCAGGTAAGCGATCTTTCTTATTTTACGTAATTGGAACAGAGAAGAGGAGACCACTGTGCCCACATGACCCCTCAAAGAAAGATCAGAGTCTATGGTCACTCCAAGACTTTTCACTGATGAGAACGGGACGGGAGGAGGGCCTAAATCGCCCGGCCAGAAGTGAGGTCCCCAACTAGTGAGGCTCTTCCCAGGCAAAACCAATTCGGTTTTCCCGGGGTTGAGTTTCAGTTGATTCTGGTCCATCCAACATTGAATATGCAGCATTGTAGCTTGAAAATCAGCGGCTGCATTTTGAGAGTCTAACTTAAAAACCAGCTGCAGATCATCAGCATAGTTAAATACTGTTGTGTTCCTGGCTTTAAGTGAGTGAATCAAGGGGAGGATATACAGATTGAACAATAGTGGGGACAAGGATGAACCCTGAGGAACTCCACATGAGGTAGTCAGGTTAGGAGCCGTGTAGCTCCCAAGACGCACTGCCTGCGTTCTACCCGTTAAAAAAGATTTTAACCACCCATGTGCTGTTCCCCAGATCCCCGCTTGTTCAACACGGTGCAACAAGATGCTATGATCGTCCGTTTCGAACGCGCCCGACAGATCTAAAAGCACCAGTGCCTGCGGGGTCTCCTTGTCAGCGTTAGCCCTGAAGGCATCCATCACCGCCAGGATTACCGACTCCGTAGAATGGGCCGGCCGGAAACCGACTTGATTCGGTTCCAAATAGTTGGAGTTTTCAATAAACTTAGAGAGATACCTGGCCACGTGGGCCTCCAGTATTTTTGAAAAATAGGGGAGAAGCGAAATCGGGTGGGATTTAGAAGAGACAGAGGGATCTGCTCCTGATTGAGCAGGGGAACTAAAATAGCCTTTTTTAAAGCCGTGGGTACTTCCCCTTTACTCAGAGATTCATTTAGAAGGGGAAGGAGGCTGTGCGGTAAAGCTGAAAATACTTCCCTCAAGATAAATGGCGGACAGCAGTCTTTGGGAGAGCCCGACTTGACTCGAGACATTAGTTCAAGTAATTAGTTCATTAGTTCATTAGTTTAAGGAATTCCGAACATTCGTAGGTTCTGGCACCGATTATGATTTTCTAAATCCTCTGTAGACTTTTTAAGTTGGTATACTTCCTTAGTAAGGGACTCAACTTTAGCAATAACGTCCTGAGCATCGCTTACTTTCTGTTCAACATCATATAGTCTCATATCTAAGCTAGACCATTTTCCTTCAATGTACATTCACATTTGACTTTTATCTGGCTTCAATCAGCCCTGTGCTCATGTGATATCAGTATAGAGAGCACAACCCGACAACCAAACTTCATTTACCATAAGCCAGATGGTCTCAAACAGGTTTATATCACTTTATGCTCCTCCAACACCGAACAAGCAAAACTGTTGGCAGTTTTAACAATTAAGTCAGACTAAATGAAAAAAATAAATACTTTTTCAAGCAGTCAAGGACAACTGCATACCTGCTTTGTCCCCAAAATCCCAGAGACCCGTGAGTTATTTTTTGTCCAAATGTTATCTACTCAAACATGTTAACAGAAATCTAGAATTTGACTAAAATTCAAGAGAGCTTGTGGGGGGACCAACACGATCTAAAAGCCCTGCTTTATTAAGTTATGCTGGGCAAAACATTATGATTGTCGTGCCCATCTGATAAGTACATTCTACAGTCCTTAGTTTTTTTTATTGCAGGAAGGACTGAAAACATTTAGCCACCAGTATTCAATATATATTAAAAATATATTGGCAGGATCACCTTTTCCTTGAATTCTGAATACGATGTAACCCATTATAACAATTATAAATTGATATCTGTCTCTGACCAGTCACAAAGTTAATTTTACTTAGGTTGATTATGGGCTAAGGAGACTGTTTTTACCTTTGTGAATCAGGACCTAGGTTTCGTTATCAAGCAAGGTTTTATACTGCCCTGACATTTACTTCAGATTATTGTCTCCACATGATGTTGAAATTCACTGTCATCCCTCTCAAAGGGCCTGATTCACAAAGGTAAACTTACGCTTTTCCAGAAGTTTCAGATTTTTTCAAATTCACAAAGGAATTTTACAAGTATATCCTTATGACTGTGGAGTCTCCACCCTCGAGGTGGAGATTCCACACATAAAAAGATAGGCATTCTTAAAGATACTACTCGTAAATTTCTTTGTGATTTGCAAAAAAATGTAAACGTACACAAAAATATCAATTTGCCTTTGTGAATTAGTCCCGTAGAGTCACTTTGGCCCTTATTAGGATGTCGATTGGTAAGCCTCCGACGCTGGTCGGAGGCTTACTGACTGACAACCCTGGCTTGAATACCGACTGCCGTATTGGGATTATGGCGGTTGGAATTCATACAGGCTGGTCAATCGAGCTGGCTTCCGATGGGCTCAAGGAGTCCCTTGACCAGTCAGAACCCCCAACATAATGCCACATGGACCGAGTTTTCACTGTCGGGATCCGGATGTTAGTTTCCGACATATCAGGCTCCGACATGGTAAGCCTGTCAGAAAGCTACTTTGAGGGCCCCAGCATGGCCCTCCATCTTTATTGGCGCCTGGTTGGAGCCAAGGGGGCTGTAAATCTCTGCACTGTGTGGAAGGCAAATTTGGGTGCCTGCCACACAGTGCAGGGATTTACAGTGACTCCCATTTCCCTATGGGAGCTTGTGTTGTTATTGGTTTCTGACCGCCTCACAAGCTCCCATAGGGAAATGGGAGTCTGCGACCGCACCATGTGTGATCGCATTGTGATTGCGGTTTTGGACAGCCGACCCAAGGAATCAGTCTCAAAACTGCAGGGATATCGGTCGGAGGAAACTCTGACTGACGGATCACTGACAGAATATCGAGGAGCAAAATATTGACCTGCCAATATATTGAGGAAAAAATATAGAATGCCAGAATATTGAATTCCTATCTACAAACAGGTAAGGACAAAAATATCGAATCCAAAATATCATTGTAAAAAATATAGTTTGTTAAAATATCAATCTTTTAAAATGTCTTAAAAGTAATGTAAAATTAATGAAATATTAAAATTCATAAATAATTAATGTAAGTTAATAAAAATAAACATGCATTTTTTTAATACATATATATATATTAACTTAATATTAATACTATTCAATATTTTTTGCGCAGGATAGCGGAAGGGTAAAAATGTACTATTCCCACTTCACTGATTCAAACAGTAGGAAAAGCGTTGGATAGTGGGAGGGTAAAAATTACTATTCCCTCTCCAGTGAGTGCAACAACAGGGAAAGCGTTGGATAGCGGGAGGGTAAAATTTACTATTCCCACTCCAGTGAGTGCAACAGTAAGGAAAGCGTTGAATAGCGTAGGGGTAAAAATGACTATTCCCACTCCAGTGATTGCAACAGTAGGGAAAGCGTTGGATAGCATAGGGGTAAAAATTACCATTCCCTCTCCAGTGTTTGCAACAGTAGGAAAAGGGTTGGATAGCATAGGGGTAAAAATTACTATTCCTACTCCAGTGAGTGCAACAGTAGGGAAAGGGTTGGATAGCGTAGGGGTAAACATTTACTATTCCCACTCCAGAGAGTGCAATAGTAGGGAAAGCATTGGATAGCGAAGGGGTAAAAATTACTATTCCCACTCCAGAGAGTGAAACAGTGGGGAAAGTGTTGGATAGGGTAGGGGTAAAAATTACTATTCCCACTCCACTTAATATTTAAATAAAAATAGGTTAATTATCAATACCAATAAAAAATGAATTACCAATTACCAAATATGTAATAATTAATTAATTGTAAATACCAATGAATATTATTAATACAAAAAGAATTACCTATTAATAATTAATTACCAACCAATTCATTTTAAGTACCAAAAATTAATAAGTCATAAAAATAAAAATACCAGTTAATAATTATTTAAGAGTATATTAATTATCAATATACAAAAATTATTTTGATAATTACTTAATAACAATTACATTACTTCCCATCCTATTCCCCTATAAACCCACAACCAGCTACAGAACTAAAACACAAAATTAAATTAAAAATTATTAATAATTCCTAAACATTAATATTTAATTTACTATAATTAAATTTCTTCCCTACCTATTCCCCAAGAATTTAAATAACATCAAATTAATTACTTTAAAAAATGCAAACATACATTACATAAATAATACATATTTTTAACACATATACTAACACTTAACAAACTATTCAAAAATTGATATTTTTAAAAACTATATTATGACTGTCGATATTACTAACTTCGATATTATGGAAATCGATATTTCTTACCTGAATTTTGATATTCTGCACCACTATATTTATGCAATTCGATATTCTGTCCATTCTATATAAAAAACTCGATATACTGTCAAGTCGATATTTTTTTTTCTATATTAAGACTGATCACCCTGACTGACATCCAAATTAGACCCAAAGTGTATTAACCTTTGTGCAATAACTTTTTAATATACGTTCTACGTGCTGGATGTTATACATCAATGCCTTATTTTTGCCAATCTATTCTTTGATGGATTTTATGTTTAAACAACTAATGTTTCCCAAGACCTGATATGTGGAATCTGTCAATCATAATTTGTCAACAGTACAGTGAACACTGAGGTGGGTGCAAATTGTGGACTGCATGTACCATGATGCACAGGACCAATATTTTTGGGGATATTATGTAGTCTCCTGCCACACCCTTATCCCTGCCCAAACTGTTTTTGTTTGAAGGCTATAGTACCAGATACAAAATCTGTCCTTATTCATGTGCCAGCTTAGGCCATAGGGGATATTTCTAGGATAGGAAACTTGTTAATGAATCCCATATTTTAGATGTCATTAATGTATTAGTCGCATGTAAAGTCTGTGCATTTTGTTGGTCTTTACATTCATTTGTGGAGTGTTGTGTTTATGTTCTTTAATGTCATTGATTTCCAGGTAAAAGAATAAAGGAGAAGTGTTAGGGTATGATGCAGTGTATGATGTAGTGTCCAGCCACACCCTTTTCCCTGCCAACACTGATTTTTATGACCGTCTGTACCATTTATCACAATTTCCTAATTTTCCTTTTTGTAAAAGTTGCATTTTGGCTATGTTGGACTTGGCCCTTTTTGCAGGGTCATCCCCAAACTTTTTGCCTTTCTCCTAGCCTTTTTTCTGATACGGTGTTGGTGGTTCTAGGACTTTGGGAACTTTAGCACTGCTGTCCAGTGCGTGTGCTCTCTGTGTTACATATGGTAAGATTGGTCTACACCTGTTTGGCCTATTTAATTTACCTGTCAGTCCCTTGTAAAGTGGTATCTTATATACCCAGGGCTGGTAAATTAAATGCTACTGGTGGGCTTGCAGTGCTGATTGCGCCACCCACCAAAGTAGCCTTGAAATTCTATCTCAGGCCTCTGCCATTGCAGGGCCTGTGTGCACAGTGTTACTGCCGCTGTGATGAGGCACCTAAAGTGTGTGCAATATCTGTGACCTCTTTTATTGCATGTCAGTCCCCCTATGGTGGGGCATAGCTAGCCAGGAGGGGCAGGGTGAGTCAGTGCTAGGCTGAATGGGACATCTGCATTTGGATTAGTGAGAGGAGAGGTTCATGGCCCCTGAATAGGTCTGTGCCTAGTCTATAGATTGCTGGCTCCGTCCCCTGTGGTGTGTCTGATCACCGAGCCTCCACATTTTCACATTGTTTTTAGGGCCCCAGTGGGGGTCCAGAGGGCACAGTGGTGCCCGTGCCTCTTTTTGGTTGTGTTCACTGCTGTACCGCCATAGCAGCAGCTGCAAAGTTTTGCCACAGTTGATTGACAGAGCCCCAGTGGGAGTCCAGAGGGCACAGAAGTGCAAGTGCCTCTTTTATTTTTCAGTTGCGCAGCTGTAGCGGACAACTGCAACGTGGGGGCCATTTGTGAAGAGTCCCAATGGGGACCCAGGAGGCACAGTAGTGCCAGCGCCACTATTTCTTGGGGGCATTTTTGTTCATTCTGATGAAAAAGGAGTTAGGTACACTCCTGCCCTGCCCCAGCGCAATTGCGCGCGTTGATGTTGCTGCCTTGGCAGCGTAGCTCCGACATTTTGGACATAGGGAATTTGAGCCCTAGGGAAGGACAGTTGGCCAGGGGGTCAGTTGTAGGTTGGTAGAGCGCCAGACCCTAATGTGATTTATTGAGTGCCTATAACTAATGGGATTTATGCATCATGATTTGTGCCTCTGATGCTTATGCTCGTGGGGTTATTGGTTACTGTGTTTATGCTGGTGCTGCTTATTGCCTAATGTGATTTATACTTATAAGGTTGGCGCATAATGCGTTTCACGCCTAAGGTGATGCTGATGGCATAATGTGATTTATGTTGCAGGATATAATGCTGAGTACAGTATTTTGCCAGTAATTACTGGTTGTCTTCTACATTTACTATTTGGGCTTTGTGATGGTTCTGATAGTGGCCCAGTTGGCCCTCTCATGTGTATATAATCCCCTTTAAATATTGCCTAGTGCCATTTGGATCAGAGTATATGGTGTGATTACTATTCTAATGTGTTTTGGATAATACAAAGGCTATTTTTATATATAACCTTGTGCTGAGTTTATTTTGTGGTGTGCCTAGTGTGTTGCTGCTGTGTGTGTGTGTGTTGCACAAACGTTTTACACATTGCCTGATTGCTCGTGCCAAGCTACCAAGGGGGTGAGCAGGGTTTTTTTCAGGTTGTAACTCCCTTGCCCTGACTAGAGTGGTGGTTTCTGCCTGGCTTAGGCGCAAGCCCTAGCAAACCAGAAATCCCACAGGCCCATTAATTATACTACATCCGGCCCAAGCCAGAGAGTACGGCCCAAGCCGGAGAGTACAGCCCGAGCCAGAGAGTATGGCCCGAGTGCTGAGAGTACGGCCCAACCTGGAGATTTCGGCCTGACTGCTCACGTAAAGATACAACTTCATAAAGTTAGACCTTTGTAACAGATTGCCTTTGTGAATTGGACCCATTGTCTATCCAGAAGGAGTGAACCAGCATGTGGAGAGCACAGAGGATGCTGATAATCAAAGAGGCATAGTCATGGGTGATTCAATTTGTAAAGGGGTCCCCTAATCTCTGCATGGCTCTAAAGTGCAGTGTATCACAATTGTACCAGAGTGAACGGTCCGGTCTCACCATGCTGTTTGACTCTGATTTGAGGTATTGATACTACCACTGCAAAAGTCACATTGCTGTTGAAGCTGGAAACCAGGATTGGCCTAGATGCTGCAACTGCCACAAATATATAATTCCAAAGAAACCCGGCTGTGAGATTTCAACTGCAATGCCCAATCACTAATCTGCAGCCAACTATGATGGCTGCCATCGGGGAATCTTGGTGTGACCGCGACTACCCCTGCCATGAATCTGCTCCAAAACCTTAACCACAACAGGGCTGCCACTGCAGTTCCTGAAAAGAATGAACCAGCATTAAAAGGGCAAGAGCATGGCCGCACCCACTGTGCAGCCTAAACAAAAGTACCACAAA
The DNA here is from genome assembly GCF_964261635.1 of Lissotriton helveticus. Lineage (NCBI taxonomy): Eukaryota > Metazoa > Chordata > Amphibia > Caudata > Salamandridae > Lissotriton > Lissotriton helveticus. The sequence continues at coordinate 1,687,257,687 of NC_136061.1, read as the reverse complement.
TAGCATGTATACATGAGGCTCAGCCTGCATATGGGGGCAGAGACTGGCACACACAAGCAAAGTCACTGCATTATTCATGACCTCTTACCCATGGGCTGAAAAATACTGAGTTGCTCAAATAACAAGTGAACTTGCATTCAGTTATTTGCAACTATGCCTAAACCTTGTGTCCTCCTTGTAGCGATGGGAACAATAGAGGCAGAAACTGAACCACAGCGGGAAGAAGAGGAATGGTAAGGATAAGGATGTGTAGCACTTCACTATTAAATGCAACTGCTTAAAACCTTAGTACTTTCTCTTTATATGTGAGATAAGTACTGGAATGGAATTTATATTACAGTGTCTGTTGTTTGGTGGTGAGTCCGGACCTTTGGTCCTCCACAGTATTTTCTCCACATTCTAAGACAGCTCGCTGTTGCTACTCTGCCCACCCGCCAGATTGCAAATTATTCGTAGTTTGATGGGCGGTCGGCATTGAGGTTCCTATTGTGGGACCCTTTAAAAGGCAGCGGTGGCTTTTAAAAAGGAGCCACAGTGGGAACGCCTCACAAGGTTCTAGCAAGGCATGGTCTCCTAAGTTCATGCTGTGCTGGAACCTATGTTCATGCACACAGGGGTGAACATGTTCTGCCCTCCTGTGTGAATCCACATATGTCTGAGGCACGGGAGGGCCCTGTAGTCCTTCCTTTGTTACTGTTACACCAAGCTTTTCATGGCTGTGGAACCACCATGAAAAGCCTGTCTGAGACGCAAGTTGTAATATGCTTGGTGGGACCAGGGCGGTCCCGCCAAGCATATTTTGGTTCTGGCCATTGCTCCTACGCCAGGGAGCAGTCCTGCCTGAGTCCTGCCTGAGTAGTAGATCCACCACGGCCGCACCACCATGAGTCTGGCGGTCCAAAGTCTGCCAGACTCGTAATCTGGCCTTAAGTGTCATGTGTGGAAAGGGGTGTTCTTAGCTCAGTTTTCAGAGCCATAGTAGGAAAGACCCAAGGACATCAGTGGAAAATTGTATTCCCTGTGGCCACCGAATGGAATCTGAATAGGATCTCCCATTTTTCAAATTATATTGATGCCCTTCCTTGTAAATTGGGGCATATGGTGAAGAACGCCCTTGAACTGTAAGAGCGCCAACGTGTTTTTGACGCTGGAAACATTTGGAACGTCACACGCCAGTATTTTATACTACTGATGTAAACAAAGCTGAATGAAATGATAGGGGGTTACTAGTACATAGTGCTATAATGGAGATGTGAGAGGGCACGAATGAGTCTAATCATTTAACTGTGTGTGGAATTCTGGATACGGTGTAATAGCAATGCTTATTATGTACAATGCATTATAAAATGTGTCTTGGAATGGAAAGTACGTTATAATTAATCAGAATACTCTGCATGTTTTCTAAAATAATGAGCTGCAGATATAATGTTTTGATCTGGATTTCAAATAGAAAATGACTATAATTGTCACTTAATTAAGCGTTCAATACACTTAGATTGCCTCACCTAAGCACTGACTCAAAAAATGAATGAGCACACTATAATTTAGAGTTGAACTCTTTAGACACCGTCTAGGTTGTTCAACACGGTGTTAAGAGAGGATGTTCTGTCCTGCTAATGCTCAAATTATAAAGGCACATTTCTACTCTGCTTTTCTGGTGTCAATATTTATACAAACTGTGGAATGGTCTCTAGCTCTCTGTGACATTTCAGTATTCACTATCCCTTTATAAGTCGGGAGAAAAATAGATTGACTAAAGTAGTAGTTTTGGCCACACGAGGTTGATCAAATCAGTACCATTCAAATGAGAAACAATACACCTCTGTTTTCAGCTTCAAGATACACACTAGGGAGTAAATGTCATGTTATGCTTGCACTACTATAACTGCTCTGCAATTGCAGCATAGACTATTTTATTGCACCTTTAAATGCCATGGGGATATATCAGGAGTAGCATTTTTTAGATCTATTTGTTTAGATCAATCCATCAATCAGGAGTTGTAAAGCGAGATCGATATGCAGGTGCTTGCAAGTCTCGGAGGCTCATTCAAGCAGGCAGGTGTTGAGGGCTCTTCCTAAAGGGAAGGTACTGTAAACACGGGGCAAAAGCAAGGAGAAAGTAGAGAAAATGAGGGAAAAGCAAGGAGCAGGCACTCAAAAACATAGACAATAGGACGGGGAATGCAGTGAAAAGAAGGGAGAAACAAGGAGAAGGACCTCAAAAAACTGGAACAAGCAAGGAGGAAGAAGTGAAAATGAGGGAAAAGTAAGGAGAAGACAGAAGCAAGAGTGATGGAGCAGCGTGGGGAGAGCTGGGTAGGACCTGCTCAATGGGTCATGGTGTGGCCTTCATAAAGTAGGTCTTGGGAAAAGGGAGGGGTGCTGAGAGGTGGTTAGCGGGGCTAGGCAGGAGGGGGGGATTAAGCTGGTGACATGCAGGCGTGGCATTGAGGGAAAGCAAGTAGAAAGTAGTGAAAATGAGGGAAAAGCAAGGAGAAGACACAAAAGAAAAAGCAAGGAGACAGAGGGAAAATGAGGGAAAAACAAACAGAAGGCACTCAGAAAGCGGGCAAAAAAGCTAGAAAGAATCTATGAAAAAGGGGGGAAAGCAAAGTGAAAGCAGTGAAAACGAGGGAAAAGCAAGGGGAAAGCACTTAAAAGATGGAGCAAAGTGCAACGAGAAAGCAGTGAAAAATGGGCGAGAAAGCAAGGAGAAAGCATTAAAAACAATGGCAAAGCAAGGAGAAGGCACTTAAAAAATAATCATTGAAAATGCAATAGGTCTCGCTTTTTGCTTGAGTTAGAGCTATTGGCTTTGTAAATGACAATGTATTTTACCCAGGTGTTACGGAGTGTTATGTATGTGGTGTGTAGTGGAATAATGTGGATTTGATTGGGTGGAGTCAAATATATCATTGATTTATTTGTGTCCCTTATAGCTGTGCTGCAGGTAGCCGTTGACCTCCAACACCCCTTTGCACTAAACAGCAGCGATAGTGCGCTGCACGGGCTCTGATCTATTGCCCGCAAAACAAAGCTAAGTTGAGCAATGAGCAGTAATTATGCACGTCCTGCTGTGGCACCCGTTTGACAGAGTTCTCGCGAGGTAATTTAGTTTTGTGGCAGGAGAAGTGACAGCTTTCGCATACCAAACTTTGTGTGTAAATTATTGAACAATGCTTTTTATCCTGGCGATGAAAGGCTGAACACACCCTCTCCGCTTTGAAATAATGCCCATCCTGGAGCGCCTATCAAAGACAGAGCCCTGCATCAAATGCTTTTAATAACAGAGTCACTGCTCACATTTGTCCTACAGATTGACGTCCCCCCCAAAAAGTCCGAGTCACAAACTGTGATATTAGGTTGCTGTCAGCCCTGAATAAGTGATGTCATTTTACAAATGTTTTCTACAGGCTAGACTGTACATTCCAAGGAAATCAGATGATCAAAGTTTTTGTACTGATTAAAGAAAAACGATGTCACTGCTTTAAAGGACTGCAGAGTTTGTAATGGCTGGCAGTCCTGAAACAGGGTTTGTGGGAGGGCATCACAAGCATGATGACAGCTCTATTAAAACATACAAACATGCCTGGAACGGGAAGCAGATGGCTCGGAATTCTTTAGTTTGTGCCATATCAGATTTTAAAACCATGTGGGCATTACAGACAACAATTGGGATTGGAAGGGGTCTGAGGAAAATTGGCAAGCAATGATGATGGGTGGAGAATGGGATTGGAGGCAAGCAACAATGAGCTGGAAGGTAGGGGCGGGTGGAAAACAAGTACTGGAGGCTGACATGTACAACCAAACAGGAGGAAACAATGACAAGGGGCAAAGCCAGAAGAAACAACAAGGAACAGTGAAGATGATCAGTCTAGCAGTTGAGTAGCAATGATAACATGCTTTCTGCACACTATTACATGCAACCTGCAGGCAAATTTTATTTAGAAAGATCAGGATGTTTTTAAGATTGTTGCAGAGATCCTTATTTAGATTGCACTTCACAACTTGGGTTCACGGAAACAGTTCAGTGGCATATGTGCCTGTTACAAACGACTTCACAAGGCCTGTTGGGCAGATCAAGGCTTTGACTGTTCGTACAGTGACAGAAATACCATTGAATTGCATTATAGTGTTTTTAGGTGTCAATAACGTTCCTATTGTGTGCTGTGTATTTCTGGTAGCATTCACAGGCGTGAGAGAGGCAAGATTGGAGATAGTATAAAGGGGAGAATGGGAAAGTGATGATTTCTTTAAAACAGATGCATGAAAGGAGTTGGGGTCTGCCAGATAAAAGGCAAATGTTTAAAAGAAACTACAAGGTAGAATTAGAAGGGCAAGGGAAGACAGAAAGAGAAGCAAAAGACAATATAATTCACACTAGAAAAATAGAACAAAGTCAGATAGGGTTAATGGAGAGGGAATAACGGCGAGAGGTTTAAAATTAATGCTTGCAGTGCATATGTAGCCGTCTCTTTCGTCCTTTCCATCCTTTATATAAACATTAGCCCCCTGCCAGGTCAACGGGCATGGGGCCATCTTTTTGTGCTAACTTTTATTCCTGCTATCATAAGGCAACTATGCCCCCTTGGGAGGCTCCTTTTGCAAATGAAGTCACCCCACTCTGTACTCTTGATAGACCATTGATATCCATGCACTAAACACGGGAAACTACAAGGTGGGGCTGTCCCAGCAGAGGTGAGAACTGTGTTTTCTGGTTAACCATGCTTGCTCCTTCGATAGAGCTTCTTGTCTTCTGGGCAAATTGGGAAAGCAGGGTGCAGGGCAAAAGTGAACTGCCGCTCTGAAACTACAACCTGGGAAAGCAAATTACCCAAACTCTGAGATTCTTCTTTGGAGAGTGGCGATGTTTTTGTGGGGTGCAATGCACGTCTAGGGCTGCTGTTTCAAAGTGAGGCTTTGGTAAAAGTTTGGAAGCTGCTGCTTGATGTGTTGGATTCTTTACATTCAGCTGGGGCCGTTTTCTAAAAGAGACGGCTGCTCTTTATTTGCTGGCAAGTCCTCGAATGTGGATTTGCCACTTAGTGTGGGTTATGTTATGTTAAATGTTGTTATGTTAAAATATATTTATAAGGCGCACATACACTGAGGAGGATGCTTGGCACTACCATGTCTTCAGAGCCCAAGATCGAGTGCAAAATTAGAAGGCTTGGAGAAATAGCCAGGTTTTGAGACAGCTTCTGAATTTAAGAAGAGTGTCACAGAAGCGTATGTCGGAATGGAGAGAATTCCAAAACATGGGCGCCAGGACAGCAAACCTGGCACCATCAGTGCGTTTTAGTCTGTAGGAAGGTGACGATAATAATAGTTTGTGGGCTGAGCGCAATTGCGGGAGGGAGCATGTCTGTGAATCAGTTTATTCACAAATTTTGGACTTTTCCCATTGAGTGCCTTGTAAATGAGGCAACCAACCTTAAAGGCACAGCGCTGGATTATAGGTAGCCAATGCAATTGTTTCAAGAGGGGGGTGATATGGAGGTGTCTGGGGTGGCGGGTAATCAGCCGAGCCACTTGGTTCTGGACCATTTGAAGGCGTTTGGAGAGATAGATGGGAATGCCATGGTAAAGAGAATTGGCATAATCAACATGGGACATGACCATAGCAAGAATCACCTGGATTCGTGCTTCATGAGTGAGGAGCCTGTAGATCTTTTTTATTTTCCTAAGTTGGAAAAAACATGTAGAGATCACTGAGCCGATCTGGGCCTTCATTGTGAGGTCTTGGCTGATAGGGACCCCTAAGATTTTGGCCGTGGACGATGGAGAAGGAGCTTGACCAAGTTCCTTGGGCCAAAAATGAGGGCCCCAGGGGCTCTTGATGATACCTCCGGTAAGAACAAGCTCTGTCTTATCTGGATTGAGCTTAAGATGATTACTGTTCATCCACTGACTGATGAACAGTATGGTGGCCTGAAAGGTGAGAACGGACTCCGGAGAGTTACTAATAGGGAAGATAAGTTGGAAGTCGTCTGCATAGTTGAAGGTGCAGACTTCACGTTCTCTTAGAGCTCGGATGAGGGGAAGAAGATACAGGTTAAATAACAGGGGAGAGAGGGAAGAACCCTGAGGGACTCCACGGGAGATGCTCTTTCTGGGCGCAGTGACGGGTGCAGTGCTGACTGCCTGAGATCGATTCTCCAAAAAGGAGATAATCCAGCCCAGGGCGGGTCCCGTGATTCCCGCGTCCCTGACACGATCGACCAATAGATTATGGTCGACCGTGTCAAAGGCTGCAGAGAGGTCTAGGAGGACAAGGGCCTGCGAAGAGCTGGAATCAACCTTGTCACGAGGAGAGTCTAGGACTGTGAGTATCACCGCTTCGGTGGAATGAGCCGGGCGGAACCCAGCTTGGTTGGAATCAAGAAATTCAGTGTCTTCTAGAAACTCAGTGAGACATCTCGTGACATGCGTTTCCAGAACCTTGGCAAGGTAGGGTAAGAGGGAGATAGGGTGGTAATTGGTTAACAGTTGGGGGTCAGCCCAGGGCATCTTTAAAAGAGGAATGACAATGGCTTCCTTGAAGGAGGCAGGGACAGTGCCCTGGGAAAGTGATTGGTTCAGAAGATGAAGTACAGGTCTAGGAAGGGTAGTGAAAATTTCCTTCAAAATGCTGGGGGGACAGCAATCCGTGGGAGAGCCTGACTTAACTTTAGAGAGTAGGTCCAAGAGGGCAGGCTCGGTGATACTGGGAAATTGCGAGAAGGTGGTGTGGTTTTGGACCACGGTGGTACAGAGCGGGGGGTTATTGCAGGGCGGGATGCTAGCCTTTATCAATGCAATGTTTCGATAAAGAAGGAGTTCAAGGAGTTGCAGAACTTTTGAGAAGGGACGGGTCTGTTGGAGACTCTGTCAGGGTTAGACAACTCATTTACTATAGAAAAGATCTCTTTAGTGCGGTTGGAGGTGGACAGAATTTTAGAAGAGAAGTATGTGGCTTTGGCTGTCAGGATGGATTTTTAATAGATCTTTAATGAGTTGATATATAGGCGTTCGTCTTCTGGAAGGTACTTGCGTCTCCAGGTTCTTTCGAGTTGCCTTAGGCCTAATTTCTGGGTTTTTAACTTGTCAGAAAACTACTTATGAGCGTCATGGCGACGGGGGACAAGTGCTTTCTTAAGGGGTGCAAAATTGTTACTAGTGGCAAGCAACCAGCCGGTGAGCTGTTCGGCAGCAAGGTTGATAGAGGGATTGAGAAGGGGGAGCGAGTTAGTGAGAGAGCTATGGAAGGATGTTTTATCGCTTATCTTCCAATTTCTGTAAGTGCCTCCTACAGGGCAAGATGATTTGACCAAGAAACTGTCAAGGATGGTGAATTTGATAATATAGTGGTCAGACCAAGTACATGGGAGTACAGACACTGGGGACATGGCTATATTAACAGACCAGATCTGGTCAAGAATGTGCCCCTTGATGTGGGTGGTCGTTGTCACTTGTTGCACCAGATTGAGTCCAGAGAGTAACTCACTGAGTTCGATCGATTGAGGGCCACCCGAAGTGTCATTGGCCCAGTAGTTGAAGTCACCAATAAGCATGACCTTCCCATGAGTGGTGACTAAGTGTGCAACCTGTTCACCCAGGGAGTGAGGGAGCAGGGGCATCCTTTGAGGGGGCCTATAAAGCGGGACACATACCAGAGGTGTCGTGATCGATTCACATTCAAGTTTGAGCACTAGATTGTCCACCGAGGGTAGAGAAAGGGGGGTGAGCGTGGAGAATTAGCAGTCATGGTGGGTAATAATAGATACTCCTCCACCCTCTTCCCCCTGAGGGCGATTCGCTTGAATAATGACATAGTCCGAGAGGAGGGCAGCTAGGATGTCAGGGGAGGATTCCTGAGACAGCCAAGTTTCAGTGAGCAACAGAAAATCAGGCTGCGTAGATTTGAGCAGCAAAAAGATGTCTAGCAGGTGCTTGACCAGGGAACGGGTGTTAAGGTATATGACAGAGAGTTTCCGAACGCCGTTTGGCTCTGGAGTCTGGGCGGGGGTGGCTGGTTGAGAGGATACTAACTCAGGGAAAGAGGTTCTAAGCTGCAGGATCCCCTGAGATTGTAAAGTGGAATATGTCAGGGTATCAAGGACAGAGGGTAGCGTGTGCAGTGCCAAGTGCTGTAATGGATAGAGATTTGGGCATGGTGACAGGCCCCAGGCACCGTACAGGCGCGGACAGGCGCAGACGGGCTTGCCTTTGGCGCGCCCACAGCTGCGCTTCCGCGATGTGGTTGGCATGATATAGCCGCTGATGGTCTAAACTCCGCCCCGACTGCACTGCGATTGGCTGAGGGAATCAGCTGTCAGTAGCAGGTCCTGCCTCGTTCGTTAGTCAGCGAGTTGCAGGAGATTTTACCCCAAGGTGAGTTGATTCCCCAACACAAATGTTTTAAAAAAGCAAATTTTAAAAAGAGCACAACACAGATTTTAGCAAACGATCTTGGCGGTCATAGAAACAAAGTAACAGTTCCCGCGCTGAAATCCGCAATGATATAGCCGCCAGCAGCCTAAACTCCACCCCGCCTGCACTGCGATTGGTTGAGGGAATCAGCTGTCAGTGGCAGGTCCTGCCTCGCTCGTTAGTCAGCGAGTTACATGAGATTTTACCTCAAGGTGAGTTGATTCCCCAACACAAATGTTTTAAAAAAGCAAATTTTAAAAAGAGCACAACACAGATTTTAGCAAACGATCTTGGCGGTCATAGAAACAAAGTAACAGTTCCCGCGCTGAAAACAGCAATGATATAGCCGCCAGCAGCCTAAACTCCACCCCGCCTGCACTGCGATTGGTTGAGGGAATCAGCTGTCAGTGGCAGGTCCTGCCTCGCTCGTTAGTCAGCGAGTTGCATGAGATTTTACCTCAAGGTGAGTTGATTCCCCAACACAAATGTTTTAAAAAAGCAAATTTTAAAAAGAGCACAACACAGATTTTAGCAAACGATCTTGGCGGTCATAGAAACAAAGTAACAGTTCCCGCGCTGAAATCGGCAATGATATAGCCGCCAGCAGCCTAAACTCCGCACCGCCTGCACTGCGATTGGCTGAGGGAATCAGCTGTCAGTGGCAGGTCCGGACTCACTCGTTAGTCAGCAAGTTGCATGAGATTTTACCCCAAGGTGAGTTGATTCCCCAACACAAATGTTTTAAAAAAGCAAATTTTAAAAAGAGCACAACACAGATTTTAGCAAACGATCTTTGCGGTCATACAAACAAAGTAACAGTTCCCTCGCTGAAATCGGCAATGATATAGCCGCCAGCAGCCTAAACTCCGCCCCGCCTGCACTGTGATTGGTTGAGGGAATCAGCTGTCAGTGGCAGGTCCTGCCTCGCTCGTTAGTCAGCGAGTTGCAGGAGATTTCACTTGGGTTTGCCCTGAAGGTGTGATACCATGGAGGTTTTAAGGTGTTTTTCGGAGGGTTTACATGCTTCTGAAGTATTTACAGTTTTCTAAACCTTGATTAACTAGGTGGTGGGAGCAGGAATAGGTTGTAAATACATCTGTGGGTGGGTGAGGAAGCTACTACTCAAATTGCCCCGATCTGGCTGTTGTGGCCAAGACAAGCTTTTCTGTTGGTGCTCGGCACGCTTTGACAGCTTTCCCCACTTTCTATACACACACCCAGAGAGCCAACTGTGCCATCTGGTCAGATTTCCAATCTAATCTATATAATTCAAGGGAAAAGCATGTTCTGACTTTGGATACCAAGGGACATCTCCTACCAGGGTCTGCACCCACCATGAAGGGAAGCTACCAATCGAACACATGGCTGAAAGTTCGAGGGAAATACCAACCAGCACAGACAAGAGCAATGAAACAAAAGATGGACTGAGTGAGAGACTCTTCGAGAACAGTGAAATTGTGGCATCCTTCATGGACTATGTAGAATTAATTTCCATGCAGGCAATTCAGTAACGCAAATGAGATTTTGTGGGCAAAAATAGAGGTGATTCAGGCTTAATTGAAATGCTTTATAGGAGAGGACCTGAATGAGAATTAAGAGCATGTAACAAAACAACATAACAATTGCATGCCCACAACTGAAACCAGGGAGTCGGCAACCTAAACTAAAATAGGCGTTGACCATGAGTGTTAAGAAGAAAATAAAAGCAACACAGCCTGTCCTAGTGGGTAAAACCAGCAAGCACAATGATAATCTAGGGTGGCACCATGTGAGGCTGCAACCGTAGGACAAAGCATCCACAATTGTAATAATGTGCAACTACGGATTACAGAAAGTTAATTTCTATCTGTCCTTAAAAATACCGCTGCATAGGACACGGCTTTTCCTGCATGATCAAGCGTCCTAGAGGAGGCTGGTTTCAGTATTCTTATCTGCTTTACTTTTTGTCTGTTTGTGTGTCTTGGATTAATTGAAGGACGTTGGTTCTGTGTGTTTCTCCTGCTGCGGAGGGAACATCAGGATGCTGTTGATGGCTACGGTGACCGGATTAAGAAACCGGTTTAGTTTATGTCTGAGGAGGGCATGCTGCTTCCCCTACATAAAACTGAGCTGCAGTTCCGTTCAGGCCAAAGCGCTGGGTAGGAGAGACAGTCCCACCACGGTGAACAGGCTGCCGAAGCCGGTCAGGCGCAGACAGGAGGGAGAAGATATGCAAGATCAGCTCCCTTTGCAGTAATGCAGCACCCACCTCCTCTCACAGTCTGGCCATGGGCATACCAAGACTACTGCACACCCTGCCACAAGGTACTGCCACTGAGGTCCTGTTGCAAACACAAAACATGAAATGACAAGTGGACAACAAAGGGGGGAGCCATTTTTCCTCTCTGCCCTGGCGGCCCAACCACACAAAGCGGAGGAAGGCAATGAGCAGGAGGTGATGGTGGAAGGGAGGGAGCACACACCACAGGGAGATACAGCGCAAAGCTGCATCAAGTAACATGTAAAGGAAAGGAAAATAAAAAGAGTGCCTGAACTAATAGATAAGCTCTCTATTGGAAGGCTACTGAGTAGTTAGGTGGTGCTATATGGGCCCTAACTAAATAGAGAAAGGAGGGACAAGGAGGGTCAATAAACCAGTAGAAAACAAGATATTTTGAAGAGCAATCCAAGTAGCAAATAGAAATCAACGTTGGAATAAAACCCCACAAACCTGAATACTAAATGTCTGGAAGAGGCAGCGCAAGCACTGCCTAGGCTCGACCTAATGAGGGAAAAGCAAGGACCAGGCACTCAAAAAACGAGGGGAAAAGAAAGGAGAAAGCAGTGAAATAAAAGGGGGAAAAGCAAAGAGAAAGCACTGAAAATGAGAGAAAAGCAAGGAGCAAAAGCAATGCAGCAACACATGGAGGGCGTGGCCTGGGACCTACTGACTGACCTTAAAGTGTCACGCACAGTTTTGAAGTCCTTTATTGCAATATATACAAGTATATATAAATATGCATGCAATGACCTTGTGTTCTAGGTATTGACCTACTGTTCTTATGTGTTTCTCATAACTAGGGCTCCCGGCTTTATGGTATTTATTTTTTTACCATTTCCGTCTGTATTTATCCATATTTATTTTTGGGTCATTTTATCTGTATATATCCGCATTTATTTTTGGCACAAGCAAGATCAGACTCTGGAGCTAGTATTTTTCCATGTATATTTTAATTGACAGTGCACACGGTTGTTATAGGTTCAGCTATATTTATATATACGCCAAATTAAGTGAATACAATACATTTGTGAGCTGTTGCAGTGTTACAATATTGAAAACACTATTTCACTAGCCATGATTATTAGATGTAAACAAAAGCTCTGCACCGACCCTGCCTCTCCTACACCAGACCTTGACTCCGCCTTGAAGCGAGATTGTAGTATCATCCATTTCCGACAACAACTAGAGTGCATCTAAGGCTTCATAGATTTATTTCTTCCCCTCCACTCCTGCGTACGGTGGCTCAGCACACGGACTGCACCCACTTCAGAAGCTTTTGCGTCGGAAGGGGTCTTTATAATGGCACGTTGTGGCTGACCGACCAGAAGCTGAAAGGAGATCGGTGGTGCTTGCATACCTAGCACAGTACATCATGGCGATCGCCTGGATGTGGGCAGTGTTAAAACTCTTATGCTTTTTCAGTTTCATTTTAGCGCTTGTTGAAGCGACAGACAGCCTGATTCATCAATCTCCCGTTTTGCGAGCCCCTAATAGCGATTCATAAGGAATCGCTATTAAGGACTTGCAAAACGGGATTCATGTAGAAATTGCATAAAGAAATGCGATTCCTACACATTCCTTATTTGCGATTAGCAAATTGCTAATCGCAAATAAGGAATGACTCCCTATTCATTCCTAAAGGCCCATAGGAATGAATGGGGAGTCATTCCTTATTTGCGATTAGCAATTTGCTAATCGCAAATAAGATAGCGATTTCAAGGGTGCCAGGGGTGTCCAAAGGACACCCTGTAGCACCCCTGAAATGTAATCTACATTGGTGTTGCGCACACACATGTCCAAAGGACATGTGTTTGTGTAACATGCAACTTAGAAAAATGCATTTAAATGCATTTTTCTAAGTTTTCGCTATTTACCACGAGGTTTGACCTCGCGGTAAATAGCGGCCCAAAATAGCGATTTCGGTATTTTAAAATGGTTCATGAATTGCATTTAAGGAATCTCAAATAGAGATTCCTTAAATGCAATTGCTCGCAAATATGCGAATTCTTTAACCCCTTCCACACTCATGACGAGCTGGGCTCGTCATGAAGTAGCCTCCTCGCACGCTCATGACGAGCCCAGCTCGTCATGAATAATGGGAATCAACAAATCTCAGCATAGGAGGGGAATACCATCAGCATTGATGTGGTTAATAGCGATTTTTGCATTTGGGATGATGAATCCCAATTGCAAAAATTGCACTCGCAAAGGGCCAGATTCTCAGAATCTGGCCCTTTGCGAGCGCAATTAAGCTTGATGAATCAGGCTGAGAGTCCTTTAAGGGCGAGGAGCTCTGGCTTGGACAATATATTTGCAAAGATCCAGAAATAAGTTACACAACACAAGAACCAGTGAAATGCACAAATTATACAGCATATGCTCCATGTTATCCAGCTCCTAATATTACCTGTAAGGATCCAAATGGCAATGAGACACGTTTTAGGGGGAAATCAATTGGATTTTACAGGCCCATACCGTGCCGTAATGTAAATGGTTAGAACGGAGCAAGACTTAACTATTACCAACGAAACATTTAGAAAAACACAGATGTATCCGTTTAAATCTAAACATTTCTAAGGATAAAAGGGTTGCAAAACCACACGAGCAGCTTCAACAGGAAAATGGAAGTTTTTATGATTGTTACTTTAGTAGAAGTACTCGGTGTGCAGAAAGTATTTTTTGTCCTTTTAAGGAGCAGCCATCGAAAAAACTTTACTGAGGGGCATTGGTAGAATGTGAAATTCATTTTCAAAATGACAGTTTCAGAATCTTTAAGAACTAATGCCATGCCAAATAAATGTTTTGTTCGCAGGCTTCCATTCTGTCAACTTGAACAAATCCTTACGTATCAGTTACTTCATTGTATGGGCTCAAGCATAAACATTGTTTATTTTAGGGTTTGGGAAGGCACAGACTTACAGAACAATGCTATGAATATGAACATAATTCAATTTACCATCTTTCGTGTAAATATTGTTTATAGGCTATATTGTGTATTGCTTTTAATAAATAAGATTCCAAGACTCGGTGACCATTTGGCTAATGACTTATTATTGCCATACTTCCAATAAGCAGTTTAAAAAAAAGAAAATAACTGAAGTCGCAGGTAAAAGAAAGGATTGAAGGAGTTTTAGAATGCTTTGTCACCCTGCCGATCCTCACAATCTATCCTGCAATCAACTCGTTAGCACCGTCACCAGCCTCCATAAAGAGCAAACAGTGAAACAAAAGGGCTATGGGGGGCAGGCCAGAGGTCAATACAAGACCCTCATAGGAACGAATTTCCAGCGTGTAATCAAAGATTAATGGCCCCAGCAGGTGTTAATGTGGGTAGGCACACACTGAAATCAGGAAGAGCTGCGAGGCAACCACTTGGCTGGAGAACAGTTTGCCAAACAATTCTCCGATTCCAGTTTGGTCGTATTTTTCCATTTCTATTTATAAATACAGACGGAAGAAAAATATGTTTGCGTCTGTATTTATGTGTAAAAATCCATTTAAACGGAAAACCGGGAGCCTTACTCATAACCAACTAGATGAACTGATTTTTAATAGTAATTGTGGAATCCTTCACATTCCTCTCCCCTCAACTGTACAATTTTATACTAGATTTGAATGTATAGACTTGAAGAGGTGTGCCGTGAGTGCATTTCTATTTAAATGCTTCTTTTTGTTAGATTTATATTTCATATGATCTATAAAGCTTATGAAAATCGAGCAATTGCTTCTAACTCATTATTGTCTGATCTAAAAAAATTAAAATGACTTAAAATGCAAACAATCATTTTGGGTCCAATTACGACCTTATTGGTCCTTGGTGAAAGTTGGGAGAACGCTGACAAGCCAGTGGCATCCCAACTGCCGCATTACAACATAAATGACTGAATGGTGGTGGGACAGCAGCAGTTCCACAGCTGTGGCATGTCTCTGCTCGTAGACAGTACCTGAAGCAAATGCTGCTGCAGTGCAGCGCAACTTACACATCGGGCGCACTGTGTACCATGCACCATGTTGTGCATGGCACACAGTGCATACACAAAAGTGCAAACAGAGGAGAGCACAACCTGGGCCCCCATGCACAGTCCCCAGTAGGCAAAATCACCCTCCTGCCCGTTTGGGGCCTCTTCCCTGCCTTTATGTGGACTTTTTCAAGATGGAGTCTCCACCATAAAAAGGTTGGTGGAAAGGCAGGTCATGATCAGCACGACGGTGCCGGCATCTGCCCTGCCTTCATTACCCGCCACTATCCCCAGCATCGCTGCCGCGTGATCCAAGATCCCGGCAGTGGCAGAGGTCTTGTGGCAGTCCGGCCTCCATGCTTGTAGTCAGAAGGTGAGCCAAGAAGGCAGTAGTTGGACCGGAACCATAGGCACAGCAGTCTTGGGTCCGCTGTACTAGTAATCAGCCCCTTAGACTACATTTTAGATTAAAATTATAATTTTATTGAAAATATGTGACAAAGGGGAATATTACCAAGCAATAGCGATAATTATCACTATTGCTTGGTTAGAGACAAAAATGTACCGCTGAGCTGCGGCGATTTTTATCGCAGATAAAAATAAACCTTGGTATTACCAAGGTTTATCGCAAATGCGATAAAAAACGGCCGCAATGCATGAATATCGCTGAAAAGTCAGCAATATTCATGCATTACCGAGCTAATGCTCTTAGCCATGTTATCCACCTCCCATTGGATAACATGGCTAAGAACTGCTCAGGGCAGGTGTTAGCTTTTGGAGATATTCGCACTTAGCGCGAATATCTCCAAAAGTTGGTAATAGGTGATAGCAATGTTAGCGACTGTTTCCAGTCGCTAACATCTTGGCACGCCCATTTTGCATGTCATTAGTGATAAATATCACTGACATGCAAAATGGGGCCCAAGATGGTCGCTATCTCCTACTAGCTGTCGCTAACTGGTGTTAGCGACAGCTAGGTAATAGGGAGATAATTTTATCTCCGCTTTCTTGGCTTTTAAAGCCAAAAAAAGCGGAGATAAACCCCCTTGATAATATGCCCCAAAGTATTTTAAATTATCTTTTGCAATTTTAAATTATCTTTTACAAAAAAATGGGAACCAAAACGCAGAGAGAAAAATAACGTTCGTATGATGTTTGGTTTCCAAAATTCGTTCTCCATTCTGCACAGCTGTGAGGCCCTTAAAAGACCGTAATGAAATGAGAGTTTCAATATTTGTAATTATTTGTTTTTCTCTCTGCAACTGAATGGTTTGCAGAGGTACGTGTTGTGCAAGCGGATGCACACTGATATACATTAATGCAATTCAACACTCAAGCCCCTGCTGTGAAATAGAACAAAAAAGACATACGAGTATTATTTAAAAAGTCCTATCACAATAAAAGGCTTTAAATCGCAAGATCATCATTGGCAATTATCTATTCTCCTTCCATTATTTGGGGTGAGAGTGAGATGAATGCAAAGTAATATTGCACAGCAAGAGAAAGAGCAAATACTACATAGTTAAATGCTATGTGAACACAAGTGCGAAAGATTTATTGAGCAAGACATTTAGCTGATAGACGATAACATTTATTTGCAATTTAAGTATATGACCCAAGTGACGCTCATTATGTTAGTCTATGTAGTATGTGTTACTTTTTCAACGTTATTAATTGTCTTGCACTGTTCTGAAAGGATTATGGGGTATATTATCAACAACTAGCGATAATTTTTGTCTCTAACTTGTTTAGAGACAAAAATTATCGCCGCACATCGGCGATTTTTATCGCAGATAAACCTTGCTATTAGCAAGGTTTATCGCAAATGCGATAAAAAACGCCCGCAATGCATGAATATCGCTGAAAAGTCAGCGATATTCATGCATTATCGAGCAAATGCTCTTAGCCATGTTATCCACCTCCCATTGGATAACATGGCTAAGAACTGCTCAGGGCAGGTGTTAGCTTTTGGAGATATTCGCCCTTAGCGCAAATATCTCCAAAAGTTGGTAATAGGAGATAGCGATGTTAGCGACTGTTTCCAGTCGCTAACATCTTGGCACGCCCACTTTGCATATCATTAGTGATAAATATCACTGACATGCAAAGTGGGGCCCATGATGGTCGCTATCTCCTATTAGCTGTCGCTAACTGGTGTTAGCGACAGCTTGGTAATAGGGAGATAATTTTATCTCCGCTTTCTTGGCTTTTAAAGCCAAAAAAGCGGAGATAAAACCCCTTGATAATATACCCCTGTGCTTTTTAGTTTTGGAGAGACATTGGATGTCTGACTCATTTTAAGAGATTACATCTTGCATTTTTAATGTTCGGATTGTTGCAATGGGAATCATGTCTAATGCTCAGAGCATTGGAACTTATAAAATGTGCCCTTCCCTCTCCTTTTTTAACAACAAACATGGGGACTGTTAAGGTCCCATTGAAGCAAAGTACTGCTTATAGAGGCAGAAAAATGTGTACTTTTAAGCAATGTTCTCAGACTGAAAATAGAAAGGATAGGAAACCATTTTAAGAGCAATACTATGAGCTCCTTTGTGAAATCAAATTGCTATCCCCAGTACACTTTTCTTAGTTTTATGATATGCTGCGTTATTTCCTTCCACGAGTCACATTAAGAATTGCCAGCGGCCCTTGAAGAGATGTTGCAGTTCATGGGAATTAATTCCCAAGTGCTTCATCATGTGCAAAGGCTACCAATGCTTGGACTGTCAAGGGACGGGGCTACGCTTCTTTCCAGTTAAATGTTCTTTGCTTTAGCAGCTTTTTCTAAAATGTAACTTCCCTAGGTCGAAACTGACACCTGGCACTAGGTCTGTGAGGAGCATCACACTTCCTGAGGGAGAGTTTTATCTCTATAGGGTACTGTAGAATCAACACATTATATGAATATTCTTCTATCTCAGGTCGTTAATTTGCACAACACACAACTATATTGTTGAATGCCAGTTCATGACAAATCCATTTCCATGTTTATAACACATCATTTTTTTGACAGAAAATAAAATGAGCACAATTTAAATTCATCATGAATGCTTCATGGCATGTAAGATGAAATGAGACCATTTCTTTGACTTGTTTTTTTATAATTGGAACCAGGTACCAGGAGAGTTGAGACAGTTATTTGGTATTCCAGTTGCTACTGAAAAGGGGAAAAGTATGACCAATAAAGCGTTTTGACAAACATTAAGGGCCCTATTCACAGAACTAACTTAAGACAAAATCCTAAACTTACTACCATTTTGGTATTCACAGAAGGCACTTCCTCATTTCAATTTTACCACTGCAATCTCCCTAGGTTTCTGTAAAACCTCCAGTAAGTGATCATAACTATCGGAAATTGTGAACCACTCCAAACACATATTGGCTGTCCGTATAGATAGGTACTCTGACTCCATTTGCAATGGCACAAGCACGTGTTAGAGCAACAATTTCGGCCACCTGAGCAGAGTATACTCTTTTCAAACAGGCAGCTTCCACCACCCCTAAGATGGTGCACACAGCGAACACTGCTCTCAAACACCCTTCATTGTCTTTTAGGCATGAACAATCAACAAAAAGGATCAAATCAGATTTAGGCAGCGGTTCATCGGCAATGTCAGGTCTGGGTTTTGTAGATAGCTCAGTAACATCCAGACAGTCATGCTCTTCACAATCCTCTCCTTCCTCTTGCGGAAGAGGCAACAATGTGGCAGTGTTCAAAGTGGTACTGCGTTTTAGAGTAACATTTTCGGAAGCCAATATAACTTGCTCATATTTTTTAAACCTGTTATTCGTTAAATACTGTGTCCTTGTTCTTGTCATTAAGGGTTCTGCTTAATGTGGCAAGTAAACAATCAGTGGATAACCCATTACTAGGCTTTCACATCTCTCAATGCTGACACATGTTGCAGCAACGGATTGAAGACATCCGGGCAATGCAGAAGCTACTGGATCTATGTAACTGAGAAATAAGCCACTGGTCTACGGGCACCTCCAGGTGTCTGTACAAGGACCGCTAATGCACAACCTTCCTTCTCACAGCAGAAGAGCAATAATGCGTTGTTGTAATCTGGCATTCCCAGAGCTGGAGCGCAACATAGGCTATCTCTCAGCTTGTAGAAGGCTCTCAAGCAATCGTTATCCCATGGTACCGGATCACCAATATCCTTTAGAGTCAACCTCAACAGTGGCTTTGCTTGTAAGGAAAAATTTGGGATCCACTGTCGACAGAAGCCGACTATTCCCCAAAACATGTGGACTTCCTTTTATGTTTTCGGAGGTCCCATTTGCAGAATCTCTAAGTGATTTGGTGACACCCTTCGTTTACCCTTTTCAATTCGATGACTCAGTCATTGCACTTCTGTTTGACAATATTGAAGCTTGTTTGGGGACACCGTGTGTCCATTCTCTGCCAAATGATTTGGCAAAGTCACTGTGTCAATCCTGCAAGCATCCTCTGTCTCTGAAGTGACCAAAAGGTCACTGATATACTGAACCAGGTCTGAGCTTTGAGGCATCATCAGCCCTTCAAGATTCTCTTTCAAACATTGGCTAAAGATAGAGGGACTTTCTGTATACCTTGGAGGGATACAACACCATGTTAACTCACAGCCATCCATCTTAAATGCAAATAAATATTGGTACTCTTCATGAAGTGGTATGGAGAATGATGCACTGGGCCAGGGACAGACTAATTTGCATATAGCCAGGTACTGAGCTGGGATGGGGCAGTGAGCTAAATAACGGTGATGGATCAAGCCCTGATCTTTGGACTGGGTAAGAGTGGTCTGCTTAATTCAGACAGTCTGTTCATCACCACCCCCTTTTCTGAATCGTTTTTGGCCACTATAGGTGTGGCAGGGTATACTCAGACATGAGTCCCTTGCTCACTGCTCCATCAGGATTCAAGCAAGCCGGGCCGACGACGCCTGAAATGGCAGAAACCCGTCCCCGGAAGCTTGTCTCCTTTCTGGTGAAGAATTGGCTTGGTAGTTTGGTCTGCCCTGTTCCCATGATGCACTGGGCCAGGGACAGACTAATTTGCATATAGCCAGGTTCTGAGCTGGGATGGGGCAGTGAGCTAAATAACGGTGATGGATCAAGCCCTGATCTTTGGACTGGGTAAGAGTGGTCTGCTTAATTCAGACACTCTGTTCATCACCACCCCCTTTTCTGAAGCATTAGTTTCTACAGTCACGAGTTCTTGGACTACTTTCTCCAGTGCTACAAAACGGTTAGTTAGATTATTTAGATTTTTTCCATAGTGGAGCATACATCATGTATCTCCCTCTGATTTGCCTCAGAAGACTCAAAACCTTTTCTTATCTCTGTTGAGAGGTGTAAAAGCATGTGATGAACTACTAAAACTATTAACCGCAGAGATGTTAACTGATTGAGGTGTCAGCGTCTCTCTCCTGTTGCCTTATTTTAGGATTTAGGGATGGATATTCCATGTTGCTGGAAATGTACTTTGCAAGAACCTCAAGCGTATTAGCTGCAGGTACTAAAATTATTATTACACTCCAGTTTGGCCCCAGAACATGAAGATCTGCAAGTTGCATTATCTTCATATGTTAAGGGTGTAACTCGAATTCTACTAAAGGCTCCCAAGAGATCCTCTTATCCCACCATCCAGCCTGTTTAAGTTTTGGCATCAGTTTTGTATTGGTTTGAACTTTAAAGAAGGATCTGATCGAGGCAGTAACATTTATTTTTTAATCTCCTTTCTAAATTGGTTTGTTTTCACTCCACCTTTTATGCCTATTGAGCCTAAATTTTTTTTGCATGCTACATTTCAGGGGGGGTGCTTGCCCTTGGTATCACCTGCTCTTCTCTTTTGATTAGAGCTCTCCCAACTGGAACTTTAATTCTTTATCATTCTCTGTCATCAAATATTTCACCCCTCTAATGCACTTTATCCAAACTCATGCCATATCTGACCCTTCCTGAGTGATTTTTCTGTTCCTCTGTGTGGTTCTACTATGACTCATTGACCAATAAGTTATTACTAGCACCACTTGCTTTTGATGACTCAGGATGACTTTGCCTTACATTTTCCAGATTTGCCACCAGTTCTGTGCACTGGCAGAAGCTGAATCTTCTGTGGTATGCAGTGGTATCCAAACACATGGCTCCAAGGCTTGTGCAATGGGCAAGCATACTGCACCACTAAATCACAACCTCAATCACAACAATTCAACATGTCATGAATGATGTAATATGTGAGATTATAAGCAGTGCATGGCGGTGTCGCAAGTTAATTTGCTCTGATAATCAAAACTGGTGAATTTGAGCGTTTTTTTCAGTTTAAAATGTTATTGTTGTCACTGAGATATTCACCAAGCTATAACATATCTTTAACCTTTTGTTTTTTCCAGTGAATTTCTAAGGTTTTGTTTTTAAAGAAAACTGATCTTTTTATCACACATATTGTGTTACTTTAACCTTTGATTTTGCAGTGAATTTCTATTTTTCTTCAATGTAAAGTGATATTATATATAATATATACCCGTACATTAATCCAACCCCTGTGGCCAAATCATAGATATTAGGAGGGCATGCAAACCCCCTCTGGAGCCTTATTTGGCTCCAGGGGCACAATTCGCCAGAGTCAGTTCCAATAAAAAGGGGGAGGGCTGCTTGGCCCCCTTTCCAAGCCTTATAAGGCCCTTGGTACCCCATCCCCAGTGCCAAGTTCAGTTAAACAGGGGAAGGGGCATTGGGGCCCATTTCCCCGAGATTTCCTGGGCCCTGAGAACCTCATCACATGGGGCCAAAATGTAAGGGAAGGGGGCATTCAGCCCTCCATGCCAAGTCTTAATAGGCCCCAGGGACCCAATCCACAAGGGCCAATGCAGCACAAGAGGGTATGGGGCCGGGTGCCCCCTCCCAAAGCTTTATTCGGCCCAGGGATCCCATCCCTTGGGTCAAATGCATTTTTATAAAGGGGGAAGGGGCCACGCAGCCCCCGTCCCCAATCCTCGTTAAGCCCTGTAAACCCCATTCCCCAGGGCCATATTTATTATTAAAAAAAGGGAGGGGGCCATGCAGCCCACCTCCCTGACACTTCATAGGCCCTGGGGACCTCATTACGAGGGCCTTATTTTGTTAAAAAGGGAAGGGGAACCATGTGACCACCCTCCAAGAGCAATCTCAGGCCCCAAGATCCTCATCCCATGGGGCCTATTTTTATAATAGGTGGGTACCCCAGTGCCCTCAAGGGCACCCACCAACCAACACATTGGGGCACATGGTGCGGGAGCCAGCATTGCTCCTGCAAGGAGGGAGCAGCTAATTCAGTTCAGTTTTTAACGTCTTTATTACGAATTTTCTTCATAAAAGACATACATATATACAAACATAATAATATAAACGATATAACATAGTCATAAACACTTTTAAACATACTAGAAAGAGATAAAGCAATTGTTTAAAAAACTCAATTAAATGTGCATATGAAGACGTCTATAAAAGGTTTTTAAAACAATTTAGTATAAAAAGACAAATCATCAATACTGGCCAAAATAAGGTAAGCTAACAAACTGGTTAAATTCTTCAGGTCGAAGTGATACGAACTGACCTAGTTCTAATTAACCAGGCCCACTCGAGGAATTTAGCCAGTCCAATGGATAACCATTCAGAAGTATTAGTTCTCAGGATGAACAATGCTTCGCTACTCACCCGGGTGTTTAATCTATTGCATATCGGCTTTAACCACTTACAACGAGGCTCGTGGTAAGCAGTGCATACAAATAAAAAATGGCCTATTGTTTCTTTGCTTTCGGTACAACAGGGACAAGAAGAGGACTCCGACTTCTGCCAACCACTAGTGAAAGCCCTTAGTGGCAGAGTACCTAGACGAAACTGATGGTAAAGTTTCCTGTCTAAGGTTTTAAGGATTACATCCCAATAGGTCTCAGTGTGGGGAACTGCTTTATAGAGCAAAAACAGGCCTGTCAAGTTCGGTTTCTCCGAAAGAGCAACGTGTTCTTCTTTCACCATGGACCAAAAGAGGAGTTTAAAGTCTTTCTTTGAGGGAAAAGTATGAGAACCCGGCTCGGACCAAAGCAAAGGAAGGCCCATTCCAATAAGAGTATTCCTAATTAGCTTAAACCATGGTATTTCACTTGCCCCCTGTTGCACTCTAACATCCTATAGCTCTTGGGCAAACATGGCAAGATCCGGGGTAGACCAAATGCGTCTCCATAACGCCACCATCCTATAATGGGCTTGATGTTTAATAGAATAAAAGCCCATATCCATCATGAGTGGTAGTGCTGGCGTTGAGGGTGGGAGACTGACTAAATTTCGGAAGAATTTATTCTGTATCTTATCTAGGACAGCCAGGTCCACACAGCCCCATATGTCAGCCCCGTATAGTATGGCTGAGCTAATTTTTGCACTATAAATTTTAAGCGCGGGCAAAACTCTTTTGGTCAAAGAACACCGTTGCTCCTTCACTAAGCAACCGGACAGACGAGCGAATTTCAAACTAAGAGCCGCTATCTGCTCTTTCCAGCGTAACCTATAATCCATTGTGACACCGAGGTAGGTCATGACTTCAACCTGTTCAAGACTAGACCCATTCATCGTTACATGGCCCCTCAATGGTTTATTTTTTGTCAGGGCCATGAACTTAGTTTTTGTGATATTAATTTCAAGGTCATTCTGATTACAGAAGTCCACAAATTTATTAATAGCTACCTGTAGGCCCTTCTGAGTTTTAGCCAGTATGAGGGTGTCGTCAGCGAAGATTAAAAGGGGAAATTTGGTCCCGCCCAGTGATGGAGCATCCGTGGGGGTAGCTGAGAGGAACTTAACCACCTGGTTGATAAAAAGTATGAATAGGGTGGGGGCCAGGACACAGCCCTGTCTCACTCCACGGGTCACGGGGAAGGAGTCTGTAACCTGGCCCTGGCGGCCCCATCTGACTCTAGCAAAGTTAACCTCGTGCATCCTGATGGTGAGTTCTAAGAGTGCAGTTGGAACGCCCATCCTTCTCAAAGCTGCCCACATTTTTTCTCTGGGGACCAAATCAAACGCTGATTTGAGATCCACAAATGCAGCGTAGATCGTGCCTCCTCTCAAAAACACAGTTTTCCAGTAGATCATGACAAATCTAAGTATCTGATCAACTGTGCTAATGTTAGCCCTGACCCCAGTTGTAATGGAGACAAAATGTCAGCTTCCGTCATCCATAGCTGGATTTTTCCTAGCAGCATTCTGGCTATTACCTTTTGTAGGGCGTCGATAAGACTAATAGGTCGATAGTTTCCTGCATCAGATCTATCCCCTTTTTTATACACGGGCAGAATCTCAGCCCCTTTCCACGAGTTTGGTATCCTAGCCCCTCTAGCTATAGCATTCGCTAAGGTGGTTATGTACGGTACCCAGTGCGCTTGGTCAAACTTAAAAAGATCCGCAGGGACACAGTCCATTCCGGGGGCTTTACCATTCTGCACTTGTTTTAGAGCAATAGTGGCTTCTATTTCAGTAAAAACAATGTGATCAAGTAAGGGCACCACAGTCTGAACACTGGCATCTTCCTTAGTAGTAAAGGAGATCCGTTCTGTGTTGCTAAACTGTGCCGCATAATGCTTGACCCATTGCTCTGCAGGGACATGGTTGACAGGAATTCGCTGATCCCCAGACCCTCCCCATTTAACAACCTCCCAAAATTTTTGTTGGTCGGTTGAGGTACTTGCTTGGTATAAGTCTAGCCAGTGCTGTTCATCCCAATTAATTTTAGCCTCTTTAAGCACTTTCCTGTAGTTAACCCTTTCTAACTTTATATCCATTGCTGACTTAGTTTTAATAGCAGCTATCAGGGATCTGTGGGCGAGGCGGCAGGTTTTGTTATACCATTTTGCCCCGGTTTGAGCTGTGCCATTTTTTCTTCCTTTTACGGGTTCGATAAAAAAAGTTTTAATTTTTTTAAAGAGGGACTCATGGATCATCCCAATTTGCTCTAGTGATGTACCTTCGTTTAATATGGGTTCCATCAAACTTCTGGCTGCTAAAACCTCAACTGCAACCCTATCAATAGTGAAGGGATCATCTAAAAACCTAGCCCATCGTACCCTTCTGCAGTCGTTTGTAAGGGCAGTCTCAGCTGTGACTAAATTGGTTGGAGAATCCATAAGAAAACCCCCATTCATTAGTAGCTTTATTGCCAGAGGATTGTGGTCGCTTTCTGGTCTTGTGACCACTTCCATGTCCTCCAGTAAATTCCAAAACTCTAACCTTATTAGAAAATAATCAATACGGCTGGAATGGAGGGAATTGTCAAATGTAACCTTTCCCATCGTATCTGATTTAGTCCTACCGTTTGCTGCTCGTAGATCCCATTCAAGACAAAGACCTAACCACTGCATAGCAGCCTCAGTTACTTTTTTAACTGGAGGGATAGATAAAGGGGGGATGTTCCAGATTTGATCGACTTCCCCATATCCCCCGTTATCAAGATCGGGAAGTGGTTCAAAAGAACAGTTAAAGTCCCCTGCCACCATAACACATTTATCTCTGCTAATGTTATTCAGTAGATGATCTAAATCATCTGCCGCACTCAAGGGTTTCCCACCAGGCTGCCCTCTTGCATAAATATTAATCAGGAAAAAATCCTGGTTATTTTTACTGGATAGCTTCAAGGCTAATATATCATTACTTGACGTGTGAAGGTCAGTGATTTTAAGTACTAAGGATTGTCTGATCCAAATGACCAGACCTCCAGATTGGCGACCTTTAGGGCCTTTACAGGCTGGTTTATAATAATTAAGGTAACCAACCCGGAAGATGGCATCAATTGACCAGCTTTCCTGTAATATAATTACATCATGAGAATCCACATAGGAGCCCCAATCATCCTCTGACATTTTCCCCTTTAGTCCCGCTATATTCCATGACAAGACCGTAAGGGTATAAGTGGATTTCATTGGCAAATTGACAGCTGGATTCACAGTCCCCCCAGAGATCAAAGGTCTAGGGATGTGATTTGAGGGTTTAACCCTTCCTTTCCCCCCTGGATGCTATCACTAGTCCCTCGGACAGTCTCTTCCCTAAAGGATGTAACATTTTTAAGGGAGCAATTCACTTTTGTTCCAGTCGACCCAAAAACCGGAGGTTCATTATCATGTCAGTCCACACCTTCCAGACCGGATAGGGGAGCAAACCGGTTCGAAAAGTGGGGTTGGAACATCGGGTAGATGGGTGTTCCAAAATGGAATCTTCCTCTTGGTCTATCCCTTCTGGAATGATGAGACGGTGTTTGGGCTCTATTTGCATATAAGGCGGGATAAAAATAGTGCAACGATAATGTTTGCACATCCCCGACTCTTCCAAATCTTGGTTCCCTACTAATGAATTCAGCCACCCATGGCTCTCTAAAGCTGATTACCACGCAATCCCCCTCAAGATCTTTCTTACTGTAGCCTACCCAGTCCACCCTCCTTACATTAAGGATTTCAGGGTTTGAGTTAGGAGGAAGTGGGCGATTTTTGTTTAGTTATAATGTTACCTTATTGTAAAGATCCTTGTGCGTTTCTCTCTTGCCATCTCCAAGAGGTGCCACGCCTGTTAAGATAATGGTGTATGGTAGTGACTCTGGGGGGAGGTTCACACATTGCTTCCTCGGGATAGGTTTAATACTAGGCCGAATACTTTGATCATGACTACTGGTGGGAATGGGGTTTTTCTTGGCCTGGGGATGCTTAGTGGCCTTGTGCTGGGGTATGCTCTCAGCAATAGCTGTTTTCTTTGTAACAGATATGGGAATTTTCTGCGGGGCTTTTGCTGTGAAAGATCCCACTTTAGAACTGTTACCCCCTGCTTTGTTATTCACAATGGTAGTCTTCGGAAGAGTTTGGGCAGAAGGAGCTAAACCTTTAGAGGCTAGGGTGTCAAGAATTCTATTGGAAGTCGCTATGTTATCTTTAACCAACATGTCTAAAGAGTCCATTTTAGTATTCAATAATCTTGTCCTTTCAAATAGTGGTAAGAGTAAAGATTTAATTAGCAACTCTATCTTAGCCAGGAGTATTCCTTCTACAATGCTAACTGTGGTGTTATGATCCTCTGGCTGGACAACCGCCTTAAGGTTAGATAGCTGTGTGGGGGATATTGTGGAAATTCCCAAACCCTCAATGTGTTCCCCTTGATCAGGCGAATCTATCCTTTTGCGTTTCCCTGGATTATGAGGGGGTGGATGTTGTGAATGGATAGGAGAATTCACTTGCTCAGTACTTATATTAAGATTTGGGGAGTCTGAGAGACCTGATTTCTCACCAGACTGGTCTAGGTAAATAGTCCTTCCATTTAGTAAATTGTCATGTGCAGTGTCATATGCACTTACTTGGCCAGTCCCTTCTTGCTCCAAAGTTTGACTCTCAGGAGCAATTACTATCACTGAGTCTACATTAGTGTCGTGACTATCGTAGTTCGACAAGGGAAGTGGGACAGGGGAGACAGCCTCATTAATTTTTCCAAGAGAAGATCGCTTGCCTGTGATTATGTCAAGCGAGAGGCGTTTTTCAGCTAGAGCGATCTCCTTCTCCAATATAGTAGTGGTGCGTTTAAAAAATTGGTCAATCGTTCCAGTAAAAGTACCATTGGAGGTGGAGACCTGAACTTGCCTTTCTTTACCTGACCGTAAAGGCATTTTTATTTTTAAACGTATAAAAACAAAATTAGCGCCAACCTCAATGTGCAAACAACAAGGTACAACCAGGCCGAATAAGCTCTACCAACAATGGAGGCACTACAATAACTTTGGCCTGGAGCTATGATAAGAAAGCAACAGAGGGTACATCAAATAAATGATACCATGAATTACCATAAAAGTATGAAGAAAATGTTAGAGAAATGGCCCGGCCCGACCTCCTTCGGCCCCGGACGGCCACAGACGGTCCCGCCCTTGTCCCGGGCTTCTCCCGGGACGCTCCCGCACGCTCCCGCTAGCGGGTAATGGCCTTCCCTTAAATAAATAGACCATTGGGTTGTAAGCGGGGCGTGGTGGACAGGGAGAGCGGCCAGGTGTAGGTAGGCGCGGTGTGCAGAGGCTTCTGGTCTTAGAAGTCCTGCTCCGCACGCTCGCAGCCCTGGTCCAGGCCACGCAGCACAGTCAGACTCCCCAGTGGCACAGGAGCGCAGCGGGACCCGGGAAGCGGGTTCCGCAAGTTGTTTATGCAAAATAGGGGTCCAGGAAAGCCCTCGATCCTCGGCAGCAACCAGTCAGTTTTCTATGGCGTCCCACGTCGATCTTTCCACTCAGCCCTTTAATAGGATTGCAGGCGGGGCGTGGTGGACAGGGAGAGCGGCCAGGTGTAGGTAGGCGCGGTGTGCAGAGGCTTCTGGTCTTAGAAGTCCTGCTCCGCACGCTCGCAGCCCTGGTCCAGGCCACGCAGCACAGTCAGACTCCCCAGTGGCACAGGAGCGCAGCGGGACCCGCGAAGCGGGTTCCGCAAGTTGTTTATGCAAAATAGGGGTCCAGGAAAGCCCTCGATCCTCGGCAGCAACTAGTCAGTTTTCTATGGCGTCCCACGTCGATCTCTCCACTCAGCCCTTTAATAGGATTGCAGGCGGGGCGTGGTGGACAGGGAGAGCGGCCAGGTGTAGGTAGGCGCGGTGTGCAGAGGCTTCTGGTCTTAGAAGTCCTGCTCCGCACGCTCGCAGCCCTGGTCCAGGCCACGCAGCACAGTCAGACTCCCCAGTGGCACAGGAGCGCAGCGGGACCCGCGAAGCGGGTTCCGCAAGTTGTTTATGCAAAATAGGGGTCCAGGAAAGCCCTCGATCCTCGGCAGCAACCAGTCAGTTTTCTATGGCGTCCCACGTCGATCTCTCCACTCAGCCCTTTAATAGGATTGCAGGCGGGGCGTGGTGGACAGGGAGAGCGGCCAGGTGTAGGTAGGCGCGGTGTGCAGAGGCTTCTGGTCTTAGAAGTCCTGCTCCGCACGCTCGCAGCCCTGGTCCAGGCCACGCAGCACAGTCAGACTCCCCAGTGGCACAGGAGCACAGCGGGACCCGCGAAGCGGGTTCCGCAAGTTGTTTATGCAAAATAGGGGTCCAGGAAAGCCCTCGATCCTCGGCAGCAACCAGTCAGTTTTCTATGGCGTCCCACGTCGATCTCTCCACTCAGCCCTTTAATAGGATTGCAGGCGGGGCGTGGTGGACAGGGAGAGCGGCCAGGTGTAGGTAGGCGCGGTGTGCAGAGGCTTCTGGTCTTAGAAGTCCTGCTCCGCACGCTCGCAGCCCTGGTCCAGGCCACGCAGCACAGTCAGACTCCCCAGTGGCACAGGAGCGCAGCGGGACCCGCGAAGCGGGTTCCGCAAGTTGTTTATGCAAAATAGGGGTCCAGGAAAGCCCTCGATCCTCGGCAGCAACCAGTCAGTTTTCTATGGCGTCCCACGTCGATCTCTCCACTCAGCCCTTTAATAGGATTGCAGGCGGGGCGTGGTGGACAGGGAGAGCGGCCAGGTGTAGGTAGGCGCGGTGTGCAGAGGCTTCTGGTCTTAGAAGTCCTGCTCCGCACGCTCGCAGCCCTGGTCCAGGCCACGCAGCACAGTCAGACTCCCTAGTGGCACAGGAGCGCAGCGGGACCCACGAAGCGGGTTCCGCAAGTTGTTTATGCAAAATAGGGGTCCAGGAAAGCCCTCGATCCTCGGCAGCAACCAGTCAGTTTTCTATGGCTAATTATGCTGCTACCTCCGGGCTGGAGAAATATGGGTTCTGTTTCCCTGCACACATCAGTGCAGGAAAGGAGACAGCTTTTTCAAATCTCTTGCCCGGTGGGAGCAAACATAGGGCCTAAATATGAGTTTGGCAGTTTGTGGAGTGCCAAACTTACAGCGAGTTGTCGATGGCACTCCGGCCACTGCCACACCGGCGGTCCGACAGCTGTTTTACAACTTTGGCAGTTGGACCACTATAGGACCGCTGCAACTGCAAGGGAACCATGTTCCCTGGCAGTGGTGCTGTGGTCAGGGTCTCACAATATGCTGGCAGTGCTGCTGTGGCGCTGCCATGCATAGTACAAGTTTCCTGACCACCTGGGTCTCATTGAAGTTCATAATCTATGAAACTGCTGGCGCGCAGGAAACAGAGGGGGTCCTACAGAGCACAGGTTGCATGCACCTACAGTTCCAGCATAACGTGGACTTCATAGTCAATACCATGCTGGAATGCGAGGTGGCAGTCCTGCTGTTATGCAGCATTAAGGCTCACATTTGAGCCGGTATACTGCACTGCAGTGCAGACACCATGCCACCCACCCACCAGACAACAATTTCATTTGTAATCTGGCATGTGAGCAGAAGCCCTGTTTGGCATTGTGGGAGCAGATGGTGGCCACTTCCTTATTCGTACTCAAGCCCATAGTGTTTGCTCTCATTTGGTGGGATATTTAAAAATGCTCCTGCCAGATAGGAGCAAAGACATGTTTCTCAGTGCGCACTAGTACAGACAGGGAAACTGCTGTGTCCCAGGGGTGGGCTTCCCAGGACAGAGTAGGTGAGCCAGCCCCAGTGGATGGTGTCCCTGTGGCCATTAAAGGCTCAGGGAGGGGGATGTGACTCTGGGGAATGGGGTCCCCAGGTGCTTTTTAAGGCTTGCAGAGGCAGGCCATGTAGTCACCTTCCCTTTTTTTACATTTTTGCCCTGGAGAATGGGATCCTTGCTACCTACGTTGGCCCAGAGATGTGGAGTATGGCCCACTACCTTTTTAAAAAAATAAAAAAATGGCCCAGGGGGATGTAGTCCCCAGGGCCTTCATAGGCTTGCCAAGAGGAGACTGCGCAGCACTGTACTCCCATTTTTCTATTTACAAATTTGGCACCGGGTGATGGGGTCTCCGGGGCCACAATTGGCAAAGGGAGAGGGCCTTAAGTCCACCCTTCCCCGTAATTAAATATGCCTGGCCCTTGGGGAGGATGTCCTTGTGCTCCTAAATTGGCCTTCCCCACATATTCATTATATGGGCCATGATCCCACGGGTTTCTCCTTGGGCGGATCATTCTGTTATTTGAACTCGTGTTCCCTCATGAGTCTCACACAATTAACACTGGACCCCCTTGGGAGGATATGTGCAGGGTTCTGGCCTGAGGGTGAAAAAGTTCAGCGGGGGCTAGGTGCCCATAGAGGGTTGTGCGTGCACAGAGGGAGGGAGTTTGGCACCGACTCTACTGGCCAACACCCACGCTGCACAC
Organism: Lissotriton helveticus; assembly: GCF_964261635.1. Taxonomy (NCBI): domain Eukaryota; kingdom Metazoa; phylum Chordata; class Amphibia; order Caudata; family Salamandridae; genus Lissotriton; species Lissotriton helveticus. Next base: position 1,687,226,866 of record NC_136061.1, on the reverse strand, counting down.
GGCTGAGGGCCCTCTCAAATTTATAAACTGATTTCTTCTTCATCATATTAATATTATTAATTGTATTATTAGTATTATTATTATTGTTATGTTTTAATATTATTATTGTTACTAATATTAATATTACTAATATAGTAATAGAAGTAAAAATTATGACAGTAGGGTTAGGACCAGTGGCAGCAGTGTTAGTAGAATTAGGAGAATTATTATTAGTTTTGATAGCTTCAGGTTCAATCATTAAGTTTAAACAGTGATCAGTGTGCACCACCATATATCACATAGGAAGAATGAAATGGGAGCCATACGTAAAGTGTAGAATTATCAATGTGTATATTTCTTGTCTGTATCCCGTATAATGAACACAATTATTTAACTGCATTTCAAACAATCTTGTTGATACAACTCTTTTCACTAAAAGGACATACATCGCTGCAAATATATCAAGGATGCAGATGCTAAAGTGGACCATTCAACACTCGCTCCCCTCCTTAGACAGTGGTTAATGAACCTCGGCAATCAGCACAGCAAGAAAGTCATTAACCTCCCAAGCAGAGTGGTGTGATCCGCCTAATGTCTTTGCTTGACTAACCACTTCAGCATCAGACAATTGCTTTTGCCAGGTGCAGAGATTCAATGAAAATCTCTTTGGTTGCTTATGTTGATAAACTGACACAAGAGTAATATGTGCAACGAATGCCAGCACTTCTGGTAACAACTTAAAATAAAAAAATACTTACAGCAAATAAGACAGCAGATTGAAACCTGGCTGCAGCCTCTTGCTGATCGATGTCAGCTGTCTTTTTGTGCATTTTCCTTTGTTCTTATTTCCTAAAGATCGTCATTCAGAAAAAATATTGCACCTGCCTTTTGTAGCTGGCATTTGAAGGCGAAGCTCTAATGTCATGTCCTTTTTTATTATGCACGTTCTGCAAAGGAAATCTGTGAATGTGCTTGCATGTGTTCCATGTTCCAGAAATAGCATTGACAAAAAGCGAGCCTCCAAATAATGTTGGTAATGCGATTCCGTCACTAAACAGTACGTATTATTATTTTCCAGTTGGTTTTGCTTAGGCTATTTCACGTCACACCATACCCCGAAGCTGCAAAAGGGACCTGGATATGAATATTATAATTTGGCCTAAATGTTGTGAAAGATGAAAGCTAAAACAAGAAAGCATACATCTTTCAAAGAGGTTTAATAGAACCATTTATACAAATGCGTTGTGCTATGTTTATGCAACAGATTTGGATACGGAATTCCTTGTGAAGCTTTTGTACAGATTACAATGGGCCAAACAATTCTTGTTTTGTGACCAATTGTGACTTATTATAGGAATATTTTAAAGCACAGCTGCTCATGAAAAAAGCTTTGTAAATCTCACCTCATAATGCTAATTTGGGAATATTATTGTAACATTGTATTGCACCATTAACATTTCTAATGCAATATTTGGACAGAATATATAAAAAAAATATAAAGTGATGCACAAATATTGTGTCAAAAACATCGGGACATCAAAAATATCATCAACAGGAATATCAAAGGTACAAATGTTGTTTTTAGTGTTGTTTTTAATATTGTAAAAAAATGTATGTAGTAAACATTGTATGTAATATCATTCGTAAGTGTTTATTAATATGTAATTTATTGCACTGTGTTTTATCATAACAGTTTTTTATATTTGTGTTCTAGTAAGGTGTTTTTTTATTTATGAAAATGTTAAAATTTGTCTATTTAGATGTTTTTATGTATATAAAAAATGTGTTTAATAACTTTTTAGGAAGCGGGATGCTGGTGGCAGATTTTCACAAATCTATATTTGAAATTGAAATGTATGGAATAATTTTAAAAATATTTGCAAACGAATAATACTGAATTAAATAAAAAAACAATACATACACATATTTAGATTATTTGGAATAATAGTTGGTTATATTATGGGTCAACGTTTAAGAATTCTAGAACATTTTTTATTTTAGTTTTTTAATTATTAATAGTAATAAACATCTTTATTTTAACATTTGATGCTTAGTGATTTTTTAGATAATTTTTAAATGTATTTTATATTTAAAAAAATGGCATGAGAATGTAGTATTAAAGTATTTAAGTTGTTCGATATGCATCACCTTGCTTAAAATTATTTATATTGATGTGTCCATAGTGAAACTCACATCTTTAGTGTCCAACACCTTTTTTCAAATATACTTAGATTGGAGCAGGATTATCAATTGTCACTCTTTTAGTGTTCAACGTCTTCCTCAAATTAGTTTAGATTGGCGTGGCAATTGTAAATATTACCCCTTTAGTGTCCAACGCCTTCCCCAAATTGGTTTAGATTGGCATGGCAATAGTAAATTTCACCACTTTAGTCTCCAAATCCTTCCTCAATTTGGTTTAGATTGGAGTCGGAATAGTTAATGTCACCTATTTAGTGTACAACACCTTTCTTAAATTGGTTTATATTGGAGTTAAGCAGTAAATGACACCCGTTTAGTGTCCAAAGCTTTCTTCAAATTGGTTTAGTCTGGAGTGGAAATAGTAAATTTAACCCCTTTAGTGGTCAACACCATGACTAAATTGGTTTAGATTGGAGTGGAAATAGTAAATGTCACCCCCTCCCAGGACCTCTGCGACAAGCTTGGATACTACTTCCAACTTCAACGATCATACATCTGCCCCCGCAACCATGCCACTAGCTGGCAACAAGACCCAACCCACCATCTCCTCCTGGACTCTGATCACTACCGAAGACACCGCCTCGACCATGAAAGGCATCCATTTGGGGCCCCTGCAGACCCCTGCCCACCACATATCTACCAAGGAGCAGCCACCACCATAGCACCAGAATTACGATGCACCAACAACTCCACAATCAAGACTGGCACCTCCCCAGATGATGGGAAATGTGCGGAAGTCAGGCCCCTGCTCAAGAAGCCCTCGGTGGATCCGACGGACCTCAAGAACTAAATCACCATCTTACTCCTCCCCTATGCAGCGAAAGTCGTGGAGAAGATCGTCAACACAGAACTGAAAAGGTTAATGGAGGACAACGCTTCAGCAGCAACCACCGCCCTACTCACCGACACAGATGACATCCACACCCTCTTCGACCAATGCCACACCGCAGCTCTGATTGTACTCGACCTATCAGCAGCATTCAACACTGTCTCACACCGCACACTCGCTGCTAGACTACACGACGCCGGCACACAAGGAACCCCCCTCGACTGAATATGATCGTTCCTTACTGGCAGAAGCCAAAGGATCAGGCTGAGACCCTTTATCCCGAACCCACAGAAATCAACTGTGGAGTGCCCCAGGGATCATCATTCAGCCCAACCCTCTTCAACATCTACATGGCCCCCCTCACCGCCATCGTCCGACAGCACAACCTCAGCATGGTATCCTACGCCAATGACACCCAGCTCATCCTCTCCCTCACCAAGGACCCCACCACCACCAGACTCAACTTCCTGGAAGCAATGCAGTACGTAGCAACCTGGAATAACAATAGCTACCTGAAGCACAACTTGGAAAAGACAGAAGTCCTTCTCCTCAGTACCACCCCATCGGCTTGGAACAACACCTGGTGCCCCACCACCCTCATCACCCCCGACCACCATGGACCACGCCAGAAACCTCGGCAACATACTCAACACCTCCCGCTCCATGATCTGACAGATCAACACCGTCAGCTACAGCTGTTTCAACGCTCTCCGCACCCTCTGTAAGACTTTCAAATGCATCCACCCGAATCAAGGAAAACAGTCATCTACTCACTCATCACCTGCAGACTGGACACAGAAACACCCTCCACGCCGGAATAAATAAGTCTCTACTCCGCAAGTTCCAGATGATAAATAACACCACCATCAGACTCGTCCTTGGTATACCTTGACACAAGCACATCAGCCAACACCTATGGAATCTCCATTGGATCCCCATCAAGAAGAGAATCACTTTCCAGATACTCACCCATGCCTACAAAAGCCTACATAACAAAGGCCCCCAATACCTAAATGACAGAATTACCTTCCACGTACCCTAAAGGAACCTCCGATCCGCCAACCTCGCCCTCGCTGAAACTCCACGCATCCGCAAAGTCAACACAGGGGAAGAGCCTTCTCCCACATGGCAGCCAAGACCTGGAATGAGCTTCCGATCAACATCAGACATGCCCCTCCCTGAAAACCTTCAAGAATGGACCGAAGAGCTGGCTCTCTGGCTAAAGGGAACTGCTGTCCACCCCCCCCCAGCGCCTTGAGACCCTCAAGGGTGAGTAGCATGCTTACAATTCCCTGATTGATTGGTTTATTGTTGAATGCCTTCCTCAAATTGGTTAAGCTTGAAGTGGGAATGATAAATGTAACCCCTTCAGTGTTCACCACTTTCCCTAATTTAGTTTAGACTGGAATGGGATTAGTAAATGAAACCCCTTTGGAGCCATATTTATCACAATGTATGTCATTGCAGCAAGTCACCTTGCTGCGCTGTGCTGCACTGAGTTACAGGGAAAGGGCAGAAATGTACTGTATTTATCACTATACGGAGCATACCTGCCTTTTCCCATTGCTGATGCACAATGTGCTGATAGCGCCAACGCAGGCACTCTTGCACCATGGTGCAAAGGTGCCTGTGTTGTAAAATGGATTTTTTTTTTAGCATGAAGGGGCTTTTTGGAAAATATTTTCATATTTTTGGTGGACCTTGCTTTTTAATACTTTGATATAAAAACAACTAAAGCTATAGAACAGTAAGTACCATTTTCTAATTTCCTTTTGGGAGGGGAAATGTAATTTTTAAATGTTTGTATTCATATTATTTTATTGTTATGCAGAATTGTTTTCTTTTGTTTTGTAATTATTTTATGTAATCAATTGAATACATTTTTTAATTTTTAGTTGATTATTGTTACATTTTATTTTAAATAATTCAGATATTGTTTTATTTTATCAGTCTTCAATAATATTGGGATAGTAATTGTTTTTTTGTCTGATGTAATACAATAGTATATTTATTGTTTAAAGTTAAAAGGGTTTTGTTTGTTGGTTTAGAATTTATCATAGTGATCAGTATTGCTCCCATATATAGAACATAGTGTGAAACTCGAGTTAGAGTGAAGATGGCATTTTGCAATGACCCACCTACCAAGAGGATCATTTTTCACCCTAGAGGTCAATTGGTGTCTATTTTGAGCTACAACTCCAACCCCTCGTGTATTTGCACCCAGTGAGTTACCGTCAATAACCTTATACCCCCAAGAGTTTAGTAGGTGCTTCTGGGATCCCTCTACAAGTGCTTCCTGAAGGGTAATTACTTCCGCACCTAGTGAGCATAGACCCTGAGCTACCTTCTGTCTTTTCAGGGCGTCATTTAGCCCACAAACATTAACAGACACAATTTTTAAAGAGCATTTAGAATTCATGTTGTTTAACACATTTGCTCTTATCCTGAGAACACATCTTAAGTCATCTTACATTTTGTACAACCTATAGTATACTGATTTTTCTTTTTTTGTGAATTTTTCCTTTTCCTATTTTCTTTCACTTTACCCTTCTTTTTTCAGCATTTTAGTTTCACCAACCATTAACACATTCTCCAATAACGTGACCCTCCCCACCACAAATCGTTACCCCCCTCTTCCCACCCTTCTCACCCTCACACAAAGATAGAGAAATCAGGGGCACCCTGAATGATGATTGTCAGTTAGGTTTCCCTGCCGCAAAGCCACGCCTTCGAATAGTGTGTAAAAATGATCGGCTTTGGATTCTTGTGCAGTATAAGTTTATCCCCGAAAGAAGGGGTCACCCAGAACCTAGGAGCCCCGAAGAGCATAATTTAAAAGAACATTCCCCATCCAACAAATGTGATAAGGACAGATATGTTGTTAGACGAGAGTTACTTCTCTAGTATGTCATGCTGCCCTTGTACTGGTAGAGTTCCTGTAGGTCCTTATTTGCCACCCTTTTTTAACTTAGCTTCCCCCAGATACTCCCCTGCCTTAACCTCGGACATAAAGACCCACGTGGACCCACTCAGAATAACTTTTAGTCTGGCAGGATTCATTAAAAACACTTGGGCACCTAATTGTTGAAATGGGGTCATTAATTGGTGTAGATGCCACCTGTGCTCTACCGTTGGGTGGCAGAAATCGAGTTTGGCAGAAAACATCACACCATTAGCCCCCTTTAGTGAGTTCGGACGGGCTTAATCGTACACAGATTGCCTGAGGAGGAAGTTCCCAAAAAAAACACTAAGAAAGCTCTAGGCTTTTCCACGGATGAGCTGCTGACATTTCGGTTGTACTTAAGATTGAAGGGAAAGTGATGCACTCGCTGGACTTCATAGTCCCTATTCCAATTTGGTTGTGCCGGGAAGGCTTCATGTAACAGTTTAGCAATGTAACTTCTTGAGTCGTCTCCCTCGACTCCTTCCGGAATACCTAGCAGACGGAGATTATTCCTGCACTGTCGATTTTCTTGCTCCTCCATCTTCATCCTGACACACACCAAACATGCCTCATGAGCAGACCCCTGATTCTTCAAAGTGGTCACCTCCGTTTCTAGTCTCTCTGTACGACCTTCAACCATGCTGACTCGGTCGCTCATGTCGGTGCATAGTTTGTTTCATTTTCGTAGGCCACCCTGTAGCTTTTTGGCTGCCCCCTTAGCGGCTCGATTGTCGGAGCGAACCTCTTCTTGAAAGTCCTTATTAGAGGCCAGAATTGAGAATAATGCGGGTTCTACCATGGGTGCTGGCGTTGTTGCAGATTTAGCATTTTCCCAGATAGATGACTGTTCAGCTTCTTCAAACGGGGGAAAAGACTTTTGCGAGTCTGAATAGTCCCATTTGAGTTGGCTACGTCTCTTCGGGGGGTTTCTTTTTTACATATGACGTTATACCGCCCCAGTGTTTTTACAGAGGTCAATACTAATGTCTTCGCTAGAGCTGGAGCTGATTTGATCTCCATCAGTAGTTGACAGAGAGTCGTCTGAGACTGAATAGAAGTGTTCACCACTAACCTCTGGAGTCCAGGGGGCTCTGAGACCAGGATTGGGTTCTGCTCTGAGTATCTACTCCATTATACCTTTTGCTAGGTGGTTTAGCCCAGTAACGCTATTAGCCATTGTCTTGGTAGGATCTGAGTGCAGGGGGCTAGCAGCATCTTCTGAAGGTGGTGCTGTAGTAAGCGAGTCAACGGGTAAGTCTATCAAAGCCACTAGGCCCTCTGTATTATTTTGATCTACAGATTGTTCGCCAAGAGATGTCTACTTTTGTAATAGCGTGCACCTTTCTTGAGATCGCACCGGATTTAATTCAGGGTTTAAGATCTCCAGTGCGTCTTCTAGCTGGTAATCTAGGTTGGGCGCAACAGGGGGTGTGGCTGCTGGGGCGCCGCTCAAAGCAGTGTCAGGGTTAGTAGGTAATATCTTGGATCCTGTGAGCATTTCTACAATTGTTGGTTGAGAGCCCTCCTTAGCTCCCCCAGCGCCCCCAGCGCTCCCAATCTTCCCCATAACCTGTTTTAGGCAGTTAGCTTCCATGTTACCTCTTAGTGAGTTGTCAGGTGCTGCAGCCTCCCCTAGGGTGATGTTGTTTGACGTGGGCTGGGGGGCATTTAGTTTGTTACTTCTCCCAGTTTTAGAGCCCCTGGATAACATCTGAAGCTTCTGTAGCTGCCTTCTTGTTGTAAAAAAGAGTCCTGAGGTGAGCTCCATAGGAACCAAGTGGCTCAGAAGTAGGCGGTGGAAGAAGGAATAACTCGCTCTTCCTAGCGTGGCATGCCTTCCATATTCATAGCAGATTCCAATACTTCCCCTCACGCACTCCCAGGCTTGAAAGCAGAGCCACTGCGCTCGTGTGCTGCTCTTTCTATGAGCCAGTGGCAGGAGACCCAGAAAGAGTGCGATTATCGGAGAAACAGTGTAGCATAGGATTAGACGGCAGATGTAAGAATATATCGCTCCTCCGAGCGCGACGATTCTCCCACAGTCAGAGAAGATTTTCAGGCTTCCCAGGGCTGAAAAGCGGAGTGACTGCACTTGGGTCCTGCTTCTTTTCAATTTCGACATCTTGGATCAGTCCGCATAGCTGATTGTCAAGATGCACGGCATGCGTGGCTGGACGACGTGGAATCACACTAACACCATCTTGCTCGGGTTTCACACTATGTTCTATATATGGGAGCAATACTGATGACCCTGGGGTTATCAATTGGATCTCAGGCGAACTCACCCATTGGCCTTTACCATTAGTAATTTCTGGGGATCTAAACACCAATCTACCTAGTAACTGGGAAGCAACTGATCAATGGTCCTATGCAGGTAGAAAGCCTAAAGTCTATCAGGCCCTACTTAATTTAATACAAACTCATGGGCTCAGCGACGTCTGAGCCACTTTAAAAATATATTAACGGGTTATTCCTACTTCTCAGCTCTGCACCTTTCCCTTGCTAGACTAAATTATTTTTTTGTTTCCACGTCACTGCTCCAAAACTGCTCTATCGAAATCGCCCCACATTTTAAGTCGAATCACAATCCCCTCATCCTTAACATTAGGGGGCTGGGCCTTAGGAGAGAAATTCCGAGATGGAGTTTTGAAAAAGCCTTACTGTATGATGAAGGTGATGAAGGTTACCAACTACATATGCAGGGGTGGATCAAAGAGTTTTTAGAAATTAATATAGGATCGGCAGCAGTCAGAACCGTACGGGACGCCATGAAGGCGGGTATCCGAGGGAGACCCAGGGGTACTCAATAATGAAGAACAAATAAACTAAAGAACTGCTAGCGAGTGCACAAGACAAGATGAAAAAGACAGAGGAAAAACACATTTTAGAAGTCCAATCTGGGATGAAATTGAGAATGCTCAACTAGAAGTAATAGCAAGCAAAGCAGAAATAGGGTCCATTTTTGGAGAGCAAATTTCCATGAAATGGGCTTCTGCTAGAGAAAAAATATATGAATGTGGTGATAACTTCGGCCACCAACTTGCCCTCGGAATTAGACAACAGGTGTCTGCCAGTGAAATCTTATCAATTCAACTCAGCTCCAGTGAGCTTACAAAAGATGCAAATAATATTTGCAAGGCATTCTTAGAGTTTTACCAAAATCTGCATTTCTGAAGACAAGAGGATGAAAGACAAGAGGATGAAAGAGAAAGGATGAAAGTCTGGAATATTTGGATCAAATCACTCCAGCGGCGCTTAGCTCAGAAGACCATGATCAGCTCTAGGAAACTCCCGGATGGGACGAGATACCTAAAGCCCTGGCAAGCCTTCCGGACGGGAAATCGGCTGCTCCCGATCGGTTCAGTTTTATAAAATATTCGCCCCCCCAGATGAATACCCTCTTCACTTCATTGGTAGCTTCTATTTTTAATGGCACTCCTCCACCAGATTCTTGGTCTAATGCCAAGATAGTAGTATTCCCAAAAAAGGAAAAATCTCCTCTCGAAATGGGATTGTACCGGCCAATAACTTTAATTAATTGTGACTCTAAGATATATGCCAAAATAATCGCATCGAGATTATCTCTGAGAATAGAGCCCCTGGTTTCTCAATGGCAACATGGGTTTATCCCTAAAAAAAAAGCATGACAGAGCATATCCGCAGGGCCATTACCCTCTTGGATGCAGCCCAGGTAGCAGGAGATCCGATCTCATTAATCTTACTCGATGCTGAGAAAGCATTTGATCGGGATTCCTGGTCATTTCTCTGGGCTGTCATGAGGAAAATGCGCTTTGGGCCTAAGGCAATACAAGCCATACAAGCACTTTACAGCAATCCCACAGCTAACGTAACAATTATTGGGATCCTGATGTAGCAGATAAAAATTTCACGGGGGACCCGCCAAGGTTGTCCATGCTCACCTCTGCTCTTTGCTCTTTATATAGATTCTTTCATTGAAGCTATTGAGAAGAATCAATCTATGCAAGCGATGAGCAGATTTGGGCTAGATACTAAGATTATGGCTTATGCCGACGACCTGGCGGTAGTGACTTCTGACCCCCGAAGCGCCATCAATGCCCTGGAACAAGAGGCCAGGAGGTTGTGGAAAATCTCAGGCTATGCCCTCAATCAAGGTGAAACCCAGATCATTATCAAAAACCAAATTGACTGGTCAGACTGCCGGGTGGTTCAGACCACAACCTATCTGGGGGTCACCTTAACTGCCAACACCGACCTGATAGTAGAGGGAAATTTGATCCTTCTGGCCACAGAGACTAAGGGGGTGCTTAAATGTATTAATAACTTACATCTTACCATAGTAGGGAAATGCAATGTTATTAAAATGTCCTACACTTTTTTAGGGCTATCCCTTTAGAGATGGGTAAAACAATCCTACGGAAATACAATCAAATTTTCTCAGAATTTATCTGGGCTTATTCTCGACCAAGCCGAGCTTTCAAACTACTCTCCCTTCCTCGGGAAAGGGGTGGATGGTCATTACCAAATAAAAAATGTTACTACTGGGTCTCTGTCATGCGATATAGCGCAGAGCTGTTTCCAGATTATTCACATACTCCCACAGAAGGCTTACAGTCGTCAGATCATATGCTTTTAGGAGCAGAGACCCCCGGATGCCTCTGGAGGCAGCTCTCCTTTGGTTACTTCAAAAGGGTTAGATTTAAGACCTTAATGAGCACCTATGAAGTTTTTTCTAACATGCATAAAACTTTTGGACTAGGCAGTCTGAATTATTACTCCCCTCTCAATAATAACCCTAACCTACCAGCAATCTTCGGGGCTTCTTACTTACGCGAATGGCATCAAGCAGGAATATTAAAAATGGGTGACCTGATAACTATTGATGGCATAAAATCATACTGTGTACTTACAACTGAATTTCATCTGGGTGATCAGTAGTCGAATAAATGTATGGCTATAAGAGACTTCCTGAGCAGTAAAACCGGGGGACTGCTGGTTTTTCTAAGGTAGTCTTTATCGATAAACTAAGAAGTCCCACCTTACCCAGGATTGGATACTTATATGATATATTAGCCAGCATAATGTCTGATGATATGCTCATCACTGCTAAAAAATGGCAAGTAAAATTGAATACTTCTTTTAACACCATTAAACATGCTGTGCAATCCGCCAAGAGTGATTTACTTTCCACTAAACTACAGGCACAATTTTATAAAACTGGATATTTTTTTATACATCACACCTAGCAGAGTTGCCAAATGGGGAACCCGGGCGGGAACGCTATGTCCCAGATGCTCAGAGTTTAAAGCAGATTCGATTCATATGTTTGCCACTTGTCCCAAACTTATACCATTACTGGGTCAGATACAAGACTTCTTTAACAAAGTTTTTTTCTCAGGAAATTCAGCTAACTCCCATGACTATTTTATGAGGTATACATGATAAGAGTAGTAGAAAGAACAGAGGTGCACTTATTTTTGTTGCTTTGATGATATTAGTCTTATACATAGCTTCATCTTGGAAGGACCCTAATCCGCCAAGATTTTCTCATTGGTTAGCACAACTGATTTCTACTTGTCATATGGAAAAGGCCATTTGTTCCAGAAAGGGAAGCCAAGGAAAAAAGAAGGGTCTTGCTATCTGGCAACCTTTATCTGCTTGGCTTAGTTAGACAGAATAGAAACAATTGGGTTTTTTTAAACAAAAAGCAATAACTCATGATCTGTACTCTAGGTAGGATATTTAATCACGATGAATCTAGAAATATAGATGTACTCAAGTCTAGGAACTACGAGTGCAAATGTTGATGTAATGCTATTTTTTTATTGTCCCTTCTCTCTTCCCTTTAATCACTGCTTTATTAACTTTTGAAACATTAGACACTGTATAGTTGTATTAGATTACTCGCCACCACAATGTTTTTTAGCCATTGGGTGGGGTGGCGGTGGGTGGGAAGTTGGGTGGGTCTTGCTCGCAATGGCTCTTTAGCTCTGTATTAGCTCTGTATTATGACTTTTGTACTTTCAATAGAAAAAAATAATTATCATAGTATATGAGGATTTTGGTAGGCTACTATTAATTTTATAATATGCTTTTAGCAATAATTTCTAAGTAATCTTTGTTATTTATGAAGAGTTTGACCTTTAATTGTATCATATCAGTCATATTTTAAGTCTATTTGCTTTGTTTAGGGTAAATTTTGGTAACAGAGTGTTGACTTCCTAGGGGTCCATTTCGATGTTGTCAGGAAAGGTTCCAAGCGGCGTTCAATTTGGTCGAATCCGATTCGGAAGCCTTGCTTCCAACCAAATTGGTCACCCTTCCAGACAACCAAGTATGATGCAAGGAAGCCATCCAGGTTGTCCGATTCGGCTCCGAATGGGATTCAGGCAGCATGACTTGTTCGGAGCCGAGCGAGTACGATGACCAATTTGGACAGCTGTTCTGAATTGGTTTGGCTGAGACGAAACAGCTGTGGGAATTGGCCCAGAACTGGCCCTGTCACCCGTTGGCCTCTGAATGGGGCCCGTGAAGGTACCAAAGGGACCCCCTTCACAACCATGCACAGTGTGACAGGCACCATGGGGTGTCCGCCAGAGGGTGCACAATTTTTCCGCACCCACACCTTTTTAAATAGGAGCCTGTGTTCTCGTTCGGAACACAGGCTCCCATTGAAGTCAATGAGAGTCCAAACGAACCGAGTCCATAAGCATCCGGACACATCGTAATCGGTTGGTAGGACTCCCCGAATACGAATCGTTCAGAACGCATTCCTAACCCGATTTGTTGGGAATGCTTTCCTGATGACATCATAATCGCCCCCTTACTTGTTGGTAGCGTAGGGTATGTTGGCCTAATGTGGATTGGGAGGCATTGTGAGATTCTTCTACTGCATTTTAGCTTCCTGAGCCAAGGTGCTGTGATAGACGTTCCACAATGGTATTTGGAACTTGGGTTGGCATCTCTGTCCTGAGTGATGCAGTCAGCCAACACAAGTGTCTTCGAAATAGTACATTAGGGGGCTAGGCTTGTTTTTATTTTGTTGGTAGAAGGGTTTTCTATTAGTAGGTTGAGGTGGTTGGCTACCTCTATGACAGGCACACATGCTAGTGCTATCATAATTTTGATTTCAAAGGCAGATTGGTTGTTTATAGAATATTCAACGTTGAGAACAGATTTTTGGAGGTGTCTACATACACTTTAATTTAAAGAATAGTAACAGCCGTTTATAGCTGTGTGGGGTACAATTTTAGAATGGTTTGAATCATGGCTTACTCAAAGTCTATGATTATTTTTGGGGGGTAGTAATTATGTGTTTTGTTCTTGATATGGTTTAGGAGCTCATAGTAAGTGCTGCTTTATTCATTTGGTAGTAGAGCATATATAAAAGGGATGTTTGTGTTTTGATACTCACCATGTATGGAATATATCCAAGTTAATGGTTTGGGACACATTTTGAAGGTCCCATTTATCATCCATGTGTCACAATGTCAACATTTTAGTCAGTTATCTGTTGGAGAGATTAATAGAATGTGTTTTTTGTTATTTAGGTTGTCATGTAAAATAAAGGTTCCTTATTATGTGTCATTTTTAAGGGTTCTGGTCTGTGTATGACTTGGTATCTTTTAGGGGCAGGTGGAGTATCACTGGTGACTCCTTTAGTTAATGGAATTAAATGTTTTTAAGTGGGTATAGGTGGTTGTTGGCCTGTTATATGTTCGGCGACTTTAGGTAGTATATCTTTAAGGATTTAGCTTATGGGAGCCCGCCTCTCCTATATTTTACATGTCTCCCTTACTTCTATTTTTCTTATATTGTGGGAGTTTGTGCTATTTTACATGAATTGCAACATCAATTTTTGTAGTTGCCTTCCCATAGCATGCATTAGAATAATATTTAGAACATTTCCAGGTTATAGTTTCTATTGATGAAGTTTATTGGCAGTAGGTGTAGTCCATGTGGTTTAGCAATAGCTTTCCTTTCTGTGAAGTGATATACTTTGCAGCTTCTATCATTGTATCTGAAAGTAGTGTAATAGTATAAATATTTTCAAAATGTTAATTATTGTATATTTATTATTTACAATTAAAACTATGCAGTCACTTCTATTTTGTATACTTACCTGTGTATTGTGTAGATGTTTTTCACAAGTTTGCTGCTCTGTTTTCTGTGGGATAAAAAAAAAGTGTACGTTTCACTTGAAATGGTAATTTGCTGTTAGTTTCTTGATGTTAAGTTTGTTAGTTTTTTTTTTTTGCTAGCTATTTGGGTGAGTTTATGCTTTTGCATTAACACATGTATACATTCTTATATCTTTTTGATTTTTTTTGATATTTGTTATTTTCAGGCAGTTTATCATTGTTTCCAGGGGTGGGGTTTTCTTTTAGGAGGTTTAAGTGAAAATATAGAAATTGGATAATATTGTATTAATTGTGTGTTATTTAAAATGTTTAAGATTAACAGCAATTCCATTTTAGTGAATATTCAGGTTTTACTTGGGGCCTGATTGCGGGGCAGTGGGACGTCTACCCGACTTCATGGCGGTCGGAAGACCGCCTGCCATGCAGGCAGTCATTCTAACCACCAAATTATGATAGGACCACTGGTGTGGTGGTCGGAAACTGTCTTTATTCATTGTGACTTGGGTTGCAGCCCAGGTAAATGGCTGCAGCACATGCCTCAATGGAAAACGGACAATATGTGCACATCCAAGCGCCATGTGCCATGCACCATGTGGTGCATCGCACATGGTGCATCGCTGTGCGTTGGTGTCACTACTTGTGCCCCCAAGGCTACTGAATTACCATGGATGGGGCCCTGCTTGGGCCCCCCAAATGCCGTTTCTGGCAGCTTTTTTATGGCAGTGGAACCACCATGAAAAGGCTGTGGGAAATGGTAATCATAATCCCGATGGTGGTGCCTACTCGGCACCACTGCCATTAAGGGAACATGATAATGACCGCCACCCGATAGGATTATATATCTTATGGGACGGGGCAGTCTTTCCCCCCACAGTTTCTGTTTCCACCACTGTAATCATAATGGGGCGGTCGGACCAAGGCCCTGACTGTTGGGCAACTTGCCACCTATGGCCTGTTGGTGGCAAACTGCCTGACATTGTAATGAGCCCCTTTGTAGTTAGTTGGTTACATTAGTTTGCCTTTTATATTGTTGACGTAATTGGGTTTTTTTTAACAGCAGATTTGTATTAGGTTTGAAACCACCAAATAAGGTACAAGTACAATTGCATTGCACTTACGCAATATAACCTGCCTTGAACCAATCAAATTCCCAATCCGTAGTATGGCTTCCACCTCCCCCATATCTAGTCATGCTTCAGTGGACATCTCTAGGTAATGTAAATAGATTTTTCAAGTTTAGCATACCAATCCACTCCCCCTCTCTATTCTACTAGGGTTGGGGCAGTGGGAGAGTTCTACCACATAGCAATATGCCTCCTATCCACCAGCATGGTGACACCAAACAAATGTGCGATCAGCCTTAGAGCCACCCTTCTCAAAAACCATGCTCAACAGAGCCAACCTGGGGGTCAGATCAAGAACTTGCTCCCAAACCCCGGAAAGCTCACTGTATACCCCCTGCTAATACATAGCTATGACCAGGCCGGGCTAGACAACATGGTAGAATTTGGCTGGTACCTCAGGGCAATGATAGCAAGCCGGATGGGGAATAAATCAGGAGCTTGGGGGTGTTGCTAAAGTTTGTAGGGACGTTTAGTGGCCCTGTTATGTGGATGTTGATGATGAAGTGATCCGACCATGTAAGTGGAGTGATATGGCTGACTTTAATCTTCTTGCTGGAGGAGAAGATGGGGTCCATGGTGTTGGTAGGGCATTCTACAAGCTGGTATGAGGTTGAGCCAGGTTTCAGTGAAGAGGAAGAGGTGCACTGGAGTCAATGAGGTACCAGATCTCAGTGGAGTGCTTGCAGAGTGATCATGTGGTTAGAAGCATGAATGTGAGTAACTGTTTCTGTGAGGAGTGGGTGTGTGGTGCAGTGTGAGTGCGTGTCTTGAGTTCTGACTTGCGGGGTGTTCAGAAAGCTGCTTAAGTCAGTGAAATCAGTTTAAGAAATCTCACTTTACAACATCAATTGTTTCTAAAGAATAACGCTAATGGTAGATGAAATTGTACAGCAAAATGATCAGTCCAGGTTAGGGGGGTGGGGAGTTTACTAAAAGCGATGCCCAGTCGGTAAAAATAGGGAATTGACTGTGGCCTACCAGCTGGGTAGGCAAGGTCCTGTATATGTTTAGTAATGTTAATGAATCGGCATGGCTTCTTGAGGTAGAAGGTAAAATTACTTAGGGCCTAATTATTCGTTTGTTTTTAAGAGGACCACCAAAACTCATGGTGGGGCAGTGGTGGAAGTCCGGCCACTGCTGCACTGGTGGACCAATGGCAAGATTACAACTTGGGCAGTCAGATCGCCATGACACCGCTGCAACCGCTATGGCACAGGGGTCGGTGGGCTACAACATGTTTGGTGGCACCCTGCGACACCACCAAGCATATTACTACTTTACTCACCACCAGCAGTCTCATGGAGGGTCCTACTTCATGAAACTGCTGGTGGTGAGTAAAGAAAGGGGGCCCTACAGGGCCCATTCTTGGCCCTGTGCATGTGGGTGTATGCAAGGAGTCACTCTTGTGCCCCCCTGTTTGTAAACACCTGGTTCTTACAAGGCATGGGCTGCAAAGCGTAGGAACATGCAATGGCAGTCCCACATTCATGCAGTTTAAGGCTCACATAAGAGCCTTTAAACTGCACCGCTGCAGGACCGTCACACAACCCGTCCGTCAGACCATGATAATACTCGTAATCTTGCAGGCAGGCGGCAGCCCTGTTTGGTGGTGTGGGTTAGTGGTGTGGTAGCTCTCTCCCACACTGCCAAACTCGTAATTAAGTCCTAAGTAATATGAAATATGCGCCCTTGAGCATGTAAGAAGACAAGTAGCCCAAAAGATTTGTGCTAAAAGTGTTTCTTTGTACATAAAAATGAGAGATAAGAGCACCTGAGAAGGAAGTGGTGAGATTTTTTTTAAAGAAAATTAGACATTCTGAGTATGAGAACTTGGTTTATTCAGGGAAGGAACATACAATGCAAGACCAATAGACAATTTCTAGCTCCACCTTGTTTGTGAGGATGATCTAGATGGCTGTTGATGTAACACAGAGCAATAGCAAGGATAGCATCAAATGTATAAGATTCATTCAACTACAACACAGTTAAGAAGAAAATGTCAGGTTTATTTGAAATGGTGAAGTCATAAATCTCTAGGTGATGTTTGGACATAGAGCAACAGTTGAGAAGGAAACACCTATGACGGGGTTGAAAGGTGAGTTAAGTCAGAAATAAAGAGAATGGGCTTAATGTTGGGGAGCACACAGGTAGGATTTAAAGATTACAGAAAAGAGAAGTGAAAAGCCCATGGAGGGAGGCCAAAGGGAGAGGACAGTTCGAACATTTCTTACTAGTATCAGACAATGCCATAAGTGTGGTGGTAGAGTATGAGCTAATGAGGAAATAGACCAAGGTTCCTAGTGTTAGGTGTAGCTTGGGCACTGAAGGACACAAATAGGCTTGCCTTTGGTGCACCTTTGATGCACCCACTGAGCAGACACGCTACATTGTCGGAAAGATATTCCACTATGAAGTCAGGGTTGTGACCTGAGAGGAATACTTGGCACATCGAGGATGGACAGGTTGGCTAAAATAAAGTTTCAATGGAACCCAGATGCTCCAGACCAAAGAGGCAAGCAACCTTGCTGCTCAATCTACTGAGAAATGAAAACCAGTGGCGGCTGGTGAGGTTTGTGAGTGGTGTGGCTGTGCTTGGTCTGGGGTAGGGAGGTACCAGACACAAGACAGCTGGCTGGTCGAACTATAGTCACATTGATAGATTTGTAGTGGGCTGAATACATTTCACCCAGTCAGTCAAGGTACAGTTTGAACCAGATGGGCTCTAGGGGAGGTTCCCAGTCCAGACTTTACTTTCTTGAAAACTGGTAACTCAACAATTGTGTTATTTTGATCTAGCTTTAGTCTTGATTATATATTGGCACACATTTTCTGGGTCTATTGTCTCTTTTGCTTTCTATGCACTGTGGCATAACACTTGCTTCAAAAACACCTAAGCGTTTTGTAGGTTAATTTTGAATTTTTGTAGGGGATTTCACACACAACGTGTGGGTGGATTGGTTAAAACTAGATTAGTAAAACTAACCAGTTCTTTAATTGTAGAATTGTTTGCTGTAGCTGTGCACTTGGGAACAATTTGAAGCCTATGGGCCAGCTGCCATTGGCTGGGATGGCTCCTGGGTGAGCCAATCAAGCTCTGGCGCTCCAGTGCAGAAAGATACGCACATGATGGAATACAGAATGTTGTCGCAACACCTTGCTCCTGTACTCCTGCTCACTGTTGTACAATAAAAGCCACTGCCACATTTGTTCGGCAGGTTTTCTAGGGAAGTCTCTGCCTCTCATAAGAGATGTAAACTCAAGCAGATCGCGTGTAGCTAATCCTCAAACTAAAGAGATAGCCCAGACCCACTAACCAGGACACTTTCCCCAAGCCCATCAGCAGACTGCCTGACCTGCACACTGACTCGACACCAATGGCATTTGAATCTATCAAGGGCAGTGGAGAAGCAAGGATGGTGCTGCCCTACCAAGACTATGCTGAGGAAAATGAGGGTGAGAACAGGTGAAATCGTGCTCATGATGCATTTATGTATGAACAAATGTTTTGTTTGAGCATCTGCTAAAAACTGTATTCGTAAGGGAGCCTACAAGGCATTCCATATTTCGTATTAAATCCAGTCCTTAAAAATGCAGTGATATTTATACATAGGTTTTTTTAAGGTACTTAGAGTGACAGTTCTTTATAATCGTATACACAATTTCTTTAAAAAAAGTTTTAGAAAGATTGGTAGTCTGGAACTGAGGAGACATAACCAGTGCTATAAGTGTTTCTTTGGCCATAAAAATGAGAGATAAGAGCACCTGAGAAGGAAGTGGTGAGGCTTTTTAAAGAAAATTAGACATTCTGAGTATGAGAACTTGGTTTATTCAGGGAAGGAACATACAATGCAAGACCAATAGACAATTTCTAGCTCCACCTTGTTTGTGAGGATGATCTAGATGGCTGTTGATGTAACACAGAGCAATAGCAAGGATAGCATCAAATGCATAAGATTCATTCAACTACAACACAGTTAAGAAGAAAATGTCAGGTTTATTTGAAATGGTGAAGTCATAAATATCTAGGTGATGTTTGGACATAGAGCAACAGTTGAGAAGGAAACACCTATGACGGGGTTGAAAGGTGAGTTAAGTCAGAAATAAAGAGAATGGGCTTAATGTTGGGGAGCACACAGGTAGGATTCAAAGATTACAGAAAAGAGAAGTGAAAAGCCCATGGAGGGAGGCCAAAGGGAGAGGACAGTTCGAACATTTCTTACTAGTATCAGACCATGCCATAAGTGTGGTGGTAGAGTATATGAGCTAATGAGGAAATAGACCAAGGTTCCTAGTGTTAGGTGTAGCTTGGGCACTGAAGGACACAAATAGGCTTGCCTTTGGTGCCCCTTTGATGCACCCACTGAGCAGACACGCTACATTGTCGGAAAGATATTCCACTATGAAGTCAGGGTTGTGACCTGAGAGGAATACTTGGCACATCGAGGATGGACAGGTTGGCTAAAATAAAGTTTCAATGGAACCCAGATGCTCCAGACCAAAGAGGCAAGCAACCTTGCTGCTCAATCTACTGAGAAATGAAAACCAGTGGCGGCTGGTGAGGTTTGTGAGTGGTGTGGCTGTGCTTGGTCTGGGGTAGGGAGGTACCAGACACAAGACAGCTGGCTGGTCGAACTATAGTCACATTGATAGATTTGTAGTGGGCTGAATACATTTCACCCAGTCAGTCAAGGTACAGTTTGAACCAGATGGGCTCATTGGGAGGTTCCCAGTCCAGACTTTACTTTCTTGAAAACTGGTACCTCAACAATTGTGTTATTTTGATCTAGCTTTAGTCTTGATTATATATTGGCACACATTTTCTGGGTCTATTGTCTCTTTTGCTTTCTATGCACTGTGGCATAACACTTGCTTCAAAAACACCTAAGCGTTTTGTAGGTTAATTTTGAATTTTTGTAGGGGATTTCACACACAACGTGTGGGTGGATTGGTTAAAACTAGATTAGTAAAACTAACCAGTTCTTTAATTGTAGAATTGTTTGCTGTAGCTGTGCACTTGGGAACAATTTGAAGCCTATGGGCCAGCTGCCATTGGCTGGGATGGCTCCTGGGTGAGCCAATCAAGCTCTGGCGCTCCAGTGCAGAAAGATACGCACATGATGGAATACAGAATGTTGACGCAACACCTTGCTCCTGTACTCCTGCTCACTGTTGTACAATAAAAGCCACTGCCACATTTGTTCGGCAGGTTTTCTAGGGAAGTCTCTGCCTCTCATAAGAGATGCAAACTCAAGCAGATCGCGTGTAGCTAATCCTCAAACTAAAGAGATAGCCCAGACCCACTAACCAGGACACTTTCCCCAAGCCCATCAGCAGACTGCCAGACCTGCACACTGACTCGACACCAATGGCATTTGAATCTATCAAGGGCAGTGGAGAAGCAAGGATGGTGCTGCCCTACCAAGACTATGCTGAGGAAAATGAGGGTGAGAACAGGTGAAATCGTGCTCATGATGCATTTATGTATGAACAAATGTTTTGTTTGAGCATCTGCTAAAAACTGTATTCATAAGGGAGCCTACAAGGCATTCCATATTTCGTATTAAATCCAGTCCTTAAAAATGCAGTGATATTTATACATAGGTTTTTTTAAGGTACTTAGAGTGACAGTTCTTTATAATCGTATACACAATTTCTTTAAAAAAGTTTTAGAAAGATTGGTAGTCTGGAACTGAGGAGACATAACCAGTGCTATAAGTGTTTCTTTGGCCATAAAAATGAGAGATAAGAGCACCTGAGAAGGAAGTGGTGAGGCTTTTTAAAGAAAATTAGACATTCTGAGTATGAGAACTTGGTTTATTCAGGGAAGGAACATACAATGCAAGACCAATAGACAATTTCTATCTCTACCTTGTTTGTGAGGATGATCTAGATGGCTGTTGATGTAACACAGAGCAATAGCAAGGACAGCATCAAATGCATAAGATTCCTTCAACTACAACACAGTTAAGAAGAGAATGTCAGGCTTATTTCAAATGGTGAAGTCATAAATATCTAGGTGATGTTTGGACATAGAGCAACAGTTGAGAAGGAAACACCTATGACGGGGTTGAAAGGTGAGTTAAGTCAGAAATAAAGAGAAGAATGGGCTTAATGTTGGGGAGTACACAGGTAGTGTTTAAAGTTTACAGACAAGAGAAGTGAAAAGCCCATGGAGGGAGGCCAAAGGGAGAGGACAGTTCGAACATTTCTTACTAGTATCAGACAATTCCATAAGTGTGGTGGTAGAGAATATGAGCTAATGAGGAAATAGACCAAGGTTCCTAGTGTTAGGTGTAGCTTGGGCACTGAAGGACACAAATAGGCTTGCCTTTGGTGCACCTTTGATGCACCCACTGAGCAGACACGCTACGTTGTCAGAAAGATATTCCACTATGAAGTCAGGGTTGTGACCTGAGAGGAATACTAGGCACACCGAGGATGGACAGGTTGGCTAAAGTAAAGTTTCAACTGAACCCAGATGCTCCAGACCAAAGTGGCAAGCCACCTTGCTGCTCATTCTACTGAGAAATGAAAACCAGTGGTGGCTGGTGAGGTTTGTGAGTGGTGTGGCTGTGCTTGGTCTGGGGTAGGGAGGTACCAGACACAGAACATCTGGCTGGTCGAACTATAGTCACATTCATAGTTTTGTAGTGGGCTGAATTCATTTGCACTGTGGCATAACACTTGCTTCAAAAAACACCTAAGCGTTTTTTAGGCTATTTTTGAATTTTTATAGGGGATTTCACACAATGTGTGGGTGGATTAGTTAAAACTAGATTAGTAAAACTAACCAGTTCTTTATTTGTAGAATTGTTTGCTGTAGCTGAGCACTTTGGAACAGCTTGAAGCCTTAGGAGTTAACTGCTTACAGTGCTAGTGTGGAGTAATGCATAAATATTTGCATTGTGTATTGGAGTGAACTATTATTACACTGTCAGCAGCAGGTTTGCACTGAACAAACGTAGACCATTTTATAGAAAATTCTACAAATGTGTGCAATACGCAGCTGGAAATTTGTGAATACAATGTGATGTGAGGTATCTCACTGGCCTCCTCACTGTCCCCAAGCAGTCCCCTATGGGCCAGCTGCCATTGGCTGGGATGGCTCCTGGGTGAGCCAATCAAGCGCCGGCGCTCCTATTCAGAAAGATACGCACATGATGGAATACAGAATGTTGACGCAACACCATGCAGAACTCTCACCCTACGTTTACGGAGACTAGTGCTCCTGTACTCCTGCTCACTGTTATACATTAAAGCCACTGCCACATTTTTTAGGCAGGTTTTATAGCCAGTCTCTGCCTCTCATGAGAGATGCAAACTCAAACAGATCAGATTAGCTAATCCTTAAACTAAAGAGATAGCCCAGACCCACTAACCAGGACACTTTCCCCAAGCCCATCTGCAGACAGCCAGACCTGCACACTGACTCGACACCAATGGCATTTGAATCTATCAAGGGCAGTGGAGAAGCAAGGATGGTGCTGCCCTACCAAGACTATGCTGAGGAGGAATATGAGGGTGAGAGCAGGTGAAATCTTGGTCATGATGCATTTATGTATGAACAAATGTTTTGTTTGAGCATCTGCTAAAAACTGTATTTGTAAGGGAGTCTACAAGGCATTCCATATTTCGTATTAAAGCCAGTCCTTAAAAATGCAGTGATATTTATACATAGTTTTTTTTAAGGTACTTAGAGTGACAGTTCTTTATAATCGTATACACGGTTTCTTTAAAAAACTGTTTTAGAAAGATTGGTAGTCTGGAACTGAGGCGAAATAACCAGCAATATTCCGCTGTTGTGTGGGTGTTAATCTATAGTGATAGCTTGGCATATACGTATCACACAAGAAGAAGGTACACTGTTCACAAATCTGAATCCTAATGCATATAGAGGCACATCATGCCAAAGATTTAGGTGGTGTGGTACATTACAAAAAATGTATGGACTTACCTCACACACCACCAGGTGTTATGCTTCATCATCGGCTGTCCTCGCCCTTTAAAAAACACGTTTGATAAAGGGCATGGCTGCGCCTGGAGACAGAGAGGCACTTCTAAAACTAAGTTGGGGCCCGTGCTGAGAAAGTGAGTGAGTGAATGATGTTTAAAAAAGGATGCATAATTCTGCATGAAGTCCTTTAATGGCTCAGATTGTGTTCCATAAAAAATTAGTGGTGGAGACTAGGGCGTTTAGTACCCCATCTCCGTCTTGGTTGCCAACATGTTTCTGCCAATACGGCCAGGAAGTTCCATGGCATTTATCAGGGCATGAGGGAAAGTGGGGCTCCACTCTTGTCTCAAAGAGACAAAGATAAATCCACTTTTTGTAGGGTGGCCCTAATCCAGCTCTACCGTCTAAGTTTCAGGACACCCTATTAAAGGTGTAGGGATGTCCCATGGTAAGAGAGGAGTAGAGGGACCCATGTAGTCAAACTTACGTCAAGGCGCACCCCTCACTTTATTCCTAACGTCCTTCCTCGTTGCTTCCCCGGTGCTTGGCATATATAAAATTAGGAAAAACATCATAAATGTTTCTCTGCAGAGATCTTATCTTATTTTGCCTTAGACACGTTGAAACCCCTGAAATTCTATATTGTATTTTCATCCTAATGGGTGTGATGAAATAATGAGCACATCACAGCTTGTGCACCTTCGCTGGGTGGGACACAATATATAGCGGTATTTACAGTAATTTGCTACCAAAGACAAATCGGATAATCCCACAAAATGCGTTCAGGGTGTGATGCCCATTCAATGAAGTGCTGATTCTTTGCAGAAAGGAAAATGGAGTTGCCACTTTTGCAAGAGTCTTACTCTTATTAACTGCCTTAAACATCATATCACTGAGATGGAAAGGCAAC
Organism: Lissotriton helveticus; assembly: GCF_964261635.1. Classification (NCBI taxonomy): domain Eukaryota; kingdom Metazoa; phylum Chordata; class Amphibia; order Caudata; family Salamandridae; genus Lissotriton; species Lissotriton helveticus. The sequence goes on along the minus strand of NC_136061.1, from coordinate 1,687,202,807 downwards.
ACAATCCTGCCCCTGCAACCATGCCAAAGTAAAAAACCACAAGCAGACTCATCTGCCTGATCTCTTAGCTACATTTGCAGGTCAATGACAGCCCTTTCACATACTATGTTAAACAAACACACCCTCATGCGCTCAGCCTACAAACAACATTTTCGCGTATGTGGCTCCCCCCCTATAACTTTCGCAGGAGAGTAATACTTTTTTTACCTTACTGCCCGCCGAGTCCTTCACACACGGTATCGTTATCTTATTTTGCCTAAGACACATTTGAACTTCTGGAATTCTAGGTGGTATTTTCATCGTAATGAAGAAAGAAAATAATGAACACGTCAGTGGCTTGTGCAATATCGCAGGGTGTGACACAATATATAGCTTAATTTACAGACCTTCTGAAAGAGACACTGCTCACAAAATGGGCCCAACAATTACATTGCTATTCAGTGTGCACAAGGGGAACACCTTTGTTCTAGCTCACTTGGTAGCTGCCAGCATGCCCACGACAATGCACCTGAAGAGAGTCTGGACCGAGCTCAAATGGCGTCCAGCTCCAAGTTACACGCAGGAAGCAGTCTGTCGCAGACACCATAAGTCGAGTCTGTGCAGACTTGATTTCTTGCCTTCCTGCTTGGAGTCAGTCTACCACACCCTTTCCCTACCTAGTCATCACACGGTGGGTTCCGCACTACCGTGTGACTAGTTAGGAAAGGGTGGGGTGAAAATGCTCTCCACTTTCTGGTTGCCGTGGAGGCTTAGCGCAACAGGGCTCGCTTCTGAAACGCCCAGAGCTAACTTTACCTCCACATCATCAGAGGCTGGAGACTGTGCATTAATGCTCCGTCTTTGCTGGACTTTTGACATCACAGCCCTCAGGGCTCTGAAATTGTCAGCCCGGCAACGCAAGAAGAGCAAAGTAAAAGCGCTGTGAGTCATGTGAAAAGGGGGGGCCGCTCGGCCCCCCGCCCATATGGCAGTGCGGCGCCCCCCCTTCCCCGACCTGTCGGTGGTGGGGCGTGTCGCCTGGCGATGACGCGCGCGGCGCGCCCCACCACCGATAGGCCGAAGCCTCCCCCGTGACCCGGAAGCAGCTGGAGAGCTTCCGGGGCATGGGGGCGGGTAGTCTGGGGGGCGGGTCAGCAGGGCCGGGGACCACCCAGCAGGACAGGCGCATAAGAGGGCCGGGGAGCGAGCGGAGCACCCTCTTTGCCTCCGACTCGCTCCCCGCAGACCTCGCTGCCCCACGCTTGGGGCTTCTAATTTACGCACCCACCATCCCCAAAAGCAGGCTACTAGGCAGGAATAGTTGTGTTAGGCCTTGTTTGCCAGTTGGACATGATTGAAGTAGATAGGCTGATTTGTGTACCTAGGCCTTTTGTCCCACGTTTAGCTGTGAATATTGTGTTTAATGCTGCTGTTGTTCAATTATGGTTTGTATACCTAGGCCTTTTTCCCGTTTTCTAGCTGTGACCGTTTGCAAATAAAATGTAATTTTGAGTATGCTTAGGCCTTTTTCCCATTAGTACACCATGCACAGGTACTATTTGTTTTAGTTGAGTGTAGTTGTCCTTTAGTGATGTTTTCTTTCTAGGTTCATAGTCGTATTTATTAGGGTGGGTCATGCGGTAAGGTCATGATCGGTGAGCAGCAATTTAAGGTCCGAAGGGGGGGCGTCACCATCCACGGAGGGGACGGCCCAGGGGGAGGGGCCACTGGTCCCTCCTAGAACTTCAGGGGCAGGTATATCCGCTAGCTGCTAAAAATGCGGGGGAGGGAGTCACGCTTTCCTTAGGCCACTAGCCACCCCGCACATACACCATGACGTCAACTTATGACGCAGAGTGTAAGGGCCCTCCTTGTTGGTTAAATGGAGTTCAGGATGCCGACGGGGTAGGCGGTCCCCGATCGCGCATGCGCACCTTTAGCTAAGGGCGTGGTTTGTAGGACTTGACACCGGTTAGCGACCTTGCCGTCAGGGCCCAAAATGTTAGAATGCAAAATTCAGCTAGGATGTTAGATTCGGATAGGAAACACGCTGTATTAGACTTTTGTTAAGGTTAGCCTTCAATACTTGTCTTCAATACTGTAAATCTAATGTCTGCAATTTTGTTATTCTAACATAATGATGTCTTGTTGATATTCATAATTTTATTGTTTTGTATAATAAATACGGCCGGGGGGGGCCCTGACCCCCCCGCCTTCCAAAGACAATTTGCCTATGTCAATCTTCAAGGTGAGGTGTGGTAAGCTGGGAGGGGCGGGTAGCCAGTCACGGACCATGTGACAGCTGGGAACTAGTCAGTGAGTGTGTCTCAAGCAACAACATTGCAGTGACTCTGAGTGGTGCAGACACTGCCCCTTACAAGGGTGTATTATTTTATTTAAACAGATTTAGCATTGCTGTGCATGTAAAGGGACGGAGCCCCGATGCCCTTTCTCAGAAAGCGCAGTTGATTAAAACAAGATTTTAGTTTTATTGAAGTTACTGCAGCTTGCATTATGGTAGAGCCAAAAAAAGACAGTTACACTCATCCAAAACATAAACACCCTTTGACACATATCGCGGGAAAGGGATAATCAAGAGGTATCAAGGGCAGGATTTTTTCTTCATACTTAATAATTTTCAGGTGTGAGAAACAAAACAAGTCTACATCTGGATCTAAGTATGTGGTTTTATGTTTCTGTGTTTTTGTAATATTTTCTGTACTTGCTCTACTATTATATTAAGCAGTACAAAAGTTAACACCCTTCTAGTGAGATTTAAGGGTTCATTTACAAAAGGTGTGCGTCTCTCTGTCCAGCCTAGCGTCTACTGTCTATTACTCTGTCATAGGACCGCCTGCCACAGCCAGAGATACCTGCCTGTTCAGTAGTGATATTTAAAGATTCAGTACAGCTGCCACTTTAGTGTTTGCCCTGAAGGTAGAGAACTTTGCCAAGGTGACATCATACATATTTTACTTTCTCAACAATGATTTTGCTTTTCAATAGAAAGCCCTCAAAGCAGTTGTTTTTTGTTGAAAAAAAGGAGGGCCCTGATTTAGATTTTGGCTGATTGAGTCCCACTGTGGCTTTTTTGGTGGTTTTCTTGCCCGCCCGATTGGCGGTCAGCATGCCTGATCTAGATGTTTGAGGGTCCATAGACAAAAGACTTCTGCTGTACTACCGTCCCAGGTAGGTCTTCTCTACTGCTTGGACGGCGGAATAGGCAAAATCGGCTGTCAGAGGGAGGACAGTTAGTTTCCCGCTGGACCAATCACTATGTGCCTTCCCACCGATGTCACTGTGGCGGTAAAACCTCCATACCTGAGTTGACGGAATGGAAGGGATGTAAGGCAGAAACTCACCTTTTCTCACTTACACATGTCCTGTTCTGACAGGGATCAGCTCTTCCAAGTCCTGCCACTCCTGCTGCTTGATGACGAACAAAATCAACACCAGGTGGATGGAATTGATGGTGACCTCCACTTTTACCCGTTTCCTATTGATTTGTCTGTTAACATATGAACAGGGCTCATGCATTTACAAATCTCTCTTACAAGCAGTAGCACAATAATATGCGATGCATATGTCTGTAATTTTGACATTTATGGAATTTAGAGAAACACACCTGTATGATCACATTGTATGTAGACATTTGGTGCAAGCTGTCTTCAAGAAAATGGAAACTTGCACAAAAGACGATACCCACATAAAAATCAAAACACCACCATACATGTATGTTAAAAGAAATTTCAAAAACTCCCACTTTAAAAACATATGAAACAAGCATCATAGGGTTAAGTGCATTTTAACAAGATGTAGAAATTGCACTAGACGAGGTGTAACCTTTACCTCAGAAATTAACTGTAAAATCAATGTCAGTGGTAAATTAGAACTATTCAACATATACATTCACGTAACATTTCCCCTTGTCTAGCGTGAGATATGTACTGTATCCAATTTCAATAGTCACAAAATATTTCATACTGATCAGAAAGCAAGGTGGAATAAACACACACGTTGTAAAACATCCAAATAACATTTGTAACATTTGTATTACCTGCCATCATGGCAAAGGAAAATAAATACTACGCATTTTACTCAGAAACAGTTCGAGGAATCAAACAATTGCTAAGGAAAAATAATGGCAGGACTAATTTAGTGAAATCAAAAGTATGGATTTATTACACAAATTAAGATAAGGCTCTCAAAATAATAAACAAGCCAAATGGCAGTCCATAGAGAGAAACATCTGCACTGTTGTTCAGCGGCACAAATCTTGCCTCCAAATACAGTGCCAATGGGAACCTCCTCAGGAAGGGGCATCTAGTGTTCAGACAAGGCACCTCCAAGATCTTACATGAGAGAGGTGACCTTGTGTTTGGGAGAAGGAGTGGTTTTGGGAGGGATCGCTCTTGCATTTTGTAGGGGTGGGTTTGGATGTGGAAGGGGTAGATTCGCATTTGGTAGTGGTTGATTGGGATGTAAAAGGTGTAGATTGGCATTTGCTAGGGGTGGGTATTGGTATGGCAGAACTTAGGGCAAGGGAAAAAAGACATCTTCAATGGGAACATGGGTAGGGTGTTCAGTAGGGAGTTGGGTTTGGGAGGTGTAGGAAGTGGCAGTATCTGATGTGCATTTATCTGTCGGGGGTGCAGGTGCCTGTGGGTCTGGTATATGTTGTGCACATTTGGGTGTGTCTTGTGTCATAGGTGACTGTTGTTGGATCAGTGTGGGTGTTTTAGTTTTGTGGCTGTGAATTTTAATGTGTGTGTAATGGGTGTGGGTGTGAGTGTAATGGGTGTGAACATGTGTGCTATGGAGGTGCTGGGTGTGGCTGTGGTACATGTGGGAGTGCTTGTGGCTGCAATGTGTGTGGTGGTGCTGGGTTAGGGTATGATGCATGTGGGTGTGTTGGTAGCTGCAGTGTCTGTAGAGGTGCTGGAGTGTGGGTGTCAGGCATATGGGTGTGGGTGCCTGCTATGTCTGTGGAAGTGCTGGGTGTGGTGCATGTCGATGTTGTAGTGGCTGCATGGCATGTCTCTGGGTGTGTTGCATGTGTATGTGTTAGTAGCTGTGGTGTCTGGGGGTGTGCTGGTGGCAGGGGTGGTTTCTGTATGTTTGGGTGTGAAGCTGTACTGCTTGTGTCAGGGTAAGTGGGTGTTTGCAAAGGTGTGCGTGTGTTTGGGGCCAATCTGGGAAGAAGGAATTTGGATGGGGAAGGGGTAAGAGGTGGGGCATAAGTTTGGGATGGTTGGGATGCTGTGGTCAGTGAGCAGACTAGACCTCTGTGGGCCAGACATAGCACTGTGAATACCTTCCAGGTAGCCTATCATTTGTTGCAATTGGCAGCAAGCCCCTGGATGGCTTTCAGTGGCACAGTCTGGCCTACAGTGATGTTCCAGAGGTGGTCAATAGTCTCCTGACTCAGTGCAGTCGAGGGACAGGGGCAGGGAGCGAGATATCTCGAGTGAAGGAGACACCACCCCTTTTAAAGGGACAGGATTGGCTAACTGTGGGAAGCAAGAGGGCAGGTGAAAATGGTACTCTGGTACAAAGATGCAGCTTGTAGAATTCCTTTTGGGTCCACCACCATTAGGGAGTGTTCACTGGAGGAGGCCTCTGAAGAAGATGTTGAAGAGCTGGCCACCTCCATTGCACTCAGCTCACCCTCCCTGCCACTGGGTCACTCGGTGTTTGTAGTGTCCACACCCAAACCACAGTGCCCTGCTGCTTCCCACCAATGTTGGCATCTTCTCCTTCCCCCACTATGGATGTTTCTGAAATGACGTACACAATAGTTTTATTGAATCTGTAAACAAAAGTGATCATGACATTTGATCACAAAACAGTTTCCAAGTTTTTGGAATTCACATGCGTCAGGGCTCTCAAACGTTGCTTCTATAGCATAAGCTTGTGCACGAAGGCAACATTTTCAAAAAACAATTGGTCACATTTTTGTCATTCCCCATGATAGCTCCGATACCACGAATGAGCTTGTCTCTTATCTATTTTCATGTGTTTCCGGAAACTGTTTCACACCTCTGAATAGTTGGCCTTCGTAGTTTTGAATAGTGAAGTGATATCACCAAAAAGGATACCAACCAAAAATACCTTTGTACAGGGTGTTCACAAAGCCCAAATAGCGGCATACTTTTCATTCTCAAAACATAAAATATGAATGAATGTGTGTCAACAAATACTACAATGTTGTACCAATATTAGCGTAAACTGAAAGCAGGTTACCTTTGTTTGTGCATTTCACAATGGCAACACTTATTTCAAGTCACTAAAATATATATGTCAATTGTCAAAATTATAAATGTATTCTGTACTCAAGTAGCTCAGCAATGTATTGCATACATTTATAATACTCTTCAGTACAGAGCAAAAGCATTTGCACATTTGACTCAAAAATATCTCTAGTTATTTCATGTTGATAGTATCTTTGTGAAATTTCACTAAGTATGCTGGCTTTCACTGTAGTCAAAAACATAGTAGAACATCATAGTAATCATTACATAAAATGATTCATATATAATGTTTACTTTAAAGATTCACATGAAGATCACAATATGAAACATATTACACCATGATGCATTTCAACATTTGCCTAATGAGTCATGAGTGTGGCCTGCTTCTGAGTTTTCATGATGGCATACTGCTACATGTATGTAATGGAACATTCCAGATAATAAAATGAAGTGTTAGTTCAAGAAGTTAGCTAACTCTTCCTTTTAAATGTCGTCCATTTTGGTTTTTGTCAATGTATACATTCTGATTTTTCCTCATGAACCAAATTGTGTAGAAGTCCATGTTTTTAGCATGCTTTGCTGCAATTTACATTTTCCCATTCTATTGACTTTTTGGGTGTGAATATTTGGTTCATGGTATGTTAATTTTGGTGATACTTCAAATTTATAATGAATGATTATGTGATTAAGGATTGGGTACACATTTAGTTTTTATGTTTATGTGTTTTCTGGTGTTAATGCATTCCATGTTTATGATTGATTGCCATGATACCTTTTTGGGGTTGGTGTATACTTGCAAATGTGTTGGTAAACATGTGGTCTCTTGTAAGTTTTGCAAACATAGGGGTCTATAGGATGGCAGTCGGAAAACCGCCCCGACCACCATGGTAGCGGAAATCAACAGCCTGCCGGTACTGCGGAAAAATCGGCAGCACAATTAGGATCAACCACCCAAAAAATCAAACCGCGGCGGAACAAGGCCACAAAAGACCACCCGTAGGGGGCGCAGAAGGCTGAAATCGGTCTGTGGTGGTCAGATTTGTGGCAGAAAATCACCAAACCGCCACCATAACAGCGGAGACACCGCCCTGAAAATTAGGATATCCCCAATGTGACTGCGGTACGTTCCGCTGTTTCTGATCGCCTTGGTGGATAACAATGATGAATGGGAGAGCTGGCGGAAGAGCCAAAGCATAGCCATCGCTGCAGATGCTCCATAAAAAATATGTTGGTCTAGAGAAACAACTCACAACAAGGCCACAAAGTGCACACAGTAAAATAGCCATGCCCTGAAAAACACCTAACACCCCCCAATGACACAACCACATGGCAACTACAAAAATACAATTCCCAGGACAACCCACATAACACACCTGACAGCAATACCCCAATTGGACACACCCACATAGCTGAGTATGAAACCAGCCCCTTCCAAGACCAAAATCCTTTGCAATACTCCACAACTGAAGGGCCCAACACCAGAGCACAAAGGAAAGGCAAATCAACACACCATCACTACTCACATCACACACAGTCCCACCACCACTTCCACACCTGCACCTCCAACCCCTAAGCATATCACACACCACACACATCACCACCCCCCACCACTTACATCCCTGCACCTCTAACCTCTTTGCACATCACACACCGTGGCAACACAGAAAATGCCCGAATTCACAGAAAGTGAGTTGACAGTATTGGTAGATGAGATAATCAGAGAAGAACCACAAGTGTTTGGTATCCTGGTCCAACAGATACCATTAGCCACAAGAGTACAAATGTGGGCAAGGATAGTTGATAATGTAAATGCAGTAGGGACCACACCGCGAACAAAAAAAAGGAAATCATGAAGTAGTGGCATGACTTGAAGAGGGTGGTGAAAGAAAAGAGGAACAAGAACCGTGAGCTGTCCCAGAGGACTGGCGGTGGTCCTCCCATCCCACCCAAAAAGTTCACATGGGAGGAAAAGGTGCTTGCCATACTGCATCCAGAGAGTCTCACAAGAATAGCCGGGGGAGTGCAGGCTGGCAAGTACAAACAAATGTAGACCATTACACAGCTATTTACTGTCCAGCACAACTACAAAGCTATATCTCAGAGGCCCAAGTATATCCATATGCACCAAAATATCCAACACATGTCCCACAGATGTAAGATTGACTCCATCTGAATCACCCCAAAGGTAGCCAACATTTACAGGGTTGTAGGTGTCCAGACAACCAGCACTACAACTCCTACCATGCCCCATGTCGCACCCCTGAGCAGGATGGAGCACTCCCCCCACCCAAAAGTATGTGCCAACCATTGTATTGTTCCCACTCACTTAACAGATAGGTAGCCATCTTCCCAGGGAGAGTTGTTTGGGGGTGGGAGGTTTGCACAAAAACTTCTACCATGCTCCCCGTCACATCCCTGAGCAGGTTGGAGCCCTCCACAGCAACCCAAAAGCAGTTGGTAGTCATTGTAAGGTTCACCCTCACCTAACAGGTAGGTAGCCATCTTTCCAGGGAGAGTTGTTTGGGGGTGGGAGGCCTGCACTACAACTCCAACCAGGCACCCTGTCCCACACCTGAGCAGGATTGAGCACTCCGCCCCAGAAGCATGTGCCAGCCATTATATCACTGCAAACAAACTTACAGGTAGGTAGCCATCTTCACAGGGAGGGTTGTTTGGGGGTGGGAGGCCTGCACAAAAACTCCCACCAGGCACCCTGTCCCACACCTGAGCAGGATGGAGCACCCCCCCAGAAGCATGTGCCAGCCATTGTATCACTACAAACAAACTTACAGGTAGGTAGCCATCTTCACAGGAAGGGTTGCTTGGGGTGGGTGGCCTGCACAACAACTCCCACCAGGCACCCTGTCCACACCTGAGCAGGATGGAGCACCCCCTCCAGTAGCACGTGCCAGCCATTGTATCACTACAAACAAACTTACAGGTGGGTAGCCATCTTCACAGGGAGGGTTGTTTGGGGTTGAGAGGCCTGCACCCAAACTCCCACCAGGCACCCTGTCCCACACCTGAGCAGGATGGAACACTCCCCCCAGAAGCAAGTGCCAGCCATTGTATCACTATAAACAAACTTACAGGTAGGTAGCCATCTTCATAGGAAGGGTTGTTTAGGGTCCTAACTTTACTACTCCGAAACTGAGAAAAATCCTAACTTTAAGACTTTCGGTATTCACAGAAGGCATTTAGGAGTCCTAAAGTTAGGACTCCTAACTTCTGTGAATATCAAAATGAGTAAGTGCCTTCTGTGAATACCAAAATTATGGTAAGTTTAGGATTTTGTCTTGTTAGTTATGTGAATCGGGCCTGGAGAGTGTGGGGTTGTGTCATGCAGTGCCTAGCATGCTGTGTCCTGGGAAAAGGGGTGTGTAGCCTATTTCACATGTCTTCCTGCCTACACATCAAGTTTGGAGGGATATGTATTGTCTTTTCAGCCATACAGTGATGCAGCAAGCTGGTAATGCCGGAGTCAGGGCAGTGATTGCTTGTGTGAATGGCTGTGTGGGTCCCTGGTGTCCTTCACAGGCCCATCTGTGCCCTTAGCTGGGGTTTTCATACAGAGGGTAGTGATGGAAGTGTGTCTGGCTCCTAATCGTACATCATTTCCAGGTCAGCACTATGCTCAGTAGTTCATTACCCAAGGGTGACACTATTGGTGGGTATTCACCTATGACACAGCAGCTTGCCGTACTATTGTGGGCAGCACCCTCAATTTCCACCCGCATGTGTACTGACTGGCATGTGTAGGCACTATTTCTGCTCTCAATTTGTCCCTTCATGTGACATTTCTGATGCCCCACGTTCGACCTCAGTGTGAGCCCACCTGGCCTGCACAGTCACCGCCCAACCTCACAAGGACACATCACTGAATGTACAGAGTGTTACATGTGTGTATTTTGCAAAACTTTCCATCAATGAGCCATCTCAGCCCTGTAGATTGCACACAGCAGGCCTTGTGAGAACGGTGTGGGTTTGTAAGATCATGTCACTCAATGTGACATCCATGACACGGTGAGTCATTCACAGGGATAGGACATTGAGGGCTGCACAGTGTTGGACACAGTGAGTAAACCCCCAAACATATATTGATATGTACTGTATGTCATGCTCAACTAAAAAAAGGACAGTAGATGTTGGCAGCATACACATAGCTATCTGTGCTGGTATCCTGCATGTGTATGAGATGGGCAGGTACTGTGTCCACCCTCATATCTGCATGCATGTACATGTGATTCTCACATGCTAATGTACTATGTGAGATGCTGTATTGTCTCTGTTAGACATATCTGTGAATTTGGGATGAGGTAGTATCATGCTCCTGGAATCACTGACATAATATCGACAGCCACATTATCGTACTACAAATGTATCGACATAAAAACATCGATGACTACAATATTGATGTTGTATCCTTTATTTTAAAAATACGCAAACATCGATACCACAATATCGTAATGTAACAACATCGACAACACAAATATCGCAGACATAAATATTGTTATTCACAAGAGCGAACGTTCTCTATGAATATAGTACATTTCCAAATTATCGACTACAAAACTATAGACATCAATATCATAATTTTTCAGAATATATCGACACATCAAATATACAATAAAATAATACATTTAAACACCATAAATAAAATTAAATGCATAAACATACATAGCAAATGAAATTTAACCAAAAACATAACTTTTAAAATTATTACAGCATAAATAAATAATAACATAATAAACACACTGTTACTAACCATTTAAAATATATACTTGCAACATATAAAAACATTTTTAATACAAAAATAATTAGTCTCCTTCCTCACCAAAAAAAAGACTCTTAATTAGTGTTTTCCATATAAGGAAAACAATTACCATATCATGAAACACAATAAAAATTAACCAATAGAAATACAGAAGATCGAAATAAACCAATAACATTAAACTAACAATTAAAAATTGTACTATATTAGCAAAGAAAAATTAACCTTATTTTACACCTTAAACTAAAAGAATTAAGGAAGATGAAACTCTGACGGATTTTTACCACAATAAAGACTTAATCAAATCCAAACATATTGCACTCTTTAAAAAGTAAGAATATTTCCATTTCCTAAATAACAGTTAAATGAAAATGTTAAAAGTTATACATTTCTAACTAAATCAACTAACTAATATGTTTTTATCTATTTATGTTTCCACTACAGATATTACTCCAAAGAACCAGAAAAAATAATTAACCTCCCAAAAACATCTAACTAACAAAATAAGTATACTTTAAAAAGCCTTTCTAAAATCGCAAAAAAATTGTAACTTAACTCCAAAACTATCCTAAACCCCAATGCCACACCATATACAATTGTAAAACATCAAATCAAATATGCTTAATTTTTCCTCCACAGAAACAAACAACCAAACAACATTTAACATTGAAAAGACAACTGAAAGCACACTTTGTAAGTATATCTTCAAAAATGTATCTTTTTTTACAATATAAACATGTATATTATTCATTATATACATTTTTTGTAGAATTGTCCACATCACATGACTGAAGGCGCCCAATTTATAGCATCTCAGAAAGGGAAATTTGCATTGTTTTACATGGGGTACGTCTACACCCAAGAGAAGCAAACTGGCCTTAAAGTCAATTGGAAATGTTCAAAATATTATTCAATATTCAAATAAATGTTATGGTTGTGCTACTATAATCACAAAGAAGGGGCGAGGGTTAAGGACAATTTATACTCTGCCACCCCGAACCCCCCGAGAGAACACTAGTATACACACGAAAGGGGTGGGAAGAGTAAATAATAATACCATATGTACTAATGTGGTAAAAGATAGAGCCAGCCCCAATAGGGCAAATCACTCTATTTGGAAAAACTGCCCTCACTCACACACCGAGGTATGTGACATGCTTCATGGTTGTGCTACTACCAGGGAAGCAACAGTTTTATATACTAGAGAACATACCCATCCTCCTAATGTTTCAGAAATTAAAGTTAGAGCAACCCTTGATAACATAAAATAATTAAGTACTAGCTCACAAACACCTGCAAGTGTTATACTTAAAGAAATTTTGCCTAAACTAACTGGTCAATTACCATCCATTGCTTCAATGAAAAGAACCATAGCAAGAACTAAAAAAGAAACAACAACAAAAACACCTACTCCTAAAAGTTTTGAAGAAATAATATTTCCCCCAGAACGAGCTATAACACACAATGACGAACCCTTTATTTTCTACGATAATAAAAACAAAGAAAAAAGAATTATTATGTTTGCTACAGCACATAATTTGACTAAACACCAACAATCCGAAACATGGATGATGGCTGGGACCTTTACAGTATGTCCCAAGCCATTCTACCAACTTTACATTATCCATGGCCAATATCAAACAGTTACATTCCCTTTATTTATGACTTGCTGCCAAATAAACAGAATGCAACATATACTGAAATGTTAGGGAAAATTAAGCAAGAAACAAACAATTATTTTCCTCAAAGAATAATTATAGACTTTGAGCAAGCTATGATAAATGCTATCCTTAAATTATATCCTCACACATCAATACAAGGATGTTACTTCCATTTTAATCAATGTCTATGGAGACATTTACAAAACTCTATACTTAGGGGTCGATTCCGATCCGGGTCGGACATCCCTCCGAGAGCTGTCCACAGCGTTTTCTTCTGACCTACTAATTCCGGGAGCCGGTCCGTCCGGACGAGGAAGTACGATGGCAAATGTGCCCAAATCCCAAACAACATGTACGCTCGGAAACAAGCCTCATTTTCCGTACGAGCCGCAACCAGAAACGCAGAAATGGAGTAGTCCGGAAGCATTTAAACAGCAGTTTCCGGCCGGGCAAGTACGATGCAAACTTCCTACGTGCCAAACTTGTCACCACTTACAGCATGTCTCAGCATCCGGAACAGCAGTATCTCTGTGTCGAATCGCTTTACAACATGATTCACTGCTACGAGACGAAAAAAACATGTATCCAATCAAGCCTGACATCCCTGTACTGTGCGTCTATGACCAAAATCACAACAGGAATCGAACCGTATCCCGCAGATGATAAGTTTAACACCCATAGGGTGGAGATAGCTATACTTGCCAGGAGTCTCAAACTACAGGGTGGTGGCTATCACTACCCGCAGTCACATCCTATAGGAGGGTGTATGCCTATCACTACAAGCAGTCCCATACCAAAGGGGGGGTTCTGCCTATCACTACCAGCAGTGTCATACTATAGGGGGGTGTATGCCTATCACATATCCCCACTCTCAACACCATACACCTTGATCTGCAACAATGTGTCCAACCCACCAGTGAGTCAACCAACATCCCTCCCTCACAAGACTTCTGCGACAAACTCAGCACCATTTTCCACCACAAAATCAAGAGCATCTACAACAACTTCGACAAAGAAAACCAACACACTGAACCCTTACCAACCACCCCTGACTCCTTTAAGCCAGTGATTGACAACTGGACAGCCCTCACCACCGAAGACACACTGAAGACGATGAAGTCAATCCACTCCGGGGCCCCCATGGACCCCTGACCCCACAACATTTTCAACGAAGCCGCCGACGCCATCGCACATATGGTTTGCCACACCATGAACCCTTCCCTGGCAACCACCACGTTCACCGACGTCTGGAAACACGCCAAGGTCAACCCCCTCCTGAAAAAACTCTTGGCGGACCCCACCGACCTCAAAAACTACAGACCAATCTCCTTGCTCTCATTCCCAGCGAAAGTCATCGAGAAAGAGCACAACACCCTCGACTCCTCCCAATCTGGCTTCAGAAAAAAAACACAGTACGGAAACCCCCCTCCTCCCTGAAATAGATAACATACACACCCTACTGGACAAAGGAGAAACAGCAGCCCTCATCCTCCTCAACCTCTCAGAAGCGTTCGACACAGTCTCTCACTGCACCCTAATACGCAGACTCCACGAAGCAGGGATCCAAGACAAGGCCCTCGACTGGATCTGTCCTTCCTCTCTGGCAGAACGCAGTGGGTCAGACTCCCCTTTTTCTCTCCTACCCTACACATACCACCTGCGGAGTCCCCCAGGGGTCCTCCCTCAGCCCTACACTCTTCAACGTCTACATGGCTCCGCTCGCCCCCATTGTCAGAACCTATGGACACAACATTGTGTCAGACGCAAACGACACCCAAGTCATCCCCTCCCTATCCAACGAACCCAATACCGCCAGACACAATTTTCGAGAAGGCATGGAAGCCGTTGCCAAATGGATGATAAACAGCTGCCTACAACTAAACACCAACAAAACAGAAGTACTCATCATGGGGCCAAACCCCGATGCATGGAACTACACCTGGTGGCCCCCCACCTTCGGAAGCCCGCTCACCCCCACGGACAAGGCACACAACTCAAGCTCAAAATGGACCGCCAGATCAACTCTGTCTCGCCTTCCTGCTTCCACACCCTCCGCCTCATACATAATACCTTCAAATTGATCCCCTCGAACACAGAAAGACCATCACTCACGCCCTGGTCACCTGCAGACTCAACTACGGCAATACACTCTACGCTGGAATAATCAAAACCCTCACCCGCAAGCTACAGTACATCCAGAATGCCACCACAAGACTGGTCTTCCACCTGCCAAGACACTGCCACATCTCCCAGCACCTGTGCACACTCCACTGGCTCCCCATCGAAGCTGGAGTCCCCTTCAAGATGCTCACCCACGCCCACAAGGCTCTCCATGACACCGGACCAGCATACTTGACCAGTCGACTTAAATTCCGCACATCCCAGAAGAACCTACGATCTGCCCAGCTCTCCTATGCTGTGGTCCTGCTGCACCAGAAAGACCAGATTAAGAGGGCGCTCTTTCCCCTTCCTCGCGGCCGGAGCCTTGAATGCCCTGCCGCTCCACCTCAGACAGACAACATCCCTCCCCATATTTCCAAGCAATCTCAATACCTGGCTCTTCGACAGACCACACCCTTGATAAACTGGAGCCTGCTAAACGCACCTTGAGACCCTTACGGCGAGTAGTCGCGCTTAACAAATGCCTGATTGATTGATTGAGCTAAGCCCACATGAACTGGTGGCATTGTACATGCACCTATGACACTCCCAAGGGTGGAGGGAGGATCCAAGGTGGACAAACACATCACACATGGCCAGTCAACAAACCTTGTGAATGTTTTCCACACTGCATAGTATGAATTACATGTGCATGACATAAAACTTTTCATACACATCGGGATCCCTGTCACAGTCCCAGAACAATGAAGATCCCTAGGAGACCCACAAAGAACACATGTTGAGATCATACAACATTGAAGGCTAGTATCTGTGTGAGCACTCACACACACATACAAGTGACCCTGTCACATAAAGAAACCACATAGTGAAAACAACCTGATGTGTGAAAAACAAATGTGCTGTTGTGAATCCTGAATATGTCCCATGTCTGTTTGCCCACATTCCAGGCCCTAATATCAAAATGACCCATGGATTACACCTGAACGACCAGTAGTCCACCATGCACCTACATCCCAGAAAACATACTCCAAAGGCATTGGATAAACACAGGACAAATCAGCAAGCATCACAAACAGGAACATCTGCAGGGAATATTGGCTGTGTAGAAACAGGGAAGGTTACCCACAGAGACATGACACACCACATGGGCCCAGTCAATGTCAGGGAATAGCACACTGTCATGAGGTGACTCCACTTGTGTGTAAGTTCAGCTTCGTCAAACGTTGTCTGTGCAGGGCTAAGTCATGTCAGCATTAAACTTGGTCACTGAGACACCAATTATGACAGCCTGAAAGCATTGGTCACATCAGGCTGTGCACAGGAGTGACTCTTAATTCATCTGCACAACATCAGAACACATGTCTAGTATGTTGTACTGAAAACCCACATCACTTGTCCAGAATTGAAGTGATAATCTGCATGTTCAGTGTAGATGGGCCCACAGTCTGGAAAAAAGTACAATGGGCACAAATCTGAGCCCAACATCTGTGCAACAGTAGAAGCCAAAGACGTGAAGTTGTGAAAAGAAGGTGACACTCATTGTGTCAAGTACTTGGGATCATGACTACCTCCATGCTTAGCAAAGGATGACATGGCAACATACTGTAATAGCATAAAATACCATGGACCACATGCAGTACATCCCATCCCCAAATCACTGATTTCCAATTAAAAATATAGCAACAGCAACTGAATGACACTCATCAGCAACATCTTGTACATTAAATGCAAAACTTGAGAAAAAAAGAACTTTAGCTTTATTCAGCTTCAGAAAAATGATCAGTTTAATCTGATGAACAATCCAAAGGCCAATGGCTAGTCCATTGCACATGTTTGTTATTGTGTGACATAGGACTACTCGTCACACAATTCTTGCCTGCACTGCTGCAGCCAGGGGACATGTCCCCTTGGAGGGGCATACATAGGGGCAGTCCAGGCACCACAGGGACAGGATCAGGGCATAGCAGTAGGGGCATGGTGGGTGCAAGAGTGTCAGTGGCCACTGCAGTGGATGTGTCTAATACAGTGGGCGCCATCATCACTGAAGTGCACAAGTCAGGCTGAGTGGAAGGGGTCTCCACAACAGTCGCAGGAACAGGCTGAGGGGGAGAGGTTGGGCTAGAAGTGCATGTGGAAAAAGGGAGGGCCTAATTAACTTGGGGATGTTGTACCTGTGTATGGGTGAACTGGGGGCAGGGTGTAATGTGGGAACCCAAGGAGTGGTGGCCTAGGTGCTGGATGGCGGAGACCGTGTGGTGAGAGTGCAGGATTGAGGTGAGGTCTTGCTCTTCCTGGTCCATGGACTGACTGATCCACTGTTGGGAAGACATGGTTGCTGAGATGCCCTCCTTGAATGAAGCCAATTGGGTCAGTAGACCAGTGTGAGCATGGAGGGCACTCAGCATCGACGTCTGGCCCACATGGATTTTCTTCGGCAAGTCCACAGGCTCCACACTGAGGGCAGCAGGCGAGACAGAGTCAGGGGGTGTGGTTCCTGGACTGAAGGAGACATGCTCCCTAACACAGGAGGCTCAATGGACATCAGGGATGGGCCAACTGGAGGGTGGAGATGGTGGTGCTCGCATGGGCATACTTGCTATCTGTGGTGTTGTGACACCCGCCTCCACAAGGGAATCCTCACTGGAGCTGGAGCGGACTTCAGCTGAGATACTGCCGGCTGACTGGCCCTCAGTGTGGCTCCCCTCACCCTCCATGCCACTGGGTCCCTCTGAATCCTCCACATTGGAACCAGCCTGGCTCTACGCCTCCTCTCTGTCCGTGGAGCTGTCCCCTGCAGTATCGGCTGATGATGCTGTAAACAAGGAGGAGAAACATATACACATCAGCCACCTGTATTCACTGGACACATCACATTAAATGCAACACATCACCGTGCAAGTCCTGGCATCATTTAAAAGCCACATCTTAATTAAATACACAATAGTGAATCTGACACTTAATGGTCTGCCAGTAAACCATGCTTCGCTTACACATGCTGGCAATGGACCCATCACTCCATAGTATGTCTGATGTCAGTCATCACATGGGCAGCCATTCCCTGATTATCCAGTTGTCTGATCTGCAATGATGGTTACTGTTGTATTATTGCACACATGTCTCATCTCAGGACACTGACTCTGAATTTGGGACAACATTTGTGATGGTCTAACTCATTGTTGATAAGATGAACATACTTCCATTCCCAGACACCATGGTGGCCTCATGTCTTGAAACGCAAAGCTTCAATAGTGTGGCTTCAGGACAACAGACAAGTAACCATATTGCATGCTCTAGATTTTATTGTGAAACACATAGCCACAGCCCTGCATGGCCAATCAGTCAGTACTGACTTCTGTCCCAGGGGCAATGCATGCAGACTCCACAGTCAGCACCGTGCCACACTCATGTTTGCACTTTGACTGAACTTCGGTAGTGCGCATGTGTACATGATCACCACATGCTACACCCATGTAAGAGAATCTGATGATGCCACGTAATAAAAATAACACATTTCTGTTTGTGAGTCAACAACTCAGTCTACCTGTACACATAAGGGCCTTACAGGAACATAGTAAGGCTGCTTACACATATCTGTTCAATACACCATTATGCACAGTCGAATGTCTACACACATATGTTTTGCCCTGTGTGCAGATCCACCAGACACATGTCAGATGTCTGTCCATTAGAAACATATAGCAGACTTCTGGAATACAAAAAACTATGCCTGTCCACCATGACACAGAGTCAGAAACATGATAAATAAGTTCACAATGGGCAAAGTGTTGGCTCACACCCAGGATTAGGAGGCCAGAGTATCTCAGATGACGGGAGTAGGCATACCTGTCCATGGGCCATGTGATACATGGGATTACCAGGAGCACTATGCAGGTGACTATGCATTTGTTACACTCATATACATTGTTTGTCTGAGGCATCGACATTGGTCATTGCTGCTGCATGGGTGTGTAGTCAATACCTCACACTATGATGACCCACAATAGCAATTTGTGAATATATGTGGAGCACACACAGAGCACATGTCATTTATCAGTCAATGTGCTGATACATGTCACACAATAGCCTCACCCATGATACTAAATTCAATGCACCTGTTGAAGATGTGGCTCTCAACATTCCCATGGACAACAGCAAATGCACACAACCAAAGTGACAAATGTCACAGAGGGGAAGGGACACACCTGGTCATCAGATAAGAATAGTGCATCACCAAATTCAGCCACATGGCACTTGTCTGAGCAGACAGACAAACTGTGGAGTGTAACAATAGTAGTGCAAACTGCAGGTTATACACAAAACAGCAAAATACCATGGACTTACCCCCTCCTTGCTGCAGTCTGGTCTTAAACTGCCCATCCAGGTCTGGGAAGACCACGGCCAGAATCCGGAGCATGTGGGGGGTCAGGGTCCGGCTTACTCCCCGTCTGCGTGTAGGCGACAGCTTCCGCTCGACTCTGGCTATCCTCCTGGTCCAGCAATGGACGTCCTGCCACCTCTTCTGGCATTGGCGGATGCGGTGTCTGACGACCCCCACGGATCTTACTGCCCGGAAGATGGTCTGTCAAATTTCATTTTTCTCATGGGCAGTAACCTGGGGGTATGACAAAGTGAGACACCATTACTACACATGCACCATGTTTTTCAATCACACAGTTGGACATACATGTTGAAATTAGTAGTGCTTATGATGTATACAGGTAGTAGTACTATGGTCATGGGCAGTTGTCCTGTATGCAAGGCTGCATTCACAACATGATACAGTGCTTGAAAATCAAAGTTTGCAAAAAGTACACTTCTTCATCGCTGCACAAGTACAGTACATGCATCTACACACTATGAGACTTAAACTTACTGAGTGTGCATGCATGCCCTCTGTGATCACAATGCTAGTAGTCCCAGTCAGTTAACATGTACAATTAAAAAGGCAGTGGACTCTACACTCACCTGCTCCCCTGCTTTCCCATACAGCTTACAGTACTGTGGAAGGACACTGTCCAGCAGGGCCTGGTTCTCCTCCTCTGTGAATGATGGTGCTCTCTCCAAAGTACGTGATATTGCAGGACACAGGGGATGCAGAGACAGCAGCAGTGGTGTTCTGAGTTCCAATACTGTAACATGTACTGCAGGCAAGTGAAGTCTCTGGAGGACAGACAGCCTTATATCTGTGCTGCTGAGGCAGAATCTGTCCGATGCGGCCAATGAGATACGGCAGAATTGTTCACATTTTCTGAAATTGCCCAATTCATGCGATTGCACGCATCGGACACGCCTTCCGCGTTGTTCAAATATTGTGCATCTTCACAATATTGACTTTGAAACATTGTTGCAGAGAGCCAACGGAATCTGTGTGCACACGAGTCGTAAACAGAGCAAACACACGTTCGTCTCCATGACAGTCAATAGCCAATGGGTGCGCACGCCTTGGTCCCTAATTGTCCGACACGTCTTTTGAAAACCCACCCGCGTATGTCACTCTTACATTCAGGGTCCAAGGTGTGCACACGCCTTGGTCCCCAAGTGTCCGACGAGTCTTTTGAAAACCCACCTGCGTATGTCGCCATTACATTCAGGGTCCAAGGCGTGCGCACGCCTTGGTCCCTAAGTGTCCAACGCCTCTTTTGAAAACCCACCCGCGTATGTCACCATGACATTCAAGGTCCAAGGCGTGCGCACGCCTTGGTCCCTAAGTATCCAACGCGTCTTTTGAAAACCCACCCACGTATGTCACCAGTACATTCAGGGTCCAAGGGAGGCACACGCCTTGGTCCATAAGTGTCGGGTGCGTCTTTTGAAAACCTGCACAAGTATGTCACCATTACATTCAGGGTCCAAGGCATGCACACGCCTTGGTCCATAAGTGTCTGACACATCTTTTGGAAACCCACCCACGTATGTCACCCCATTCCAGTCAATGGCCAAAGGATGCCAACAAAAAGAATTTTGGCAGGGACTAAGGTGCTCTACAACACACTGACAGCCTGTCACATGGTACATGTAAGCACATTTCATGCTTTATTACATGTGTGGGTATATGTCTGCACATTTCATATTGATTGATGTGACATGTTACATGGTGACAAAAAGGCATTCTGTCTGATGCAACTCACTACTGTCAGAACTCTGCTGATTAACACACGTGGCCTGGGCACAGTGACAGGGGCACATAGTCTCATGACATGTTACATACACCCTAAATTGCACATGATATGTACTGTGTGTTATAAGGTGTTCCTGAGATGGCACTGTGGGGTACATCATGAGTATTTGTGTATAGTGATACGCACATGGACATAATTGTATTTGGGAGATTCGAATCCTCTCCAACATCCCTCTGATTTGTGCATGTGTGTTGCTGTTGTGTCACAGACATCTATGTCTGCCCTACAAACAAGCCTGTTAGCACATCATGGGTGTTTAATGGTTGTGTTGGTATATGTACATCAGACATTACATAATGACTGTGTCCATGTGGCAATACATGATCCCTGTGTGTGTGACTTACAAACACCTGTCATTTTGACAACACATCTATCCTCACTAGTCACAGAGGTGTGTGTTTGGTATGTGACATTTGTTCAGATGTACTGTGACAGAGCCCATAGATTGACAACAGCATAGCATAGCACTTGTTTTATCATCATATGGAGCTGGAATGTTATGTGAGGGGCACATGGCTAGCATATGTGTCCATGATGAATAGCACACACCTTACTCAGCTGTGTCTTGATATGATGTAGCATGTGCCGTTTTGCATGGTCATTACCACATATGTAGGGGAACTGACAATCTTTAATTTATTCCCTATATACTGCAGGAGGGCAAATGTCCCCAGACCCTTCCCAGACCTTGCAACAATACTTGAGCGTGGCTGCATCTGACGTTATCGCTACACAGGACCACTGATTGAGGATTTGGCAGAGCTGTTGGCCCCACATTTACAACCTGGATGGGCGTATCCTACTGTGCTGACCCCCAAGATGAAGATGATGGCAGCCCTACATTTCTTTGCAACGGGAAACTTCCAATACACTGTGGCTGGTGCTGGTTGGATGTCACAGACCATGTTCAGCAGTGTGCTACGTGATGTTTTGAAGGCAATGTTGTGTCATCTGAACAGATACATCAAGTTTCCAAATCCACAGCAAATACCTGTCATAAAGGGTGACTTCTATGCACTGGGAAGGATGCCAAATGTCATAGGCTCAATTGATGGTACACATGTGGTTTTAGTAGCACCACACACACATGAGCAGACATACAGAAACAGAAAAGATTACCACTCCATTAATGCCCTGGTGGTATATCTTCCCGACATGACAATATCACATGTCTGAGTCCGTTTCCCTGGTTCAGCACACAACGCCTACATCATGAGGAATAGCAGGATCCCACAGATGATGTCACAGCTGCAGAACCAGTGTGCCTGGCTTGTCTGTGTTTAATCGATGTTTACCTTGTGATTTTTTTATATTTTGTAATTTGATGCTCTTTCCTCAACCATGACCTGCTTGTTTGTTTGTATGTAGGTGACTCTGGAAACCCCAGCATGCCGTGGTTGCTAACACCTCTTAGAAACCTAGTCACACCAGCGCAGCTACGTTACAATGAAGCACATGGGTGGACCAGGCAAGTTATAGAGCGGAGATTTAGGCTCCTGAAAAGCAGATTCTGATGCCTGGACTGGACAAGAGGGTGCCTCCAATTAACTCTGAGTGTAGTTCCCGTAGTAGCGCTATGCGTAGCTACGCGAACTGCGTAGTGCGGTAGGGAAAATGCTGTTCGCACTGTGCTGGATGCTTGTCCGCACTGTGAAATCATTGCAAACCGCATCTTGCACAGTGCAAGCGGTCGCTTTCTGCCGCTCAAGTAGATTTCTACTCGAGCGGCAACTTTCTCAATGCGGAATGATTGTTTCTCATCACGAGCGGTCGCGAGCATACACGACCACTTGCAATGAGAAAAATGACATTCCCGCGTTGAGAATCTCTCCGGGAGGTTTATTTTCCATGCTCGCGATCTGCAACTTACTGTTGTTAATTGGGAGCGAGGAAAAAGTCTTACCGGGATGTTATTTTGCTCACTCGTGGTCGCCAACTTGACGTTGAGGACCGCGGGCAAGCAAAAAATGCCTGCTCCGCATTTTTGCACTGTGCTACATGCAATTTGCGTAGCGCGTATATGCACAAACTATGCCCGCCCCACGAGCGTAGCTTGGTCCTACACCCAGGGTTACTTCCAATATGTACCTGAAAAGGTGTGCAAGATAGTTATTGTGTGTTGCATGCTATACAACATGGCAGTGAGGGAGGAGTTGCCTCTTATCAAAGTTGATGACGACCACCAACCGCCAGCAGGGGAGGATCCAGGCCTAGGTCATTTTGCGAGTGACAAAAAGGGTGAGGGGGATATCCAGATTCAGCTCATCACCAATGTTTTCTCATGATGAGTATGCAGTGATGAGATGTGTAAACTTTTCCCTTCCCTGATATGTGTTTTGTGGTGCAATGTGGGTGCATAGCTGTGGCTGGATGCTAATTGCCATTATTAGGGCATTAATGTGTCCTTCGAGTTAATATGTTCTCCCAAACAGTGTAGACTTGATTCATAGATTGTTTTCACAACTCTTGGGAATTGTGTATGTAATGTGTATTGTAGATGAATGCAGTTATTTTGTGATTTCAATATTGTTGTATGTCTGTCCTTCACGGGGTCCTTTGGCTGTTGTCTGGTGACATGTGATCTCCAAAAGCCACATTCCGGTTACAGACTGCAACCTTTCCATGAACCCGGATGCATCGTCCTACACACCCCTGTACTCGCATGTCTGGCCCTCTGTGTTACTTTGTGCTCACTGTCATGTGCGGATACCTTGCAGTTGTTAGTCAGTTCACTTGTTGTGTATGTGTAAAAAAGGTGTGCACCACTTGTGATGTGCTTCCTCTGTATCCACACATCTGACAATCTTTGGCATACTATACCTGTGGCCTGATTTCCACAGCCTTTGTATTTCTGCATATTTTCAGATCACAATGTTGTAGGCGGTGAGTATGATGGGCATATTGAGTTAGTGATGTGTTGACCTAGTAGTGCCTATCTCTCATATGTCTCACATCAACATGACTCACATTACTGTGTTCACATTGCTGAAGTAGTTTCCATGCACAGTAGCATTGTGTCATCTCTATGTAACAAACCAGTTTAATTTACCACAGAAGCAAGCATTGTGTGATAAAGAATTTATTTACATACAGCACCACACCGCATACAGTACCGGGAAAACTTGTAGAGCTGGCTCCATTGCGGTCGGGACCGGGTGGTGAGAACCAGAACTCTGGTTTCGCACTCTGCTGTCGAGCTTCCCCCGTCTCTGATTGGGCGGTTTCTCCCCTGCAGTGCGACTGGCTATTTGGGTCATCCTGATCCATACAGCAGTTCGCATCGCACCGTGGCAGATGGGAAATGGGCTATGTTTGACCATACTAATATGGTGGACGTGAGGACTGCTGCTGGAATGCGGAAAAAGGCATTTTCCGCCACCCCCAGCACCGTGGTGGTGCCTCGGCCCACCATCCTAATGGGCCCCATAGAGTCCAGTTCGAGGGTAGTGTCCTTTTGCTTTAGGTGAAGATGATGTAATTATTAATTTCTGGATTATTTGATACATGTGTAGATAAATGACTAATGCTAATCCTATACATGAAAAGTCCCAGTACAATGTGCACAATAGCAACTCAATCTTCACTGTTTTAGAAGATGTAATGTTTGCTTCTGAGATCTAACTTTGTTATTTAATCACATTCTAGGTGTTGTTCCTTAAATATAGCTCAATCTCAAACTTTCCATGATTCACATTTGTACATATCACAAATCATATTTAAAAGGATATCAGTCAACTTTTAAGACTTGAACCAAAAGTAATGTCTGTGCTACATGAACATGAGCAGTAATTGATAAAATTCCAAAAGTACGCTAAAGACATACACAAATTCACATCCACCTAGAGCAAGGTCAAGAGAATCACACTAATATCTTGCACCTTGACCGCAAATTCCACTGGTGAATGATTAATTCCTGTGCATGAACAGTTCCAAAAACAAGATCTTAATAATCAAAACTTTACCTAGTTCTCTACTCTTTGACTGGCCCCTACCCCTCGTAAACTCCTCCTTCCTGTCTCCCAAAAAGCAAGGCACCTTTAGTTTATTGTTGATGCCAATTTCTCTTCTGCATCCCAGGTTTATGCAATAGCAAAGGCATGCAGACTGCCTTCTTTGAAATATCCTTGTGCCACTTCCTGTGGACCACTGAGTTAATATGACACAAACCATCAACCTAGCTAACCTCAACTGCTGCCAAAATATCTACTCTAACTTAGAAAAAAGTGAATGTGAATTTCTAGGCTGTTAAGAATTCAGACTTCATTGTCTCCAGTGTGATGCCAGGCCTGAATGTCTTGTGCATCACAAAGGCCCTGGTTTCCTGCTTCAACTGGTATCTTGCTATGCACCAACATAGCACTTCAGTCAATGTCACCACACTGAATCAACAATCCTTCAACAAGATGAAACACAGGGCAGAACCTGGGTATACCATGAACTAAACGCTGGAACACCCTCAGTCGTCAATGAATATATCATCTCAACCGCACACTGTTCAGTAAAGTTGTAAAAATCAAACTGTTAGGCTTGCCTTTAATTGAACTGAATTCAGTGCAAGGGTGGAAATCAGTGAATTGTGGAGATGAAGACCATCAATGCTTCCTGGTCCTCAACATGAAGAGTAAGATTTCAAATGGATTCCTCGCAACACAAGAAACACTGTCACTCAGACCCTTGTAACCAACAAGTTGGACTGTGAAAATACCCTGTACCCCAGGACCCACATGCAACTCACTAGAAGGCTAACAACCGTTCAGAACTTGGCGGCCACACTCATCCTCAACCTCCCACACTGAACTCACATCACACCACACCTCACAGAGCTCCACTGGCTCCCAATAATAATAATAATAATAATAGGGGCATTTGTAAAGCGCTGAGTTACGCACACCGGCGTGTCCCCGCGCTGACAATGGGAGAGGCGGATAACAGGGAGATTAGCTACCAGGTGGACCATTATCTGACAAAGAGGTAGGTTTTTAATTTAGCTCGAAACCTCGTTTCTAATGGTTCCACGCGTAGGTCTAATGGGAGTTTATTCCAGTGGTTTGCCGCTAAATACCTAAAGGATCTGCCTCCCATACGAGCTTTCTTCACCCTGGGGATCCTCAGCAGTCCCCCACCCGCAGATCTGAGCGCTCGGGCAGGTTCATAAACTTCGATCAGTTTCTGCAGTGGTCTAGGTGCCTTGCCATTCAAAATCCGATGGCAGGTGCAGAGGGCCTTGTATTCAACTCTGCTCTTCACCGGAAGCCAATGTAGCTTCTGCAGGGCCACCTTCGAGGGTGCCCTTTTGGGCAACCTGAGAATCAAACGTGCTGCCGCATTTTGCAGCACTTGAAGGCGACCAACAGCTTTCCCCGGTGCCCCCAAGTACAGCAGGTTCGCATAGTCCAGCCTTGCGGTCACCAATGCATGTACTAGGGTTTGACGGGCTTCCATCGGCAGTAGGTCGAGAACTGTCCTCATCCTTTTCAGGACCCCAAAACACACGCCTACCACACGGTTGATCTGGGGCCCAAAAGTGAGGCCCGCGTCAAACCATACTCCTAGATTTTTTGCCTCCTGACAAGGGGCAGGAGTTGGTCCTAGACAGGATGGCCACCAAGCCGATGACCAAGCAGACTGGGCTCTCCCCACCACCAGCACTTCTGTCTTGCTGCCGTTAAGTTTTAAACAATTCTTGGCCATCCAATCGGCAAGATCTTTCATGCACGATCGGAAGCCACCCGCAGCAAGACAGGGCGCATGCGACAGGGAGATGACCAGCTGCGTGTCGTCTGCATAAGATACCATTCGGAGGCCATGGCTCTCTACAATAGAGGCAACAGGCGCTACATAAAGATTAAAAAGGGTCGGGCTCAGGGACGAGCCCTGAGGCACTCCCTGGCCCAGAAAAATCCCTTTGGAGTAGCAATCGCCCTGCCTCACTCGAAAGCTTCTTCCCGTTAGGAATGCCTGGATCCACCTCAGCGCAGTGCTAGCGATGCCACCTCTGTTCAGACACTGTAGCAAGATGGAATGTGCTACAGTGTCGAACGCCACGCTGAGGTCTAGCAGGATCATGGCCATAGTTTTCCCCTCATCTACACCCTGTCTCAGATGTTCTGTGGCCATGAGAAGGGCGGACTCCATGGAGTGGCGCGGTCTGAAGCAAAACTGTGTGGCATGAAGCAGTCCCTTCTCCTCCACATGTTTCATAATTTGGGTGTTAACCACCTTCTCTGCTACTTTGGACAGAAAAGGCAGGAGTGAGATGGGCCTCAGATTTTCTAGCACCTCAAAGCCAATGTGAGATTTCTTCCGGAGAGGAAGCACCACTGCCTGTTTCCAGCCCTTAGGAACCATGCCAGACTTAAAAGAGGTCTCCAGGACATGCCTTATGTAAGGCTCCAGAACTTCCAGGCTGTCCCCCAACCGTTTAGGGGACACCGGGTCCCACGGGGAGCCAGATTTTATTGAGAGACAAACCCTGACTAGCTCTTCAGGAGGGGGAGTGCTAAAGCTTGTGAGGAGCCCCGAAATCTCCGTGCCCTCCGATATTGCTTCAGACTCAACCCCTGCGGGGGGGGGGGGGGGGTTAGAAAAAGTCGAGTAAATTTTCTCGACTTTAGTAGAGAAGTAGTCGGCGATACGATCGCATGTTTCCGTCGAGCAACTCTCTGGGTCTGCAGACGAGTCTATCGTAGTCAAAGACTTGTAAATGCAGAAGAGCTCAATACACAAACACACTCAATTCAAACTCCTCACACACATTCAAGGTACAACACAACTCAGGTCCCACCTACCAGAACAATCACATGTTTTCCATCAACCATCCAGACTTCTCCGCTCAGCAGAACTCCTACTTACACACATCCAATGTATACACAGAACCAGATCAGGAGAAAGGGCATTCTTGTACATTGACCCTAGGGTCTGGAAGGGTTTCTACTCCAGATCAGAGCATCCTTCTTCTTACATTTTGCAAATAGCTGAAGAAGACCTTGCTTTTCAATTAACCAACATACCATAGGCAGGGCTAGGCACACACACCTCCTCAGCACCAGGATACCATCGCGGGTGACAGTGATAATGTTCTTTACAAATACACATGACAGAATGTCAACTATATTCTAATTGTCTCTTCTTTCCATATGTTTCATGCCTTGTCCTTAGTGTGTTAAGGGTTAACTAGAAAATTAGGAAAGGGAGATATGAAGCACTTTAACAGATCCTAGTAAATAGATAAACAAACAAATGTATACTATTATGCATGTGCAGGAAAGTGGATGTTTGAGAGGTAAGTTTAGTCCATAGCACAACCTGGCATCCGACCACCTTGATGATCCAGAACCAACTGCCAACTGTCGAGTGCCATCAGCCTCACATTCTATAGAACACAGAAGGAAGCATGTGAAGGAAGGAGATACGTAGCATCACGAGGAGGGAATGTGCTGCACAGAGGTAAGTGACATCATAGAGTCTGGCATGAACATAGCGCTGGAATATCCTTCATTATCACAAGCTTGCCTAAGATTCGAACCACCTCTCTGGTTCAAGGCCACTCTGTGCACATTCCATCTTTCGCCGCTCTCAAAGTACTTGCCCACACTGACCACACGGCAAGGCCCCTTAAATTTGTTCAAACTAGCTTTCATTCTGCCAGATCTCAGCTTGACCCAGTCACCAACCAGAAACTTGGAGGACACAAACTCTGGAACAAGCTCACCTCCATAGTGCACCCAATTCTTCAACCAGGCAGGTACTAGTCTAGAACCTGGAAGGCACCCTCTCATTACCTGGAAGGGAGACTGTTGTGTGATGCTATGCACTGTGGTGAGATAAGACCAAATCATTTGTTCAATGATTCGTCTGGGGAATAATCCATTGGCTAAGGCAAGTTGGATAGTGCAGTTTACCAACCTGTTAGACCTCTCCACTATGCCATTACCCAAGGGATAGTAGATAGAAGTGCACGACTGTTTAACTCCACACTTTTCCAAAAAACAGCGCATCTCACCTGACGTCAACTGTGCACCATTGTCAGTCAGCAAGATATGAGGGACGCCCTCCGCTAAGAACAAATTCTCCAACAATTCAATGGTAGACTTGATCGTGACATCCCTCATGAACTTAACAAAGAGCCATCTAGAGTGGACATTAATAATAACAACATCAAATTGCATGTCCACTGGTAGTTCAGAGAGGGGAACTATAAAATCCAAAGAAATGGTATACTAGGGTTTACCTGGATCGGTGATCTGACCCATGGCACTTTGGCTGCTGACTTTGAGTCTTTTCTCACTCTCCTTGCAAAAACTGCAGGCTTCTACCCATTTTCTTATTTCGTCATCCACTCCAGGCCACCAAAACTCCTGTTTGAGCCTCCCTATGGTCATTCCTTGGCCCAAATAACCTTTGTGGGATATTTTAAATATGTGCAATCTTAGACCACAAGGAGGAAAAAAACGATGGCCTGTCATGACTTCATCAAAACTAGATACAGACAATTCATCCAAAAGTTTCCAGAATGGTCTAACAGAAACAAGTACCATGGTTTCCTGGGAAGCACCCTTTTTAATCAAAATAATAAAGTCCCTCAAAGTGGAGTCTAACTGCATTTCATTCATCCACTGAGCTTTAGAGAAAGCACCCAGGGAACACTCACAAACGTCACTCACGAGGGTCACAGCTTCCTCAGCTTCAAGCTTCCTCACAACGTCCTTATCGACATGGTCCCAGTCCAACGACATACATGACAAGCAGTCAGCCAGCGAATGTTTCTACCTGTGGATGAATTTAATGTCATACAAATATTCTTGCAACCTGGCAGTGAATCTGGTAAGACATGCAGAGCATTTTCCAGCCCCCCCAGCAGGTAAAATCTTCATCAGAGGTTTGTGGTCCATCCTCAAAATAAATCTCGACCCCACAAGGATACCCTTAAATACTCAACTCCCAAACTGCAGCAGGAGCTTCTCACTCATTTACAGGGTAATTTCTTTCAGCTTGGGTGAGCTTCCTAGAGGCAAAAGCTATTGTTTTTTCTACCCCACGCTGATTTTGGGATAGAACCACACCAATGCCAGTAAGACTGGCATTGACAGTGAGGAAAGACTTGCATGCAGAATTGAAGGGAGATAATATGCCAGCATTGCAAATTTTGTTTTTGATATTCAGGAAGGACTCTTCTTGTAGTTTCTCCCACAGATACTTATTACCTTTGCGTAACAGACTTCTCAAGGGCTCAGAAATGTCAGCGAAACCTCTCTTACAAACTTAGAATAGTATTGAACGAGGCCCAAAATGGATCTGAGTTGATCCTTGTCCTTTGGGGACATAGCATTTTTATTGGCATCTAGCATATTCCGCTTGGGAGGTATACCGCCACTAGAAAAGGTGTAGCCTCAATACTCAACCTGTTTGGTTAAAAACTACAAAATTTCTTTGTTGACAGTTAAGCCTGCATGTTCTAGTTTCCATATTTATTACTCCCATCCAAAACAAAGAGTAACAAAATATTTTACACCACACAAAAATAAGATTTACAATTCTAACTACAATAAATATAAAATTACATTAAAAATAACGTTACAAAATACTACAATTTACTATACCCACCAATAAAATGTATATTGAACAAAACAATTAAATTATAACAAAATTTATAATGAAGAAAGCAATTCCCACTTCAATCAGTAGATTGGTAGAGAAAGTGTTGGATTGCGGATGGGTAAAATGTACTATTCCCACTCCAGTTAGTACAACAGTAGGGAAAGTGTTGGATATGGAGTGGTAACATTTACTATTCCAACTCCAGTCAGTTCAACATTAAAAACAAACAAAATATCTTCAACAAAATAAAAATATTTTTAAAACTAAGTAAATAAAAAAATATGTTAATGTGTTGAAACAAAAAATATATATAAACATTTAAAAAAGATAAAACATATTATATGTTGAATACATTTCACAAATAACTACAAAAATGATTTTCATACAAATAAATATTGTGTTTAGAAATTATTTATTAACAAAAACATGTCTTATTACATAAATGTGGTTTAGTTACTTCCCACCCTATAACACCACAAAACTCACAACCTGCACCTAAAGAAATATTTACACAAGTGATATAAATATTCAACACATACATTTTCATGAAATTACACATTAATTATTTATTAATTATAATCAATGTACTTCCCACAATATACCAACAAAAAACACACAACACAATTAAATATTAATTTGATTAAATTATGAATTGCTTAAAATTGATTTACTTCCCACCCTAAGCCCCTACTAATCCCAAAACCCACATCAAAAATGCCCCAAAAATTAATTTATTTGTACATAATTAATTACCAATTAAACAAATATTATTAATTAAACACCAAATTAAAATGTATTAAAATTAATTCACTTCCCACCCTTTACCTCTATAATCCCTACAACCCGTACCTAAAATCTAACTTTAAAAGCATTAATTACACAATTAAAATAAATTTTCAATTAAATAACTAATAGTATTTAACAACTAATTAAGTAACATTAATTTACTCACCACTCTTTAACTCAATAAACCCCTCAAAAAAGATATTAACCAATTAACACAATTGCGTTTTAATTAATTAATATTATTTATATTAATTATCACCGAATTATTAATTAATTAAAAATAAATTACTTCCCACACTTTGCCCCTATCAACCCCACAACCTGCACCTACAAAGATTTACACAATTACCATAATGAATTATCTATTAATTAATTAATTAATTAATTACTATTGATTAAAACTCCTTAATAATTCATTAAAAATAACTTACTTACCACCCTTTATCCCTATTTGCCCCACAAACTGCACCTAAGAAATTACCCAATTACCATAATTAATTATCAGTTAATTAATATTAATTAACAAATAATTATTAATTAATTAAAAATAAATTACTACTCACCTTTCATACCCATGAACCTCAAACCCCACACATAACATGTGCCCAAAACCATAACTAATAGCACAATTAAAACTAGTAAATAGCAATTAAATAAATATAACTAAATAACAAAATAATCATTAATTTATTATAATTAAATTACTTCCCACCCTTGTCCCCTATAAACTCACAATCTTCTACGGAACTAAAAGTAGCACAATTTAATTAGATTAAATGTAATATCTACTAGAAATATAACACATATATTAAAAAACATAAACAATACTTAGACAAAAAAATTACAAGACATACATTTACAATATATACTAAAATACATAACACTAATTAAAACATCAATAATATAAACAACTATATATTTGCAAACGATATTAATGACTTCTATATTTTTAAAACCAATATTACTTACCTTCAAATCGATATTCTTAACAACAATATTCTTGCACTCGATATTTCAACCCCACAATATTTCCAACTCGATATTCCCTAGATATTCTGTCTCATTGCCAGAATTAATAAATCTAAGACAGATGGGATATTGGTGAGCTAAGATAAAGCAAGACTAATAAACAGTTCCAAATCATGGAGTTGGATAAAGCTATGAGAAATCTAAGGATAAGGGTGAAAGGGCAGTCTCCCAAATATATTATTTCAATAATGAGACGTGACTAATAAAATTCAGAAGAAACTTCTGAAATGCTATTATATTCCCATTTCAATTATTGGCAGAAGAAATTTAATTAGGATGGTGATACAACCTAAATGTCTTATCCTGTCTCAGGACACCCTAGCCATCTGAAAAATGAACTACTTGTCAAACTGATTAGTACTGTAAGAAATTGGATTGTTGATTGACTGGGTTGTGAGCCTTGGACAAGCAGCAACCACAATCCTCGTCAGGGTGAGGCACAAGCCAACCCTAAATCAACCTGTACTCAACCCTCCGGTAGCTTGGCACAAAGCTGTCAGGCTTGTTTTAAACAGTGTGTAAAGTATGTGTGCAACATTTCAAACAGTAATAAAGTGAAAAGACTACATAAAACGGATCCCACACCAAGTTAGACAAATAGAACTTTTTTAAATAAATAAAACAAGACCAAAATGACAAAAAATCTGAACAATAGAACCGGAGGCATTCAGTTATAAAAATTCTAGTGAAAATAGAGCCAAAAAGCACAAAACACCAACTGTGGATATCTGGTGGCCTGGACCTGAACAAAATTACAAGTTCAATTTGATCGTGATGGAGCACTGGCCGGCTAGAGGGACCCAGTTAGGCCGGCTGAACAAAGTCACTTAAATTTTGGTTTCCACGTCAAAGATGCGTCATGCAGTGGGAGTGATGCCTCTGTTCTGAAATGTGGTGAGGCTGTGATGCGAGGACCTGCATTGTTGGTGAGGATCTAATCAACGGGGCTTGCGAAGTGAAGTCCCATGTTGAGGATGAAGGGGTGATTCTTCTGTTCAGAGGACCTTTGAGGCTGCGAAACAGAGTCTGTTGTCGTCCCATCCGTTGTCGACCCCTACTTAATGGCAGTGGATGCACACAGCAGGCAATCAATCAATCATGACATTTGTAAAGCGCACTACATACCCATGAGGGTCTCAAGGCGCTTGGGGGTGCTGCTAGGGATCGAAGAGCCAGGTCTTGAGGAATCTCCTGAACCAATTTTGTTGCGTGCACTGCATCACCAA
This sequence comes from Lissotriton helveticus, assembly GCF_964261635.1. NCBI lineage: Eukaryota > Metazoa > Chordata > Amphibia > Caudata > Salamandridae > Lissotriton > Lissotriton helveticus. The sequence continues at coordinate 1,687,169,207 of NC_136061.1, read as the reverse complement.
ATGTGATGCAGTGCGCGCAACAAAATTCGTTTTATTTATTTATATGTTTACTTACCTGTGAAACTCTGTAATCCATACATTACTACCCCCCACCCTGCCCCTCCCCACTTCACCACCCTGCAGGTCATCCCACTACCGACCGCAGCTGCCTAATTATCAGCAATCTAGAAAATGGCAATGCACTCTACTCTGGGATCAACAAGAACCTCACCTGCAAACTACAGAACATCCAGAATGCCACCGCCAGACTAGTCCTCAAACTATCACGCCACTGCAACGGATGTATGTCATTACATCGCATTATAATACCACGCATACCATTACAATGCGGGTATTACAACGTGATGACAGTGACATCGCATGCCATTACATCGCATACTTTTACCACGAGTATGCTTTTACCACGCATGCCATTACAACGCAAAGGCATGCGTGGTAAAGCTATACTTATGGTAAAAGTATGCAAGGTAAGTTACATCTCTATACCTACACCTACACAACAAACTACTCCCACCCTTACACTACCCCAACCCAAAAACACTACCACACTACTACACTACCCACACTACCCACACTAGGATGTATGACGTTACAACGCATACTTTTACCACGACTACCTTTACCACGCATTTTTTACAATGCAGGATCCATTACAACGAAGTACCATTACAACGCATGTATTTACAACGCAGTACCTTTACCACGCATACCATTACAACGTAAGTATTAGTAAGTATATAATATTTTTTGAAATGTAAATTAATTAAAATTAATTTAATTTAATTAATTTAATTTAATTTATTTTAATTAATTTAATTTAATATATTTAATGTAATTTATTGTAATTTAATTTAATTAATTTAATTAAATTTTATTTAATTAATTTAATTTAATGTAATTTAATTTAATTAATTTAATTTATTGTAATTTAATGTAATTAATGTAATTTAATTTATTTTAATTTAATTAATTTAATTTAATTTTATTTAATTAATGTAATGTAATTTAATTTAATGTAATTTAATATAATCAATTTATTTTAATTGAATTTAATTATTTTATTATAATTTAATGTAATTTAATTAAATTAAATTAAATTTAATTTAATTAATTTAATGTAATTTATTTTAATTAATTTAATTTATTGTAATTTAATTTAAATAATGTAATTTAATTTATTTTAATTTAATTAATGTAATGTAATTTATTTTTATTTAATTTAATTTAATTATTTAATTTAATTAATTTATTTTTATTTAATTTAATTATTTAATTTAATTTAATTTATCCTGTACCCCTTTACCCCAAAAACCAAAAACTGACCCTGAACCCTAAAAATACCCCTTTTCCCAAAAACTGAAAACTGACCCTGAACCCTAAAAATACCCCTTTACCCAAAAACTGAAAACTGACCCTGAACCCTAAAAATACCCCTTTACCCAAAAACCCAAAACTAACCCTGAACCCTAAAAATACCCCTTTACCCAAAAACTGAAAACTGACCCTGAACCCTAAAAATACCCCTTTACCCAAAAACTGAAAACTGACCCTGAACCCTAAAAATACCCCTTTACCCAAAAACTGAAAACTGACCCTGAACCCTAAAAATACCCCTTTACCCAAAAACTGAAAACTGACCCTGAACCCTAAAAATACCCCTTTACCCAAAAACTGAAAACTGACCCTAAACCCTAAAAATAAAATACACCTTTACCCAAAAACTGAAAACTGACCCTGAACCCTAAAAATACCCCTTTACCCAAAAACCCAAAACTGACCCTGAACCCTAAAAATACCCCTTTACCCAAAAACACAAAACTGACCCTAAACCCTAAAAATACCCCTTTTCCCAAAAACCCAAACTTATAATATTTTTGATAAAATTATATACTTACCAATACTTACGTTGTAATGGTATGCATGGTAAAGGTACTACGTTGTAAATACATGCGTGGTAATGGTACTTCGTGGTAATGGATCCTGCATTGTAAAAATTGCGTGGTAAAGGTAGGTCGTGGTAAAAGTTGCGTGGTAAAGGTTGTATACCCCCATACTACTCCCACCCCTACACTACCCTAAACCCTAAAACACTACTACGCTACCCACACTACTCCCACCCCTACACTACCCTAAACCCTAAGACACTACTACGCTACCCACACTACTCCCACCCTTACACTACCCTAAACCCTAAAACACTACTACACTACCCACACTACTCCCACCCCTACACTACCCTAAACCCTAAAACACTACTACGCTACCCGCACTACTCCCACCCTTACACTACCCTAAACCCTAAAACACTACTACGCTACACACACTACTCCCACCCTTACACTACCCTAAACCCTAAAATACTACTACGCTACCCACACTACTCCCACCCCTACACTACCCTAAGCCCTAAAACACTACTACGCTACCCACACTACTCCCACCCCTACACTACCCTAAACCCTAAAACACTACTACGCTACCCACACTACTCCCACCCTTACACTACCCTAAACCCTAAAACACTACTATGCTACCCACACTACTCCCACCCCTACACTGCCCTAAACCCTAAAACACTACTACGCTACCCACACTACTCCCACCCCTACACTACCCTAAACCCTAAAACACTACTACGCTACCCACACTACTCCCACCCCTACACTACCCTAAACCCTAAAACACTACTACGCTACCCACACTACTCCCACCCTTACACTACCCTAAACCCTAAAACACTACTACGCTACCCACACTACTCCCACCCCTGCACTACCCTAAACCCTAAAACACTGCTACGCTACCCACACTACTCCCACCCCTGCACTACCCTAAACCCTAAAACACTACTACGCTACCCACACTACTCCCACCCCTACACTACCCTAAACCCTAATACACTACAATAAACATACACTACAACACTACACTACCCTAAAACCTAAATCACTACACTACATAAACACTACACTACCCTCCCTAATACACTACACTAAATAAACACAACACCACAACACACACTAAAACGTTTAAAAAAAACACAAACAAACATTACCACACTACTTTAAAACTGCCCTAAACCCTACATAAGTAACCCCCACCCCATGCGCAAAACCCCTTACCTGTCTCCTCTCCAACGTCGCCTACGGATCCTGCTTCCTCCTTCCTGCTGAGTTCACGTCGTTGTGAATAGCCGCCCCCGCCGCCATTACACATTACATCGCATGCGTTGTAAAAGCGCATGCGATGTAATGGTATATTCGATGTAATGGTATACGTGGTTTTACCACGCGTTGTAACATCACATGCGTTGTAATACATGCGATGTAAAAGCAACGCGTGGTAAAACCCGCGTTGTAATGGTTGTTCCCCCACTGCAACATCAGCCAGCACCTACAGACTCTACACTGGCTCCCCATGGAGAAGAGAATCACCTTCAAGCTTCTCACCCACACCCACAAAGCCCTTCATAATATCGGACCCACCTATGTTAACCACCGCCTCAAGTTCCATACACCCCAAAGATCCCTCCGCTCTTCCTTGCAACGGTACCATGCATAAAGAAGACCAGATCAGGAGGATGCTCCTTCTCCCTCCTCGCTGCCAAGACATGGAACTCCCTCCACCTCCGGAAGACTCCATCACTCCCCAAGTTCCAGAAGGAACTCAAGACCTGGCTCTTTGACTGAACTGGGAGCTGCCCTCCCCCCCTCACCGCCTTAAGACCCCTTTGGGGGAGTAGCTGCACGTTTAAACCCCTGAGTGATTGATTGATTGTTGTCATTAAAGATGCTGCTGGGAACAAGAGGTGCAAGGGCCCTCACCATGGATGCATTTTGGAATCGGGCCGTGCTTTGGTTCTGAACCACTGCAATGCAATGCAGTTCTTTGCAACTGGTCCAGTACACACAGCAGTGGTGATGAGTTGGTCCTTCTCTGGTTTGTGACATGCAGCAGAGGAGATGTGTTGGTTTTGATGAATCCACAGAGGCTGGCAGAGTGTTTTAAGCCCCAATGGTCCAGGGCTGAGGAGTCTCCATTGGACGGGGAAGGCTCACATATGGTAGAATCCTGGTGCTGATGCAAATTTGTTGGAAACAGGTTGTTTCCCTGTGGATTCAGACCAAGAGGCCTGCCAACTAGCCTTTGTACTCACTCTTGTTTCTGGGCTCAACATATGCAGGCCCAGTCCTTCTCATCCAGGCAAATTGGCAGCTGGAAGCAGATCAGCACAGCGGGGCAGAAGTTCCTTCAGATCTGCAGTCCAGCAGAGTGCCAGTCATTTCAGCAGCACGGTAGTCCTACTTCCTGGCAGAGTATCCACGGGTCCATAAGTGTACTGAAGTAGTGGGGTCTGGGGTCCAGTAGATATACCCAGTTGTACCTTTGAAGTGGGAGAAAACCTTCTAGAAACATGCCTTTGAAGTGCTCAGGTGCCCTGCTTTCCTGACCCTTTCTCCAGAGTAACAACAGGTGCCATGCGGTCACACATAAGCTCCCCATTGTGTGTAGCTGCTTATGAGGAATATAGAAAGCCCAACTTTCAACGAATCACAGTCAACTAATCACAGGCATGTGACCTAGAGGTAGGCTGCATGCACTAATTGGGTGAAGTAAGAAAATGCTACCTTTCTAAAAGTTGCATTTTCAGAATTGTAATTTCCAAATCTGACTTTGCCATGTTAGGATGTTAACATACCATTCTAGAGATCTAAACATGAGTGGGTTACCTGTTCCCAATTGGAAATTACACTTATAAAATGTGATACCGTACCTCCAATGTTATCCTAAGGGATTGGTAGACCTTGCAGTAGTGAAAAAGGAATTTAGGGGGTTTTCACTGTAGTGTAGTTCCTATATTACCAATAGGCTCTGCGCATTGGAATAATATATCCTATAGATTAGAGGTAGGACTGAGGTCGACTATGTCTCTATCGAATATACTAGACTTAATAGTGAGTGCCAGCTAGCTCAGAGATCACTAGAAACTTTCTCGAATTCACCAGAAGGGATTCGTTTCTGACAACTGCATAAACTTTGTTTCCCAAGAATAAGAAATATATATCTAGAGTCGCGAAAACAATAGATAAGTATTTCACTCAGTCAATCGTGCATGCTTCGTTTCAACAGAGGTTGCAGAGAAATATGGAGGTGGGCGTTTTTCAATAAAATGGTTTATTGAACAGTCTTCTTTCTCATGCAAGAGAAGTGAACTGCTACAATCGTTAAGCAGACAGCAAAGTATAATGCGTACAGTGAGAATAGTATTATAAAATGATACTGTAAAAGCATTGTATGGTTTGTAAGCCATATAAAAATACACACATAAATAACATTGACTAAAATACTCAACTGCTGCTTCTAAATACGCCTACCCCAATGTACCTAACCTAAGTCTAGTATGCGGGAAGAAGTAAGTATGGTGTAACATAGGTTTAGTTGTTTTTGACAAGATTCTACCAAAGGTTTCTCTAGGTTCTAATCAGCTACAAACCTTGGTTTAGAATGAAGGAGGTCTGGTATCTCTGTCTCAGAACTCGATTTCCCAACATCCCGCAAGGGGAGCTTGGAAACACTGGAGCTGGATTCTTGGTGAGAGAGAGACAGCCTCTTGATCAGTGCGTCAGCTAGAGGGTCTGCTTCCTTCTGCACTTTCTGTAGCGAACTGCATCAGGCAAGTAGATAGTCGAACTGCTCCGACCCACCGTAGTTTGCCATAGCAAGTGAATGTATATTTATACCTTGAAGGTGTTTAGGAATGCCATATATTGACGTAAAGTCGGGCATAATAACGTCAGGAAAGAACCCCCAGGGAATAGTTGTTCTTTGCAAAGTACATGAGTTCTTGGACAAATCAATATTTAAGCAAGGAGAAGTTCCCTAACTGCTTAAGACAATTTTCCAAGAAATTGTTGTGACGTTTGGTACCGGTGGAAGTAGCCATGCCTGTATTTGGTCTGCATGGGCTATGCCTAAATAAGGGATTGATTTCTATGCCTATATTAGAGCAATGTGAATTGTACCTATATAAGGGCATGAATCGGGAAAATTCACTCAGAGCTCTTAACGCCACACAACACCCACTCCACTTTATTATGTACGACATTACTAAGTTCTAAACACATTAAAACATATCTAAACATAATGTGTTAAAACCCACCCAAAAATACATAAAAATACATTGGTATTGTTTGTACATGAAAAGCATGTGTGCTGTACTCATTTAAAGCAATGTCTCATTCAAAGCATATGGATGACATTTGAAAATGCTATCCGAATGAATCATGAAAATACATTTATGAAATGGCTCTTAATTACAGAAGAAAACAGGTCGAAACCATTCCATGGCAGATTATATAAAATGTGGACATGGTCAAATATTGTCTCTTGGAAGTCTTCCAAAGAATTCTATTTCTCTATGAATAGTTCTACTATGAGCAGATTACTTGGTGCCAAAAATTAAAAATAAAAAATACAAATTTGGAAAAACCAAAAGCTTGATCATAGAAAAAATAGAGCTCCAAAGTTAGAAACTTGTTTTGAAAAAATGAAGGTCGAATTCACAATCACTCAGAACACTGTGTGCCAATTCAAAAGACAGTGTTAGTGTTTGGAGAAAACAAAATCTTCTAAGTCTGAAAAGAATTTGTCTACCATTGTAGGTGAAAGTTGGATTGCCTCATTAAGAAGATTAATTGCATAAAGAGGCGAAGCATCGCCATCAGCGCGGGTCGCGTTAGCAATGTTCAAATTGGATGGTACCTGTGTGCCGCTTTCCTCTCATACCACACCGTCAGCATTTTGCCTCTGTGAGATCTCAATAAATGCCATCATCAGAATTGGTAGCCTCTGGGGACAACACTGCACATGGGCCTTTACCGGGTCCAGCAAAGCATCAACATCCATTGGCATGACTGATGGGAGTGTGAGACAGATGTCTAACATGCATTCTTCTCCACATAGCAGGCATGGTAGACAGGTAAGATGCAATCTTGCCAGATTGGTCTGAATGACATAAACAATGTGGTATTTAATTCTCTTAAACGAGTTGATCCCAAAATTTGGACTATGCGCTCACGCCACTTCATCTCCAGAAGAGTGTTCTCCGTGGTGAACTGGGTATTGCTTGTGATTTGGCTTGCCATATCGGAGAAAAAGGAGCAATAATAGTATTTCTGCTGCGAGTCCCAAAACGAGAGGCAGTCTGCCAAACACAGAGTGCACGAAGTTTGGAAAAATTCCAAGGACTGCTTTAAAAGGTGCTAACAGTCCCGAAAAAATGGTCGTAAATACATGTACCATACCACTCGTATCAGACATGTTTAAGATACGACCTAACATTTCTGAGAAATGTACAGGGCAGTTTGTAGTTAATAGGGTGTGTATCTCTGCCGAAAGCCTTGCGACTTGCAGATCATAGGTTTCTTTGGCCGAGGTCAATGGCACCGTTTTTTGTAAAAGAATGGCTTTCATTCAGCTCAAAGTATCAATTGGTATAGAAGAGATGTTCAGTGAAGACCATAACGGCGACTCCCGGTCTGTCTTGGTTTTTAAAACAATACTTGAATACAGCAAGTGACCCTGGCTGACACAGTTACGAGATAGTCTAAACCTGGCAACATGCCACAGCACCTGTGATCATTCAACATAATGTAACTTCCATTAGAAAGTTGCCTAAAAATTGGATCAATCACTGCAGCTGGTGAACCTTGTATGTGGCAGGATAAGTTGTTCGAGGAACCATCGCAGGCCCCGTGTAAGTTTATACCCTGACATAGGAGAGAACCGCTTAGTGCGTTTTCACAATTATTGCCACTAAGAAACACTTCTTTCCCCCACTCCAACATCTGTGTGTGTGAGGTATTTCCCAGGATGTCTTGATGTATTCTTTACCCAACCTTTCATATAGGCCTGCTGGTATACGTTTTAAACAATACTGAAAATGGAAAATTGTAACAGGCAGAGTGATTGTAGCGTGTATTACACATTCAACGGCTGGTTTTCCAGCAACTGTAAATGGCAGTCTTTCTAGTTTTTCAATTCTCAGCACCGTATAGTCTGCTCCCCTCTGTGCCAATTTGATTTATTTATCTGTGAGATTAAATTCAGAAAAAAGTGACGTTGTGTTAATTAAATGCCAAGGCACAGCCTGAACGAAGGTTTTTTAACGTCCAGCCTAATAGCATGATAGAACGTAATTGCGACTGACCATGTTGCAACATGACCAAGTCCTGTTCCACTATGTCTATGGCAGAGGAAACCATGCTAACCAAAGGATATATCCTGGATGACAGTGTTGTTAACACATTGTCAACTACAAAGAGAGATTTCTCTCAATATGATCAATTTCTCGTATTCGTTCTGCAGTCTCTGCTTGCGTAATCTTCCATGCTTCATTATACATGGCATAGATAAGATACCGGCGTATATAAAACGTTTATGACGTGGTTTTTTAGGTTCTTGTAAGAAGTCACTCGGGTCAGCACCATCTTTAAGTAAAGATAAGTGTTGTTTTACTTCCTTCAGTGTAGACTTTTGTAGCCACTCAAGGCACAGTTTCACTACACTGTATGATGTTACTATCCCTGGATGCAGTCTTTGAACATATCTTGGATCTGGCCTAGTGAAAGTGAACCCTTGTGTCTTTTTCAAGAATCTATCTTGACAGGTGTTTGTGTCTGTGGGCCAGATTAACCATTTTTTCCAATCAGTATCTGTTCTGTTGTGAAGCAAAATAGTATGTACGTCGACCTCCCCCTCTGAAATGTTATTACTATCAGGTGTAGGTGTAGATATGGACGGTTTGTTTAAATCTTTTATCTTGGCTAACACAAGACAAGATGTCTGCTGAACAGTGTCATTCAAAAACATTATTTAATCTTGGGTGATGCAGGCTCTAAATAAAGCTTTTAATCCCTGCACTTGCCAGTCTTTTGTGTCCCAGGCATTTTTGTCTCAATGGTGTCTTTCCAAAAGTCAAAACCTAGTGTGGACAGCTGAGCATAAAAGGCTGCAGAATAAATTTGCTTTGTATTTGTCAACATACTTTTCACTCCTGTCCTATTAACATTTTTAAAATAAAATGATTTTGGATTTGAAACATTATACCCTGAAAAGTATGGAAATTTGCCATACAATGTTTTTGAGCTACCCTTTGGTGGCGTGGGACAATGTTCCCATTGGTTATAAGTTAATACATTTCTAGGATTTGCAGATTTGTGCAGGAAATGATGACCATAGTGATTAAAACAATACACATGTTCATAATCTGATGAACCTTCTAAGTATTCATGATCTGTAAACTTTGCGGACATTTCTAAGTCTTACATCATATTTTTAACAGTCTCAAAGTCCCAACCACCAGAAAAGGTACTAGATGAAACAAAGTCACTCAAAGAAATCTTGAATTGGTGTAGTATTTTCAACAGCTCTGCCGGACCAAGAATGTCATATTCAGTTCTGTCCCAAGCTATACCACCAGGTATAGGAATGGCTGTGATGTTCACTGATGACAAGTCTCGATGTGATGAGATGATTTGTGTGGCTTGAGGAGTAAGTTGATGTTCTTACTTGCTGTGTCCTTTTTAACATATCCTCCATGTATCAGCATAACCAAAGTAAATACAAGGGTCAACCAGAAGTAGAAAAAAAGTACACCCAACACAATCCAAAGTTCAATCCATGGTGAAACCAGATAAGTCTTTTCCAATTGATGGAAAAATTCTGCCGCTTGTTCTTAAAAAGTTATTTTTACTGGCGTTGTTTCAGGTTCGCTGGGATCCTCGGAAAATGTATCAAAGTTGATGAAATAGCCCGAGGCAGTTCTGTCAATTGTAGGGATTGCTTCAGGATTCGTTGAAATCGCTGGAACCACTTGATCACTTTTTACATTTGTATATTCAGTTGCTATTTCATTGTATACAGGCGTTTCTTGACAAACTGTTATTTGGGTCTCAAGAGGTACAAGTTCCATGGCTTTGTTGCTTAGTCCTTCTTATCGCACTGCAGATTCTTCAAAGGTGATGAGTCTCTCAGTTTGAACATCTTGGATAGTAGCCTGATTCAGGCGTCTGCTACATCTTTGGAGTCCACTTGGCCTACTACTTATGATCGGCCACATGATGTGGTTTGACCAGGTCGATGGACCCAAACCTGTTCTCATTTTTACAGGCAAGGGGCGGCAGTAATACTGTTCTTGATCCGTGGATGGCTAGGACAGGTACTGGTTGTCTGTAAGAAGGCCCAAATTCCTTCGTGTCTGCAATCTTTTTTCTGACTAGATCCCCAATCTTTAGAATCCAGACAGGTCTTGCTGGGATGGATGGTTTCTCTTCAGTTGCTGTTGGCTTCAGGAGTACGTTACTTTGTCTGGATCTTATTTCATTTAAGTCCTGCAAAACAGCCAAACGATCTTTGATATCAAAGGGTTTTTGTTCCACCACTGAAGTGTGACAATCAAGGTCCTGTAGAATCATTCTAGTTCCATAAATGATTTCATATGGAGTGATACCCCCTAGAGAACTACTTGGCAGATTGTTAAGACTACGTTGGACACCTATTAGATGTTTGACTCACAAGTCACCCGAGCCTAGTACCCTATCTGTTATAGATTGTTTTATGTCCCGTTTTTTTCTCTCCACTACCGAATTGTTCTCAGGATGGAATGGACTAGAGTACCGCAATGCAACGCCCAATTTGGCCATGGCCTCCTTGTAAGCTCGAGAGGTAAACGCAGGACCCTGGTCAGAATGTAGCATGCCGACTGCGAATGTGCTGATACAGACTCGCAAATCTTTTATAACCGTTTGAGCGTCAGCAGAGCGCTGAGGCCACATCCAAATGAATCTTTTCCTAATATTTGTGAGACCACAATTTGTCCATAGGGACGTCTGCATGTAGAAAGTCTAATGATGTCTAACTATGGTGTCTGTACTGGGCTGGCTACAGTGTAGTCAGGTATCTGGCGGCGTTCTCTGCTGCGATCTCTGTTGCAGTCATGGCAATTAATTGCAAATGTGTGAATGTGATCATTCATCCCTGGCCACCAGTAAGTCTCTTTTAATTCTAGTATAGATTTAGAGATCCCTTGATGTATCAGACCCCCTCCAAAGTGTGCTTCGTGTATCAAAGCTACTCTACGCTTCCTGTTTGGAATTACTCTATCCCCCCCTCCAGGGATTCGAGCAAAAGGAACGGAGTTTGCGTCAATTATGTATGAATATTTGAGTGGATAGTTTTGAGGTGGCGCTGCACCACTGCCTTAGCTTGTGGCATTGATAGCTAGCATTATTTTGCCATCTATTTTCGTTTTTGAACGAGTGATTGCAGCTACGGAAGCCGTTTGCACAGCTGCCTTCGCGACTTTATCAGCCAATGAATTCCCTGCAACGTGAACGCCATCACGTTGATGACTCAGTGTATGGATCACGTGAGCTTTTTGTAGTTCTAGTCGTAACCGAACTACTTGTTCCCAAAGTAACTTATGCTTGATTGTGCCACCTTTTGTATCTTTGAAACCGTTTTCAATCCAGTTCTGCAAGTATTCATTGTAAGATTGAATGCAATATTATGAATCACACACTATAAGTGTGGGGAATTCGTGATCAGTATTTTCAGGCGCCATCTTGAATGCTTGTAGTTCAGCTTGCTGAGCTTTACAATCTCCTAGAGATTGTGTTTTAGTGACCATTGGTCGGAATTTGCCATCTCACCAGCAACCTTTAATGATTGCGCTCGCAGCACTATAAGCTTGTTTGCCCCCAATATTGGGCTGCGCTGATCCATCAGTATAAATGATACATTCATACTGTTCTTGAGGCAGAATTTCAGTAGCAGAGGACATTCTTGTTCATATTGTAGAAATGTTTGTGTTTTCAAATAAGGGTTGAAAACGTATTTAACGTCTGTTGCAGCAAGAGAATTAACCCATTGTATCCATCTCGGATGTAAAGCCTTAGCATTTGGAATGCTCGCTTTAGTCACTGCCTCTAAGGCAAGTACAGGAGTAGCGACCATTATGCGCTTACCCTGTGCGAGGGCTCTCTCTTTTGCTACTGCAGTTTGAACCGCTGTCAGAATTTTTTCTGGTGAAGTAAATTTCATTTCTGCTTGTGTGTACAGGTGTGATTTGTAAGCTATTGGTACTTTTTCTCCTTCATTAAAGGTTAAGTATGTGAATCTGCATCTTCCCGGGATGATTCAGATCCCTAAGTTGCGTACGTTTACGCGTGTTTGCAAATGTTTTGTTGCCAACATGTCCGTTTGGACTGAATGCAAAATTTCTGTGTCTTTGAGTCCAATTAACTGGTTTGAAATCAGGTTCGATTAATTCGTAGAGAGGTTTAACCATTTCTGCGTAGTTTAGAATGTATGTTCTTCCGAAATTTAGGAAACCTAGAATTGACTGTAAGTTTTTCAGCGTTTTTGGAGGTTGGAGCAGTGCACATTTCTCTAGAAAGTTTGCTACCAGGCTTTTCCCTTCACTTGAAAGTTCATATCCTAGAAAAAGGACGTTTAAATGGGCAATTCGTGATTTTTTAAAATTGTATATGTACCCTTCAGAGGCGAATCCAAGTATGATGGTGTTCACCCTGTTCAAGTGCCTATCCAAGTCATCGTCTGTTAGATAGATCTCATCGAAATATGATAATGCCTCATCATCATAGGTTTGTAGTAACTCTGTTACTCTGGCTGAAAATAACCCTGGACTATTCTTGAATCCCTGGGGGAGACGACAGAATTGAACTTGTATCCCCATAATTGAGAAAGCGGTCAAATACCTACTTTCTGGTGAAATGTTTTGACAGCAGAAACCGTTAGAAATATCTAATGTGGTTTTGTATTTTTTACGCACAATGTTATTCATTTGTGCTGCTCTGTTTGCATTTAGTACTTTAAACGTTTTGCAACAAGAGTTTAAATGTCTGTAATCCAAAACTAGACGATATGTATTGTTTGGTTTGGAGACATGAAACAAAGGTTTGTTCATTGACGAGGTGCATGTTTCAATAACCCCTTGGTATTCAAGTTGATCTAATATCTCCCTGACCTGTTTTTTAGCTTCTTGCTTTACTGGATACTGCCTCTGAGCAGTTGGTTGAGTGTTTAACTGGATTTTACGGGGAGAAGAAACCTCATCCCATCCTACATGATTTTTATATAATGCTGAAGCCTGGGCTACTGCCCATTTCCTGGCATAGGTATACTTTTTATGAATTGGAATATGATTGGAAAAAGATGGCATAATTATGTTTTCGCCATGTGGGCAATCCCTTACAAATTCAGGTGGCCAGTCTTGTTCAGCTAAAAGAATGTCATAACCCTGAGAGAGCCTCTCCCAAAAGAGTGCTCTTATTTTTCATGGTATGTCCCCCTCCATCCGGAGTGTTACTTCATATAACTTATGTGGGACACTAACCCTGGTATCTGCAGTTTCAACTTGGATGTACTCATTCAAGTCCACTGTCCCCAGATGATCCTTCAAGTTCTTGCGAGCAATGGTGACTTCTGCTGCGCTGTCCAACATCGTTTGAGCCCATTCCCCGTTCTTGAGTTGTGTCCTCAAGATTCTCAGCATGTCTGATCTTTAGACCTGCTACTTTCTTTTTCGTGAATTGAGTTTTCTTATTTTTTGGAACGTGTTGGTTGTCTTTGGACTTCACACGTTCTTCTTTTTGTTCTGATTGTCCTCTTCTTTCCGATTTCTGTGAGGAAGTCTGAAAGGTAGGAGAGGAACGTGTACCAGTATCTTGATATCTATCAGGTTTTCTCAAATTACCCCTATTCCTGAGGTTATACCTCCTTTCAGAGGGCTCCTTTTGAGGAGACCTACCTTGGGATTAAGATTGCTTCTCTTTAGAAGTTTGTTTAGTGTTTTCCCACTTCTTTTTGGGAGGAGTAGGAGTGTTTTTAATAAAGACCTTTTCAGGACTTTCAGTCAGTTGGGGTTTCACTGGTTTACCACCCAAACTGTCTCTTCCTAGTTCTTCATAGGATTTTTCAATTATTCTGGCCAGTTCATATGGTTGCTCAGTCACATCAAATTCTCTTAACTTTAAGCGGATTGCCACGAATGCTGCTTCACCTTTAATATTAGCCAATATTATTGTTGAGACCTGTTTGCAATCTTTCAGTAATTTCATACCTAGATTTAAAGCAGGCTCTGCCCCATATTCATTTTGAATCTGTTTCAGGACGTCTGGTATTACCGCCATAGACAGAACACCCTGTATTTTGGTGTAGATTGCAGCAAAGACTGTACCCCAAGTGTCGCAGTCCTCCAGGTGTGGTGCGATCCCCATTGGTAAACAGATTGTTAGAATCCTGTGTTTTTCATGAGGGGTAGTATCAGGAAATACTACCTCGATTTGAGGAATTTTTGAGCTATCCAGAATGGAATTTGTTCCCGTTTTGCGGGTAATTTGCCAATGACTGATTGTATAGTCTGTGGTGTAATTTTATTTGTGTTCCCCTGGTAAGGGTTGTGTTGCGGAATCCTTATTGCTGTTTGGACAGTAAAGGTCCGCATGACATATTGAACCAATTGTCTGTGAACTTAATTTAGCTCTTTTATTTGAACTCATAGTTCTGCATCTCTCATATATTCAATGGCAGGATGTGGTGTATATCTGGGTAATACCAGCCATGTTGCTCCTGGTCTACCAAGTGGACCGAGCCTGGTAATGTGATGTGTATGTTTTGGGCGCCTTTAAACCAGAGCGCATGCTCTTGGTATGTTAGTGGAATTTCAACATCCTCAAAAGGAATGTATTCCTCTGGAGTTTCATCTTCTTTGTAGAAGTGAAACACTTTTGTTCCTGGATTTGCTTCAGGGAAGACAATCCATGAATAGAATACCTCTGTCTGATGATATTCATGTCCCTCTATCACAAAAACTACCCTACCACCTCTAGATGATTGTAGTGTAGTTCCTATATTCTCAATAGGCTCTGCGCATTGGAATAATATATCCTATAGATTAGAGGTAAAACTGAGGTCGACTACGTCTCTATCAAATATACTAGACTTCATAGTGAGTGCCAGCTAGCCCAGAGGTCACTAGAAACGTTCTTGAATTCACAAGAAGGGATTAGTTTCTGACAACTGCATAAACATGACAACTTTGTTTCTCAACAATAAGAAATATATCTCTAGATTTGCGGAAACAATAGATAAGTATTTCACTCAGTCAATCGTGCATGCTTTGTTTCAACAGAGTTTGCAGAGAAATAGAGAAATGGCCATTTTTCAATAAAAAGGTTTATTGAACAGTCTTCTTTCTCCTGCAAGAGAAGTGAACTGCTACAATCGTTAAGCAGACTGCAAAGTATAATGCGTACAGCGAGAATAGTATTATAAAATAATACTGTAAAGCATTGTATGGTTTCTAAGCCACATAAAAATACATACAAAAATAACATTGACTAAAATACTCAACTGGTGCTTCTAAATACGCATACCCCAATGTACCTAACCTAAGTCTAGTATGCGGGAAGAAGTAGGTATGGTGTAGCATAGGGTTGGTTGTTTTTGCCAAGAATCTACCAAAGGTTTCTCTAGGTTCTAATCAGCTCCATACCTTAGTTTAAAATGAGGAGGTCTGGTATCCCTGTCTCAGGACTCGATTTCCCAACACCCCGCAAGGGGAGCTTGGAAACACTGGAGCTGGATTCTCGGCGAGAGAGAGACAGCCTCTTGATCAGTGTGTCAGCCAGAGGGTCACCTTCCTTCCGCACTTGCTGTAGCGAGCTGCGTCCGGCAAGTAGATAGTCGAACTGCTCTGAACCACCGTAGTTTGCCATAGCAAGTGAAGGTATATTTATACCTTGAAGGTGTTTAGGAATGCCATAGATTGACTTAAAGTCGGGCATAATAACTTTAGGAAAGAACCCCTAGGGAATGGTTGTTATTTGCAAAGTACATAAGTTCCTGGACAAATCAATATTCAAGCAAGGGGAAGTTCCCTAACTGCTTAATCCGATTTTCCAAGAAATCATTGTGACGTTTGGTACCGGTGGAAGTAGCCATGCCTGTATTTGGTCTGCATGGGCTATGCCTAAATAAGGGATTGATTTCTATCCCTATATAAGGGCTATTTGAATTGTACCTATATAAGGGCATGAATCGGGAAAATTCACTCAGCGCTCTAAACGCCACACAACATCACTACCAGGAAATGTAAAATGTTAAAGTACATGTCCTACTTTTTAAATACATTGCACCCTGCCCTATGGGTTATCAAGAACCTACTCTAGGGATGCCTTATCTGTATTAAAAAAGGAGGGTTTGCCCTCAAAAATGGTTTGCTTTGCCAGGTCAAAATTGCAGTTTAAAACTGCGCCCACACAGGCTGCAATTCGAGGCCTGAGAGGTGTCCATGGTGCTACTTCAGTGGGTGGCACAATCAGTGCTGCAGGTCCACTAGTAGAATTTAATTTACAGACCCTATACGCAGGTAGTGCTACTTTAAAGTGATTGTGCTCTCTTCTCTAAAACATACCAACATTGGCTTACACCCAATTGGCACATTGAATTCACTTATAAGTTCCTAGTAAAGTGGTACTACGTTTACACAGGGCCTGTATATTGTGCTAACAATGGGCCTGCACCACTGATTTTGTGACCTACTTGAGTAGCCCTTTTAAAACATGTCTCAGGTCTGCTATTGCTACCTATGTCCATTTTTAAACTGCCATTTTGACCTGGCAAAATAAACCTTTTGCTAGACCTAAACCTTCCTTTTAAAAAAAATGTAAGTCACCCCTGGGGTAGACCCTAAACAGCCCTTAGGACACGGTGAGATGTATTTAAAATGTTGGACATGTACTTTTTCTGTGTTGTAATATTTTATTGCAATAAAGAGTCATTAAAATGTAAATTGCAAGGAATCAACAGCTGCCAAGTAAATGCAATTGTGGGCAACAATAATAATATGAAAATATGAATGGCCATTTGCATCTTAGTAACATAAGAAAATAGATAAAGGATGGGGGGCTAACAGGGAAAAAGAGGTATGGAGGAGCTACTTGTCCTATGGATGGTATACGCAAGTGTGGGGCGGGTGCATTGAGGGATCACGTGCGTCCAAGTCTATGAGAAAACAGGATAGCAGGGCATCAGCATATCAAGATATGAGATCATCAGAGAATCAGGACATCAGCCTCCTCCCCTTTCCCCCCCATTGTCTCCTTTGATGGCACGGGTGATCTAACAGGTCAGTGTCACTGAGAGGCTGGCCCGTATTCCCCCCAGGGCAGGACCCCATATCCATTATGCAACCTTGGGAGTATCCCCTGTGGCAATTGACCCTTGTTCAGAGGTCGGGGGCACAGCACTAGGGGGAAGGACGTGTGTAGAGCGTACCATGGGGAGGTGGTAGTGCTGGTGTTTGTGTATCTGTATTAGCCTAAAAGTGTAGAAGAACAGCTGTGCCAAGTATATGATGGTATGCGGGTATGGAGGGAGGGAGTGATCCGTGAGGGAGTTTGACAGGGGATATCCTACTCCTCTGTCTTCTATTCTTGGTGTGAGGGCGCTCACGACAGTTCCCTTACGGTGCTGCTTGGTGCTGCGTGGTGCTGTGTGGTGGTGCCAGGGTTATTGGGTGGGTGAGGGGGTGGGGAAAGGGGGGGCAGGAAAGGGAAAGGGAAGTCAGGTAGACCGATAGAGAGAGGGGGCAAGGAGGGCTCTGGGATTGAGTCATAGAAAGAGTGCAAGCACCTTTTGAGATATTAGAGAGGAGATGACAGAGCACTGAGCAGTCCGAGAGAAAATGTAGGTGGGGATGGATGTAGACAGTAGGGTGTAGGTGTACAGGCCGGAAAGTGTGGGTGTATGGAGTGTAGTGGGAAGGGAGGAGGAAAGTGTAAGCTTGCATTTCAATGAGAGCAATGTGGAGAGGGAGGGGTGGGGGGCGCAATCTTGATATATTTTGAAGAACATTAGATGCTGTGGTTTACGGGTTCACTGTGAGAGATAGGGGGTCGAAGCCCCCTGCTGCATGTCAATAGAGATTTAGACATTTTGATCCCGCACATCATCCCGTCACGTGCCCGTCTCGTCACGCATCATTAAATTCCGTTACCCTGACCCCGGCGCATGCCAAGTAATTAGCGAAGGACAGGCTCGGCCGCAGGTAAGACACGCGAGCACCTCACTGCGACTTTTTCACATATTTTAGTTGTGATGCACGTCACCACATTTACCAATGGGCATTAGTATATCTTTATGCTTAATTTTTGGAAACACTCATTGAGCTGAGCCTTTTGCATCATTCTGGTTACCTCTTGTCACTACATGGTTTCTAACCATGCAAACTATCAAATTTACGTATGGATTGCACTACGCGCAGTAGCTTGGGTTCAGCATTAAACATGGTGTCTCAGCGGCCTTGCATTGATCGCATGAATACCTCTTGTGGTTTACTTTTGGGTTGTAACTACACCCTCGGTGAATATTAATATTGTACGTAATGCTTTTTCTCAAGAAGTTCTGGCAAACGGAATTTGATTCCTCTCAGCAGAATGGTACTCTGCGTATGATGTTCCAAAGTTAAATCACTCCCCCCTTAGCATTGAAAATCACAGAGTTTGCCTTATTCTAGCCCTTCTAATCCCTAATTTGTTTCAGAATCCAACCAGACGGTTGATCTATCATCACAAATCATTTCTCTTAGGACTACAAGTGGTACCCAACACCACTACTACTGGTAGGTCCTCTCGATAATCAGTTTTTAACTGCATGCGCGCTAGCGGTTTTCCCGCTGTGCGATGCGGTTTTTTTAAAAGCCGCGTTACATGATGAGCTCAGCTCGTCGTGAGTGTACGAGCGTCGTAACTCATGACGAGCTGAGCTCGTCATGAGTGGGGAAGGGGTTAATAAGACCTGTGGTGACTTTGTTGCATTAACGCACGTTCTTGGGTCGAAACATTGACGTATCTTGGCAATCCCTACCCTATGTTCTCCACCCCCAAAAAGAAAAGGACCCAGAGGAGGGCTGCTGGAGATATATTGACATAGGGGTGTATGTCGATTGATTCATACATTTTATACATTGGTTTTACACAATTGCACTGTATATATTGCATTCATTTAAACATCTTGTCACTTTTCCACTCACAAGTCACGTTTTTGTTGTTTCAAGTATGAACTTGCTTTTGTGACAGCCTTGCACACACAAAAAAGAAAAAAGTATAATATACTGAGTTTGATGAATCTCATCTTTGTGTGTTTCTTTCTTTTTTTCTGTTCATTATGGAATGCTAAGAATTGTTCGCACAACAGAAACATTTGTAGTATATTGTCAATAAGCCCAGGTTCTGAGGGACACTGGGTTGCTCCATTACAATCTATGTATGACTGTCCTCAGCGTTCTCGCCTGCACGCAAGAAGGGAGCCCATATCTGTAAAAACAGGCGGGACTGGTCCTGTAGATTGTATATGACTCGTTCATGAGAGGCGATATTGACCATGGCCACTAGCCAAGCCTCCTGTGATGGTGGTGTCGGCGACCTCCGTTGTCGCAGGATACATATTTTACCTGTGGCAACCGCTGTGTGGAAAAGTCAGCGTTGTGTCTTTGATAACTCTGGTGAGTGCCGCAGGTCATGCAGGAGAACGGCAGGGGGTGAGTGGCAAAGTTAAGGGCATAGAGTCACTCAGTACCTGGCCCACACAGGTGCAGAAAGATTGCATCGACGGACATTCGCAAATAACATGTGCTTTATCACAGCGTATGTCTGTGCCTCTCCAGCAATTCGCATGCAGGAGTAAGCCAGCTCTATACAGTTTCTTCAGCGTCCAGTGACAGTCATGCAGGGTCTTAAAAAGACAGAATTTCAGTTGTTCCTCCCTGTGCCCCTATCCAGGGCTTCTAGAGAGGTTGATAGAATAGAAGGAAGGAGCTAACTCCATATAAACCTGACATTACCCATATGTTTTCCTCCATTTGTGGAGGTACGATACCACCAGTGATGGTGATAAGGACTAGGGACATGGGCTTAGGCATTTCCTCATGCAGTGCTGCAATTGGATGTATCTCCAAAATTGCGATGTGGGGAGGTGAAACTCTTCCCTTAACTGTGTGAACGTTTTGTAGTTTCCATCAACGAGGAGCTGATCGATGGTGTGATTTCCCGCCTCCTTCCACAGGGGTCAGGACTGCCTCTGTCCAGCAATGCATATACCTGCATTCCCCCAAAGGGGGGCAACAGGCAGTGTGCTCATTACCAGGCCCCGTACACAGCAGATAATACTGGATGGGTGGGGTCTTGTTGGCATGCCCCTGGACATGTACGTTTAAGTTTTTTATGTTCTGGTAGTGAAAAACTCACAAATAGTTTATTTACTACTGTGAGGGCTACCTCTCTCATAGGATAATAATGGATTACCTTATTACATTTAATTAGTTATACTTTTTTGGGGTAAAAAGGTTGAAATATCATGTTTGGTGTCTAGAAAATTGTAACTTAAAATGTTCTTTAATGGTAAAGTCAGGTTTTATGTCACAATTCTGAAAATACCACTTTTAGAAAGTTGTCATTTTTTAACTATAAACATTTGGTGCCTGCAGCCTGTGGTCTAGGTCACATGACAAGGTGTAGCTGGCCATTGGCCTTTGTGAATTCCTCCCCGATAGTAACAAACAGAGAGGCTAGATGTTGGCCTAATGGGCCATCCTTACAGGAGGAGAGGGGAGGAGAAGTGCACAGCCCCACTTACATCTCAAAGGAGCAGCCTCAGCATACACACAAAGTACTTCACACTAGCCTTTTGCACCACAGACATCCTGGAACCAGGGCAGGGAACAAGGAAATAGAAGAACCATCTCTGGTTGGAAAACTCTAGACATTTATTCGATCTCAAAGCTGACAAAAGGTATAAAGTCAAGACCCTCAGACCCACTCTTCAGATCACTTCTGGACCTGTGGAGAACTCTCAGAGGGCTGCCGTGCTGCCTGACATTCTGTGTACTTCAGAGGACTGTCCTGCTGCTCCAAGAGTACTACTCTGCCACCTGAAGTCTGCCCTATGCCCTCAGAGGACTGTCCTGCTGCTTGAGACCAGCTTTACTGCTGGACCCAGGACCACCAGATTGACTCATAGGGCTAGTATTCTGGCTTCTGTTCAGAGGTACAGGGAGACAAAGCGTTTTAGCTACTTCTAAGGTGCACCTGGAACCAGCTTGAAGTGAGTCCTGACCCTACACATGGTGCTCCTTCAGCACTCGACCCCTGGAAGTGCTACTGAAGGTGACCATCAAAAATCCAAAACTTGCCAGAATGTGCTGTGAGAACCGGGAGGACCTCCCTGTGCACCGAACAGCACAAGGTGCATCACCGGTTGGCCTGACTTTGCGGTAGCTCCCAACCAAGTTCTTCTCCAGAGTTGCAAATCCTATTCATCAGCTCCTCTCTGGAAGGTTATCTGGCCACCTGGAACCCTTGTCAAATACAGTCTGCAGCTTTATCCCACTGGTGAGTTTTAGCTTCCAAAAAAGAGGCTACGTCCAAACATTGAAACCTTCATCACAACTTTATTCAACATCTCCCCAACGATGACAGCTCTCCTCCGGACAACAATGGCTGCCTAGCCCGACTACACTTAAACTTCTCTGATAGTTTTCTTTCAAGTCTCTTCTAAGTCTGGAGGTAAGCCGAGATCCAATCCAATCCGCTTCTTGTATTTGGGCCATGCTCCATTGTGATAGGTTATAACTTTCAACTTTTCCCCTAGCTCGAGCGACTAGATGTCCGGGGTTGGTGTTTAGATTTTATACACACTAGATTGTACTTAAACCTTCATAAATGATTAACTCCAATTCTACTGATTGATTTTTGCCATTGTGGTGAAAATAATGTATTACATTTTACTCTTTTTTTCTAAATGAGTGTGGGATTTTGCTTGTGTTGTGTTTTCACTTTATTACTGTTCAAGTGCTGCACAAACACTTTACACATTGCCTCTAAGTTAAGACTGACTGCTTGGTGCCAAGCTTCTGGCGGGTTAAGCATAGGTTAATTTAGTGATGATTTGTGGTCCACCTGACCATGATTATGACTGTTACATGTGAAGGGCTCACACCCCTCTCAACAAACAACCCAATTTCTCATCTCCCAGAATGAAAATCAGTGACTAAAAGGTTTAGCCACAATGTGGGGAAGAAGCCATTCATCTACAATTATCCACTCAAGAAACTTCTAGGGACAACAGTGAATGAATAATTTGATGAGTTGCAATGATGTTTTCTTGAATGATGGCTTCTTAAATGAAATGCCTTTCAGTCATAAGGACACAATAAAAAAAGTTGGGTTTTCAATTCAAACCCCACTTTATTTACGATTTTCTTGTGTTGCAGTATAAATCTCAACCTGCAGAAACTGTGTTTAATATTACATACCACTATATACTGAGGTTAACCCTGAATTGTAGCTCTCCTTTACGTTTCATTTCTTGACAAGAATGCATTTTAGAAAGAAGAAACAACAACATTGATTTTTCCTCTAATAAGGCAAAAGAATAACTCTTTTAATGGTCTAGTGTAAGAAAAACTGCAGAAATGTAAGCATTGGGAGCTTTACTTTTCGTAAAGGTCACAGTTAAAACTCTTGCAACAGCTTGTAAGTTGTATTAACTCTGCGCTCTCTATCTTCAGTAAGCCCACTGCTGGATTGATGATTTATTTCATCGTGATAATTACCTGTAACCCCTCTGTATGATGGTGTTGCCTTTGTGACAAATAACGGTGGTTGAACATGCCATCAAATTTCAAGGCACTGAAGACCGGTTAATGCAAGATAGGAAACCCAACACATGAAAAAAGCAATAAAGAGAAACACGCCGTCAGGTAGACAAATTGTGAGGAGCGGGTGAAGACAAGCAGTGAATAAATACTGAGAAAAACAACTTCTGATAAAGATGTGCTCCCGCACAAACGTTGTACTTTCGTCCTGCGAAAGCGGAGCTGTTTGGTATAATGCTGTTTGTGCAGTCATGGATGAGACAAGGAAATCCAGTGAAGGTTTTCAGTTTTTGTGCTTTGTGGAAAAGCGTCTCCCACTTATATTGCATTTAGCCTGTTTTTTTCAGAGAGTATTTGGACACTGAAAGAAATCGGGGAATATGACGAAAGTCTGTCCATGGAGACCCAAACTAGAAAAATATCAGAAACATGCTTAGGAGCACTGCGAATGCTACAGAAGATCTTACCTCTCATTCCTGAATACACTCGCAGAACCGTGGTACAGGCCCTAGTGATGTCGCAGCTGGATTACGGCAACTCCTTGTATCTTGGCGCACCTAAATGCGTTATAAGCAGACTTCAAGTTGTTCAAAATGCTGCAGCTAGGATACTGCTGCGCATTCCCAGACAACAGTCAGCCAGGGCAGCCTTGATGAAGCTACACTGGCTCCCTATCCAGGCCAGGATAAAGTTCAAGTCACTAAGCATCGCCCATAGAGCTATGAATGGTAAAGGCCGAGCCTTAATCAAAAAGCTTGTCATTCACTACATCCCAGGCAGACGCCTAAGACCCTTTGCAGATCTACTTATGAAACATACCAGGATAAAGAGAATCAGATGTGGAGGTAGATCCTTCTCGCATCTGGCTCCTAGCCTATGGATTTCCCTGCCCAGGGAAATGTGTATGCTGACTGACACATTTTTAAGTTCAAATTTTTTTTTATTTGATATAAAAAGGAAAACAAGGTGTCAATACAAAATACAAAAAGAGTAAGCAATGAGAGCAATAAAGTTATAAATAATAATAGGAAGAAAATCCGGGCAATAAAGCTAAAGGAAGGAAAACACATTAGTTATATAAACATGAAAGTACACAAGAGGAGTATGAAAATGGTAAAATAAAGAAAAGAAGGAATGTAATGAGCATTTAAGGGGGTTTAGGAACTTCTTGCTGCGAGGGCAGCGGGTGAAACAAGCGATTAGCACAAACATCAAAGTAAAGCGTGACAGGAAAGCCATAAGTCCATGCGTTTTGCAGCCATGTGAGCTGGAAAAACAAAAGCGGTGTCTAGTCTGTGGTTATGGCAGACGTTATACCACCACGCTTTAAAGGAGATGTTGGAAAAGTTCTTCCAATTGGCCGTGATCTGTTGAAATGCGGCAGCTAGCAATAAATCAATAATCTGAGGTTTTAGTTCAACATCTTCCCAACAAGGGGAAAGACTTCCTAGAAAAATGTTGGTATGAGAAAAGGGAATACAAGTATGAAAAATTACATTAATTTAAGCCCAAACCTGCAACCAAAAATCATGAACAGATTTACATAGGAACAACATATGAAACAAAGTCGCCTGTGGGGAGGAGCAAGACCAGCAGGTATGAGGAGTGTCTGGAAAGCGCTTATGGAGGTCAAAGGGTGTAAAAAGAAGCCTGTTGTAGATGAAGAACAGGGACTGTGTCAAGGTCGCCGCTCTCGAGGATTTGCGGATCTTAGTCCATATCTTGTCCCATAAAGAAACTGGCCAGGATATGGTGAGATCGTGTTCCCAGCACTCCTCCACTTTAGATTTGGGCCTAACGGAGTCATTAGTATGAAGATATTTGTAAATGGAGGAAGCCTTGGGAGAAGTGCATAAGAAGGAGTGGAGTGAGGAGGTAGGGGTGGGAGAGATAGAAGAGGGGTGCATCTGAGAGAGGCGAATGTAAGTTGTTAGTGCGGCTTCCTTAAGTAAGAGGTAGTTACGGGTGAAGGAAGCAGGTAGACCATAGAGGGAGCGAAGAGTAGTGAAAGGTATGAAAGAAGATTGGGAGAATAGTTGGGAAATCCATATCAGCCCTCTTCTGCGCCAAGCCTTCCAAAAGAAGGGTTTGTTACGAATAAGGAGGGCGGTATTATGCCAAATGGTAGAGGAGAGAAAATCAGCAACAGTCGTAGGGGAAGCGGGAGAAGAAGATAAGAGCAATTTAGTAGTGAATTTGTGAATGGGAGTAGGAATGGAAGAGGGTTTGCGTGAGAAAGAAAGATACTCAGCAAAAGAAAATGGAGAGAGAAGGAGGCGTTCAAATTTCGCCCATACGGGACAAAGAGAGCTGGGGTCTTGCAACCAGAAGGAAGCTTGTCGTAACAAAAACGCTTTATGGTAGGCTGGGAAATCTGGGAAATTGACCCCACCTTCTGATTTGGGGCGAATCAGTCGAGCAAGGGACATTCTAGATTTTTTGTTATTCCAAAGAAAGGACATCAAAATGGAGTTAATTTTTTTGAAAAATTTAGAGGGAATGGACACTGGAATGTTAGAAATAGTATAGAGGACTATGGGGGATAACATCATTTTAATAGTGTCGAGACGACCCCACCAGGATAAGTAAAGAGGGTGCCACCTGGACATTAAGTCCAACAATTTTTGAATACATTTAGATAAACAAAGGGAAACAGTGTCTGATATAGAAGGGGTAACATGCAGACCAAGATATTTAATATGCGAAGAGCTCCAGGTGAAATTAGAGGCACTAAAATCAGGTTTAAATGTGAACTTCGTCAAGGGTAGGATCTCACACTTATCATTATTAAGTTTGTAGCCAGATATTCGGGAATAATCTCTCACTTCAGCCAGGAAGGCAGGAATAGATTTAGTGGGATTAGAGATAAAGAGTAGGATATCATCCGCATAAGCGGCCAGCTTAACTTGGGAGTCTGATATTTGAAAGCCATGAATATCAGGGTTTTGACGAAGTTTATATAAAAAGGGTTCTAAAGCCAAATTAAAGAGAAAAGGAGATAAAGGACAACCTTGACGGACACCTCTCCCCAAATTAAAAAAGGAGGAGACTTGGCCATTAGCACAAACCGCTGCACGAGGATTGGAATATAATAGAGAAATCAAAGAAATAAATTTAGAACCAAAACCAAACCATTTAAGGGTATGAAAAAAATAAGTCCATTCAACCCTATCAAATGCTTTCTCAGCATCTGGGGCAATCGCTGCAAAGGGGTGGGGCAGGTGACGAGATTTGGAGGGCGTGGTCTGAGAGAAGAATCAGGCCAATCTCGGCATGAACAAGAGTCTGGGCAATATTATGGGTAACAAAAATATAATCAATCCGGGATTGAGAATGGTGGCAGGGAGAATAAAAAGTAAATTCTCGCGCTTCCGGATTACACAAGCGCCAGGCATCAGTGAGCTTATCTTGGGAAATGACTTGGGAAAAAAGTTTATGGGACTTATTTGGAATGTAATGGACTTTAGAGTGTCTATCGAGGAAGGGATCAAGGGGCTGATTACAATCCCCCGCTAGTATGAAGTTATCATCAATAAATCTGGTGATATGATGGGAGAGTGTATGGCAAAAAGCGGGGTCACCACCAGTAGGGGCGTAAACATTAAGAAAGGAAATTGGAACACCCTTAAGAGACAGTTTAACATATGTCCAACAACCTTCAGCGTCTGACTCCTGAGCAAGCAGAGAGTGGGATAAAGTTTTGTGACATAAAATAGCCACTCCATTACGCTTACCATCGCCTTGGGAATAATAAGCTTCACCCACCCATCCTTTTTTTAGTTTAGCAGATTCTACATCAGACAAATGAGTTTCTTGCAAAAATGCAACATCAACATTTAAACGAGCTAGATGAGACAAAATTCTCTGTCTTTTGATTGGACAATTAATGCCCTTAACATTCCATGTAACTATTTTTAATGACATAATATAAAAGATAAATTGAGAGTAACAAAAAAAAGAAAGTCAAAGAAAGAGCCCAGAGGAGAGAACAAGCAAGAGAGAGAGAAACGGTCTAGAGAAAAGAGGATAATGAATATGACATGAGATAGAAAAATAGAAAAAAGGAATTGTGGGTGAGATAGCGAGTGAAGTAGTGACAATGTAAGAAAAATAGAAGAAAGATGATCTAAGATAAAAAGATCAAAGTCCAGAACATACGTAAAGCAATGAATAAAAGATCATAAGAAAAAAGAGAAGGGAGAAAGGAGGGAAATGGATATAAGGAGAAAAAGAAAGTGTAGGTCAAAAAGATGATAGAGAAAATCATTCGAATAGGTAGACAAAGGAGAGAAATGCAAGTGACAGATAAAAAGACATAAAGAAAGAAAGAACAGAAAAGTTGATGAAAGTAAGGAAAAGAAGACACCTTTGAGCAAAGTTGAAATTGGGAAAGAAGCAGGAATAGGGGAAAAAAGGGGAAGGCAAACATTAAAGTAAGGGAGGAGAACATACTTACGGGGGATGGAACCGGGGGAGGACAATCAAGAAGGAGAACAAACGAGAAACTGAGGGGGGTAGCGCCAACTAGAGGAGGCAAGACATCCAGTGCGAGCGGACCATCAGGCCGGGGGGAACAACACGCAATGGAATGTAGATTCTGTGAAAAAGAACGCAAAACATGAGGAGAGAAAAACATCAAGAGACAGAACAGCGAAAATATAGTACCAAACAAGGGTGAAAAACGTATGAAAAGATCATAAAACTATGAGGGAATACATATAGGGATAAAGTTAGCATGACAAGCATGACAAAGTCAACATGAACTATGTGAACCAAAAAGAGAGAAATAGCAACTCAGGAAAGTCATGGAGGGAAAGCAGATGAGGAGTTGGAAGAGTCCATGTCAATTGTTTGACAAGAATTTAGGAAGCTCTGAAGGCGAACAGGATCATCGTAGGTCGTCGTCTTGTTGTTATGAGTAACTCTGAAGAGGCAAAGATAAAAAAGGCCATATCTGGCGCCAATGGAACGAAGTTCTGGTCTCATATCCAAGAAAGCTTTACGACGGTTGGCTGTAGCTCTAGCATAATCCTGCGCAAAGAAGAGGGTGGATCCTGACCATGTGAGGCGAGGAGAAGCCCTGGCCGCTGAGAGGACTTTAAGAAGGTCATTATACTCCAGGAAATACATGATGACGCCTCTTGGTCTTGAAGAGGCGGAAGCAGATGAAGAGATGCGACCAAGCCTATGCGCCCGTTGGATGTTAAGCACGGTACTTTCTAGTAAGTGAAGGAGCTTAGGAAGGAAGGATTTGAAGAAAGCAATGGGGTCACTCCCCTTACAATTCTCCGCCAGGCCGTAAATGCGCAAGTTGTTGCGCCGATTGCGATTTTCAAGCTCCTCAACCTGCTTCTGGAGAGAGGAAATCTGCGACTGCATATGCGTAACCTTGGAGGATGACTCCTGAAGAGAAGAAACACTGCGCTCCACCGTCGTAACTCGTGCATCCATCTGTGACCAATTATCAGTTAAAACCTGTAACTTGGTATTGGTTTCCTCCCTGAAGGGACGAAGGGCGCGTATCTCTTCCAGCAACAGCTCCATAGATACAGCTGAGGGGGAGCCCGACGGTGATGGAGGATCCTTTTTGAGGCGTTTCGTTGTAGCCTTCCCTGAGGGTTGAACAGGATGTTCCGCACTAGAGTGCGACATGTGGACAACAGACACCTGAGAGGCTTCCAAATGAGCCAGCGCAGAAAACACTTTTGAATTTTTAATGAAGAGGCGTCGTGGAGTCTTAGGAGTACGACCTGTTGCACCCCTATCCATAAGATGAGTATCACCTCCAGAGAGAGAAGCTAGAACTTGGAGCGCTCCAACCTTGTGAAAATCAACAAGTAGACGGAAGGACAGCAGAGTCTGCAGGAGCACGCAGGAGGAATGTTAGAATATCGAAAGAAAGACACTTCAGAGTGACATGAGAGTAGCAAAAAGTCATACAAGGTTACAAAGAAATGTCCAGCTGTTCAAGCTATGAAGCCCTCATAAAGGATGCAGAGTACAGAGTGGTCGCTGAGACGAGGAATATCAAATTGGCAAAGAGCAAAAAAAGGAAACAGCCATTAGAAGAGAAAGAAAAGTCACGACAGCATAATCATTGAAGGCATCCTGAGAAAAATGCGCACCAAAGAAAAGGCACATGTGGTGCGAGGAACTGCAGGCAAAAAGGTGATCCAACAATCGAAGAGTGCAGCAGGAATAAGTGAACTATAGCGAAAAGCCTGCATTCGCTGCTGACACAGGTGAGGAGAGAGTGTCAGGTGAAGGGTAAATGGCCGCTAAAGTCGGAACAGCTGAGAGCGACACTCGTAGGAGGCAAAAAAAAAAAAAACTGGTCTAATGGCACCAGCAGCCAAAATAATCAGACATTAGCTCACCCTGAGCATTCCGAGAGGCCAAAATCAGCGCAGGAGGTCGGCAGGGCTGAGAGAAGGTAGCGTGCTAGACGCGCGCCAGGAGCACAAAATGGCAGTCGCAGCCGTCATGAAGCCGCGGCCGCCAAATCCCACGTCGGAAAAGCGGTGAATACTGCCACAAGAAGCTGGAAATCAGTCCCGCGATGCTCCCGCCACTCTCCAGTGATGCATTCCGCTCTATTAGAGTGCCGGTAGAAGATGAGAGCCGTGAATTCCCCCGACCGGCACGGAGCGCTCACGCCGGAGCCGCCATCCACACAGGGCGCTAAGCCACGCCCCCTGCTGACTGACACATTGGTATTCAGGAAAAAGCTCAAAACTTAGCTCTTCCCTTAATCTCCTATGCACCCTCTGCCATCTTCTCCTAGCGCTGGGAAGCTCTTGGGAAGCTACGTACTTTATGAATCTATCAATATTAAAAAATAAACACTGAGGAAGTTGCAATTACAGGCACTTCAAAAACAGTAGGGTGGCAATGGGCACACAGGAAACAGTGTTAATACTGATCCGACCCATAAAGTTAAAAGAACAATTACTTGTCTGTGTGGGCATTGTGTGTATCTCAGAATACAGTGTAACAGTATGTACAGAAACAGAAGAGCTGCAAAAAGTGCAGCTGGTGTTTATGCATGGGTACTATCGATTTGTCAAGTGAGTTCCAGATTAATCCTTTGATAAGTTTCTGCTGTGCGTGCAACTCACACTGTGTGTGTGTGTGTGTAAACCAGCTCTTTCTGAAATATATTTATTGCATTGCATTTTAGCATGTATATAAGGTTTAGTTTTAATATATAGGGCACTGCAGCACTTTTCTACATGGGCAGCATGCTAGGCCTATGTAAGGTTGGAAGAATGTGGGTTTTATTTTCATCCTATGCGGGAAGTGTTTCTGTGTCACACCTGATGACCACCAAGGTGCAATTGTCGCACAGCTTAATATGAGCAACCTGCTGCATGAAATATACAAGCACCTGTGTGGATTTTCGTGTGCTTGTAAATTTCGCCCCATTTCACACAACATGTTGCGTGTTAGGGACGTGACATGGGTGCTGCTGTGGGTGTTCCCACACAACACCCATGTCCACGGATGCATTTCCAGATTTACGAGCAATCATAAACCTGGAAATGCATCAGGATGCTACGCCACTTCCAGGGGTCGCATAACGATGCTCAACGAGGAGAAATGTTTTAATTTCTCCTTGTTTTTTCCTCTTTCAATGTGTGCGGCATTCTACAGCACGCATTGGAAGAGGAAATCACCTCAAGTAAAGGGGCACCTTCCTAGATAAAAACAATCTCCCCATAATGCAGGCATCTTTGCACCATGGTGCAAGGGTGCCTACGCCAGTGCATGGCAGCAGTTTGTGCGCCAGCACAGGGAAAGGCACAGAGTTGCAACATGTTGCTGTAAATATGTTGCATCCCTGTGCCTTGAAATTAATACAGTGTGGCACAGCAAAATAACTTGTGGCACCGCGCTGTGTTAGTTTCCCATAAATGAGCCCCTCAATCTTCAACATCAGCGCTTATAGCACAAACTCGATCCAAAGTCACCAGTTAAGGACACATTCATTTTTTGTAGGCACGGGGGATTAATTGATTTGCCAAGGATCACAAGATTTTGAGCCTACCCAAGACTCAGACCTGGTTTCCAGCTCCAAATCCGGCAGCTCTGGCCATTACACCACGTCCTGTCGCCACTTGTAGGGTATCTTGGTTAGTAGTTAGTTCTGTTATAGGCGGCACGAATAAGAGCAATGGCCTGCTGCAAACTCCCTCCTGGTGACTGCCTCAACATTTATTTTTTTCACAAATTGTCGTCTTATGGAATGCAGCGCTTATTAGTATGATGGATAAATAAGTGTTTGAAATAGGTATGGATTTTTTGTCTTTCAGTAAGCCACTTGTTTTAATTAGCTCTACAGGTCCCTGAATGACAGTTCTTATGATCAAGGCTGAACTAAGCAGGTAACCGCACATGGGTGTTTATTCTGAAATTCCTGTTTCTGTTCATGGACTTCAAGCAGGCATAGGATGGAGGAAGAAATGATTAAAAAACATAGAAGGACGGGCTTTGTTACAATCATCCCTTATATGAGTGCCATTGTGAGATATCAAGAAGTGTCCATACTATATAACCAGTTGTGACATATGGTGGCGAATTATGTTAGAGCTCTCTGGTGGCGTGGTTGTTCCATGGCTGTTCGGTTGATGAAGGGTCTGTTGTTGCTGTGGACTAGTACAGTACTCGCTGATATACATGACCTGTAGCAAATCTGGCTTATGTGAGTGTAAGAGTGCGAAGACGTATAAGGGAATATGTATGCAGCCTGAATTATTTACTATCGATTGCCCTGCTATTAGGTGTCATGGAATTGGTATCAGTGAGGGCCAAAAGTGTTCTGTATTAATTTACATTGCTATATAATAACCAGGTTAGTGACAGGTAGTGAGTGAGATTGAAGCCTAGATATATTATTCATTGATGAAAGGCAAAGCTGCATCAGATTTGCTGCACTACCTAGTGTCGATGGGGGAGAGAAGAAATGTGCTATTTCAATTAAGCTATGATGCCTTTTTTCTATCCCTGTATACTGGCTCACTTTTATAAGCCGTATGCCAACACACATATCATTGTGCTAGATTGTACTGGAAAGGGTCCCTTCCGGTACAAAAAACAATGCCTTTCTGGATGTCCAATTTTGCATGTGTGCTGTACAACACAGCATACATGAAAAGTTGGAGAAACAGGAAGAAATTAAAAAGTTTCTCCTCATTACGCCTGCTTTGAGGATGCATAAGATTTTGGTTACAAATTCCTCTCTACCAATGTTTGTAGAGAGGGAGATTTGCAACAACACCCATGGATGATTGCATGGGAAATCCAATGAAACATCCATGGACTGCCCCCTGATACAAAGAAATGCGAAGCAGCGCATAGGGAAAATTTGTGTTACTTTGTGATACTATTAACGCAAATCCTAAATTGTTGTGATGTCAAGTCATGTGACATGCCTCCCTGGAACAAAATCGTCGTCAAGAGTCATATGATGTCACTTCCTGTGATATCAGAGAGGTCAAAGGGTATGTGATGTCACTTTCACTACCCCTTACGTCTTGGGGAATCGACAACCATGATTAGAAATATTGTGTATTTAGTTACAGAGCAACCATTTTCTATTACCTGTTTGCAAAAATATCAGCGGTCTTGTAGAGTGATTATATTTAATTAAAAGAAATAGGAATCTGTTTGTGTTTCTCCTCCTCTGTGTGAACAAGCACCTGTGCATCTCCAGTCAGATCAGTCTCCATTTTAGAGAGATATCTTTTTTCAATGACACGTTAACGAATACCAGCTGGCAACCTCACAGGTGACTATGAGGAGATGAGATGAGCAGCTGAACCTGGTCCTGTGCCATGTATTAGGACTGCGGCTGCACAGAACTGACAAACTAGCAACTAAGGTCCTAGAAGGGCACGGGGAGAGTAATAGCAGCAAGGAAGAGGCGGGTCAGGTGATTTTGCCCCCTGCATTGTGGTAGAGCCACAAAAGTCACAAAACTGCAGAGGCTTGCAGCCTGGGCTTGTGGTTTGCGGTTTGTGGTGCCCAATACCTCGTCCCCAATCCTGGATCAGCAGATTGAAGGTCAAAGGAGGTCAAGCCTCAACAATCGATGATTGAGACACTTGGAAGTTTTTTCTTTGACAGTTAGGAAGAGCCTCATCTTGCCTGCAACCCCGTGCACCATGCTCATGCCCCCCCCCCAAGCTTTTCTGGCTGTGCTAGAATATAGTGGTGGTGAGGCGGCACTGGTGGCAGGAATCAAAGTGAATGAAGTGCTGGAAACCTTTGCCCTCTTCGATGCCTGCAGTCACAGTGAGCAAGATCTGCAGTTTTGCCAGGGTTTTGGTGTGGGTCTCAATAAGGTTTTAGTGCGTTTCTTCCCTGGTTGGAGACTGCCTGTGTGTTGAGAGGGCATAGGTAACATGTCCCTAGATGGCGTGGAGGAGGACAGCATCAGGTCGGTGCAGCTTGCTCCTCTGGGCGTGATTGCAACCTGTGTGCACACTGCTACATCTTATCCTTGGCTTCATTATTGAGAACTCTTCAGATTGACCTGTACAAAAGTGTCTTAGGGTGGTGGTTTCTATTTCAATTTCAATTATCTAACTTTGGCTTTGACTTTCTTTTATGGTGCATTCAGGGAGACTTTGGGGGGCAGGATATTATACTAATAAGAAAAGGGAGCAACAGAAGGGCAGACAGGAAGTCTGGCATGAAAGATATGTCCACCTCCACTGACGATTTGGTAGGTGATTCTTTGATACTGCCAGTGCCTACTTCTGTTTTTCCATCCGCCTCCACATCTCTCTTGGTCTCCCCTCCTCCTAAACGCTCTAAGATTACAGATTACTTAAAGTCAAATAATCTAAGCATTAATAATGGTACTACAAGCCCCCCTCCCTCAGCATGCTTCTTGATCTTCAGCTGGCAACCGTCTTGCACCCTTAAGTGTTGAGCAAGGCATCGTCCCTCCTGGTACTCCTGTTACATACTTACCAACACTGACTATCTCTGCCCAGGTTCATGCATTGGCTGCAGACCACTAGGAGGGCAAGTAATCATATTTGGAGATTGCAATTGACAATTCTACTTATTTTCTATTGGAAAAAGAGACAGAGAATGTGGGAGACACTAAAGGGGGCAAATTATCAAACTTCGTGACTAGACCCATACATAACATCACTGACCTCCTATGGTAGATCAGTTACTGGTCCAATAACACAAAACCTATTCAATCAATTAACAGATTAGCATTATACTACAGGCACGTTTGCGTGGCATGTGGGCCCTTCTACCCCATTTTGTCCAATCAAGCTAAACATATTGTCTAATAAACTGTAGAACAGTTTCCACTTTCTCAATAGGAACTGTTTGTTTGTTGGACAAAATGAACCTTGGGATGGTGCTAGACTGATTCTAAGCACCCCTTGAGGATATGTTGGTGCAGAGTCCTGTTAGCTCTTAGTGCCAACATATGTACCCCTAAATCTAGTAAGGTAACAAATGGTTAGGGTAACTTTAGAACATGACAACCTTGACTCCCCAAGGAATCATAGTAACGGATCTAGAACCTTTTTTTCTCAGTCACCCGTGCATACTCAGAAAGATACACAAGAAATACACAAAGAGGAGTTTCAATATGTATTGAACCATTGTGCTTTGTGTATAAAATATATGCAATGCAATGATTATTAGACAGAAGCAGATAAAAGTGATTAGCAGTATAAGAACTGTGAAAAGGATAAACGATTCCAACATTGTTCTAAAAGAGTGTATATATGCTTGCATATAAGTACTGTGTAGAGGATACTCCTACTATGCGTTCCCTAACTTAGATGCCTAGGGCTGTTGTTATGCCAAGAAATAGATGATCTAACTCCCCATTACCAGAAGGCAAGTGAATTCAGGTCCCCATCTTGGCCACAAGTTAGACATCTCTCCTCACAGAGTGTAAACATGAATCAGCTGGGCGGAAACTCCGACAACAGTGACCTCTCAATAACAGCAGAGTGCTGCTCTGATTTGAAAATGGAAATGCATGTGTATCTATAATAACAGTATCCATGCTTCCATGTCGAGGCTTTAGCCAGGCTGACAAAGTTTATTCTCTTGTGTTAGCCATGTCGCCTCATGGACAAATAACAAACAACATTTGATAAGAACCTTGGGGCTTATGAAATTGGTTTTTCATGCTAATCTGACCTAATGTCCGTATGGGAAGAATGTAATTCACAAAACAAATCTCTCAGTAGTCAGAATGAAGGGAAATTCCAACATAACGCAAGTGCTATAATCTGTAATGCTTTACTCAACAACTTAGATGCATTAGTTCCGCATCTTTATTTTCTTTTTTAACACAATTTTTATTGGTTTTTTATTAACTTACAATGCAGCACTGATAAGCATCATAACAAATTTGTATAGCGGCATTCCCCAAAGCACTTGGTAATAAACTGAATCATTCAAAGAATAATGACCATTGCTTGATCTGCAGCCGTCTCAAACGCCGGTCCTGGCGCAGTCCATTAGTGGGTGCCGTGCTAGCAGTCCTTCTCAACTGCCCCCCAACCCCCATCCCCACCCCAACTCAGACAACCCCAACCGTCTCCCACCCCCCCAGGCGTGTCAGTGTGGACCCTTCGCTGCTGTCCTGAGGGGCTAAGCCAACGTGTGTTCTATGCAACGGGATCAATAAAAGCACTGTGATATTAAGCGCCTCACATGTGTGGCGAGTGCAGCACTTCGTCACTATCTCATGGCAGAAACCCACCGACTATTGTAGCATGTAATGCCGTGTGCGACTCAGGCCAACTGCTCAGGTCTCATCATCTGCATGTGCAGGGGCTGTAAATTCCAGAACTAACCTTTCCCAGGCTACCGCCCTGTCCAACGCCTTCGCATTGCCCGTTCTACTTGCCATTTGTAACCGGGCAGTGCCCTCGCACTCAGCCCATTTGCGGAATTCCGCCTTTCACGCACCTATACTAGGGCCTTTTTTCACTTTCCAATGGGAGGTTATAGCCCTTTTAACCAATAGGAATCCCAAATCTATGAATTTGCTAGTAATTTTGTTATTTGAGGTGTAGGGAAACCAATGCAGGATACAGTGTGCCATGGAGGGTTGTAGGTCTCTCTCCGTTATATCCATCAGTAGTGCCGTCACCTCCCTCCAAAAGGGGTCAAGAGAGGGACAGTCCCACACCATGTTTGAAGTCCGCTTCAACCATGGTGCACCTCGGACAGGCCGCTGACGGGGCCGGGAAATATTTATGCAAGCAGGCTGGAGTTAAGTATTCTCTATGTAGGATGTGAAAGTATACTAATTGAGATCGCGCATTGCGTGTGCCTTTCCAGGCCCTCTCTACTATCGCCCTCCATGCTGCATCTGGGATGTCTTTCCCTATATCCAGTTCCCATTTAAGCTTCAGGGCAGCCATTAGCGACAGGGACTCTAGTGTCATGCACCTATATAGAGATGTCACCGCCTTTATAGTGCCCGCCGCAACCACAACATACTGGCACCCCATGGAAGTGGGCGGCTCTGTAAGGCCTGTTTTCCAGTGCTTTCGAATAGCTGCTGTGAGTGCTGTGTATTGCAGAAAGTCGCCACCAGGTAGGTCGTACCGGGCTTGAAGATCATCAAAAGGTAGAAGCGCCCCTTCCTCGTAAAGGTCTCCCATTGTCTGTAAACCCTGCTGTTTCCATGACTCCAGTTTCTGCCAGGTGCCCCCATGTGGTAGAGCCCTGCACATCTTCGGTGGTATGTCAGGGGCATAAGGGGTCCCTATACCCAGTCTCCGGATATATCTGTTTTAGCATCTCCAGGCTGTGGCAAATTCCAGGGTAAGGTTTATGGCCCGAGCGGGAGCCGCAACACTATGTGAGAGGGCACCATTAGGGGACCCAACAGCTCACTGGGTTAACCTTCTTCCCTAGTAGCCCTCGCCACCCATTGCGTAAGCCATTGGAGCTGGGCTGCCAGATAATACATTTCATAATCCGGGACCGCCAACCCCCCCTCCCCCCGGGGCCTCATGAATGTATTCAGGGCTACTCTGCGCCTGCCTGTACCCCACAGAAAAGAGACGATCATCGCTCTAAGTCGTTTAAAATAGGTTGGCGGAACCCAGATCGGCAGGGCCCTGAAGAAGTACAGTAAACTCGGGAGGGTCACCATTTTGAGAAGTGCCACACGTCCCGCCACCGATAATGGCAAGGTACCCAGGAATTCAAAGTTAGCCCTGGCCCCTCTGATCGCCTTCCCAACGTTCCCCTCTAGAATATCTTCTTTTTTGTGATAAATAAGCGTGCCTAAGTAGGGCAAACATCTCTCCTCCCATTTCACCCCCTCCGTGGTCTGGGGGTCTAGCCTGCCCTTGCGCACCAGGAAGAGGAACGATTTTGCGCAATTGACTTTTAAGCCAGACACTCTACTTCATGCCCGCAGCAGGGACTTGGCCCCCAGCAATGCTTCGTCTGTGTCTGCCAAGAACATCAAGAGGTCATCTGCATAAAGTGCGATATGGTGGATCTGGCCATAGACATCGAGGCCCCGGTACACCCGCCCCGAACGCGCATGTGCCGCTAGGGGTTCCACCGCCATAGCAAATAACAACGGGGAGAGTGGACACCCTTGGCCCGTGCCCCTCCCCACCCTGCAGGCTTCCGAGACCACCCCTCCTGTTTTTATCCTGGCAGTCGAGTCTGTATACAGTAGGGCCGGCCACCTTACAAAATCGGGGCCAAAGCCTAGCAGTCGCATCACATGGAATAGGTACTCCCACTCTAAGCTGTCGAAGGCCTTCTCTATGTCTACAGCAAATATCACGGCGGAGTCTACATTGTAGGAATCTGCCTCCAAAACATGTAGGAGTCTTCGTATATTAAACGCTGTGTTGTGGGCTGGGATGAACCCCGATTGGTTGGCATGGATGAGGGCAGGCATGTGGGGCAGTAGCCGAGTGGCCAGTTGAGCATGGATAATGGTCTATACGCCGTCCTATTCCAAGAGTGTTTACCCGGTTTTAATAAGGGAATAATGATTGCCTCCCTAGTAGAATCCGGCAATCTTCGTATCCTTTGAGCCTCGTTATATAGGCGCGTGAGATGCAGGGCAAGCAGATCAATGTAGGTGAGATAAAATTCTACTGGAAAGCCATCCGAGCCCGGAGTTTTATTACGGGCCATACTTTTGATGGCCACTCGCACCTCCCGCTTGTCAATGTTTCGTCCCAGCAATTTCGCCTCCTCCTCATCCAATGTCGGCAGGGCAACACCCTCCATGAACTCCTGTAGATCTGCTTCAGAGGGGACCACCCGGCTGCGATAAAGCTCCGAGTAGTAATCAAAGAACAGATCATTTATCCCCTGTTGATCAAAGCGGACGACCCCCATCTGATCCCGCAGCTCTAGTATGACTGAGCCGCGCCGAGCCGGATTGGCCAACCAAGCCAGGAGGGCCCCCAACTTGTCCCGCTCCAAATGTGCCCGCGTGATGTATTTTTTGCAATCAAAGCACCTCAGGTGCTCTACATTAGCCGCCACCGCTTCTCTGGCTTCTAACAACTCCTCTTGTTTGGTCAGATTTTCAGGGCACTCCTTCTCCAGGGTGCGCAACCGCTCGTCATCCCTTTGAATGTTGTGCAAGAGGGACTTCCTAGTCCCAGCTACAACAGAAATGCATCTCCCCCTAATAACCATCTTATATACATCCCATTCCACGATCACTGACCCAGCCGTTCCCGCAATAACTCGGAAGTATTCTGTAATACCGTTGCAATGGTAGTGCTGAAAACCTGATCATCCAGCGCCTCCGGCTGCAATCTCCAGGTGGGAATTTTGGGGCGCACTTGCGCCCATCCCAACTGGACTAACACCGGATTATGATCATAAATCGTCCTTGTGAGGTATTCACTACTACGGATCCCCCCCGTGGACGTCCGGGGAGCACAAGAAGTCATTGAGCGCCAGGTGTCAACTGAACCCCATTCCTGTTGCCAATTCCTA
The DNA here is from genome assembly GCF_964261635.1 of Lissotriton helveticus. Lineage (NCBI taxonomy): Eukaryota > Metazoa > Chordata > Amphibia > Caudata > Salamandridae > Lissotriton > Lissotriton helveticus. The sequence goes on along the minus strand of NC_136061.1, from coordinate 1,687,130,482 downwards.
CACACTTCTGCTAGTTTATGCGCCTGCACATTCGGGAGTGGGGGGTGGGAACGATCCAATGCAACATCTGTGACGCAGTTAAAATCACCCCCTAATAATAGCGGTCCCGTGAGGTCGGTCGCTAACTTACGGGATAGTAGGGAGAAGAAGGCAGGTTGGTCAGCATTAGGCACATACACCCACCCCAGAGTAAGGTTCCTACCATCTAACTTCCCCTGTACCACCACATACCTGCCCTCCGGGTCAGCCAACTGTGTTGTGCATTGGAATGAAACTCCAGCTCTTACCTAAATCAGGACCCCCCTCGCGTATGCAGAATAAGTAGTGTAATAAACCTGACCTCTCCAACGACGCTGCAGTGCTTTCCCCTCTTTTGCCAGGAGATGGGTTTCCTGAAGAAATGCAATGTGTATGCCCCTACGGATCAGATATGAATGTATCTTGTGGCGCCTAACCATAGTATGCATGCCCTGTACATTCCATGTGAGACATGCGTAGTCTAATGCGGGCCCCTTTGCATGGAGTGACATTTAAAATGCGGAGCAACAGTCAACCCCATGACACACCTGGTTCCGCTTAACAAAAGACAATAAGAAAAACATCCCCAACTCCCCCTCCCCAGGACAGACACCCAACGAGGCAACCCCATCCAAACTATGAAAATGTGCATACAAAGATCTATCGAGAGAAGGTGGCTCAGAACTCTACCATGATGCCCCCATAACTCCCCCCCACCCCCTCCCCATTCAAGTCAATATAGCTATTCGGGCCCCCCAGTGTCTTTGTGGAGAGTCATCGCATCCCGTCACCACTTGCAAAGGTGTCTTGGGACCCAACAGTCAGCGCAGTGACCTTACCACTCTTCTCACGCCGCTTTCGCCACTCTATCAACCAAACATCCCATCCGCTGTCTGCGGAGTAACAACAGGAAGATCTGCGCCTGAGTGTCCCTGAGCACTACTCCAACTTGGGCTCTCCGTTCCACTCTTCACGTGCTCCGAACTGCTGCTGGCCGGACTAACAGCTCCCTGGCTGAAGGCCGCCACTGCCATCACCGCCCTGTCTTGCTCCTGGCACCAATCCGTGGGAGATACAGGTCTCTATGTCGGCGATGTGGTGGGCAGGCGTCCTATCGGCGAAGCCGTTGGCGACGAGCGTGTACCGGGTCCTCCCCGGGCTTCCAACCAGTCCCAAGCGGCGTGCAGCGTGAGAAAAAAGTGTGTGTCCCCCTCAGCAGTCACTCGTAGCCGGGCTGGGAACAGCATGGCATAGGGGAGTTGGATTTGGCGCAGCTTCCCCTTGACAGCCAGGAAGGAGGTCCTCTGGCGCTGTACCTCTCTAATATAGTCTGGGAATATCATTAGTTTGCTGTTCCCAATTCGCATATTCGGTTGCTCCCGGGCCCTCCGCAAAATAAGATCGCGGTCTCTGTAGTGTAGCAGTCGCACCACCATGGGCGGGGTGGAGCTCCAGGTTTAGGAGGGTGAGCTGGGACCCTGTGCGCCCGCTCCAGCGCATCAAATTGGGAGATGCCCTCCGGCGCCACCTCCGCTTTCAGCCACTCCTCCAAGAACTGTACCGCATCTGCTCCCTCCTCTCGCTCCGGGACTCCTACTATGCAGAGGTTGTGGCGCCTCGAGCACCATTCACTGTCCTCCGCCCTCCCCTCCAGCACCTTGACTCTCTGCACCACCTCGCCCAGTGATTTTTGCAAGGAGGTAACCGCATCAGGAATGTCTTTCATGGCGGTCTCGCCGGTCGCCACCCGCTCTTTAAGTTTCCGGTGGTCATCCTTTAACAGGGACAGATCCGAGCCAATGGCATCCATACTCTTTTCCAACTCCTCCCTCGAGGCTAGGTTGGCCTGCATGATTTCTCCCAAGGAAGGATCCCCGGGCCGCATGGGTGTACTGCGCACAGCGGAAGCATCTTCTTCATCCCCGTGCCGGTCCTTCTCCTCTACCTGCAATACCTCGAACCCCTTTCTCTTAGTCACCCTGCCCATCTTGATATTTGCAGGCAACAAGAGGGAGTAAAAACAGCTGAGCCTGTTCGGCATCTCTCTCCGTGTCCGGACAGGGCCGCTCAGAATATTCCAGTGAGCCACCAGGCTAGCGGACCCTCCTGTCAACAGGGCGTACTTCTCACCATGCCACCGCTCAGTCGATCCCGCAGCAGAAGAGTGCTAGCAGGCAGGGCGCCCCAAGCCCCTCGTGGCCAGTAACTACTCCGCACAACGACCCAGCGCACGCCTCAGTCTCAAAAGCGGCTGCCCCACGCTCCTTGGTGGGCCGTATCAGCAGTCCCCACCGCAGGGTCGTCTCGCAGATCCGCAGTGTGGCGTAGGTTCAGACGCGCCCACAGAGAGTCCACTAATGTTCTCCGAGCCGTGCTACACCCGTAGGCCTCACAGTGCTCCGTCGCCAAAACCTTCCAGAGGGGTCCAGTCAACAGCTGCCCTTGTTTCCGACCTGGAGTACTGTCCGTTTACTTGCCGCACCCCCTGGTCTTCACCGCTCACCCGGAGCCCAAGGTAGGCACAGCTGCCTTCACGCTGTACCAGCGAGTGCTCTCCCCATCTCCAGGACTGTCCCCTTCAACAGGCGTCACTTCAGTCATGGCAGGCCACCATGCAGGGCTTCACAGGTAAGAGGGTGTTGCGTTCAAGAGTGGTTGTCCCACCGTTTCACTACCGGGGTATTCCTCGGCGCTCCTCCAGCTCCTCAGGTCCCTGCCCAGGAAGCGCTGCAGCCAGTACCCAGGACTTTACCAGGACGTGTGCCTGATACTCGGGTCCAACTCCCGTTCCTAGATTTGCGCCGACAACTGAGGGAATTGCACCAATCTACAGCACGGGCGCCGCCATCGTAGGGTCAGGCAGATGTGGCCGGCAAGTAAACCACGGACAATTGCCCACTCCCGTCTCCTTCTTACTGTCGGTGGGCAGGGTGTGCCGCCACCTCCGCTCTGGCATCCAGGGGAAAGACCAGGGCACCTACAAGGCACCCCCGGCGTCCGTGATCCTCTCCCTGTCAGGCCTCTCTGCCGCCACACACCGCCGCCATTTTGAGGCGTGGAGCGGCAGTCCACAGCACGGAGGAAACCCAGGTGTTCCGCCCCACGATGCGGTGAGGGGGGCCCGGTACCGTGGTCAGGATTAATTCGTAAGAGGGGCGGTCGCGGAGGAGCCCCGGAGACCTCTACCACTCACATAAGCGCCTAAGACACGCGCCCCAGTTTCCGCATCTTTATCACATTATTCTGACAAACTTGATATGCCGGGAAATGTTTTAAGTGCTTTGGCAGCCCACATAGTAGGAATAGATGCAAAACTGTCAGCTTAGAACAGCTTGTTTACAAGAGCCCAGTCTGATCCAGCTGTTGCATATCACTTCTTCCCCAGTCCCAGTACAATTGACTCTCTTCTTAGGATACCTCAAATGCTGGACGTTATTCTTTATTGGATTTCAATGCATGACCAACAGATTGGCTCTGTCTTTGCTCAATGGGACAAGATGGAGCCTAGTAAGGCCACTTTTCTATCTAAAGGCACTGCCAAATATCCATAGCTTGAAGTTTTACCTTGTCCTCCCACTAGATCCAATGTAATCATGGCATCAGGGGGATTAGCATTTGAGGAATTTACTATATCTGAGCCTTCACCTGCTAACATTAGCAGTGGGAACAAGGGTGTTCTAGGAGCATTTCCTCTCAACCCACATGATGGCAAAAGTAGTTTTATCAGTCATGGGGCAGAGCACATAGCCCATCAGATAGTTACTGCAAAGCCACCTTTGAAAAAAGAACGTGAGAGGCTCCGGAAAGCAAGACATAAGAGGAGTACAATCAGCAACTTGCATGTCCATCCCTCTTGCTAATGAGGTTCCTGCATTCATCATTATACGTTATACTCAGGGCCGGACTTACAGGAGCAAGCATGGGTAGTTTCCCGGTGGGCTGGAAGGGTGGGAGCTGGTTTTGGGCCAGTGGCTTCCGTTTTTGTTACTAGGGGCCACTTTTGCAGTAGCGCTGAAAAATGTGCTCCCTGTACCAGAAAAGCAGTAGCAGTGTTTACCACCAGCACTCCACCCCTTCACAGGGCCCGGTCCGACTTAATTGACAGGGCTGGTTTGCGTTCTCAGTCTGGCCCTACTTATACTGCTAACACACTTTCTAAGAATACTATCACTGCCATTGTAGACTTAACATGCCTGTTACATCGAATGAAGACCTGATAACCTCTTGTTCCTAATTGACCATGCCAACAACAATGACAATACTCCCAAACTCTCCTTGTGAAACTGTTCTTTAGCACAGCTGACAGACCATTCTAGGAGATTGTCTGACTTAATTTTGTGTCTAGCTACCCATCAGGCATTTCTAGCTTTTATAACTCATTTCAACAAGAGACAGGGAATATGTGATGTCAAAACTGGATTTTGACTTGGAATCCCTCAAACAAAAGGTGTCAATGAGCTGATTTTAATGCCCATCTTTTACCCTATTATATCAATATGCTTTTGGCTTAATGGATGCTGAAGGGAATCCTATGTTTGATTGTTCCCATGGTATGCTTGTAACATGATCAATCATTTGATGATGAAATTTAATTTGTGCTTTACAAATGAATACAGCACTATGCATGTCCTTTTCCCTCACACTTTTGGGGTAAGTGTGAAGGTTTCAGTATCAACTTGATCGTATTATCTGCCGATGTATCTAATATGTTCGGATCAGCTATCACACAACCTTGCTATGAGTGATCACCTTCCTCAAAGCCTATCTCTAGCTGGTATGAGTGGTCTTCTCTCACCAGGTGAGTCACCGGCATCTCCACTCAAAAGTAAAAGGGTACCATCATTAAGTGGGAGTTTGTTAGTGCTAAAATGTTCATATCACAACTGGTCAAAGTTAATCATTTGTTGTTTAATGTCTGCTTAGATGCAGAGGCTAATGTGGCTAATATAAAAAGCGCATTTATTCTCTTTCAGTAGCAGTTTTTGGAACCTAATGTGGGCCAGTATATGGGGGGCTTGAGAAGAGAAGGGAATGGTTTGACGCAACATGTTCCAGATCCCTCAAAAGGATAATGGCATTTCTTCATAAACAGCCTTCTCCTGAAGTTACTTGATGTAGGAAGGCCTATATAAGGCCAGTCGCAGAAAAGAAAAATATTCTTAAATTAAAGGCTTGGGAAGATATTCAGGAAGCCGGCTTCAAGAATGATCAAAAGGCTTTTGGAATATTATAAATCAACCAGTCCTTAAACACGCTAAACCTATGATTGAATTTGCTATACCTGGTCATGAATGGGCTACTTTTTTAGGGGAAGGTCTACTCCACTAGTGAAGAAATGGAAGGTGATAGTGTTTCCACCAACGCAGTAAAAGATTATTTTCTCCCCAACTACTGCCCCTCCGTGGAAGATGTGATAGTGACTATTAGATCTAGCCAAAGTGGAAAAGCTCTGGCCCAGATGGGGTACCTTCAGAGCTGATCAATAGTTTCCTTGGTTTGTGGGCCCCCCTGTTTGCTACATTTTTTAGAGCAGTAAGCTCTTCCACTAATATCCGACTCACTAATCTACCCTATCTTCAAGAAAGGGAATTAGGAGGACTCTAATTGTTATTGCCCGATCTCTCTCCTGGACTCCACATTGAAGGTCCTGGGCTGTGTCTCACTCTCCCACCTTGAGACATGGGTGGAGGAGAATGGTACCTTCCTGGATATCCAATGCGGGTTCAGGAGAAGAATGGGTAAGGAAGACCAACGTATCAACCTTTGCATTCTTTTGGGGAAGTACACAGTTGCTAAGTGTGGCTCCTTGCACCTGGGTGTTATGGATCTGCCCAGTGCCATTGACTGGGTATCCCCACTAAGCTGTGGAGCATAATGGAAGATCTGGATGTTGACAGACCCATTATTAAAACTATCCAAAAAATACGTAGTGATTCAGAAGCAGTAGTTAGGTTTGGGCTGGGGGAGAGTGCTCTGAGATGTTTAGGGTGCATAGGAGTGTCGGCAAGGGTTTATCTTTGCACCTTTCCGATTCTCCCTCTATTTTAACCATCTGGAGTGGGAGTTAATGCTAAGGTGCGGGAACATTCCCCAGATTGGAAGCCTCGTATGCCACTCTTAATATACGCTGATGATGCTGTCATCATGGCCCACACTCTTGTTGTACTGAAGAGACTCCTAGATGCCTTCACCTCCTTTACGGAGGGGTTTGATATGAGAACCAATACTGTTAAGTCCATTGTTATGTGTTGTGAATATAGGAGGGATCTGAAACCAACCTTCAAGCTTCATGCTAGTCTTGTAAAACACACTGATGATTGTATCTACTTAGGGGTAAACATTAACTGCATAGGTTCCTGGCTTCCACAGCTAGAAGTTTGGAACAACCAACTGCAAGGAGTACTAATGTGATTTTCTCCTTTGCTGCCAAACTGGGTAAAAGATCGTTTGCTCACATGCTAGCCATTTACCATGCAAAATTTACTAGTATGGCAATTTACAGGGCAGGGGGCTAGGCGTAAATAGGCAGCACCGTTCTAACTGAATACCCAAAAACATCTTTACCCACCTCTTACTGTCCAGCCTACCACCTACTGCCATCTTTAATCATCATAGGGAGCTAGGGATTTTATATCTTGAAGATATTTTAAGGACACACCCAATAATGTTGTGGAATAGATTCTGGAATAATGAGGCCCTACCTTTAAATACAATGATAATTGAGGACTGTTTGTCCTGTGCGGGGGTTTAGAGATTCCCCAGCTGAGGGGTATCAGGGATAAGGCCATAGCCTTGGGCAGGCTGGACTTGTTCGAAGACCTGTCGAGATCTCATCTATGGTAGATAAAAATGCTCAGGGTAATGTGCTATACTCACTGGGAGGATAACAGGTGGTCAGAGGTAACTGAGTCCCCCTCTGTTGCCTCATATATGCACCTTAACCCCTTCCGTGCTCCGGTCCACCGTTCGCCATCGCAAGCACTACCTGGCTGGTGCTGCGAATGTCCAACGGCCGATGCGGCCCCGCCCACTCCTTAGAACGCCCGCACTTCACCGAAATAACTGCCGCGGTAAACGGGTTAAGCCACTTAGGAACATTCAACCATTCTTGTTACATGATGCGCAGCACTATCAGCACTTTGTTATACTCAGGTTTCGATGTACCCTATTTCATAGACTAGTCACTTTCCCCAGTGCATTGATTGGTCACACGATCTTTAAGGCCAATTTCTCCCCTTTGCTCAAGTTGAATCTGGTGTATTTTGGTCTAGATACGGCATTCTCCACATCACGGGTAACCACATCTTCAAAAGCAAGAATTTTGTTGCTCATGGCGTAAGATGGTGGGAAAAAGGTTGAAGATTCCCTTAATCCTGTTACTGACGATCTCTGTTGGGCAGTGGAGTGTCTGAAGAAATATCTAAGACGAACCTTCCTGAAAAATCTATATAATTCAGTTTTCAATTGGAATTTGTTTGGGGGAGTAGTTGGTACGTAGGAAAGGCCCTTACTCAACACCTTTTGTTCTTCTTCTGACAGCTGGTATTTAGAAATGTTCACTATCGGGTTAGAAACAATTTCAGTTGTTACCACGAGTGTTTCTCGTACAGGTGGAGTAATCACCACCGGCAGGTGTTCTTCCTCGTGGAGATTTCTCTGTGGGTTTCCGGGCAGAACGTTACCTGTTTCTGTGCTCTGCCTCTGCCTCCACTCTGGTTGCCTGCGTTGGGTTGTTGTCCCCGTTGCTGACCATGGGACCAATTGCCGATTGAGTCACAAGAACTCTCGAGTCGCCTTCTGGCACGTGGGTATCCGGCACGTTTGGTGAAACGTGTGCGTAAGAGGGCATGGTATAGCCCACGTGAAAGTTTGCTAACACCAGAGCCAAAACCAGATGTAGCCCTCGAACGCATTATCTGTGTGACGACCTTTTCGACTCGGAGTAATGATATTAAAAAAATCATTAACCGCCACTGGGGCTTAGTGGCGGATGATATTAGACAGAAGGCCCTTCCCCTACACTCTTTTAAGAGGACGCTCAACATTAAAGATGAGGTAGTACAATCTTTCCTACCCATAACACAGAATCCAACAATCCAGTCTTTGTGGAATCTCCCACCAATTATGGGCCATACGAGATGTGGTACATGTGCAGCATGTGCAACAGCGATCCAGACAAAGGAATTCACATATAGAGGCAGGTCATTTACACTACGATCTCATACGAACTGTAATACATCAAACGTAATTTACATGATCGAGTGCCCATGTAATCTAGCATATGTGCGACAGACCCAGCAAAAAGTCAAAGCTTGCATTCTACAACATGGCAGTCGAATTAGATGCAATGTACATGGGGCCCCTTTGGTAGACCACTGCACCAGACATGGCCATACTCCAGATACCCTACAATGGCTAGTCCTAGAGAAGATTATCCTAGGGCCTAGAGGTGGTGACATTACACACATTCTCACCCTTAGTGAATCCAAATGGATGACCATTCTAGATACTATCCGGAATGGGTTGAATGAAGCTGAGAGCAGCTATGCACAATTGGCCAGGTTTGGTCGTTGAATCTGTAATAGAGGACCTTCACGGTCATGTATGAGAGGTGCGTCTGACCTAGCTTTGCATGTTATGTTGAGATATTGCATTGTGTTGCTTATATGTCTCCTATCTGTATGAATCTGCATTACATCCAAAACTACATTGGGTTACATGATAATATATTTGACTAATGCTACACAAATTTAAGAAAGCTATTGCCTGTCTATGATAGGTATGCTGCTGATTTTGAGACTTCGGATAATGAATATCACTGTATATAAATCTTTTATTAGTAAAATACATGAATTGTTTATCCACTGGATATGTTCACAATGGTGTAATTATGTTAAGTAGCACATTGATCTGTTAACTGATGTAATCAATTAATAAGTGCTCAATACTTTTTTAATGAACTTACAGACTGTGCAATACATCTATCTTATGAGTTGTTTTCTAATCTATTGACTGCGCGTATGCAAGCCACTCCACCCTCCTGTGTGAGAGGTGTGTGACGTTGTTCCAATTTTTGCAGAATATTGCTCCAAAAATATGTGATTTGTGGTTTTAAATGATATGGTACCAAATACTAGCCAGGACATCATGTTGTTCAGATTTAGCCCTTAGCACCATTGGACATGATACCTCACCTAGTGCTACAACAGTAATAGACATCCATCTAATGAGATGTCATGAGTCTTTTTCGTCGTAAAAGGCAAACTCTGGTTCTCAATTATCGTGGGATTAATATTGTTAAGATCCGCATAATCAGTATGAATGACTATTTCATTAAGTGAAGTAGGGTAATCTCCCTTGGGAGTCGCTATCCCGTGTACCTTTACTATGTCTATAGACTCGGGCCAGTCCGTTTTCTATGGGGATTGTTTTCATGAACCTCGATAGAGTTGCCCTAGGAGACGACCCGTTACTCTTTAGCGGGAGTCCCTCTTTTATATCAATAGCGCGCATTTCCTTCCACACTACTGCAGAGTGTAGTCTTCTGTGACTGAGAGCGGATTCTGAGTGTGATTGAGTACATCCACCAGGTAGGACAGAGCTCAAAATATATCTGTCGACCATGGGAGGGTATTATATTACATTTAGCTAACAGTGATTTCCCCGATACAGGAAATTACCCATTTTTGCAATACGATTGAGCACGACGTGGCAACCCGTCTTGACTAGGTATGTGCTTTGACACTGGGTGCGGAGTAGCCGATTTTGCGGTGGTGATTGGTATTCTCCCACATTTTCACTCTTAGGAGATTTGTAACCTCCCGCATTTTTGATTCTTAGGCCACAGTCGCGATAGATTGCTGCATAATTGCCATATGAATAGACGGACTTATAGTCGACTTATTTCAAGGTAGGAATTTTATAATAATATGCCCAGACCTTAGAGTTCGTATTTTCCAGGAATCTTTTCACTATAAATATTCAATATAGTGTATTACAGAGCTTTTTACAGGAAGATACTTTATACTGTTTGCACTGGGATTCGGGTCTTGTTTCACAACATATACAAGACTCCATAAATTGTTTTGAAATACAATGTTCAATTGTTAGATGTTGTTTACAGTTGAAGTTTCTAATCTACTACTATGTCAGGAGTGACATGCGTAGACTAATGTACATCAATATGTGTTGGTAGAGGGTTGGTCTACCTTTGGCCTGATTTTTGGTGGTGTCCTTGTGAGTGTTTTGATGATTGCCTTTTAAGGTATATACAAGCAGCCTCTTGTAATTTATTGGCAATAGTCGAATGGTTAATTCATTTAGACTGTTCACAACTATGTTTGTTAATTATGGATGATGACCGAGTGGCAAAGAATACAGCCGGTCTGGAACTTTATAATTTTTATCCTTGCAGAAATTGACGACTGCGACAGAAAAAGAAGTTATTCCAGTATTTTACAATCTTGTGAATTTAATTATTCCACCCACCATGGTAATATTCTAATTCTTCTGTAGTTTGGATGATGTCATCACCATTTCTCCAATCTGATGGAGTACATTTCACTAATGTATTTTTTATTGTATCTTTATAGAATTCGTAGTGTACCCTTGGTTTCACGGTTCTTGTCCTGATGAAGACCCCGATGTAAGGTCTTAACTACGCTTACATTTGTAGCGTGGGGTCGAAACGTCGACGGCTACTCCCTTTTACCTCATTTGACGCCGCCCCTATTTTTGGATATAGATTACCAGCGTCAAATACATGATCTTTGATGAACGTTTGGAAATCTGGGATTCCATGTTTTGGCTCAGGGATCTGAAGCCAACTTAGTTTCAATTATTGATTCTGAAATAATCCTTTGTCACAACTATTATCATTTCTCACTCCTCCCCCCTTCTCACAGCATCACGCTAATCTCCTCCTTCTCTTTTCTTCTTCTTGGGGCACTGTTAATGTATCCATATTTCATGTATTGTAGACCTTGCCCATTGTGATTAATTTACAATGTGTCTTGCTTAATGTCTTCTCTTATCTTTACTGTAAATAAATGTGATTAATGTTTAAACGGTTCACTGGGACCTCTTTCTTATATACCATATAGCACACAGGTCCCCAGTGACTTGTTTGGGTAAACCCCCTCCTCTATTTATCCATGTAAGCGCTTTAACAGGCAGCTGACTTTTAAAGGGCCTTTTGGCGATGTCCTCTCCCCGCGCGCAGCCCCTTTTCTTCCACCTGCATCCTTTTTTGCCCCGGAGCCTCTTCACTTTCTCAGGAACCCTCTTCTCTCCATCGGAGCATCTTCACTTCGTGAGTATGTAAGTGCGCCCATGCTGCTACACAAAAGCCAGCCATTTTCATCTTTCTTTCAGAGAACTGGTAATTCTTCCGATAGATTTCTGTTTGTGCTTCAGGTTCTATCCTCGGTACCTGTACAGGCAATGCACACTTTTTATTTACCCTTAGCACATCTTTGATAAGACTTAAGCATCCGTGTATTTGTGTGTTCCCTGGTCCAGGAGGTTCCCTGCCTCTGTATACATAATTCTAGGATGCTGAGGGAAGGCTGGGATTCAAACCTGGGGGAAAATTTACGAAGTGTGAAAGGTACAGCGCAGGACAGAGGATGATGAACTGCATGATAAACCATACTATGTTTTCCTCCCTACTCCGAACCTCTGACTTCAGTTTTGCCCCTCCCCACTATAGACAATCCTGCCAAGCCTACAAATACGATCTCCTGATGTTTTCCGCCAAAAGATGCCACCACCAACGGAAGCATCCCTTCTCTCCTATGGTCCCCATGTCCGCCGGCTCAGTTGTCTTGTTCTTGTCCGGCCCTGTGGCAGCCCATGGAGTCTTTACCCACTGTGAATGGAACAGATCATGTGTAATGCCACTGTCTACCCTTGCACATGTCTCGCCTTGAAAGCTACCACTTGTCAAAACAACCCATCAGGAAAATGCGCAGCAGCTTGGGCACCTGCTGATCCCTAGCGGACTGTCTATTGGCCACATGTACTACTGCCATATTTCCACTCTGAAACAAAACTTTCTAGTGTGCCCGCTTCTGCCCTCAGAGAATCACTGCTACCCCTAGGAGTCAGAATTCAAGGTAAACAATGCTCCTTCACCCCTGCTTCCTCGCCACACACCACTCTTCCGCACACCATGTCTTGCCAATATAACCCAACACCTAAACCCAGCATTGTATAGTAATGTTTTGAAACTGTAGTGATTTTTACCCCTCTAGCCCCGCCCTCACTGACCCCACCCCCCCTCCTGATTGTTCAAAGCAAACGAAATGTTGAGAGATGAATGTGTACCACAAGTCAACCATACCGTCTCCTGACTGCGCCTTGTCCTCTATCCCAGTCCCAGTCCCATCAGGAAGTTCTGCAACATCACTAAGGTCAAGAGAACATTCCTCCACTAACATAGACTTTATTGGTCTCCACAATGGGTGACCTATCCCTTACTGCTACTACTGGATGGTTAAGAGTAATTGTATCTCGATTACTTGTTTGTTCCCATTTCATTGTGCAAACAGATGAAGAGCCAAAAGTACGTGGAATGGGGCAGTCTTGAAAAACAATTGCCTGGTATTAGCTGCCTTTTGTGCTGTGGATAAATAGGCTTAGTATAGAGGAGGATTTACGGAGTCTTCCACTCCTACATGATGTGTGGCTACTTAACAGACAGGAGTGCAACGCCCATTGGGCTCAAAGGGCTTCAGCCCCCTCCCCCCCTTGTGTGTCTCAGCCTGGGCTGAGACAGCTTCCCCGGCACACACACAGCCGCACCCGAGTACTTCACAGGTCTTTAAAAGACCATTTACTTGTTAACGAGGCTTTGTTGTGTTTTCACCCCTTCTTAGAGCTTCTGCAAATTACTCGGGGGGCATATTATCAAGGGGGTTTATCTCCGCTTTCTTAGCTTTAAAAGCCAAGAAAGCGGAGATAAAATTATCTCCCTATTACCTAGCTGTCGCTAACACCAGTTAGCGACAGCTAGTAGGAGATAGTGACCATCTTGGGCCCCGCATGCGTGTCAGCGAAATGTATCACTAATGACATGCAAAGTGGGCGTGCCAAGATGTTAGCGACTGGAAACAGTCGCTAACATCGCTATCTCCTATTACAATCATTTGGAGATATTCGCGCTAAGCGCGAATATCTCCAAAAGCTAACACCTGTCCCTGAGCAGTTCTTAGCCATGTTATCCAATGGTAGGTGGATAACATGGCTAAGAGCATTAGCTCGGTAATGCATGAATATCGCTGACTTTTCAGCGATATTCATGCATTTCGGCCGATTTGTATCACTAAGGAGATAAACCTTGATAATAGCAAGGTTCCTAAGCGATAAAAATCGCCGCAGCTCGGCGATAAAAATATTGCCGCTAAGCCAACATAGCGATAATTATCACTAGTTGTTGGTAATAAGCCCCTAGGAGAATCAGTCCCTCCACCGAAATTTCTGCGAGCCCCTCCCCGAAATGCCGCTCTAGTTACACCTCTGCTAACAGCCAAACACATAAAAGAATATATGTCAACACTGCTAATGTGGGAGACTGCACTTTAAAAAAAATAATAATAATCATTGCTTTGGGCAATGGGAATAGGTGGCGTAGAAATAAAGTTGTCTATTATTTGATAAGTCTCACACAGTTTAATTACCCTGTCCAAACATACAAAGGCAGTTCTTAAAACGGGGAAAGAATTGGGAGATGAACATTTCTTTCTTGCCTTCTTGAATTGTGCTTTTGTTTTTAGAGCATTCATCATTCATATAAATTTGAGAAAAATGTAAATTAAAACCAAAATTCTGAGAAGAAGAGAAAATGAAGCAGCTAGGGTATGTTTTAATATGTTCTCATGAATACAATGTCAAGTTTTAATGATCCATACTTGTGTGAAGTGTGCTTCAAAAATGAAACAGGCCGTGTCGACATCCTCATCACTGCTCAATGATTGCATAATGTTTCCAGATTTCTTTATATTTCATGGAAAGAAAAGATTGCATTCAAGGAATAAAATTGCTTTTTTCCCTTCATTATTAAACCATGTAAACCGCTCCGGTAATATATTTTATGCTTTCACATTCATTTCAATGTGATTTCTTAAATGAGCCTTTGCACTTTTGCAGCAGTCGGCAAGCCTGCCCTTGGCTTCTCTGAACAAGTACATGTTCAATGGCGTAACACATAATTGTTTGAAAAGTTATGGAGTGTTTCAAACTGTTCTAAAACGATCAGGCGATATTGCTAAGGGTCACAGTCCTTTTTTCTTTGACTTGTTTCTTTTTTCGACATTTATTACATCTAAACATGAAATGTAAGTGGTACATGAACCAATTACACTCGTTTGCGAAAATATGTTCTGATGCATGGATTTTTTTTCACTTTTAGCGAAACAAAGTTCTCAATCGGACAGTATTACCAGATAAATATTACCAGATGTAATTAGCCGATTACTTTGCTAGGGAATGCTGCTTTTTATAGAAATCACAACGTCACAACTTCATAAATGTATTAAAGCGTGGATGTATTCTCTTTGTTTTCGCACTTGAATGTTTGTGCATGCATAAAACAATTGTGTTCACCGGATGTTATCGCATCATTGAGGTTTTCATGAGACACATACTAATAGATTTTTTTTAAATATATGTACACGGTGAGGAATTGGCCACAAAGGCCCTGCATCCAGGGGCCTCTTTGGTGTAGAGCAGATAATCTGGATGCAGGGATGAGCAGTCCGCAACCAGCAGATATGTTTCACTCTCTGCCCCCTAGGATTATTCTTTAACCTGAGTGTCATAAGATAACAAGGGAAACATCAGTGCTTCACAACTCATCATCAGGCATTCTTCCAGCGACTAGAAGTGCTCATCCGCCTCGTGGTGGTTAAGCCTACTCAAAGGGGCTAGCGTAGACAGTTGAAAAGGGCCACTTTTGATCTCCGTGTTTTTTTAAATATATATTTATATCTAAAAAGTTAAGCAGGTTTGCACTTTGTGAAAAAGAGAACACAGAGTCGAGGTGCTCAGTTTTCATTTACTCCTAAAAGTAATTTCTGATTTTTAGTTGTTTGAGCGATGTGAACTATCATTACTTTGTGTAAGAAATTGAGTTATCAGTTGTGCAGGATGAGAGGCCTGTGCAGGAGTCTAAAATTCCCCCTTACTAGGAATTAAGCTCCCCATTGTAGCGATTGACCCTCTAGGGATAGCAGTGCTTAATTGGTAAATAAAATAAGTGCCATGGTCGTCGTCATGAGGCCGCTGCAGCGTCCACCACCCAATGCTGCTGCCAGAGTTGCCAATGACAGTACCAGCGCAACTACTAACCATCCAATGGCTAATTGTGAAAATTCAGGCTATTCTAGGTCCCCACATCAATAAGTGGCTTGGGTGGCAGGTATTATCCATTTCTAATGTATATTGAATGTATGAACAACTGTCACTGTACTCATTTCTGTATTAGACTAAAGCGTCACCTTATAGCAGAATGTCATAAGTGTCGGTGTCGACAATCACATGTAGGTTGCAAGCACCAGAAATTGTCTCAAATTAAGCACCGAAGGATAGCAAAGCAGAGCAGTCCAAGGCCTACCTAAGGGAGGTGGTGTGGGATAGTAATCACTATTTGATGGCACACATTAATAAAACTAAAAAAATGATTGTCCAGTCAGTGCTTTTTATTTGAAAAAGGGAAAGTACATTTATTACCCACGACCTACTAAATTTCTTGCATTAATTTACAAGTGCATACATAAGGCAGATAGCAATGCCTTGGTGACATGCTGAAATCACATTTGACCCCTAAAGGGTCATGACCGCCCACAATCACAATTTCAGCTCCATCTAGACCATACTGATGTTTGTAAATTCATTGATAAACAAAAACTGAGAAACCACATTGGAGGAAACCAAATCATGCATCATCAATTTTAAGGTGGGGCAATTTTAAGGAAATACAAATACATCAAAAATTAATGATGGGTGTAGTTTAGGTATGACCACCAGCAAAAGAAATAATAACCATGTCTGAATGCAATAATGCATTTCAATATCATTCAACATTAACTCTCCTTATCAATGGTTAATAAAGCATTCACAATAAACATAACTTGAGTATGTGTTGATTTCAATTTAAGGTCTTTATTCAGTTTGAAATAAAACCATAAAAGTGCAAGTAATAGTTCACAAAACAAAGAGGAAGAAATCTTGTCATGTCATGTTACATCTGGCATAGAGAGCAGAAACGCATGAGCAAATGATGTCAATATATAATTCAAAATGTAAAGTGCAGATTGTAAGCTAAGGTAGTAAATTGCAAATAGTAAGGACAAAACATAAACAGAATATTAAAAGGGTCCTTACATATTCCTATGCTCATTGGCATAGCAAAACCACAGCACAGACTATAATTTGCAAAACCTGGAGCCAGTCAATTCATTATAAAGTGTCAATGAAATTAAGTGAGAGCAGTTCAAACCTCTAAATGATTACAACGTGTCTGTGCAGCTTAGTGAGTTGGTGTAGGGTTGATTTAAAACTGTTAGCAGGTTGCCATATTGAGTTGACCCCTGGTTTGGCTTTATGCTGTATAAAAACAAACATCTCTCACTAGGGTCCGCTACGTTAATATAAAAGAAAGTTTCCAACCACCTGAACATCACTCTCAGACCAACACTGCAGCACAAAGAGCCTTGAGTCCCTCTAGATCATGCTGGTGATTTCCCGGGAATAGAACAGTATGGTTAGTCTACCAAGCTGTTGCCCCTCAATGGGGCACTAAACCCTCAGTGAAAAATGATGAAGGTTTCAACCATCATGATGTCACATTAAAATATCAGAAGAGGGGTTGATGTGGGTAACTAAGATGTTTTATAAGGGATATGGCTTCCCATATAGAGGAGGCAACATTAAAATTCATAAAAAGGTCCTCCAGAAGACACAGGCATACAAAAGCAACTTTATGATTTCTGATACCCTTAGCTAAAAACAAAGGTTTTCAATTGACTATAAATACTACAGAACACTATAAAATGTATTGTTGTTTGTTTGGATCTTCCATCACATGAACATTTGACAGTTGATTTGGGCCTTTGTTTCGTTTCTGAGAAAGCTGCCAAAACTTGAACTATACCAATTCTTATTTGCGACATATTGATGTTAGGTGTTAGATGTAAATGTTAGGATGTATGTCGTTACAACGCATGCTTTTACCACTCATGCCTTTACAACGCAGGTTTTACAATGCAAGTCGTTACAACGACTTGCGTTGGGGGACGCTGGATAGTGAATAGTTTAATTTACTATTCCAACTCCAGTCCCCGTGGATAGTAGGGAAGGTTTTGGATAGTAAATTAAACTATTACCTATCCTCCAGCGCCCTCCAGCGCAAGTCATTGTAATGACTTGCGTTGTAAATCCTGCGTTGTAAAGGTACTGCGTGGTAAAAGTTGCGTCGTAAAGGATGTTTCCCAAATGTTAGGGTCCCTCGGAGGCCCTCAGTTTGTGCCACAGCAAGGTAGCTGACCACTGATGGTTTGATACTGTCATTGGCATGTCAGGCATCAGCCATTTTTTGTGTAATAAAAGTTTGTATTCCCTTTTACTATAGGATCTTATGCTATCAGATTCAGTGATAGAGGGTCATTCAGTTGGGCTACCTGTCTGGAGATTGACAAGAGCCACGGGATTCTCTGTACATTGTCAATGCCTAGACAATTCCGTTTAATACCTTTAATAAACTTATCTTTTTCTTCACTCCAAATAGAGTGCCACAGCCGAACGGGCCTAATTGCTAAGATATCTTCCCTATGGTGCATACCCACTTCCATATGTGCTCTATAGGCTGGTGATGGTTGTTTTGTGGCAAATTGACACCGAAGAAACATATTCTCTTCAATTTGCTGAATGTTTGTTTCTGTGAGCCCCCATAACTGATTCCCGTATGAAGCTGCAGATACACATTTGGCTCTGTAAATTTGCACCATCTCATGTATTGGTTTACACCCTAACTTTGTGGCACACCTACAAATGCCCACACAGGCGTGTGTTGTCTGTATGTGCCTTTTATATATTTTCAGGCCATGTAAAATGAAACCACATAACCAGCCCCCAGAGGGAGCTGCACTTCCAGCTGTAGGGCAACACCTCCAGTCTTGGGAGAGCTTAAAGGTTTAACCAGATAGCGGAGGGGGCATGCATTATCTGACCCAAGAAACGTAGGATCATTTGTCTTGGTAAAATGTCATGGGGGGAGCTGCTGCAATCTTGAAGCTCCCCCGCCTTCGATTTTGGTTGTTGATGATGCCCCTGTCATCGATGGGTCACTTCATCTGTAAATCTTTTAGGCAGAAAAAAGACCTACAGGGTATTATGTGGCACTCTCTCAAGCCAGAACGTGAATAATATAGTAGCCGCTTCTGCAGCTCACTGTTGCTGCAGCTGCGCATCCTAGCACAATGTGGCTTTTTTTTTACCTCTTTTATTTCTTTGAGGGTACCCAGTCCCAATCGGGCACCGCATCATATTTCCACTTCAGAAGCAGTCCACCCCTGGCAGCCCCTGCTGCCACAATCCATGGCCCGTGTCCATCTTTGTAGAGCAACTGAGTTCTCCCTTACCTGCTCATTACAGGCCGGGTGCTCCATGTGCACTGGCCGTCCAGAGAGTGGGAGCACTTTCACCATAGTTGGGGTCCCAGAGTGGAGGCTTCGGACCCTTTTTCTTTCTTCTAGGGGGAACTACTTTGCTACCCCATCTGTGGTGCTGGGGGCCCGAAGATAGTTTCCTGGCCCCCTTCCTTCTCTTTGGGGGAGGGGGGTGATGGCACTCTCTCTTCAGCTTTCTTCACGGGGGCCCAGAGATGATATTCCAGGCCCCTGTGTAAGAATTGGCCTGGAGCTAGGGATCCCAAGGCTTCTCGAGTTTTGTGGAGGGAGATCCATGCACTCCCCTTCCAGGGTTCCCTATATATTAATAAATCCCTGCATTGACCGCTGGGCCCTGGCCCTACACTTGGGGATATTTTCAGGTGGATGGCAGAGCCCCCACGCTCGATTTCTGACTTGAGGTTAAAGATGACAGACATTCACAGGTAAATATCTCCAGCTTAGTTAGACAATTCTGCACAATCCCAGGCTCATTTTACTCCTGGTGGCCAGCCCTATGCAACAGAAGCAGTCCCAGCAGGCCCCCTCTCTGCAAAGGTGGCGTAATGTGCAGGGGGCTATTCCACTGGCTATGTGCTAGCCTTCCTCCTGGCCTTGTCTCTGGTGCCCCTCTCTACCTTCAGGGGCACAAAAGTTCAGGTTTTCCCCCAAGTGGTGCTCAGGGAATATAAGGGGGCCAGCCTTACTGGCCCTTGGAGAAATCCACTGAACCTGGGGTTAACTGGAGGCAGAGTCCTTAGTCCTTTATGCTGTCATATTCCCAGTGTCCAGAGTCCAAAAGCAAAAAGCAAACTTTTTCCCTTGTCCAAGAGATTTTTAATTTGTAACATCCTAGGAGCCACACACCCCTGGTCAATGGGAGGGTGCAACATCAACCCTACACTCAATTCAATTCAATGTTTCTTTATGTGCCATTTAAAAAATACCATAAAAGTACATAAAACTGTTAAAAATCCTTAAAATACAATTCATTTGCCCAGGATTGAACAATTGGCGAACAATACATTCAGCACCACCCTCTTGAGTTCCTTATCCTTACAGAGATCTTAATAACATTCATTATACAAAACAGGGTGTAGGGGACATTAGCCCTATGCAAAAACAATAATGCTACCTTGTCGTGTTTAAACTTTGCTTGTTTTGAAATTCCCACTAAAAACTTTCGCCTAGGCAGAGTATAAAATGAACATAACAATACAAATTGAAGGGTATCCTGGGGAGACCTATTGTCTTAGCCGCAGGTACCCTTCTGCTCAACCGTTAAAGTAAAACCTGGGGGATCAGCCAGTATGTGATGTAAAAGGTTGAGCCTAAAACGAGTCATGTAAAATCTGTCCTGTGCATTGTGTGTGAGGGCAAGATAGGGTTCCATTCCTTCCTCAGTTTTCAGTAATCTATAAGCACCTACTGTGGGTTTTCGTTCTTCTGAGGAAGCCCTACGTGCAGCTGCCCATTCCCCTAAAAATGTTTTGACTCTCAATTGATCGTGGGCGGTGATTTCTTCAGGATTGGTAAAAATATTCTTACAGCCAATATCCTCAAAGGTGTCCTTTACATATTTTAACCAGGGAATAGTCAATCCTTTATCCCTTTTCAGGCAGTCTGTAATGATTTGTCTGCTTAGACCTGCCTCGGAGTTGGTCCAGATCTTCAGCTAGGCTATGAGTGGTCTGACCTTTAGTAGGTCTTCAATGTATGCCCCTCCTAATTCATCATGTATAATATAGGCAGAGATACTTTGTGGGGTTTTAAGTACCTTTCTGAAGTATTTGTTTTCCTCTGCCTGTAACTGTTGGATATTTACGAAACCCCATACTTCTGACCCATAAACAACTTTGGAGCAGCAGATCAATCTGTAAAAGTTCATAACTTGTTCAGGCGACCACCTTCCCAGCCTGCGGCCAAAATTCATTATTGCCCCAATTGAAGCCACCAGTTTAGAACATTATTTTTACACTAGGAGTTTAAAGCTTAACAACCAGTCAAATACCAAGCCTAGATAGGCGAAGGACTGAACCTGCCCTAGTTTATGGGTCACCCGTGGGAGTCTCTAGATGCTGGGGGCCATCTGGAAGATTAAAAACTGACTTAAAAACCCTGAACTGGCTGCCTATTGAAGCCAGAATTCAGTTGAAAATTGCCTGTATGACACACTCGGCCGTACACCACAAGGCACCCAACTACCTCTCTCATAAGCTGACCATATCAGGAGGCTCAAGATCCAACAGAAGCACAAACACTCTCCTCCTGAAACCACGGAGATTCCGGAAGGAAAAAACATACAAACGCTCCTTCTCTGGAATGGCACCTAGGATCTGGAATGCACTCCCACCAGAAACCAGGCTTATCCCGTCCACTATACTCTTCAAGAAAGAGGTGAAGGCCATCCTTATGGCTAAATACACCTGAACACTATTGATACTGGAACAATGACAGTATTTGGCTCCCACATTATCGGCTGTCTGAATACTTATCTATGTCAGTCCATTTTTTGTCTGCTTCTGGATCTAATTCATTGCACGGATGCTATACTATTGATTTCCAACTTGTTTATTGGGTTGTACACTAGGACTTGAGTGCCTCAATAACCTGCAACGCACCCACTACTGACTACTACTTTGCTTTCAACATTGTGTTTACTCACCCTCTGGGGTGCTATAATCTTATCCGTTTAGACATTGTACTGCTTCCATATTATTGTTTCTTGATTGTTATTACTCTGTATACTCTTGTATGATTGATACCCTATTTTTGCATCTCACTGTCTACGGAATCTCATATTGATTTAAGAGTCTTGTTTATCCTACCTACTGTTTCTGTAAAGCGCTCTGATATCTGCAAAGATCTTGTTCGCGCTATATAAAACTTTAAAAATAAATAAAATAAATAAATAAATAAAGCAAGCTACTGCCCAGAGTCACATGGTGTTGGGCGAATCTGCCGCCGGTACCAGGGATCGAACCGTGATCCCCAGATTCTGGAGTCAGTTGCCCTAGCCGCGGCGCCACACCTATTCCAGAAGAATAATTAAACAGTAATCGAGGACACCTCAAATAATACTCCACGGCAATCAATTGAGCCGTGCGACTGGTCAGATCACCATGCCATTACCTTCCTGATAAACACAGTGAAAAAGAACAAGACCTTACAACCAATGAGACACAAGAAGTGTATGCGAGATACTAAAGATTTGAATATGGAACTCCTAATAGAAAGATGCGAGAAGAACCTAAATCCACCGAACAATCTGCAGAATGTGGAGGATCTTACAGACCATTGCACTACAACGGTAACGAATATAGTCAACACCACCATGCCGCTATAACTGAAAAGAGTCACAGAGAAGGTGAAAAATCCATGGTTCAGTGGAACACTGAATGAAGAAAGACAGAAACTAAGACTCGCTGAAAGAAAGTGGAGACAACACCCATCATCTCCCGAACTGAAATCCCTCAGAAAAATCAGGAACGAATACGACAAAACGATCCTAAGCTCCAAAAAAGAATTTATTAGATCGTAACTAGATAACGCCAAAAACAGACCTAGGAAACTATTCGAGATGTTAAAACAGCAATCCAATAGATTGGCCAAAACTGCACAAGAAACTACAAAAACAAGGCCAACTCGTTGGAAAAAGAGCTCAGGGAAGAAGCTGACAACATTGGCAATATGGACAGCCAAACACCCTCAGTGGTCAATAACACAGTGGAAACTACCCATATCAGGACAAAAAAACAAAGCACAATGGGATAACTTCAAACTACTTGACCAGAATACCATCACCAAAACACTATCAGACCTCAAACCTAACAACCACTATAATGATCCACTCCCCTCAAAATGCCTCAAAGAAATAGGCCATATCGTGATTCCCATATGGACGAAAATAATAAACGCCTCTCTATCCCAAGGGATCCTTCCAGATTGCCTAAAAACAGGTCAAGTCGTCCCCATCATCAAAAACCTACAGCGGACCCATCAGACCCAAACAACTTTCGCCCAGTGACCAACATTCCTATCCTTGCCAAACTAATAGAGAAATGTGTACAAAACCAACTAAGCCAACACATTGCTAACTTCTCGCTACTGGACGACTGCCAATCAGGATTCAGAACAGGACACAGCACATAAACAGCGATCCTACATATTGTAGATGATGCACTACAGGCCTTAGACCTTAACCAAAGATAAAGCATACAGGTGCCTCCATTCGTGCACCACGCTGCTGCACTGCCAGTGAAAATGAAGCATCAGAGTAAACCATGTCAACTGGATAGGCAACAGAAGGCATTTGAAAATGCACAAATAAAGTATTCTGGTCAATACTGCTGTCTCCGGAGTGATTATACTAAAATATACAGAAACTGATAAAAAGGAAGTGTACTGGATGGTGTACTGCGGATTAAATTGGTTTAAATTGGATGACATGGTTTACTCTGATGCTTCATTTTCACTGGCAGTGCAGCAGCGTGGTGCACAAATGGAGGCACCTGTATGCTTTATCTTTGATATACTGTGGCGGGATGATACACAGCGCTGTTATGCACGCACAATATTCTTGGCATTCCCAGCAAAACTTAAAGGCATAAAGGAAGGTGTGCAGCCGTTATTATTATTCTTGCTTGGACCTTAATCAGACATGTCTCGTCATCCTCCTTGACCTATCATCAGCTTTTGACACAGTAAATCATGAAAAACTACTGAACAGACTCCATGACAGGATGAGACTGTCTGGAAATGTGCTAAAATGGTTTGAATCATTCCTTCAAAATAGAACGCAAAGATTCCTTGTCAACCAATCACTCTCACCGTCAAGCCCTAACTCAATCGGAGTCCTGCAAGGTTCTACATTATCTCCTTCACTGTTTAACCTGTACGTCGAACCTTTCACAGAAATCCTCCGAAAATCTAAAATATGCTATCATATGTACGCGGATGACACACAGATTTACATCAAAATCCCATCCCTGGAAGACATCAAGAAAATGAACGAGGCCTTAAAAACGTCACTACAATGGCTAACTAACAATCATTTGAAACTAAATGCGCAAAAAACAGAATTCTTACTAATCTCACCACCAAAGAAACACACAGAAGTGAAGGAATGGTCCAAAAGGATCACAGCGTTAAACTGCACCCCTTCCCTTGTTGTCTCAGCGAAATCACTAGGAATCACACTTGATGAGAACCTAAACATGAAGGCCTACATCAAAGCAATGGCAAAAAGTGCCCGCTATCACCTGAACTATATTAGAAAAGTGAAACCATTCATATCTAAGGCGGATCTCAAACTGGCAATCCAATCACTAGTTATCGCGAGGATCGAATATGGATGTACAACTCTAGCAAGTCTACCAAAAAATTCAACAGCACCACTAAAGGCATGCCTCAATGCAGCTGCAAGACTCATCACCGGATCAAGGAAACTCAACCATATCTCACCCCACCTGAAAGCATTAAACTGGCTACCTTACGAGGCCAGAATCCAGCTAAAAATGGCATGCATAACCCACAAAGCGCTCCACTACAACACACCAAGTTACCTCGCACAGAAAATTAAACTATCTGGAGGAAACAGACCGGGAAGGAGTGCAAAGGAACTGGTGTTGAGACCAGCCATCTTCCGGAAGAAGAAAACATATGATAGAGCTTTCTCAGGAGCAGCCCCCAGAATCTGGAACTCACTTTCTCCAAACATTAGAAAAATTCCAGACACAGCAACATTTAAGAGGGAAACTAAGATCTTCCTAATGAGTAAGTTCCTTCCATAAGCAAGGCTCGGCACTACACAATATCCGGCCATGGACTGCAACGAAAAATGCACAGGATATAAACACTTGGGAACTATCGCTTCAAGCTCACTTAGATTTAATTGTATACCAAACTTACGTCATGTTCTATATATAACTTATGTATAACTTTTAATGGATATTATCTTTATAATGATGTTTACGTACTACCTCACACCACTGGGAACATTTACTATAACAATGCTTGTCAATAACTGCCTCATTTAATGTGAAGCGCTCTGATACCTAAGGGTCTTGTTCGCGCTATAGGACACTCTTAAAATAAAATAAAAATAAATAAATAAATAAAATATGGGTGCCTATCTTGTAGGAGAACTTCTTACAAGATTTGACCCCTGTCAGCATAACGTAGGACTTATCCAGGTTAGCGGATAAGTCTAGTGTATTCATAAAGCTGACAAACCCATCAATCAACCTCTGAAGACCCTTAAGAGTGCAGGCTAACAGCACCGCGTCATCCGCGTAAAGCAAGACAGGGACAGGACGGGAACCTACTTGGGGGGGAATGTACTCCGAGTTTACCTAATGCCATGTCTAAGTTGTTAATGTAGAGGGAGAACAGAAAGGGAGCTAAAATACAGCCCTGCCTGACCCCTCTATTACATGGAAAAAGTGATGTAAAACCACCTTCTGAGTTGAAACGCACTGTGGCAGAGGTATTCCAGTGCAATGCTTTGAGTATGTTAACTAGGTCAGGTTCAACCCCTAAACTCATCATCAGGGACCATAGCTTCTCTCTGTTAACATGATCGAAAGCAGCAGAGAGATCCATGAACCCTAAGTAAACTGCCTCGTTGCTAGCTAAGGTTTATTTGGCAACCAGGAGATAGAGGTTCAAACATTGATCCGTTGTTGACCTTCCCTCCCTGAACCCGTATTGTATGTCAGTAATAATCTGGTGTGTGCCAGCCCCTTCCGTAAGGCGGTTGAAGACCACACGACCCAACACTTTTGTAGTAACGTTGATCAGGGATATCGGGCGGTAGCATTGGGGATTGTCCCTATTCCCTTTTTTAAAAATTGGGACTATTGTTGCTGTGGACCAAGAACGCGGGAGGCCAGTTTGGGCCGCCGCATTTAAAACCCTCGTAAGAATGGGGGCCCACAACTCTACCTTACTTAGGTAGAGATCAGGTGGTATGCCATCTGGGCCTGGCGCTTTGTTTTTGGAAAAGCCTTGAATGGCCCCTACTACTTCTTTCAGAGTTAACTCAAGCCTAGCAACCCACCGAGGGCCCAGCCCATCACCCTCGTTGTTTTCACCAGTATGGTTGTATACGTTTTTTAAATGGTTATACCATTGTTCTGGGAGAATTGTATTACAAATTTCTGGGGCATTTGTGTCCTGAAAACATGGTTTATTTATAATTTTCCTGAACTCTGCCAGATCCCTTCCGTCCGCTGCCTCCCTTAAGTCCTCCCAGGCTTGAGTTTGGAGAGAGAATTTCCTACATTTTAGGGCCTTTTTATATACAAGCCTGCATTGGGCGATGTGTGACTTATCCCGGGGTAAGGTTTTCAGGCTAGATTTCAGGTCTTTATGTGCCCGCGAGCAGTCTTTATCGAACCATCTGGGGGTGGTATTTATTCTCACCTTCTTAGTGGTCTTTAGTAATCCATTTATCAGGGGCGCCATGTCCTCAAATGCAATTACAACAGCAACACCCTCTAGGGAAATATTGTGACACACCTTAAGTGCACCTCCACCTTTCTCCATTAAAGATTTATAAAAGGTGTCCCCATCTACTTTAGACCATCTAAGTCGCCTCCCCTGGTCCGATGCCCTCTCTATGCTGCCTACCCCTCGAGTAATACTTTTGATGGGTGGACCTTTTAATTCCAACACTAGGGGATTATGGTCACTATATATACTCCATTCGATGTCTACCCCTTTAACCCAAACTTTAAATAGTCTGGAGACCATAATATAGTCTATAAAGGAGCGACAGCCTCTACCCTTAAATGTAGGATTGATCTAATATCCACTTCCCAATGCCACAAGGTCAATGGTATGAACCAAATTGTGGCTTTTCAACACCCTATCCAATTCTATCCCCTCAGGGGAGTGCAAGAAGTGTGGGCCATCCTCCACCTTACAACAGGACCAGTCCTTATAGACGGGTCTCAGGCTCGGGCAAAGGTGGCAAATATAATCACCAGCGAGAACCAGGAGTGGCGCCACCACCCTTTTCCATGAGGCTAACTCAGCATTTAGACGAGTATCCAATTCTTTAATTGTGGAACCCTTCCCATTGGCTCCCACCGCATTATACCAGTTAATCAGGGTAATGTTTAACCCATTTATATGTAACCCCAGGGCTTGCATGTTGTGTGATGGCCAGTTTAGGTTAGTCCACACTCCTTCTACCTGTAAATCCACGTATATGATCAGCCCTCCCATGGCTCTCCCCGATGGTGACTTCTGGGCAGGTACTGAAAAACACTTGAACCCCGTCAGAAAGAAGGGGTTGCAATCGATCGCCCAGGTTTCCTGCAAGCATATTACCTGAAACCTGGTGATATATTGCTTCCAATCCTGATCATCAAATTTCGCTGTGACTCCTGCTATATTCCATGATAGCAGCTTTAGCACCTCCTGCTTTTGAGTCATCCTTAATAAAGGTGTGATTGGGTTATTATTTTCTAACCTATCACTAAGCAGGGCTTCCTTGGGCTCAAGTGGGGTATATAATTTCAGTTGATGGGGGGGCGTGACGGGGTAGTGACCGACCCCATTATTTCCATGTCAGCTGCAGGTCTGGCTTGTGGGCCCTCTCTGATTCCGGCTATCCTCTCCACAGCTATACCTAATGAATCGGTCTGTACGGGGTGCTGGGATATAAATGTGGACTGTACAATGTGATGTTCAGAGCTCTTTTCCCTACAGTATCTCTTCTGGGGGGTTCTGTCCTCCCCTAGTCAGTCTAACTCTTCCAGGTACATCAAGGGATCAAATCTATTCTGCAGGTATATTGCTCCTTGGTTCATAAGGGGCACATATAAAGGTTGGCGACGACACCAAACCAGGTTCCACTCACTTCTACTTTGCAAAACTTGATTTACCCCGGGTTACACATTCCCCTTGAATAGAAAGAACTTAAGGGCATATATCTAATGTTGCTAGTGTTAGTGGTCGGTCCCCACCTTACTATTTGATCAACGACACGATGGTTCCTAAAGTTTACCACCACGCAGTCCCCGATGATATCCTTGGGCCTATTCCCCACCCAGTTCACCCTGCGTACCAACAACATTTCCCCCTGTTCATTACTTGCTAGAGGCCTATGCTTGTTCAGCCAGAACGTGATTTTGTTTTTAAGCTCATCATGGGCCTGTCTGGTCTGGCCTCAACTCCGGTACCCCTGTTAGAATAATTACGTATGGAGCTGCTTCGGGGGGTAGGTTTATACAGGCTAGAGGGTTAGTGGTTACCCTGGGGGGTGGTCCTTCTGCTTGTCACCGAATCGGGGGTACTGGTGAAGGTTGTCTATGAACAATAGCTCGATGAGTGCCTTTTGACACCCCCAGGGTAACCTCACCTATGGTGGTAGTGTGTCCCTTGGGAGCCTGACCTATGTATGACCTCTAGGGCCTGGGGGTTGTGAGGGGCGTGTGGCAGTGGTAGTTTGTCCTTTTGAGGGGTTGTTCGATAGTGGCGTGGGCGGGCTTATAGTGATAGACTCCCCTACTGTGGGGTTACTTGGAGGGGGCAGAGTACTACCACCACCAAGCCCCTTTGATTTTACCAGAGTAACTACCTTGTCCAACCTACTAAGAATTAGTTTTATTTGGGTGTTAATGAGGTGCTCAAAATGGGTCTGTAGGTCAGTTATAATTTGGGCTACCCACATAGGGGGAGCTTGTGTATGTAGCTCGCCTCCTCCATGGGCCCTTGCCGCTGTGCTAGATTTTTCAAGTGGAGCCTCGGTAGGTTTACCCCTCTTCTGCCTTGTTTTCTTAGTGCTGATCTTCTTTTTCTTGCCCGTTTGTACCATCTCCCTCCTTATATGTGTCTCATGTTCATTTGTGGTCCCCCCCGGGCACAGGGAATATCAGTTAACTCAGGGTCTGGCAGAGTATGTGGTGAAATTATTGAAACTTCTATGTCACAGTCCTGTGTGAGGCCGTTAAGTCAATATGCAGGGTTAATGAGAGACGCCTCTCTGTGCGCTCAATTTCATTTGCCACTTCCCCAATAGTTTTGGGCAGCATTCTGTCTATTGCTGTTGGTTTGTCCAGTATAGGGGGGGAATTCCTTTTGATTTACCAACCAAACAGAGGTCAGGTGGTGTACGCAAAGTGTACCTGGAAGACCTTGTTTGAACAGTGCTGGCCATTATATATGAGGTCTATTAATATATAGTCCTATGGCAGTTACTATTGGGTGAACACAAGTACTAATACAATGCACACGATAGAGGCCAGTCACCACCACCCTTGTTGCCCAAACAAAGCAAACCTACGTTACCCTGGCCACAGAACCCCCAAAGCAATCTCGAATAGTCCCCCCTATTACATATACCAAATGCCTCCCTTGTTACTAACCCACTGAATGATCCCAATTTTGTCTCACGGTCCGTTCCCAAGTTCTTGGTGGGGGGGCCCAGCCCAGCCTCTGTCAGCCCCGGATGGACACAGACGGTCCCACCCTTGTACCGGGCTTAGCCCGGCGCGTCCCGGTCTGCGGGGCACCAGCTGATGTTAAATACAGCCTTGGAGCTCACATCCCAACCTTCCGGCACAAAATGCTGGGCCAATTCAAGATGTTGCCATCCAGAATTCACTGGCCACATCTCCTCTGGGAGTCGCAGCTCCACTCCTTACTAACATCACTGGCAGGGTCTTTGCCATCAAAACTTCGAAAATGAACCCTCTCCTGGGTTTGCTCCAATCATCTGGGCTTCCTCCTTTGCTCAGTGGGCCTGGGCTGTCTAAGCCCTGGTTCAGTATGATCAGGTTTCAACATGCAGATTTTCTTCCCCATCCCTTCCTCCTCAGGAGAGTATGAAAGCACTGTTAATTACTCCTTTTGTGAGGTGAGGTCTTTGTTTCCTCTGCTGGGGAGCAGAGTAATTAACTCGGCCCAGCAGGGTGACACAAGGCCTGGGCTGTGATCCTGAGCCGATCTATTGGAATTGGAACATTCTGGATGGTCCATAAGATGTATATATATGTATGCTGGAGACCTGCATATTTGAAGTGAGTGCACATTTTTCACCCTAGTTCCAGCCCTAACAGGAATTTGTAGGCCCAATGAATGAGAATCTGCACTCTATGGCAGATTTCCCCTTATATGTATAATACAGCTCCTCTACAAACTACACAGTAAACCATACTGACTTTACTTAAGAGTTCCCACTAGTATTATAAGGCCTACCCAGGTCAATGTCTAACCCTGCAGAGACAGCATTCTCACACACTCAGCCCTCATACATGTGCATGTGTGCACATGTGTTAATGTGCAACCAGCAAAGTATCCCTTACCCTATCTGCATAGCAGTGGACTCATCTTAGGAGGCAGGTACTGATGATAACTATGCACAGTCCATTTACCATGTGTTTACTGTGGGGAGGCACAAGTAGTGAGATTCATGCACAATAAAAAGTACAAAACCAGGTGATCAAAAAAAGCAAAACATCTGGGAGCAGTAAATGGGTGGAACCCATTATTTAACACTGTGGCTTAACATCAGGAAAGTGTAGGAGAGTCCCTGACAGTCTACTGTATTTCCTGAAAATTTGCTCTCCATGGCACAACTACAGATGTATATGCACAGACAAAATCCCAAGTGTTTGGGTAAACATTTTCTTGTCAATTTCCATCCTGAAAATGTTGTAAGGTTATCTCTGTAGCAGGTATTAATCTATTTTCAAGGTCATAATGGGGGGGGAGATATTTAAAAAATGTGCTAAGTTGAAGGGTCCAATATCAGCCATAGCACAAATATTCAAACCAAAACCACAGTGCAGGATGAAGATACAAAAATCCGGATTGGGGATCTTTACTGGATGGTTTATGGTTGGCTCATGGATTCCCATCAGTAGTTTCCTCCCCAGCCTAGGAGCAGATAATAAACCACTCCACACACAGAGCACTGGTTTGCACATCTTCATTCATCAGCATACAACCGTTAACTGAACTCACTGCATCACAAACTTTACTAACCGCATCCACCAGATTACATAATACTTTTAAGGAGTCTGCTGAGGACCACTAGAGGCTTCATGCACACAAACACAGAGCACAGCACCATCCGCCTCTGAAAGAGTCTTGCTTACCTGCAGCCTCACAGAAACTGCCAAAAGAAAAATTGATGGACAGAATGCAGAACAACGTCATACATTCACCCCAGTACAAAGATCTGGTCCTAAATCCATTGTTGTTTTGCTCACCATGCCATTCCAGTTTGGACCCAGCCATATGCAAATCAGTCTTGACCCTGCACCCCATGGGAACAGTCCAGCCCGAACTGCCAGGCCAGGTCCTCCTTGGACTGGAAACAAGCATCCTAGGACCTGTTTCGGGGTTTCTCCCCTCTTCAGACAGAATAGCTTGACTCCAGTGGAATAGAGAGCACGGGACTCAAATTTGAGCATACCATTCCCACTCTGGGTGACAAATGCAAAAAGAACAATTGATGGACAGAATGAAGAACAATGTCATACATTCACCCCAGTACAGAAATCTGGGCCTAAATCCATCATTTATTTGCTCACCATGCCATTCCTGTTTGGACCCAGCCATATCCAATTCAGTCTTGACCCTGCACCCAATGGGAACAGTACAGCCCGAAATGCCAGGCCAGATCCTCCCTGGACTGCAAACAAGCATCCTAGGACCGGTTTCGGGGTTTCACCCCTCTTCAGCTGGGATAGCTTGATTCCAGTGGCATAGAGAGCACAGGACTCACTGCTGAGCATACCCGTCCCACTCGGGGTGACAACTGCGAAAAGAACACAATTAATGGACAAAATGCAGAATAATATCATATATTCACACAAGTACAGAGATCTGGGCCTAAATCCATCATTTATTTGCTCACCATGCCATTCCAGTTGGGGACCCAGCCATATGCAAATCAGTCTTGACCCTCCACCCAATGGGTACAGTCCAGCTTGAACTGCAGGACAGGTCCTCCCTGGACATGAAACAAGCATCCTAGGACCGATTTCGGGGTTTCACCCCTCTTCAGCCAGGATAGCTTGATTCCAGTGGAATGGAGAGCATGGATTTAGGCCCAGATCTCTGTACTGGTGTGAATGTATGACATTGTTCTGCACCTACAGGGTCATAAAACCAGCAGCATCATTTCAAAAAGACTTGGAAGAGATCATGCCAAAAGAGCCATTTCTTTACAGTGAGCAAAGAGCCTTGGTGACTGAGTTGAGGTCCCAGTAATCCACACAGAACTTACATTCTGAGGCAGTGTCAAGTGTGGCAGCCTTGGGTATCAGTCCCACTGGAAACAAAGTGGGACTTATGGTGGTTCACATGCAGGACCCTAAAGGGTTTCCGGGATGCCTTGATGTCCACCAGGTAGGTGACCTCCCCTTTCTCCTTTCCCCTCTTTCACCTTGTATGCCCAGGTCCACCAGTCCTTCAAGGCTGGGGATCCACAGCCTCCATTATCAACACCTTTTGCCCAGTTGGATACTCCACAACAGTGGTTTGAATGAACCCCAAAATGATGAACACAGTAGGGATAAAAGAACTTACGAGGATGTGGGGCAATCTTTCTTAAGGAAAAATAAGAAGAAATCTATAAAAAACTCAGTAAAAGCAGAAGAGGAAAGCTATTTTTACAAAGGTATCACAACAACAAAGGGGTCTGTGCATGTAATATGACTGGGGTGTCAAAAGTTAAAGGCAACATTGCAGCTGAGGCCATCCAATTTAGCCCTTCATACCTCATATTCATACAATACATTGGGAAACAGGCTACCTTTGCTACAAATAGCAATCCAGATACAATTCTACAGGGAACGGATAGAGAAGAATATCCATCCCAACTATTAATATTACCAAAATACACCAGAGGCAATCAAAACAAACTTGTATATGAAACAGACAGTAGGGCCTCAAACAGCCCCCTACACCCTTAAAGCTGCCCAATAGCCTTGTTACCAAGCAAACAGCCTCCCTAAAATGGCTTTTCCATGTGCTGCCGATCATGATACTGCAGGCTGAATAAATACTTTAAGATACAACTACGAACAAGGAAATGAAAGTACTAAGGTATTGGACAGTGAAGAATATAGTCAGACTCAACCTTTGGGTAGGGGAGAAATGAAGCAACACAAAGATTAGGGCAGAGACAACCAAGCCAATAATATGCCTAATTCAAGAGACAGAGCGCGCCCGGGAATCTACCATCAGCAAGAGCCAGAGTAACAATATTTCCAATAATATCAGAGCTAGCAATAGAATCATGCTCTAAACTGAATATACTTCAAGGAGCACATGCGACTGTTGGATCTGACCCTCTCTGCAGGGCCAACTCTAAACATTTTGCCTTTATCCTCCACTTATGTGCTGAATTCATTTCTGATGGCCTTAGGACTCTGTGCACTTTACCACTGTTAGCCAGTGTTAAAGTGCTCTGCTCCCTTCTTTAAACATGGTTAAAAAGGCTTATACCCAATTGGCATAATGAATTTACTTTTAAGTCTCTTGTAAATTGGTATACCATATACAAAGGGCCTGTAAATAAAATGCTATTAGTGGGACTATATCACTTGTTGTGCCACCCACTTAAGAAGGACTTTAAAACATGTTCCAGGCCTGCCATTGCAGCCTGACTGCAGTGTTAAACTACCATGTTGATTTGGCATTTAACTCCCACTGCCTAGCCTTAAACTCCCCTTTGATTACATGTAAGTCATCCCTAAGGTAGACCCTAGTTAGATCATATGGCAGGGTACTGTATAAATGATAGGATGAACATGGACCTTTAAGTTTCACATGTCCTGGTGGTGAAGAACTCCTAAATTCAGTTTTTCATTACTGAGATGCTTACACTCCCATAGGATAACTTTGGAGACTCCTTATTACATTTAATATGCTGTAATTTCCAATTGGGGCTGGAGATTAATTCATGTTTGGTGTTTTTTGGAGTTGTAATAAAGAACCCTGTTTAATGGTAAAGTAGGTTATTTTATAATAATTTATAAAATGCCAGTTCAGAAAGTTAAAAAAGAACAGTTGATGAGAGGTGAAACCGTGAAACTGGTCCCAGAATGCTTGTTTCTGGTCCAGGGAGGACCTGGCTTTGCAGTTCGGGCTGGACTGTTCCCATGAGGCACAAGGTCAAGACTGATTTGTATATGGTCAGGTCTAAACTGGGGTGGCATGGTGAGCAAAAGGTTGATAGATTTAACCCAGATCTCTTGACTGCGGGGGGATGTTTTGATTTGTTCTGCATTCCGTCCATCAATTGTGTGGCATTTGTTTCCTCGCCATAAGTGCACCGGGTACGCCCAGACGTGGGTTCCAGGCTCACTGTGCCACTGGATTTAAGATACATGGCTGATGAGTGGTGAAACCTCGAAACCGGTCCTAGGATGCTTGTTTCCAGTCCAGGGAGGACCTTGCTTGGCAGTTCGGGCTGGAATTTTCCCACGAGGCACATATAGGAGCAGCTTCACAATAATATGGTATTTTCATGAGGAGTCATATGGAATACCAGACCTTAACTATTCCAAGAAGGGTCTTTAGCCTGACTTTAAAAAAAAAATTGGGGTGGCCAAATTTGAACAGAAAGGAATCTGCGGAGTCATTTATAAGGGCCATCAAATAAGGGACAACACCTATGCTACCCTTCAGGAGCTGACAAAAATTCCTCAAATGAAAGGCTAGATAATAGAATTATAAATCAGGAGTGGCAATACCTCCAACCCCCTTTTCCCTTCGCAATTTCATCAGAGAAATTCTTGGGCTTTTATCCCCCCAAATGAAGCTTATGAACTTCCCCTGTACGTTTCTTCAACCAAACCCGCTTAAACTCTAAGGGGATTGTGTTGAATAAAAACATACATTTCAGAAGAATCATCATTTTTAACAAATTGGACCGACTACGAAAAGACAGTGTGAGTACTCTCCAGGCCTGAAGTTATTTCTTAACTGATATGGCTAGCTTATCAAAATTCACCTGTGGGATCTTTTCAATTTTATACACAATTTAGACTCCTAAGTACTTAATTTCCTGTTTTATTATGTTACTATTATATTGGGTGTTCCATAGTATTAATTAACTCAGTTTTTTGCTGACTAACAGAGTATCCCGAAACTCTCCCAAAGTGTTCCAGAGACTCCCAAATGGCTACAATAGACTTTTGTAAGTCGCCATTGAAAATCAATAAATCATCGGCGTATAAACTGATCTTCTTCGTCCAGCCATTACAAATGAAGGGATAGATATACTGATTAGCCCTCAGTTTACAAGCCAGGGGCTCAATATATATGTTAAACAACAAAGGGGAGAGGGGACAACCCTGCCTAATCTCTCTACTGATTTATATTGATCTCGAAAGGTTGCCGTTTACCAAGATTTTCGCAAAGGGATTTTTATAAACTGCTTTTATTGCGGAAAGAAGATTTTCACCTAAATTAAAACACTGAATCCTCTTATGTAAAAAAGGCCAGCTAACGTTATCAAAGGCCTTAGTGGCATCCAGTCATACCTGTCAAGGGGATGGCAAATTCCTTTGCTAAGTCTATGTTAGCGATTTATTCATGAGTTAACTCATAAAGTTGCCTCCCTCTCATAAAAACTTTTTCGTCAACATGAATTAGTGGGCCTATAACCAACGTTTTCTTAAAATCTGAGTATAAATTTTGTAGTCATTGCTGAGAAGAGATATTGGTCTGTATGATTAGCAGTGTCTCGGATTTTTTTTGGTTTCAATAGTATAGTTATGAAAGCGTTATCCCAGGAAAGCGGAAGATTCTGTTTATCTATAAAAACATAATTAAACAGCTGCAGCAGTATCGGGGCGAGCTCTTCCCCTTAATATTATATAAATCTCGTTTGGGAGGGCATTTGGACCCGCAGCTTTCCCTTTTTTTAGGCCCCTAATAACAAGCAATATTTCCTCAAGACTAACAGGACTGTTTAATCCTTCTTTTTCTGATTCTTGCAACGAGGGGAGTACTAAATCATGGAGAAAAGCATCAATTTGTTCTTCATCTGCTTTTATTTCCTCCATATAAGGATCTTCAAAAAACTGAACAAACACGCTCTCAATCGCACCTTCTTCTGAATTTATCTTCCCCAAAACTTGGTGTCTAAGATCTCTAATCTGATTTCTTGCCTGATCGGCCTTAGTTTTCCAGGCGAGCAATTTGCCGCACCCTTCTCCATATTCATGATGTGACAATTTACTGGCTTCCCATTTTTTTTAGTAATAGCCTCAAGGTAAACCGCTAAATCAGACTTTGCTGTTTTAATTTTTCGGTTATTCGTCAATATATTACGTTCTCCCAGATCTAGTTCTAATTCCTGCTGATACCTAGAAATTGAGTTTTCTAATTTTGTTACATCTTCCTTGACTTTCTTATTTTGTACAGTAGATAGGCCAGTTAAGATACCCCGTATGTAGACCTTATATGGGTCCCAAACAACGTGTAAAGGAGCCAAATTTAAATTAACCAGAAAGAACTCACTCGTGGCAGCTTTCAGTTTCTCCGCTACCTGAGTTTCCAGGAGCAAAGCTCTGTTTAACGTCCACCTGTAAGAAGGCGGTCTTGCTCTTAGCACAATTTCTAAAACTACTGGTGAGTGATCGGAAAGATGTTCTGGGACATGGGTAACTTTAACCATATTTTTACTCATGTTTGGGTCGACCTGAAAAAATCAATCCGTGACCGATAGCCACATTTCCTGTTATAAAACCTGAAATCGCCCCCTTTTGTGCCACACTTAACCTTCATCTACCTCCATATATTTATCAAGCCCATATCTGCCATCAATTGTTTCAAGGCTGATCTCATCTCTGGCTTTGCAGCCATGGCTCTCTTTCATGTTGAATCTCTAATTGGATCTATGACCACGTTAAAGTCTCCACTAAATATTATGGGGTTATTCATGTCCACCAGATGAAGAAGTAAAGTGCTTAAAGGGATTAGATGGTCTAGGTTGGGGCCATAATATCCCACAAACGTGAACCATAAGCCATGTATTTTAGCATTGACTATTGCCCATCTCCCAAGAGAATCAACCACACAATCACCTAAGAAGGCTTGAACAGATTTCTTAAAAAGTATTGCAACTCCCTTCATTGGACAGTCTTGAGTGGTACGCACACAGTGCTCGATCCATTTATGTTTTTTAAGAATCCCACCCCATTCATCTTTTACCAGGTGGGATTCCTGAATTAATATCACTTCACTTCCTAGAAGTCTTAGATATTCAAAGATTTTTCCCTCCTAGAGATAACTCTCAAGCCATTCACATTCCAAGATAGAATTTCCAATTTCCTAGGTTTATCTGAACCCTTCATCTGAACCAAACTTAGAGGCACTGCAAATATATAAATCTCCCTGAATCAACATGACTATATTATGACTATAACATAATCCACATGAGTTATAAAGACCAATGAGGATTCTTTTTTCCCAATGCTCCCCCAACCGGTGGCAAAGTTAAGTGATTTTTTTTCTGCATTTTTTAACTGTGTCACTGTCTTAGCCCCCACCCACCCTTCCCTCTTGTATCCACCCTTCCCACCCTGGGGACACTCACCAACTAGTTAGAGGTATCTGGATGGTTACCTCTAATTTAAGCTCCGGCTACATCGAGTGGGATCGAGAAATCAAATCTAGTGTGCTTTAATTTGTTCAATCATGTTACAAACATCGTTGGGGTCCCTGAAATTGTGCATCTTGTTTTTCCTCATTACTTTCAAATTGGCGGGGAAGCAGAGGTTTACTGTAGCACCCAGACCTCTCAACTCCGGGATGTATTTTCCCAGCTCCCATTGTCGGTCTTGCGTAGTACATGAGATGTCCGATCTAATGTGGAACGACCAGTCACCTTTCTTATACGTGCCTGCTTTAAGGCCCCAGCTAAAATTCTCTCTTTAATGGAATATGTTTTAAAATTAACAAGAATTTTCCTTGGATTTTTTCTCCCGGGTCTCTTAAGAAAAGGATGCTTGTGGACTCTGGATATCATCCTCCAATATGGACTCCTGAATATCCATATTAAATTCTTTCAGAAGACTAATTGTGAAGCCCCTAATATCTTCTTCTTCAAGGCCCTCCAGAACATTAAGAATCTTGATATTGTTCCTTGCATTATTTTTGAGGACCTCAACTTTATCTCTAAATTCTTTGTCACTGACCTTCAATTTCGTAATCTTGTTTATATTCATATCGGCTTCTTTTGAGCGGTTCTCCAGGGAATTTTCCATTTTATCAACTCGTTCCATCAAACTGTTAATCTTACTTTCTAAAAGCGCGCATGTCCCCTGTATCTTTTGCTGATTTGACTCTGAGATAGCAAACTTATCCCTAACTTCTGTTAGTAAGGTGGATAGTAATTTCTCTACTCCACTCTGATCTTGCTGAGCGGGCTGGCAAGTCTGTGTCTCTGATGAATCGTACGGTTGAATAGACGTGTTAAAGGGTATAACCTCTTATATCCTAGTCTTGTCTGTTAATGAAGCTAGAGGACTGAATCTGTTTTCTAAACTTACAGTATTTTCCATATTTTCTGTCCTGCCCAGAGTGCACGTAAAACAGTGGGTGTCAGGAGAAGTTAACCCAGGATATATAGATACTGAGGAGGTAGGGGGAGTAAGATGTACAGTTTGGGATTGATGTTTGAAATAAGTACAAAGAGAAGGTGTAATTTTTAGGGAGTCCTGATTCCCCTTAGGCTGCCTCTTCCTCAACCCCAGTGGAGGTCTCATCTTCTGGGAGGCCTTGGCAGGAAAGGGAAGTCAGGGACTTTAAGAGACATTCTCATCAAGGTCTTTTAAATGGTATATCAGAGGGTTAATTTTACTTAATGCTCCCACAAAAACTTGACTTTTATTCTTTATGTCACGGATTCTCAAGGTATATCCATTTGTTCCTCCCCCTTCTCCCGAACAACTTTAGACAGTCCACACACCGCTCGGGATTTTTTTTCTGCACTACTTTTCAGTCTCTGCCCCTCTCCCCTCTTACCGGTGGCATAAGCGCATTGGGGACAACTTCAGAGTAGTTTACAGTCTCGTTCTCCCTACGCCACAATAATGTGGGTTTTCCCGAGTAAAACTTACTCTCCGGTGCACAGGGAGACAAGCGATAGCACCCACTGCCCTGAAAGCAGATTCTGGCGGCGGCGCACCGGCCTCTGCCTAACCGGGCCAATGCCTCTACCCACGTACAGTGCTACAGCCGAGACGCCGCCCTGGAGTCGGAGGTAAAATCCAGCGAAAAAAAAAGAAAAGAAAAATAAAACCTTTCAAAACCCTATCAAAGCACCCCGATGCTCACTTCTTTTCCACTTCACTGCTGCGCCTCAGAGACTTCCAAACTCGCTCAAGCACACATAAGAAATTATTACATTCTCCCACAAGAGAGACAGAGCTCGCGACCTGCACTACCCGGCGGACGCCATGTTCCCCCCCCCCCCGAAACCTTCATACACATCTTGTTCAGACAATTCGTCTCATGAGTCATGCTTCCTGCCATTTCCTCTCCTACCTGTGAGAACCTCACTATCAGTTATCTTATACATAATAAATGCCTATTCACTAACAGGAGAGGGCTTGTGGGAAATTTCAGCATGTGCAGTAAAAGAGAAAAACATCTTGTAGCAAAACAACAGCCCAATGGGAAAACAGACATCTCAATGCTAATGTATAAATTGCTGTTAACATGGCATCAATAATTTAGACTAACTTAAATCAGTACATTATGTTACTCCATTTGTATGTTTACAACTCCTACATATATATACATCTACTGCAAATTTGCATTTACCATACATGAATTATTTTTGCAAAAGTGTTCTTATTTTCTATTTAAATATGTTTTTATTTCCAAAATGAGGAAATTAGCTTTAGCAGGATACCTAAGTATGCCTGCAGCTATAGATGGAACACATATTTGGGAAAGCAGGATATAGCTTACACTACTGAAGAACTGCCTATGTTTCCTTTAATCCAAAACAGAGGAAACCTTTGGAATAAGAACTTTATTAGGTTACAGGTGACTGCTCCAGCCTTGGAGGCATGAGTCCGATTGGAGGGACTGTGTAAGAATATAAACTGAGCCAACATAGCAATTTACTCAGGAGGGACTTCCCATTCAGGGTTCGATCAGTGCCTCAATATTAGCAGCAGTTTAATTTATCTTCGAAATAAAGAATGGCCCCAAAGCCTCAAGAATAGTGTTAGTGAACCATGTTTTGTAAAAGTCAATATTAAGAGCGGACTGAATTTTCCCTCCATCATAACCCCCATGCACTGTACAAAACCTTAAAATACATATTAATGTAATTGGCTTCCTATGAAATAAGACACAGATTACACTAGTGTTGACTACTGCTCCTGACTTTTACAAGAGAAGAGAAATGTGTCATCTAACACTTATAGCTGCCCTATTCCATTGTCCATTCATATAGAAGTAACTTCCAAATAAATGTGACACATTTAGGAATGAGGGTGTAGAAAGTCATTTATAAGATGTGAAGACCAAAGCAATCCTGCTTGTTAAATATTACAGACAATTGTCAGTTCTATAACGCATTTGATCACACTATTGTGAGTAAAGTTAGAGTCTCAAGAAGGCAAATGGATGAAATGTATTGGCAAAACAATAAGGACTGATGTAACTGACATGTGGCATACTCCAGGATAAATTAGATACACTAATAAGATGTTGGTAAGGATTGAGGTGCATTTATATGTGCAGGATGTATCTTCATATTCGATTATACATGTACGCTTGTGTAGAAGTAGGCCTCAGCAAGGCCTACCGTTGCTAGGGATTCACCCTTCTCTGCACACAAGTCCTAAGACCAATAAATAGAAGTTGGCACGGAAGCTGGAATATCAAGAAAATAGTTTAATAAACCTCATGAGGTGGAACTACATTCACACAATACCCTTTGGCAGTGTATGAAGTAGCACAAGAAGTAGAATAACTGTGGGTCTTTTATACCCACACAGGAGCTCAAAAGGAGGCAGTACAAGTACACATAGGAAGAGTTACATACATAGATGGTCATACAAAGAATGCACAGTCAGCAAAGAAGGAGGGGCAATGAGTTGCTGACTTCAGTTAAAAAAGCCTGACAGTAACAGACTAGAGCAGGTGCATGGGCAGCTACAGATTCTTCTGAGCATGTGCAGAGTAGCAGGGGATAAGTATAGCCGGATTTTGAGCAGAGCACAAGGGCAAGCAACAGCGAAGAAAGAAGGAGCACATGGCGAGCACATGGTCAGTCAAGATGGCTGCCGGAAACAATATGGTTTCAGCTCAATGCTAACAGTGATCTCTGCCAAATTTCCACACTCGGATAAAGTATTGGTGCTTTTCATATAAATTCTCTATGATTTGTAGAAGTGTGTTTTCATGACTTTTATCAAGCAGGATTCAATTTGAGTCTAGCCGGCATGATGCCTTCCCCTAAAGATCTTGCTGCCTATCATTTCTGGAGCACATAGTCAAGTAGAATGTTATTTATTCATTTACATTGCCATTGTTTGTGCTATTTTCGATGATCTTTCCCTACCTTACTCACAAAACAGCATCAGTTAATTCAGCTTCTTTTTGCTAATTAACTGTGCCCTATTCATTCAAATAACACCCTGTGGTTATGGATTTAGTTTGTTCCAGCATCTCCGAATGACATTAGCATGGGGCAGACTAATTATTATGTAGTGGGATAGTCTTAAGTGCTAAGGCTGTATAACTTTCATGGGACTTCTCTGATTTTCCTAATGGCATGACACATTTGCTCACACCACAGTGATTCTACTTGGCTGTTAATTTCATATGTGGAACTAAAACCCAGAGATTTTCCTGTTCTACTATGAATGCGGTCTGTTTCTTTACTAATTGTACTGCCCACTTGAGACTTAGACTAATTTTGTTATTTTGTGTTTCTCTGAATTTACTAAGAGCACTTATGGCATTCGCTCTCCATCGACTTACACTTAAATTTTGGAATAAAGCCCTTTAACTATTATGCTGATCTAAAACTCAGTTATTGAGTGGTCCCTTTTATTTATATTAAATATATTACTAATATTTTTAATGTGTGTGGAGGTGCCCTACTTCCGGGACATTTGGGATGTCCAAATTGTATGATCCATCGTGCCCACAAGGTCATGGTAAAGTGCTGTATTTACATGTTAAACAGAGTATTCTACACCCACTAAAAAGTGACCCTTACCTAGTAATTCATTGAGATTTGCAATCCCTTGTGATAAGAGATAATGGAGATATTGTTCCTATAGACATACAGGTAACAGGTGTAATATCCTTGATGTTAGCTTTCTAATTAATACTGGAAGTACTCTTTCAAGGTTTGAGCTCCCCTTAACCACTTCACCAATTTATATAGTACACAGACAGATTAAATGTTTATTTTGTTTTTTAATTCAGACCGCAGTTACAGGAGAAGGTGCACCTATTATGGTGACGGACATGGGGCATGAGGATGCCCATAGGAACTGACAAATGTTTTTTTTATTTTTTATTTTTATTGTCCTCATACGCCATTAGATCTTTCCAGTCCTTTGCTGCTTTCCTCTGCTGTCCCCCTTCGTGCTGGCCCCCGCAAAAAAATTCTGATCTCAATGGGTTGCGCTTTACACAGAACCTCTCAAATTGGTCTGTTCCACATTTATATCTGCTTGCCCCTGGAACTGACCTGAGTGGTGAAGTATATCCATGTAGAGGCATAATCATTGGACAAAAGACTACCCCCAAATTGATCTAAAGATTATCCAACCACCTTATACATGGTCACCCAAAGGCAACCTTCTTACTCTTTTCTTGTAGCTACATCTAATTTCATTACGTATTTGATGGCATTTACCCAATCTAAGAAGGTCGGGAGTGCTTTTAATCCAACATTTGCAAATTTCTCTTTGGGCCAGTAAAATAAGATAAAAACACAGCTTATTGAAATCTAATGGTAAGCTTTCATACACATTGAGAAGACCAAAGAAAATTAGAGAGGTGCTCACCTGTATATCGACCCCAAGTATTCCTTCCACACCTTTTAACACAGATTCCCAAAACTTCTTAATTATTTGGCAATTTAGGAACATATGCTTATCATTAGCTTTTCCTTCTCGACACGTTGGACAGTATGGAGTAGGACCCTTTGCAAATTTAGCTAATTTCAAAGGTGACCAATAAAATCTGTGAAGAGAGAAGAGATGATTTCTCCTTAAATTTGCAGTTTGCACTGTAGCATATAGTAATTCAAAAGATACTTGCCATAATGTTTCCATATCAACGTCTGGCAAGTAATCTCCACACAGTCGTGCAGGCAGTGTAAAGTCATGATTCAGAAAAGGGGGTGGTGATGAACAGAGTGCCTGAATTAAGCAGACCACTCTTACCCAGTCCAAAGATCAGGGCTTGATCCATCACCGTTTTTTAGCTCACTGCACCATCCCAGCTCAGAACTTGGCTATATGCAAATTAGTCTGTTCCTGTCCCAGTGCATGATGGGAACAGGGCAAACCAAACTACCAAGCCAATTCTTGTACTGGGAAGGAAACAAGCTTCCGGGGACCGGTTTCTGCCATTTCAGGTGTCTTCAGCCCGGCTTGCTTGAATCCTGATGGTGCAATGAGCAAGGGACTCACATCTGAGTATACCCTTCCACGCTCTTTGGACTGGGTAAGAGTGGTCTGCTTAATTCAGACACTCTGTTCATCACCACCCCCTTTTCTGAATCGTTTTTGGCCACTATAGGTGTGGCAGGGTATACTCAGACATGAGTCCCTTTCTCACTGCTCCATCAGGATTCAAGCAAGCCGGGCCGAAGAGGCTGAAATGCCAGAAACCGGTCCCCGGTAGCT
Organism: Lissotriton helveticus; assembly: GCF_964261635.1. Lineage (NCBI taxonomy): Eukaryota > Metazoa > Chordata > Amphibia > Caudata > Salamandridae > Lissotriton > Lissotriton helveticus. The sequence goes on along the minus strand of NC_136061.1, from coordinate 1,687,086,933 downwards.
TGTCTCCTTTCTGGTGAAGAATTGGCTTGGTAGTTTGGTCTGCCCTGTTCCCATGATGCACTGGGCCAGGGACAGACTAATTTGCATATAGCCAGGTTCTGAGCTGGGATGGGGCAGTGAGATAAATAACGGTGATGGATCAAGCCCTGATCTTTGGACTGGGTAAGAGTGGTCTGCTTAATTCAGACACTCTGTTCATCACCACCCCCTTTTCTGAATCGTTTTTGGCCACTATAGGTGTGGCAGGGTATACTCAGACATGAGTCCCTTTCTCACTGCTCCATCAGGATTCAAGCAAGCCGGGCCGAAGAGGCTGAAATGCCAGAAACCGGTCCCCGGTAGCTTGTCTCCTTTCTGGTGAAGAATTGGCTTGGTAGTTTGGTCTGCCCTGTTCCCATGATGCACTGGGCCAGGGACAGACTAATTTGCATATAGCCAGGTTCTGAGCTGGGATGGGGCAGTGAGATAAATAACGGTGATGGATCAAGCCCTGATCTTTGGACTGGGTAAGAGTGGTCTGCTTAATTCAGACACTCTGTTCATCACCACCCCCTTTTCTGAATCGTTTTTGGCCACTATAGGTGTGGCAGGGTATACTCAGACATGAGTCCCTTTCTCACTGCTCCATCAGGATTCAAGCAAGCCGGGCCGAAGAGGCTGAAATGCCAGAAACCGGTCCCCGGTAGCTTGTCTCCTTTCTGGTGAAGAATTGGCTTGGTAGTTTGGTCTGCCCTGTTCCCATGATGCACTGGGCCAGGGACAGACTAATTTGCATATAGCCGGGTTCTGAGCTGGGATGGGGCAGTGAGCTAAATAACGGTGATGGATCAAGCCCTGATCTTTGGACTGGGTAAGAGTGGTCTGCTTAATTCAGACACTCTGTTCATCACCACCCCCTTTTCTGAATCGTTTTTGGCCACTATAGGTGTGGCAGGGTATACTCAGACATGAGTCCCTTGCTCACTGCTCCATCAGGATTCAAGCAAGCCGGGCCGACGACGCCTGAAATGGCAGAAACCGGTCCCCGGAAGCTTGTCTCCTTTCTGGTGAAGAATTGGCTTGGTAGTTTGGTCTGCCCTGTTCCCATGATGCACTGGGCCAGGGACAGACTAATTTGCATATAGCCAGGTTCTGAGCTGGGATGGGGCAGTGAGCTAAATAACGGTGATGGATCAAGCCCTGATCTTTGGACTGGGTAAGAGTGGCCTGCTTAATTCAGACACTCTGTTCATCACCACCCCCTTTTCTGAATCGTTTTTGGCCACTTTAGGTGTGGCAGGGTATACTCAGACATGAGTCCCTTGCTCACTGCTCCATCAGGATTCAAGCAAGCCGGGCCGACGACGCCTGAAATGGCAGAAACCGGTCCCCGGAAGCTTGTCTCCTTTCTGGTGAAGAATTGGCTTGGTAGTTTGGTCTGCCCTGTTCCCATGATGCACTGGGCCAGGGACAGACTAATTTGCATATAGCCAGGTTCTGAGCTGGGATGGGGCAGTGAGCTAAATAACGGTGATGGATCAAGCCCTGATCTTTGGACTGGGTAAGAGTGGTCTGCTTAATTCAGACACTCTGTTCATCACCACCCCCTTTTCTGAATCGTTTTTGGCCTCTATAGGTGTGGCAGGGTATACTCAGACATGAGTCCCTTGCTCACTGCTCCATCAGGATTCAAGCAAGCCGGGCCGACGACGCCTGAAATGGCAGAAACCGGTCCCCGGAAGCTTGTCTCCTTTCTGGTGAAGAATTGGCTTGGTAGTTTTGTCTGCCCTGTTCCCATGATGCACTGGGCCAGGGACAGACTAATTTGCATATAGCCAGGTTCTGAGCTGGGATGGGGCAGTGAGCTAAATAACGGTGATGGATCAAGCCCTGATCTTTGGACTGGGTAAGAGTGGTCTGCTTAATTCAGACACTCTGTTCATCACCACCCCCTTTTCTGAATCGTTTTTGGCCACTATAGGTGTGGCAGGGTATACTCAGACATGAGTCCCTTGCTCACTGCTCCATCAGGATTCAAGCAAGCTGGGCCGACGACGCCTGAAATGGCAGAAACCGGTCCCCGGAAGCTTGTCTCCTTTCTGGTGAAGAATTGGCTTGGTAGTTTGGTCTGCCCTGTTCCCATGATGCACTGGGCCAGGGACAGACTAATTTGCATATAGCCAGATTCTGAGCTGGGATGGGGCAGTGAGCTAAATAACGGTGATGGATCAAGCCCTGATCTTTGGACTGGGTAAGAGTGGTCTACTTAATTCAGACACTCTGTTCATCACCACCCCCTTTTCTGAATCGTTTTTGGCCACTATAGGTGTGGCAGGGTATACTCAGACATGAGTCCCTTGCTCACTGCTCCATCAGGATTCAAGCAAGCCGGGCCGACGACGCCTGAAATGGCAGAAACCGGTCCCCGGAAGCTTGTCTCCTTTCTGGTGAAGAATTGGCTTGGTAGTTTGGTCTGCCCTGTTCCCATGATGCACTGGGCCAGGGACAGACTAATTTGCATATAGCCAGGTTCGGAGCTGGGATGGGGCAGTGAGCTAAATAACGGTGATGGATCATGCCCTGATCTTTGGACTGGGTAAGAGTGGTCTGCTTAATTCAGACACTCTGTTCATCACCACCCCCTTTTCTGAATCGGCAGTGTAAAGTCGCCATCTATCAAATCAATCAAGCACCAGTAGAGATTTGCCGCTTCCTTTCTATTTTGCTGTCTGGTTCTCAGTTTAGTCTCTAAAGTATTTGCAAAGCCAATCGGTATTCCAATCTTTTGAGTCCAACTTTTTATTTGTAAATACTTGAATTTGGATATTTGATTGTCTGTGATATGCTTCATCTCTTCCTAGGAAATCAAAGATCCTTCCGGAATCTGTTGGGCCCAACAGTTCACCCCGGCCATCTTTATAGGCAAAACCAATGAATCTTTTGTTCATTCAGGAGAGCCAGGGGTACCCCATATTGGGACCAAAGCACTGTAGTAGCAAATTTTTTACAGTTTGCTAATTTTGCTCCAGGTCATTGCTAAATCTTTTAAAAATTTCAACCGCACTTTCTTGAAAACGTGTGGGTCCCCAAATGTATACAGGTATGTATAATCTGCTTCTCTTAGGTCCTGAAGCATTTCCTTAAACATTTTACCCATCGCTGACTGATCAGGTACATTCATGAGCATTTTTGCTGCCTTCATTTGGAAAACTCACGCATAAATTAGTAAATCAGGCGCACATAAGCCTCCCTTGCTCTTCCTCCTTCGAAGTTTCTTCCAAGAAATTCGGATGCCCTTGGATGCCCAAATAAATGAATTCATTTTTGCCTGAATTGTCCTCAAACTTTCTTCCTTAAAAGCAAGGGGTATATTTTGGAACGGAAAGATCAGCATCGGCAACAGCATAATTTTCACCGAATTGACCCTTCGTATTAGTGTTAAAGGTAAATATGTCCAGCTTTTTAAAGATTCGTAGATTTCCTTATCAATTTTACTTAGATTTGTGATAGGTCTGTCATTAATATCCTGTGTGACTTTTACTCCAAGATATCTCATTTCTCTTTTCAACTTTAATTGAGAGGAGGAGAGACTCACATTCCAAGCCATACACTCAGTTTTGATTGATTAATTTTGGATCCTGAGATGTTACCAAATCGCTGAGCTAATCTGTATATAATTGGTATAGTATTTTCTAGATCAGACGTATACACCATAATATCATCTGCATACAATGACACTTTTTGCTCCCAACTACCAGATCTAAAAGGCAATATGTCACAGTGTGACCTAACACTTTCTGCAAAGGATTCAATGTACAAATTAAAAAGCATAGGGGGGGGGGTCAACCCTGCCTTGTACCTCTTTGCACTTGTATAGGAGAAGAAAGATTCCCATTTATTAGTATTTTAATTATTGGTGCTTTATAGAATTACGAGATACGTTTAATAAAGTTTCCCCACAAATAACATTTCTACAATACCTTACTCAAAAAGGCCCAATTCACGCGGTCGAACGCTTTTGTGGCATCCAATGTAATGATAGCTAATGGTAGCTTGTGCAAGGTTGCATGATCAATAGAACCAACCAAATTATAAATTAAGTCTTGCAACCCTCTCCCTCTCACAAAACCCTTTTGGTCCTGATGTATCAGACCATTCATGATACCATTCAGTCTCTGCCAAAACCTTGACAACGATTTTATAATCAAGGTTTAGCAGAGAGATCGGCCTGTATGACTCGCACTGTTTTGAGGACTTCATAGATTTTAATATCAAATCTACTGTTGCCTCTCCCCAGGAGGGGGGCATAGCCCCTCCCTCCTCGAAGATATGAGAAAACAATTTCTCCATAATGGGTATCAAAGGTATCGCTAAAGCTTTATATAACTCTGCTGGTAGACCATCTGGCCCCGGAGCTTTGCCATTCTTACCTCGTACTGATATATATGTTTATTAAAATTATCAGAGGAGTTGTCACTAATCCCTTTTACCTGATACCGCTGTAACCATGCTTCAATTGTGGCTGCCTGTGGGTTCAATTCTTCCCTATACACTGATTCGAAGTGTTTTCGAAAAACCTCTTCCATATCTTCGGGGGTTTGACATTTTTTCCCAGTAGGGTTACATACCACCTCCTTTATATTACTTCTGCCTAGATCCTGTTTAGTTTTCCAGGCCGGAAGTTTGCCGGAAACTTCCCCGTATTCGAAGTGAGACATCTTGCTCGCCTCCCACCTCTTTTGGAGTCTGGCATCTAAGATCGCTGCCAAATCTCTTCTAAGAGGTGCTAGCCTTCCAGTAATATTTTGTTCCCTATCATCTTATATCATGGGATGTTGTTGTAACTCTTGAATTTTATTCTCTATGTCCCTAATTTCATGTTTGTGTTTCTTCTGTCTTGCAATCTGGATTGAGGTTATACATCCCCTTAAATAAGCTTTATATGAATCCCACACTATCTCTATAGAAGTGCTATCGCAATTAGTCGAAAAATACGCCTCCGTTTCTGCTACTAATCTACCTATGGTCTCTTCTTCCGCCAGAATCTCTCGATCTAGAGTCCATCTTGTTTAATTGGGGCATTTGGAACTTTCAAAGTTAATGTTTCCGCTACATGGTCTTGTAGGTGTCCTCCTAGATTTCTGATACCCATGACTTTATTGTTGAGCTAATTAAAAAAAATGTAACCTAGACTTATGGCCATGTTTTTTATTATGAAAGGTATAGCTTCTTTTCCCACTCTCTCTTTATCTCCATATATCCATCCACGCCATTTGCTTCATTGTATTACCCAGTAAAGATCTCATTTTACTATTCTGTGGTGTTCTGCACTTTAGGGACCTATCCAACACAGGATCTAAAACTAAATTGAAGTCTCCCGCAAGAATTAGGGGATCTTGAAATAGTAATAACTCAGCGCATACATTTTTTAATGGATCTGGGTCGTCCAAATTTGGACCGTAATAACCAGTGATCGTAAATTTATGAGAAAAAAACTTCACCTTTGATACAACTCATCCCCCCATCTTATCCACATTAGTCCCCTCCACAGAAATAGCTGGGTGTCTTTTTTACGACAATTGCTACCCCTTTCGTAGTTTGCTGTGTAGTGCAAATGACCTCCTTAATCCAATTCTTACTATTACATAGGCCCCTCATTTCCACCTCAACTAAGTGTGTTTGTGTAAAATTAAAATTTGCTCAGGACTGTCCTTTAAGTATTGAAATATCCTCTCCATCCTCTGTCTTACCATCAACCCATTTAGGTTCCATGTCAGCACCTTCAAAAGTTTTGAAGTTTCAACTGAGGTCTGTGCCATATTTCATAAGGATTGGAGAGACAGCTTTTTGTAATTTTAAATGGCGAATCGGACTCTTTTTAAAAAAAAATCCCTATGCTCCCCACCCGGTGACCCTGCCAGTTCCCCCCTCCCACCCCTGTGCACCCCAGGAGAACCTCCATTGTTACCCTTATGGCCCTACCCTGACCTTTGAGGCTACCCTCTCCCCGGTCAGGATTGTGTGCTTCCTACAATAAAAAAAAAAAAATACTACTAACTTAAAGAGTTTTGTTTTATTTTGTATTCACTCTTTTTTTCTTACTTTTTCTTTCTGTTTTCTTTATTTATTTACTTTTTTCTTTTTCTTTTTTCCTTCTCCGAAAAGAAACAGGCCCTACTGACTCATTACTTTATAGCTGTTGCTTCTTGCTGCATTTGGTACAGTAAAACTTCAGCCTCCTCTACCCGTCTAAAAGTATGCATTTTATTTTTAAACATGACTTTTAATGTAGCTGGGAATTTTAACTGTGCTGTGGAACCCAACTGCCTGAAAGGATCTAACAATTTTCCCATCTCCCACTGCCTGGACGCGGTAATGGAGGAGATATCTGACCTGATTTGGAAAGTGAAACCTTCTGCACTTAATGAATTAACCTTTAAGGCTTTATTTAGTATCTCATCCTTCAAAATTTTACTTGGCCTACTCTTGTTCGGGCTCTGACTGAAAGGGTCCCTATGCACTCTTTGAATATCAGCAGCAAGTGTCTGTTCAGAACATTCAATATTGGTCGTTTGTTTTATTAATTTCACAACAAATTGCTTTAAGTTGTCCCCCTCGGCTCCCTCGGGAATTTTAAGCAGTCTACCGTTGTTTCGTCGCTGGGCGTTTTCAATAGACTCCATTTTCTCCTGAAGATTGACTTCTTGGGCTTTGATTTTTGTTCCATCTTTTATGTTTTCATCAACCTTTATGGTTAGCTCAGCCACCGAGGCCTCCAAAGCTGTAGCCCTGGTAGCTAATGAATCCAGCTTATCCTCCACCTTCCCACAGTATTTCTTAATTTCTGCCTTGTTTTTCTCCGAAACCTGAAATCTGTTTCTCATCTTTTCTGTGAGAACACGGAGAAGTTCTAAGGTTGAACTATGCGCTTTTAGATCAATTTCGTTATATACTGCCAATTCAGTCAGGTCTTTTTCTTTTCCGATTTCTCGATCAACAACCAAGACAGGGCCTTCTTCTTCCACACATGACATATCGTCCAGTTGGTCCTGCCATGGAGTAGTTTCAGACCTCTCTGTCTCCCTCTCTGATGAATTTTCAGCTAACAGTTGGTATTTGTTTGGAGATAATACATCCTCTGGGAATAGGAGCGAGTTACCTCTCTCATCCAAATCACTACCGGTAACCCCTTCATGCAGGTTCTCTTGCGGTTTAAGGATCAGGGTACTGGGGATTGCCTTAAAATAATCTTTTAGCGATGGTGATAAACTCATTACCTTATTTATTTGATCTTGTTTTCCTACCCTAGCCTTCTTTTTTGACTTAGCCCGTTGGTGACCCCTTACAGTACCTGCCAACAACTCCTGACCTGTACTCCTTAAAGTATATTGTGACACTGATTTGGTATTAGGCCCCTTCTTTTTATCCACTATGTGCCTACTAGCCTGTCCTCCTCGCCTCTGTTCTGCATACGTAGTACTGGCTTGCCTGCTATTCTCACAGTCAGTATCCGAGTTTTCTCCCGGGGATCTTTGTATCTCTCTCCTCCTTGTCGTATGCCTACTTTTATGCTCAAGGTTTACAGGTAACCCTCCTCTACCCCTGCCACCATGTATGGGGAGCATGGCCCAAGTCCTACGCCCGCGGTGTAATTCCAAAGCGGCACGAGTCCAAAGAGCAACCTGCTCCTTCCGAGGCTCTCCCACCCGCGGGAGAGGCGCTGCATCTTGAGTTGCCACTGTAAGCCCGCCACCTCTGCTGTGGTCGCGACACACTCCTCTCAAGAAAGCCAAAAAATCCCACTGCCCAAGTGACTGGAGAAAATATAGGGTAGTTTTTTTTTTTTTTAAATCACTCCTTTACCTAATAATCCATAATAATCCAAGGAAAACAAAATTACTTAAAGAAAAACCTATTCAGTAGAGTGACCCAAGGATACTCCTTCCGGGATAATATTGCCTCTAAACCGAGATTCTTCACACTTACTTTGGACTACAGTCACTTCAATACTCAAATGCTCTGGAGTACAATTACTTCAATACTCAAAGGCTCTGCCCGAGGCTTTTTAGCCGCTGCTGAGTGCCCCTCCTGCAAAATCAGCCTCTATAGTCTCCCATAGCCAGCAAGAGAGAAAGAAAGCAAAAACTCCCCTAATGCTCCCTGCCAGAAGAGAGAGAAAGCAGAAGACTATCTCCCCAACACTGGTTTTCAGCCTCAATCAATACTAATAGTACAGACCGTAATGGATTTTATGCAATTTCTCGCACCATTCCGCTCCGCTCCTACGGCGTCTTGATGTTACTGCACAGTAATCGGAGCTCCAAGCTCCAAGCTCATACTTGAAGCATTACACATTACAGACGCTAACAACACAGCCCCGTTTTCTCCGGCTCTGTATACTATCGGAGGACTGGAAGAGAGTTTAGGAAAATGTCCCTCAAACAGAAGGTGTAAGAGCCGTTGTATTTTGGAGCTCTTCCCGCTCTGAGCAGCCCCGCCTTCCCCGCCTCGGCAGACTGCAGACTAACGGCGGGGACCACTGAACGATAGTAAGTGCTACACTCGGCTGCACTCGGCGTTCCACCACACAAGTCTCCGCCACAGGCCTCAGGCCTCCGCGCTTCCAAAATGAAAACTCCAAAAGAAATAATGTCAACTTTGCAGCATAATAACTTTTGCAGACAATCGCTCCATATCGCCTTCTCCGCTATATCGCCATCAGCACAAACCAACCCGACCTTACCGGAGCCTCTAGCGACCCGCTAACCACCGGCCGCCATGTTCTCCTCGAGAACTGACAAATGTTGCTGGCATATTGGTAAAATAGAGGAATACTGGCCGGAATTAAATTTAAAGCCCTGACGAAGTTCCAGTAGTGTTTTGGAACGAAACTCGTTCGCTGGATTGTACTTTTTATAAAAAAGTTTTGAAGATTGATAAAATATAGGATGATGTTACAATATTTATGAGATTGGACTTGCCTTCCTGGTGTACCTCCGAACATACAACAAGATGAAATGTTGATATGCATCTCAATATACCCAAACTGATTATATGCATCGAGCAAGTGTTACTCTAACATATTTCTCATTTTAAAAGCCAGTTGCTATGGAAAATAGTAACTTTATTTAAGGCACATTCTTTTTTTTTTGTCAAACACAATTATATAATTCTCATTTGAGTACTTTAATCTATTCCAGCTATTTTATTCTGCTCTGGCGTTAATTTTAGAAATAAGATGACATTTCTGTTGAATGCCAAAATATAGTTTTCAAAAATATATGACACAGGAATACCATATAATAAATGTTGGCAATTAAAATATAGAGTTTACATGCGTTGTATGTATTGTGGAACTGAATATTTAAAAAAAAAATCTAGTATATTGAAATATTTATTTATTTATATATTACATGTTTTTTCAAATCAAAAATTCACTGAAAAGAATACTCAGACTTGCCAAGCAGTGATGCCATTATTATGTCATTGTTGATGTAATCAGCGCATGGCGAGTGCCACATTACAGTTAATTGATTTAGCTTCAACTGGTGAATTTCAGTGTTTTTTTAACTTTAAAATGTTACATTGTAACTTACATCTGAACCAAATTATAACTTCACTTAAATTTCTTTTCATTATCCGTGAATTGTTGATGTTATTTTTAATGTTAAGTAATATATTTTTACCATACCAAACATTGACATTACTTTAATATTTACTTATTTCAGTGACTTCCAAGTTTATTTTAAACATAACGTAATATGTAATTACCATTCCCACTGACCCCAATCGTGGTACGTTGGCTTACCCCCTCCTGTGCACACACTTTGGCCATACACACCAGGGGATTGGCCATCCACAGGGGTTTGAACCTGGCCCTGCATCCAAACCCCGATTCTGCACTTCAGTAAATATGATTAAAACAAACTGAAATCCATTACAAAAACAAGGATAAGTTGATGTTATAGTTGGGTCTTTTAATAATATCAAATCTATCTTTTAAACAATAATTCCACTCAAATTTGCCAGTGATAGTGTACTGTGGTGCACTGCTTATGAACTCACATGTTAAATCATTCTTGATATGTTCATTGACATCATTGATGACATCAAAGATGGAATCTCAAATTACGCAACACTGATGACATCATCCAATCTGCTGCCATTCAAATTAATCTATAAACCAGTACATATTTCACTTATCAAAACAAGCACTAAATGTCAAAGAAACATGGGAAGCATAAATTACTTTCAGAATACAAACCCCTCCCCTTAGGTGAACCAAACTTCCTACGAACAACCTTTGTCCTCATAAACACTTTGTGGATAGCTAGTCTTCTGTGGGCATTCAACAAGCCCCTACTGAACCCGGCCTTCATGGAGAACCTGCTCCCTGCCAAAACCAAAGACTCATTAGGTGGCCAGGCTCCTACTGTGCACAGTCTTTGCCCTGTACTGAACCCTTCACGGATTGCCAACCTATTTTGTCTAATGGACCAGGCGTGTGTAAAAATTTACCTACTACAAACAATCTTCGCCATGTGCCGAACCCCTCCACAGAGAGCCCACTCCTCTAGACATCCAAAGCACCATGGATGGTGAAGGGCCTACTATATAAAGCTTGCATCTTGTACCAAAAACTGTGCCAATGGACAACCTTTTGTGGGAAATGAAGCACACATGGGCGAGCAAGTACCTGGAGCTCCAAGTGTTCACTTTTATGAACCACTTTTCAAGAAGAACCCACTTCCTCCAGACACTCAAGGCTCCTGTGGGTCTTCAGTTATTGATTGAGGGGGGTGAAAACACTACTCAAGCAACTACGACAATTCTTGTCAGGTTAACCACAAGAGACACTAAATTAACCTGTGCTTAACGCTCTGATACCTAGGCACAAAAGCAGTTAAGCCTAACTTTGAGGTACTGTCTTAAGTATACATGCAGCACTCAAGCAGTACTGAAATGAAAACACAACAAAAGAAAAACCCCACACCAATTTTAAAAAATAGAGAAAACAACAAAATGAATTATATTTCAATCAGTAAAAACAGAGTTGTGATATTTAAAAGTTTTTTGTGAAATCTAGTGCCTAAAAGATCAATGCACTTCTGGAAACACTCACCTGAAGATCAGGTATTCTGCAGGGGTGATGAAAGCCCCTCTGACTTCCTGAGATCTCTCTTGACACTGCAACACAGTTAGGGAGTATCAGCAAGTGTGCCAAAAGGAAAGAGGAATTGGAAAAGAGGGAGAAATAAAATTGCCACACCTTGATGCCCGGTCCAGCCGGACACTCTAAGATTTGGGAATGTGTAGAGGACAGAGTCCCTCCTGTGAGCTATGGTCTAATGACAATGAGAGAGACAGCATACATTAAACATGTGTGTTACATATCAAAATAGGGCATGGTACTGTAAAACTCAGGTATGCTTATGCCAATAATCACCTGAAAGCTGTGAATCAAGAGCCCTGCAGTTTTAAAATCATAAAAGGCGGTGACTCTCTTCCTTAACCCCTTCTATGCTAATGACAAGGTCAACTCGTCATGCAGTACCAGTGGAGCTGTGCTTATGACGAGCTGACCTTGTCATGAACGATGGGAAAAACGAGTATTCAGCACCGGAGAAAAATACCCTGTAGCATTGAAGGTGTTAACTGAAAGTTCACCTGGAACTGTTCTCCTCACAGTTCCCGGTTGTATGGCCCAAGTCTTGTATTTTTGCCTTTATTGTGCTCTGTACTTTACCAAAGTAGAGCTGGCTAAAAGCGCTGACTTAACTGAAAATAAAGGCAAACGTTTCAGTTTGAGCCGCAATCAGCAGTTATGAAATGCGCTGGGATAGTGGTAGTCTTTGTTGTTGCTGACGCAGGGGCGCAATACTGGGATTAGTAGTACTTAAAGTAGTAGTTAGCTTGTTCTTCTCTTGTTTTCTCTTTCAGGTTCAAGGTTTTGAGGCTAGGAAGGTGTTGCCACCAGAGCGGACTTTGCTGAGGCTATCAGGAACTGCTATGAAGATTTTCAGATAAGTACAACTCACACAAGGTTCGGGCAAGCGGGAGTAGCAAAGCCAAGCGAATAGCGGGCTGGGCTGTGGCATCTATACTCACCGAAAGCAACGATGGCTGTTTGGCCATATAGTTGTGCGTGGTCATGTACAGCTGCATGTTTCATGAAGGCTGTTCGCAGCAAGTGTGATTTCACTGAAAGGGCATGGGCCTCGCTGATTCATGCAACAACTTTTTTGGAGAGTGCGCATCTGTCAAACACATGGAGACTCGCAGTGCTCAAAATACTGTTTGACAAATACGCAACAATGTCTCTGGCATACGTGCAACAATGTTCTGGCAATAATAAGCAACACTCAGACAACACCAGTTATTCTGGCGTATGTGCAACAATATTCTGTCAATAATAAGCAACGTTCTGACAACACCAGTTATATAACCATACAGTTACATGTCTCTTGACCAGAAGTACATGCACAACACCCTAATAAAGTGAGAGGGGTCCCTAATAGATACATCATTGATCAAGTACCTCTGGGAATGGTGACAGATGATGCAGGAGGCCTGTGTGTTCCCGGCAGGCACCAACCATAGGTATCTGGTTGTACTAGACTGGGGCAAAGTCAAAAGTTAAGGATGACCGTGATAGAGCTTTCTGATACAAGAGATAGTTTGGGCCAGGTTTTGGCTAACCTGCAGATTTAGAAGATATTTTGTGAAAAAGTCCAGGAGAAGGTAGCATTCAGTGTGGTAATGCAGGCTGTGTCTGAGGAGAAATCATCATTGCAGGGGAGCACAGGACAAGGTCTCAGTAAATCTTGTCAATAAGAGCAGGGAAAAGCTCCAAGCTGCAGATTATAGATTTCCAGGTCGAGAGGTTGTTCTCATCAATGGGCAGTCTGTTGCCATTGAGCCCCTTTAAAAAATGTTTTTTCAGACTTAGAAACTTTTTTGAAGTTGAAATCCTCCAGTGGGGTAAAGCTTCAAGCAACTGCTGAAAAGGGCACAATGATGCTAGACACCATCGCTCGGCTGAACATGATTTGCTGCTTTAGAGAATAACATAGCTGGAGCTACAGTAAAGTAGGGCTGACCGGTGATGTACCTTGGGCAATTTAGCTGAAAGGTAGGTCTTGGTCTTCTGTCAGTGTTTCTGGCACTTTTTGGTGACTCCTATCTTTTAGAGTTAGGGCTAGGCAGAAGCAGCACCTGCAACACCACTTCCAAGGGTCCACCAATTCTGGGAGCTAGGACTCACTCTTGCAGCAGTCAGGTACAGGGTTCAAGGTCTCTGGAGCTAGTTATGTCCTTTTAGTTCACACAGTAGGCCAGCCAACTAGCCCTTCGAGTCACTCTGCTAGTCCTAGGTTCTGTAAAATGGTCCTTTCTTCTTCAAGCAAGAAGGCAGGTCTCAGGGAGCCTGGTAGTCCTCTGAAGAACAAGGAAGCCCTAAAGCAGCAGGATAGTCCACTGGAGTACAACACAGGCTTACTGAACTCTTGCACAGGTCCAAGAGTATACTGAAGAGGTGGTTCAAGAGATCCAATATTTATACCAGATGGAAACTTTTTTTAATGTGAGGGTGACATCCTGGCTACCCCAGATCTGGTTCTGGAATGTTACTCATTTCCCTGCTAAAGCTCCAATCAGTCTGGGGTGACAAAAGACTGGTATCAAGTTCCTTTATGTGTGCTGGAAGAAGGTTCACCCCAACAATCCTGGCAGGACAGTCCAACTGCTAACACCTAGGTCTCTATGTCTCACTGTCTGGGAGAAATACACAAAGGTCAACAGCTATGCTAGTTACAATCATGTGACCCAGGACACAGGCAGCAGGCACAAATGGTTAGGACAAGATTTTAAATTACAATTTGAGTCCAAACTTGATATCCCTATCTGTTCCCCATCAAACGTTATCACGTATTTAATGTGATGAGGTAATCCAATGTTATCCAATGGGAAAGATAAGTCTTACTGTAGTGAAAAACAAATGTAGGCGTTTTTCACTACCAGGACATGTAAAACTTAAAAACAAATGTTCTACTTTTCAAATACAGTGCACCCTGCCCTGTAAACAGTTTAGGGCCTCATTTAGGAGTGAGGTATATGTATTTAAGGAAGCTTTAGGCCTGACAAATGGTTTAATTGCTAGGTCGAATTCCCAGTTTTAAAACTGCACTGCAGGCTGTAATGTCGGGCCTGGGACATGTTTATCAGTAATACTTAAGTGGGTGGAACAATGCATGCTGCATTCCCACTGGTTTTACCGTATACTAGGGACTTATATAAGTAAATATTTATGCAATTCAGGTTTAAGCCAATTGTACCATGTTTAAGGGAGAGAGCACAGGTACTTTATCCCTGGTGACCAGAGATAAGGTGCTTTTAGTCCTAAACCCGGCAAAAACAGTATTCTGAAAACGGGAGGGGTGAAGACAAAGGTTTGAGGGAACACCACATCATGGCTGACAGGTCTAACTAGTGCCCCCATCTGAAAGGAGGGCAAACTGTACACCTTCATTAGAGGTATCATTACTAAGGTGGAAGAACCAGGAAATACCTTCAGCATTGGGCGGGGCAGTCCCAGAATAGTGTCCCACAGTAAAGTCCATTCCCTATAGGGAGATGGACCACCTCAGTAGGATTTTTTACCCTTCATTTGCATTTGCCATGTGCCCGTGGTCTCCCTGACCACGGAATTTCAGTGCCCAGACCACATCAAAAAACATTCCACTCAATTGCCCTCCACCTCTGTTCCCTCAGAAGAAACCTGCTACTGATGAAGGTTACAAGTTGGTCTAGACCAGGGGTCTCCAACCTTTTCTGTAGTGAGAGCTAATTCTGCTCAAGGAAAGTCCTGCTGAGCTACTACCAGATTTTATCACTATCAAATGCTGATGATATGTAGTAACATTACACTATGAACACCCTAAGCACAATAATCAGTAGTAACCACCCAAAAATTCCAGGTGAAGTAATCAGCCAAATGCTAGGAAAACGTTTATCAATATTAAATGCCTGTAATCCAGTAAAATTCAGATCATCACACGCAGTGCCACAAACGGTATTACCATATCAGTAAGTCTCCCCAACTCAAGTGGATAAACATGTTTCATGGGGCAGACCCATAGGCCAACGCTGCAGCTTCCACATGCCTCAACATCCTCCACATACTCAGCAAGACCTTCAAATGGACTCACCCCCCGAATCAAGGAAGACCGTCTCCCATGCACGCAACACCAGCAGGCTGAACTACGGGAACGCCCTCTATGCCACAATCAACAAATCTCTACTCCACTAACTTCAGACTGTTCAGAACGCCGCAGCCAGACTCATCCTCAGCATCCCTCGACACGACCGCATTACCCAGCATAAACGAGTACTCCACTTGCTCCCCGTCAAAAAAAGAGTGACCTTCAAGCTGCTCACACACACCTATAAAGCCCTCCACAACACCAGACCCGAAGACCTTAATCTCCTTCTACTCCCCCTAAAGAAACCTCCACTCCGCTGACCAGGCCTTGGCCGAAATCCTCTACATCCTCAGAACCAGACAGGAGGCACCCCCTGGCTTTGAGTACTAGTGCTGTCCACATAGCCCTTCAGGGTAACAAAGGCTTTCTGGCAGGCCTGTTTCCAGATCACCTCCTTGGGCTGCTACTTAGAAGTCAGTTCAAACAAGGGGACACAAATACTGACATAGCCCTTGACAAACCTCCTGTAATATCCAGTAAAGCCTAGAAAGGCCCTCACCTCAGACTGTTTTGGGGGTTGCAAAGCCAGAATAGCCTGGATTTTTGACTTGGAGGAGCTGCCCCTTGCCCATTCACACTTGGTGTCCCAAGTAGACCACAGGTCCTTGCCACATCTGGCATTTGTTGGCCTTGATAGTCAGGCCTCCTGCTTCAAGGCCTGAAGGTCATCTTGGAAAGTTAAACAGGTGGTGCTCCCAGCTGGTAATGTAGACTGCAACATCATCCAGGTAGGCTGCCCCGAAAGCCTCTATCCTAGCCAGGACTCTTTCAACCAGATTCTGGAAGGTGACAGGGGCATTCATTAACCACAAGGGCATTACTTTAAACTGGAAGTGGACTTCGGAGATAGAGATGCAGGTCTTTCCTCAGCCATCTTGGTTAAAGTACCCTCATTTTAAATCAAGGGTACCTAGGAACTTACCAGCTCTCAACCTTGCTATGAGCATATCAGCAGAGAGGATGGGGTGAGCATCAGCATTTGTAGCTGAGTTGATCCTCCTATAGGCCAGACAGAATCGGCTATCATGGGTATGGGTTCACAGATGAGTGAGCCTTGGGGTCAGTGAGATTAAATCGGCATACTGCCCTAACACGTGGCAAAAGTCCCTCCCCTGCTTTGGGGTGGTTCAAGGTAGGGGAGAGGTGACACCTTCCACTGACCGATCCTGCTACTTAGATAAAAGGAGGTCAGTAAGATGTTCAATCTACTTTTCCACCCCATCATTTGTCATTAGAGCATAGCAACTTTGAGACTCTCATAGTTGGGCCTGAGACAATTAATATGGAGGACCCTTAAGGTGTTCTTCTGGGTCTTGAGGTCCACCAGGTAGGTGATCTCCCCCTTTCTCCCCTTCATCTTATAAGGCCCAGAACAGTGGTTTTCTAGGGCTCTGCGCTCTATTGGCTCTATCACCCACACTTATTGGGCAGACTGAAACTCAACCTGAGTTATCTTCTTGTCATGCCAGAGCTTTGTCACCCCCTGACTGGCTTCCAGGTTATCAGTGGCCTCAATCGACCAATCAATCAGGGGATTATAAAGCATGGCTACTCACCTGTGAGGGTCCAAAGGTGCTGGGGGTCTGCTGATCTGTCTGAGCACTGGGATTCAGTTAAAGAGCCAGGTCTTGAGAACCTTCCTCAATTGGGTCAGCGACGTGGATTGCCTGAGGTGGAGCGGCAGGATGTTCCAGTTCTGGTCTTTTGGATCTGTGGGGTGGTGGCCAGGGCCAGCTAGGTGGAGGGAAGGTGTCTGGCAGGTACGGGGAATGCAAGGCGGTGGTTCAGATAGGCTGGATCAGCATGTATGAAGCGCTTGAAGGTGATTCTTTTGTTGACTGGGAGCCAGTGGGTTCTCAAAGGTGTTCGGTGATGTGGCTGTAGCAGGGGATGATGAGGATTGGTCTGGCTACAGTGTTTTGAATGCTCTGTAGTTTTCTGAGGAGTTTCTGGGTGATGTTGGTGTAGAGTCTGTATCTGTACTTGAGTCCAGTATGATGTTGAGATTATGTGCGTGGTCCATAGGGGTGGCAGTCCACCAGGAGTCATCCCTAACTGAGGGGGTGGGTCCCCCTTCTAGAAGTGCTTCATCTAAGTCCTGAGAGCCATCATGTAGCTGACTAGATCCTATGGGGTTTCTTGGCAGCTAGATCCCTTAACAGGGTGGCCATACAGGAGTTCAAAGGAATAAACCCATGGTGCAAGGCCTGCAGGGGGAATGGCCTGCAGGGGGAATGGAGTAGATGCATGCTATAATCACTCCTCTCCATCCCCTTACATTCAGCCTACACAGCCACCTGCTCCCCTGGTGGTGGTAGGTGTCTCCTCAATCCAGGAAACTGTTTGCATCTTGAGTGGAAGAAGGTGCAGGGCTTTGCGGCCTGTCGATCTATGCAGCCCTACGCCTTAAAACCTTGATCCTTCCCCTGACCTAGACCAAGCAGGCCCTATATAGTCAGCTAGCAACTCTTTAACCTACCTGGGGATCATATTGGCATGAACAACCTCACAGATAGTGACCCTAAACTATGGCAAGCTTATTGCCAATGTGCGCTGTGACACCCAGAAATTGCAGTGTTCAAAAAGAGTTCTTCCCAAGACTCAATACTTTTTCCAAACTATTGGTCTCCCTCTCCCGCCTAACTTGCTTAAACAGCTACAAACTCTCATGAATAATTATATTTGGCAGAACAAACCACCCGATATTGCCGGCAAGACTCTCTATCATCGAGTTTGCCAAGGAGTTCTGGCTCTGCCTCACTTACTAACCTACTTTCAAGCCACTTAGCTCTGCTACCTTACTGAATAGGGGAAGAAGGAAACATTGAAAAATGGTGTTTTGTAGATCATATTATCACAGCACCCCCTTCATGACTGTCTCATGATGTTTTCCTAGGTCACAGGCAAGGTGTGGGCTCTAATCCTCACCAGTCACAGGGGTTACGATAGCATTATTATATTTTTTTTTTACTGAGGTATATATATCGCAAACTTGACCTAAATAGGGTATCAGAGTGCTTTACATAGCACCAATTGCATTACATGAGGACATATTCATTTTGTTGTTAGGCACGGGGAGATTAAGTCATTTGCCCAGAATCACACGATGTTCAGCGTCATTGCCGAGACTCAAACCTGGTTCCCCAAGTCCGAGGTCGTCCGCCCTAGCCATTAGGCCAATTTCTCTCCCAAGGTGACATTCAAATCAGGACTGACAAACTTTCTCACACCCCAGTCACTCCAATTTCATACAACTTGGACTTCACAAATCTTTAAATCTTGGTTTGAGCGCATGCACCTCATAGAGGGCTCCCTTTCAAACATCAGCAATTCCTCCTTTTTTTAGATTTCAGGACCGCTTTTGGGCTACCGGAGACAGTGAGGAATGCAGTGGCGTCACTAGGGGGGTGCGGGGGGTGCGGATCGCACCGGGTGTCACCCCATCATGGGGTGACACCAATCTGGTTAGTTATGCTGGCTGGCTCGGGCGCTGACTTGGTGTGGGGGCACCATGTTCAACGCTTTAAAAGCACCGGATGCTGCATACTTTGGGCCCGATTCACAGAACTAACTTAAGACAAAATCCTAAACTTACTACCATTTACGTATTCACAGAAGGCACTTACTCATTTTGGTATTCACAGAAGACACTTACTCATTTCGGTATTCACAGAAGTTAGGACTCCTAACTTTAGGACTCCTAAATGCATTCTGTGAATACCGTAAGTCTTAAAATTAGGATTTTTCTCAATTTAGTAGTAGTAAAGTTAGGACTCCTAACTTTAGGACTCCTAAATGCCTTCTGTGAATACCGAAAGTCTTAAAATTAGGATTTTTCTCAATTTAGTAGTAGTAAAGTTAGGACTCCTAACTTTAGGACTCCTAAATGCCTTCTGTGAATACCGAAAGTCTTAAAATTAGGATTTTTCTTAATTTAGTAGTAGTAAAGTTAGGACACCTAACTTTAGGACTCCTAAATGCCTTCTGTGAATACCGAAAGTCTTAAAATTAGGATTTTTCTTAATTTAGTAGTAGTAAAGTTAGGACTCCTAACTTTAGGACTCCTAAATGCCTTCTGTGAATACGAAAGTCTTAAAATTAGGATTTTCTCAATTTAGTAGTAGTAAAGTTAGGAGTCCTAACTTTACTACTACTAAAGAGCATACTAAAGAGCATGGGGCTCTCTGTTCAATCCCCGGTGCTGGCAGACGCTCTGTTCAGCATCATGTGTCTCTGGGCAAGAGCTCACATAGGGCCAGAAGAACAATCGGTAAAAATTGCGACACGTCAAATTGAGACTTGCATCATTGTTTTACGTCACAGCTATTTACAAGTCTGTAAGCACTCGCAAATAGCGTCCTCGTTTAAAAAGGCTTTGCATGAGCAAATAGCAGGAGCAGTAGAAGCAGGCACATTTTGAGCACATGTATTGTAAATGCAAGAAAAAACATGTGAAAACACTTTCTGGTAGATCTGAAGGACCCCAAAACAAGAAGTGGTGTCCCAGGAGAGTCCTGAGCAGATAATCTAGCACATGGCTAGGTGCAGTCGCATAGTTTAACGCTACAGTCAGGCTCTCTGCAAAACTACGAGCAAGGCCAGTGACAAGGGTGGAATGGAGCGGCTAAGGAAACTCAACTTCTCTGAAAAGGAGATAGAACTAATAATAGAGAATTAATAGAGGAATCCTACAATAATCATGAGGAGCTGTTTGGGAGGGCATCACACAGTGTCCCTGAGGCAGACAAACATAAGATCTGGAGAGAAATGCAGCAGCGCATAAATGCCTTGGGTGTGGCATGCAGGTCCCTCGATGACATCAAGAAACAATGGTATGACCTGCGCTCCAGGGCCAAAGACAGGGTGGCAGCATATCTGCGAGAGGTACAAGGGACAGGAGGAGGTCCATCTACTGCATCAGAACCATCTACAGCAGAGGCCATGGTGGAGAGTACACTGGATAGGGCGGCTGTTGAAGGATTTGGGACCCTTGACACATCACAGCCACAACCAAACCCTGTTAAGTGTGAAATGTGTAAGAAATGTTTAATTAACAACTAACGCCTGTCCTACGCATGCATATTAATCACCCACACCCAAAATTCCAGTGCCATACAAAATAAACCCAAATGGTGCATTATGGGAAATATAGTCAGTGACATATACAGTGTAGTTGCAGAATGACATGATCTGATGAACATTGCAATACCACTGAGATAGTGACTCACATAGTTTATTTTCACCTTACATCATTTGCCACATAGATACACGACCTGGAGGAGAGCGCAGTGCAGTTGACACTGAAGAAAGCCCAGATCAGGTCCAGATGGAGGAAGGGCAGGATGGGGGAGCATCAAGTGGACAAAGTTGTACTCAAGTCAGAGAGATTGCTGCAGTGAGCTCATCACAGGCTACAGCCAGTGTGACACCAGCATCACAGCAGAAAGCAGCATCAAGGCGTACTCCTGTTACCAGGGTCCGGCTAGTGCATACAACCCAGCAGTCATTACGGCGTATGCAAGTCAGTCTGCACACTCAACCTCCTGCTGGAGCACCCAATCAGGAGTTGTTTAGAGGCCTGGAACAGGCGATGCTCAGGATCCAGCACCTGCAACAACAACAGAGGTAGATGTACCTTAAGCTGATCCAGGGATTCAGGGACATCACACAAAAGATGACTGACACCCAGTGCTGGTTGAAAGCTAAATCTGATGCCCTCACAGGTGCCATTGGTGATCTGTGCAAAGAATTGGCTGAAAAGAGAGGGCAGCACAGATGCATGGAGCGCAGCAGGGGACACAAGAAGAACACTTTGACCAGGGCTATTGGAAGGTTAGCACATGCAACTACCCAACACACGAAGCGCACCCTGGATCTCGAGGTGGAGATGGGCCACTATGGTGGTGATGTGGCACGCGGCCTGCAACAACTAACTGCAGCAGTGGAGACACTGCAGACTAATATGTTTGTCAGCGTTGGTGCTACAGAGGGCGTCGATAGTGAGGTTTCCAGCCACAGTAGCTTCTCTGCTGCAGAAACACAAATTATGTGTAGGAGCAGCAGCTTCTGGGTGGAATTCCAAGTGGCAGCTCTAACCAGGCTGGATGTAGAGGCAGGAAGTGAATTGTGTATAGTTACTGCAAAGTCATTGCCCCACATCATATTCAACATTTTTGATGATGTAACCAGAATACAGTTATGCATTTGTCTTAGCCTGCATTTTGTGATGGACAGGTTGCCCTGATTTTGTTTGCGTAAGCTTGCACAGTAAGCACAAATTGAAAGTTGAATTCACAATTTGTACTGTCTTATGTAGAAGGTAGTGTCATTACTGTGGAAGTACCTTTAAAAATAATTGTTAGCTATCTGGTCCCTGTGCCTTGAGCAGGTGTTCCTGGGTCCTCATTGTTAGATTTTGGGGTCTCTAGTTGGCATAGGTAGGTACCTGTGACAAATAGGGACCCTTGCGTCTATTCAGGGTAAGGGGGTACACTCCTAAAATAACCCCTGCTCACCCCATTGGTAACTTGGCGAGAGCAGACAGGCTTATCTGAGAGGCAGTGTGTGAAGCATTTGTGAACACATACAGTAACCCAGTGACAACACTACAGATGCACACCACACAGTTGTATATTAAAAATAAGTATTCTTTATATAGATTTACCAAAAGACCACAAACGACAAAAATCCACAATACTGTACTTAAAAATGGTAGAATTACCTTAGTTCTCTTTAGATCTTAAAATGCAACACTTTGAGTCAATGTACCTTGGTATGCGTAACGCAATCCAACAAAAGTGTTGCAGGGAAGGTGATGCGTTGGTTCTCTACTGCTGCCTAGGGGACAGTGAAGTGTCAGTTTCTTACTGCGCTTCCATGGGTGATGCAGCTCGCAACGCCGTGATGCGATGACAATCCGGTGAGATGAAAAAAAGATGGCATCTTCCTGGTGGTGCAACACGATGCGGACTGCGACGGGCCCTGCGTCACGCTTCTCGTGGTGTGGCGGCATCTGCTGCAACGTCGATCCTCTTCTCCGATGATGCGAGGCATGTTGACAATGATGCGAGCCGCGACAGGCCCTGCGACACGCTTCCCTGTGATGCAGCGGCATCTGATGCGACGTCGATCTTCTTCACCGGCGATGCGCGGTGCTTCGACAACACGAGCCACGACAGGCATTTCAACAGGCTTCAAGGTGTTGCTGCGGCTTCTACTGCAACGTTGATTCTCTTCTCCGGCAATGAGAGGTGCTTCATTGTGAAACGACAGCGGCAGTTCGGCGTCACGCTTCTTGTTCATGAGTCCCGTTTCCAGCTCCTTGCGACAGGCAGTTCCTCAGAAAGTCCAACACAACTGCAGGCACATCTAAAGAACTCTTGGGAGCTGGTGGGTAGAGTCTGTTGTCCCTGTGAGTTCAGCAGGAGGCAAGCTCTTCTCTCAAGCCCTTGGAGATCCTTCACAAGTTGATGAAAGTACACCCAAAGTTCCTCTCTCCTTTCTTTTGCAGTCAGGCAACCACTGCAGGCCAATCCCCCAAGCAGCACTTCAGCTTAGAGATAGTCTCTCCTCAGTCTCTCTGGTTCCTCTCCTCAGCAAAGGTTTCTTCTTATTTCCCCAAAGTGATCTAATTCTCTGGGTCTGGGTCCCTCTTTTATACCCAGTTTCTCTTTGTTCTCTGAAGGCAGAGAGGCCTTTGCCTAGTCCAAGCCAGTTCTGGTCAGTCCTGAAACACTCTGTTGACATGACTCCTTCTTTCCTTTCACAGTGCAGGGCAGAGACATCAGACGCACCACAGGAGGTGGAGCTAGCATTTTGAAGGGAAGGCACAGCCCTATTCAGGTCCCAGGTGCAACTCCTCCCACCCATCTAGATGCAGATCTCTATATTCAGCACTGGGCTGACTCACCCTGTCTCCTGTAATCCCCCAGCCCCTGTCATTCACACTCCAGACAAGGAATACACAACCTAGCAGAGGCAGGCTTGGATAGTTAGACAAGAAAATATCTACTTTTTAAGAGTGGTATTTTCAAACACAGAATGTTAAAACCAACTTCACTAAAAGATGCATTTTATCATTCTGAGTTCAGGCATACTAAACTCAAATTTCTACCTAGTTCCCTAAGTCAGTTAGGATTATAAGATGTAATAATCAAACTGCTCATTCTGGCCTATGGGGAATAGGTAGCATTGCGATAGTGAAAAACGAAAATGGCTGTAATTCACTATTAGGACATGCTAAACACATCAGGGCCTGTCCTACCTTATAGTTACAATGCACCCTGCCCTTGGGCCTACCACAGGTGTGTCTAACATGAAGAAAAGGGAAGGTTTAGGGACTGGCAAGTGGTTGCACGTGCCCAGTCAACATGGCAGTACCAGACTGCACATAGGCTCTGCAATGGCAAGCCTTGGACGCACTCTTACAGGTTGTTTCTGTGGGTCGCACAACCGTGCTGCAAGCCCACCAGCAGAATTTGGATTTACTAGCCCTGGGCACCTCTGGTGCACTGTACTAAGGTCTGACAGGTAAGCCAAACCAGCCAATCATGGAGTCACTAATCCATACATCAATTTATAAAAGGGAGAACATATGCACTTTTGCACTGATCAGCAGTGGTAAAGTGCCCAGAGTCATAACACCACATAAACAGGTCAGACAAAGTAAAGGAGGAAGGCAAAAAGGACAGGGGTGACCCTGCAAAAAGGGCCAAGTCCAAAACTCATCCTCCGCGATTCTGAATCAGTCACATCCATGGGTAATCAACCCCTGCAGGCCATGTTGTGGAGCATGGCACATGGCACATGTTGCCACTATTTTGCAGACGGTCTCAGGTGCATACCGAGGGATCTGCCGCTCTTGTGGAGGCACCTGAAGCACTGATTTCCGAATGCCAAATGTGAACTCGATCACGGTTCTGGTGCACCAATGTGCCCAACTGTACCACCTTTCATGTGAGTTGTTGGGAGACAGGTACGCTGTGATTATCCATGGCCACAGGGCATATCTCAGGAAATATATATGATGGTGAGACAACATGAAAACAGACATTGCAGTGCAAATACGTGTCACTGTGGATATCTAAGTTCAGTAGGTATCCTTCATCAAAGTCAACTCTGGTACATGAGACTGTGTCTGAAGAAGTATGAGCTATGGGTGCTTCCAGGATATTTGGCAATAATGTCTGTGATGATGTTGTTTGTGTCACAGACAATTTGGATGTTGAGGGAATGTGTGTTTTTCCTATTACAGAATATGTAGTCTATGCGGGATGGGGACATATGAGCACATAGGTCCCATCTATGCACGCTATCACCTGTGTAAAAATTGCTATGCTGTAAAATTGCAGTTTTGTATTTTCAAGTTCCTCATCATCCCTGGGCAGGTAGATATGTTGGTGCATGTGGTGTAGCATGGCATCTAGGAAATTGTGAAACGCGAAAGCACACTCTGCGACACACCTCCGGCCACTGCAATGATATCTTGGTAGCTACCAGTGTCCAATAGTGGACGGAGCACAACACCTGCACATGTGCAGGGATTGCATTTAGGGCTGGGCAGTGAACTCTGCTCCATTCACGGTGTTTGTGGAGTTTTCTGAACTCCGTGCTCTGCAGAGCTCGTGAAGTGCAGAAAACTCTGCTCCGCGTAGTGCAGCGGCAGGTTTTCTCTGCTCGTGAGCGGTAAGTTGGTGAGTGCGGGTTGCTGCTCATGTAGAATTTCTACCTGAGCGGCAGGAAGATCAGGTCAAATGTTAGTTCGCACTGCACTCCCCCTCTTGCGGAACTCCGTGGAGTTCTTTTGTCACTTTGAGGTATTCCGCGTAGCGAAACTTCGCCCAGGCCTGATTGCATTGCTCCACAGGGTTCAGCTTCCCAATTGTGGCTTCAAGGTATCTCTGCGGTCCAGGATGAAAGTGCTACTCAGCCTGTACTGGTCATAAATCTCTTCCTCTGTCTTCTCAAACAATGTTAGCCTGACTCTGAATATCCTCTCCTGTCTCCTCCTACTCTGCTGAGCAGACAGTACCCGCATCCTCTTCGTTATCACATACAGGGCAGCCACTGTGGAAAGATTTCTGATGCATTCTGGGTCTGTTTTTATAGGTTGGGCCTAGTTACCACCTGGTTCTGGTTAGTGGTAAATTGCATGCACAACAAGGCTTTTTCTCGCATTTTCCCTATTTGCGACTGGTTTGTACATTATAATAAGCGACTCGCAAATTGTGACTCACTATTTTGTGAACGCAAAAGCCAGTCGCATTTATTCTGAGTCGGTATTCATTTGCATTGCACATTTGTGTTTTGTGAGTCGCTTTCGTACATTGCGTACAACAAATTTTGCATGCGCAAATCGATTTGCGACCGATTTCGAGCTTGCAAAATGGTCGTACATCTGGGCCTTAATCTTCCTGATGGCCTCCAGGGCCTTGAAACTCTTAAGGCTGATATGTTTGCGCTTTACAAATAGGAATTATTATTATTAATAATACATGCAGCCACACCAATGCGTCCTCCACCCTACGATAAAATCCAGGCCCTCTGGACCCCTCATAACCCTCAAAAGGTGTGCTAGGATGGGCCGCATAACCAAATGCTCACTTCAGCCCTGTGTAGATATCTTGTGGATTCTGTTCCTCATGCCAAGACCCTGGACAACATAGGGTGAGAGCGAGGTTGGGATTAGCGTGGACAACAGTGCATTAACATTTGCAACTGGTCCCTGCCTCTGAGAAACACAGTATAACATCTTAACCTAATGGTACACCACACTAGATAATATTAGCAAGTGGAACCCATCCAAGGGTCACCGCTGTTAGATAGGGTGCAGAGCAACTGGGGCTCTGTTCCACCTGAAAATCTGCCCTAAAAAGGGCAGATATTGGGATGAGGTTTTGGAGAAGCTTTCAACACCCAGCTTCTGGTAGTCCCTGCACTGATCCTACTGGGGAGGCCCTTCAAGTCCTGCTCCTCACTGTGATCAAGCATGCACAAATAACTTGCTACGGCTTTGTGTTCCATGGTGGAGGTCCTGCTGACCCCGTGGGGTAGAAATAAGACCCCAGATGTTACTGCATTTTATACATATTTGTGGGATGTCATTCCTTTGGAAAGGTATTCCTAGCAGTCACCAACACTTTGAAGGCCTATGAATGCAGCTGGGTACTTTTTATAGCACTATTAACCCAAAACTGTAGAGACTTTTCATGCACCAGATTTCCAAGAGTCATATGTCTTATCCAACAGTAGCTCTCCATGCTGCTAGCAAACCAGCACCCTTGATTAAACATTAGGCTGTTTGGCATAGTGTTCGCTCATCCCAGATATGGGGGGGATCACTCTTCCCAGATAGAGGGGGACCTGACCCAACCACTCAACATATTTCCCTTTCCCAAGCTTACTGGGATTGGAGAGTATGATTTGTTTGCTTATTTAACTAAACTGTTGTACCTTGAGCAACATAATGCTCCTTGTCACCAGATTTCTATAGATCATAGTATGTGCATACCCATGAATGAAAACAGTTACCACTAAAAGGACTTAACCTACCTCCTTTTTAAGGCACTCACCTTTAGTCAAAAAGACGGCATGGCAAGAGGATGTCTCACTTCCACCGCATTGTCCCTGGAAGTCCTTAATATCTTGACTTAAGGGGACTTGTTAAACCTCCAGACAAGCCCATTGGTCTGGAGTTATTAAGTTGTGGAGAAAATATGGTATTCCACACTCCTCCCACATTGACTTCATGTATCTGACATGAACCCCTGCCAGGCACTACTTCTTTGAGAAACCTCACCCAGGAAAAATTTCCATCAAGGCCCTTGCCATTGCCGGGGTAATCACTTTCCTCAGAGGTATGGCCTCCGGGTCTCTAGCAGCATGATCCACCAAGAACACAATGAATCTCTTGCCTAGGGCACACTTAGTGCCTAGGTGCTTAACAATGTTGATGCCAACCCTTCCAAAGGACACGCCAATGACAGGTAAGGAAACATGGAAAGCCTTTAGCTTTCTCCCTGACTTCCCAGTGGCCTAAAAAGGTAGGACATCACATGACCTGCATAATGCATGTGAGGTCACCTTCAGCCAGGGTCAATAAAAGTGTTTGACAAGGCTGGCAAAGGTATAGCCGTGCCCCCAGATGTCCAGCAAGGGGTATATCATGAGCCAGACCCAGTAGAAAGGCCCTGAAGCACTGGCAGACCACCTGCACAAAGGTTGCCCCAGCCTCAGGCACATTAGGCTCATTATATAGATGGTTATTCTCCCAATATATCAGGTGATCTCCTGATGTGTTACCAGCTGCCTGGGCCTCGGGCTGTTACCTGAGGCCCTCAAGGTAGGGTACAGCTTCGGAGTCTTGCCAAATGCCAGAGGACAGGAATATCCTCCCCTTTAAGTCCTGGTCATCGCCCTCAGGCTCAGCCTCCTTCTAGACTGTGAGAGTTTCAGGGGCAAATTTCCCATGTGCCTTGCCCTTTCTCTTCTTGGCAGCTACCTGGGCCATTTTTCTAGGCTCCGGGCCTCCTTGCCTACCTCTAAGGCTGCCATGGACCTTGTGGTCAGACACAGCCACTCAGGCAACTCTAACATCTTCAGATAGGGCCTGAGTTCTACTTTCTTCCAAGCAGTGTGCATGTCATTACCAAGCAGACCGTCAACAGACATTGCAGAACTCCCAGCTACCCTCAATGAACCTGAGATCAACACCCCACTCAAAAAGAACCAAAGCCACTTGTAAGGGAAACTCACAATTGTCTGCTACCATGGCCTAGTGGAATACATTAGGGATTACTTGCTCTGAGGACAACAAATGATACTGTACAGAAGTCATTATTGGCTCCTGTGTCCATCAGAGCCTCCACCCACTGTCTATACTTGGAAGTATTGTTTAGGCATGTGGGCTTTAGGTACCTTCTCCAAGTCCCCCAGGGACACTAGGGTAACCTCTACACTTCCCCCATGTTAACTGGGATGAGCTCTGCCCCGAGTGCTACACTAGCCCACCCAGGTGTCTGTTGACCAATGGGAGGCGGCACCCTCTTGAGACATTTGGCATCTCCCTTCATGTGTGTCTCCAACACACCCCATTCATTTTTCTTTTTATCATACTAGGAACATCATTAATAAAGGGATATCTAGATGTTTCAATGTATTTTTATTTAAATACCCAAACAAGAAACTATCCAAAGAGCTATGTGGAATATGGTCAAGCCAATTCTGATAGTTAGGGACCAGGATGAAACCTGATGATGAAACATGCCACTAATAAAGTGGGTGAGGGTCTAACAAGCAAACAAATAATTGTGTCTATTTCTTAGGTTCAAGCTTCCAACCTACTAAAGGTTTCTTGGTTAGCTAGCATGTAGGATACTTGTGGTTATATAGGCAGTTCACATGGGAGAACATATCCTATCCATATCTTCTCTTCCCCACCCTCTGTTGGCCGCTAACTGCAAAACTGGTTAAGGTATGTTGGGGAATACAGACCCTCAGTTCTATACTGGATTCTGTGTTGCTGCCACCATTGCTGTGGTTCTCTGAGAACAGCTTAGCCTTAAGGTCCAGCTCCTGTTTACACGTCATATAAGCCAGCAGAATTGTGTTCTTCTCCACGCCCCTCTGAGCATTTACTTCCTCCATTCTGAGTTTGTCCAGAGGCTTTCTTGTCCTCCAGTTCCTCACGTGACAGGTTGTGGGAGGACAACCCGCTCCCTGGTCAGGGAATGTTACTACTGCAGGCAAGTTGTCCTGCTCCCCCTCATGGTAGTGCATCTCAGGGCCTGTGGTCCAACCCCTTTTCATCTCCTCCGCCACTAAGTCCCCCTCCTCCTCCTCATGACCATCCCTTTCCTGCTCGCTTGAGGTGGTTTGCATTCTTCTAATTTCCTCCAAGGCACGAAGGCCTATCTGAAGGTCCACATTTGTGGTCTCTTTCACACATGCAGCCACCTTCCCTGGCAAAACCTCTGCAGTTCAGCCTTACAGAAGTTATCAACGCTTAACAGCTCCATCCATTGTAGCAAAAAGTATATGAGGCAGGCATAGATTTGGAAAAATTTAAAAACAGCCAAATCAAATCAAGTTTAAAGTCAGATTATTTTGGGGATTTTAGTGTAACACAGAATCATTGAGCGACACTACACCAGCACATGTATTAGAACCCACCACTGAGCTCCAATATCAGAAATTAAGTTATTGATTTGGGGGAATGAAAATCCTACTGCAGCAACAAACACAATCCTTGTCAGGGTCTACCACAAAAGTCAGTAAATTAACCTGTGCGTCACACTCTGGTAGCTTGGCACAAAAGCACTCCGGCTTAACATAGTAAGTATTCATGCAGCACTCAAACAGTGATTATCGCAATGAAACTTAGAAAAATAGAGAACATTTTAATGAATAAAATTACACCAAAACAAGTTAAACCCAGTCAGCGGCACCGGAGTTATGACCTTTTAACCCTTTGGGTGCCAGGCCTTCCCCCGTCCCCCGGTACCATGCACTATTTTTAGTATTTGGGGTAGTTTGCGTCTCAGCACCAATAACGTCTTGTCCACATAAGGTATCCCTGCAAAATTGGCACCCTTTTCTTCCAATATCCTGAGAATTCTAAAGGTACCCAGGGTTTGCGGATGCCCCTAGAGCAGACCGAGAAATTAGGCAAAATACAGCTACATTTTCGTTTTTTGGGGAAAAATGGGAAAAAAGTGCTGCAGAAGACAGAGTCTGGTTTTTAACCTGCAAATGGTATCAACAAAGGGCTTGTGATGTCGAATTCACCACCTTTCCAAGTTTCAGGAACAGGCCCAGTTTTTGCAGAAAACCTTAATGTCCTACTCAGTTTTGGCATTTTACTGGGACATAGCCTTGTTTTCCTATTGTTTATACTTTCAACCTCCTTCCAATTAGTGGTAGAAATGGGTGTAAAAACAATATTGGATCCTGTGAAATTTAGCAAGGTGTTATTTTTGTAGATCGTTCAAGGTTTTCCTATAGAAAGTAACTGTCTAAATAAAAAAATATTGAAATTGAGTTGAAGAAAACAGCTATTTGTGCCTACATTTTCACCGGTAACTTCTTCAAAATTTGCAAAAATGTTTAAAGCAAAATAAAGTTATGTCTGCGGAACCCTTCTAGTTTGGGGATATATTTGGCTTGTGGGTTCATCAAAAACCTGAGGTACCCAGAGCCAATAACTGTGCTACGCCTTGCAAAGGTTTTTCATTGTGTACCGGTTATACAGCAATTCATTCTGTAAAATATAAAGAGTGAAAAATAGGCATCAAGGAAACCTATGTATTTCCAAAATGGGAACAAGATATGGAGTTTAGAAGCAGTGGTTATCTGCATATCTCTAAATTTGTGGGTAGCCATACTCGCATCTGAATTAGGGGGCATTTTTCAAAATGACTTATTTTTTATACACTGTTTTACAATTGGAAGGGAGATATGCCTAGTAAAGCAACTGGTGATAACACTGGTTCTACTAATTTGTATTACCCTAAGTCTCCTGATAATAATGGTACCTCAATTCTGTGGGTAGCCACAGTGCCCGCAACAGGAAATTGCTCAAAGCGGAACATGGACACATCACATTTTTCCACTGAAAACTCTTTTCTTGCAATGTGCCTAGCTATGGATTTTGAGCCCTAGCTCAGCTGGCACCTAAAAAAACTAGAAAACCTGTACATTCTTGAAAGCTAGACATCCAGGGGAATCCAGGATGAGGTGACTTGTGTGGCCTTCACCAGGTTCTGTTACCCAGAATCCCTTGCACACCTCAAAATGCAAACATTGTAAACAAAAACACATTTTTCTCACATTTCTGTGATGGAAATTTCTAGAATCTGTGGGGAGCCACAAACTTCCATTCACCCAGCATTCCCCAGATTCTCCCGACAAAAACTGGTAACTTACTCGTGTGGGTAGGCTTAGTTCCCGTGGCATGAGATGGCCCAAAACTAGGGGTGGGTGGATTTGCATAGTTGCGCTACGCAAAGTTCTGCGGAATGGTAAAAAATCTCTGCGAACACGCAGAAATTCCGCAAACACGCGGAATTGCTTGCTCGCGATGCTTTTTTTCCTTTTGGCGATGGCTGTTTGCGTGCTCGGGGAGGAACATCTCACGAACATGCATTTTGAGAATTATGGGCAAATTTGCGTTCTCCGCAGAACGCAAAATTCCGCAAATTCTGCAAATTCCACGAGCAGAACAGAATTTACCGCCCAGGCCTACACAAAACGCAATGTGGACACAGTTTTTTCCAGTGAAAACGTACCCTTTTTTTGCAGTGTGCCTAGCTGTGGATTGTGGACCTTAGCTCACCCTGCACATAAGGAAACCTAGCAAACCTGTACATTTCTAAAAACTAGACACCCTGGGGAGTCCAGGATGGGGTGATTTGTGTGGCTCTCACCAGGTTCTGTTATCCAGATTCCCTTGCAAACCTCAACGTTTGTAAAAAAAACACATTTTCCTCATATTTCTGTGATGAATAGTTCTGGAATCTTTGAGGAGCTACACACTTCCAACAACCCAGCATTTCACAAAGTCTCCTGATAAAAATGGTATGTAACTTGTATGGGTCGGCCAAGTGCCCGAACAGGAAATGGCCTAAAACATATTGTGGTGACTTCCAAATTATCAATCACAAAAAAATATGCTTTTGGAGGGAGTCACCAGCGCTTTTGGTCCCTGGCTTGGCGGCCACCTAGGGAAACCTATGAAACTCAGACATTTCTGAAAATTAGACATTTTCTTAGCCAGAATTCCCTGCAAACCTCATATTTTGCTAAACAAATTACATTTTCCTCACATTTCTGTATGGGAAAGTTGTGGGATCACTGGGCAACACAAATTTGCTACCGCTCATTGTTTTCTCAGGTCTCCCTATAAAAATAATACCTCACTTGTATGGGTAGGCCAAGTGGACGCCACAGGGAGGGGACCAAAACCTATTGTGGAGAAAAATTATCTATCACAAAACAACCTGGATTTGCAAGTGTGGCACCTGCATTTTTGTTCCCGGGCTCAGCATCCACCTAGGGAAACCTACAAAACCCAGACATTTCTGAAAACTAGACACCCACAGGAGTCCAGAGAGGTGTCGGGAAGTTGTGCTGGTGGGGTGATGCCACAACTTTTTCACAC
The DNA here is from genome assembly GCF_964261635.1 of Lissotriton helveticus. Classification (NCBI taxonomy): domain Eukaryota; kingdom Metazoa; phylum Chordata; class Amphibia; order Caudata; family Salamandridae; genus Lissotriton; species Lissotriton helveticus. The sequence continues at coordinate 1,687,054,539 of NC_136061.1, read as the reverse complement.
AGAATTGTGAGGAAAGAATGCTGGAGGATCATCGTAAGGCTCACCGCCAGCCAAATGCCAACCATGCACACCACCAGCCAAGCTCCATCATGTACACAACCAGCCAATTGACAGACCAATCACACCACCAGCCCACACACACTGCCAGCAAAGCGTAAGTCCACACACACCACCAGCAAAATGCAGTTTCACACACACCCAGCCAAACACCAGTACACACAATCAGTTGAACTCCAGTTCACACACACAGAAACCTTTGCTAGTGTCTAGTGGTTTTCTGCCCCCTTGGGGGCAGATGAACCTAAATATAATGAAGTTCCTCCCCCAAGGGAAGGCAGAAGCAGCCAAAATGCATTCACAAAAAACCCTTGCCTAAGGGGCTGCTCCCTGACATGCCCATAAACATATCTCATGTGCCTACTGGGCTTTTTGCCACAGGAGGTAGATTAGGGGTTATTGCCCCATCTGCCCAGCAGGGGGGCAGAAACACTGGGGCTATTTTGGGGGAGGGAGGAATTGGCATTGCCCATTATGGGTAGCCCACACCACTCTTTTAGAAAAAAAGTAGTCCCTGGTGTCTAGTGTGCTTTCTGCCCTCTAGGAGGCAGATCGGGGGCTATTGCTCCATCTGTGCCATGGGGGGTAGAAAGACTGTGCCAATATTTCAGATGGGTTATAATGCCCATTTAGGGCAGCCCCCACCCCTGTATTTGTCCCAAACAAAATCCCTGGTGTTTAGTGTGATTTTTGCCCCCAAGTGGTCAGAAAGACTGTTAATATTTTGAAGGGGTAGGGCATTATAATGCCCCTTTAAGGTAGCCCCCACCCCTAAATGTGTGAAAAAACAAATTCCTGGTGTCTAGTGTGCTTTCTGCCCCCAGGGTGGCAGATTGGGGGCTACGGCTCCATCTGCCCCCAGGGGAGGCGGAAATACTGTGCTAATGTTTCGGAGTGTTGGGGGCATTATAATGTCCATATAGGACAGCCCCCACCACTAAATATGTGAGGGGGGAACCCTGGTGTCTAGTGGGAGATACAGTCCCATCTGGGGGGACAGAAAGACAGATCTTTGCCAAAGTCTAATGCCCCTTTAAGGCAGCCGCCCCCACCCCTAAATGTGTGAAAAAACTAATTCCTGGTGTCTAGTGTGCTTTCCGCCCCCAGGGTGTCAGATTGGGGGCTACAGCTCCATCTGCCCCCAGGGGAGGCAGAAATACTGTGCTAATGTTTTGGAGTGTTGGGGGCATTATAATGTCCATATAGGACAGCCCCCACCACTAAAAATGTGGGGGTGAACCCTGGTGTCTAGTGGGAGATACAGTCCCATCTGGGGGGACGGAAAGACAGATCTTTGCCAAAGCGTAATGGGGGGAGCAAATGTCCTTGTCCAAGAGGCTGCTCCTCCTCTCTTGTGTCTAATGGGTAGATCCCTGCCCATGGATGGCCCTCCTGCAGTGACCCCCAAGCAGGGATCTACTAGGGAAGGGAACCTTTGGAAAGGAGAGAGTATTCCCTTTCCAATGATACCTCTCCTATTTACCTATGTGCTTGGGGCTGAGATAGAGCATGTAGAAAATGAAACTGAAATGAGCTGATAAATTTCAGTTTCAGTTTCAGTTTAATGAAGCAAAAAAAATGCCTCAGTCTGCTGGGGAAGCTCCTCTCCTACTCCAGAGGCTCAAAGAAACAAAACAAAATCCCTCTGCTGTTCACAGCAGAAGGATTTCTTACTGCTGTGCCGAGGACATAATGGTTACGTCCTTGGCACAGCAGCACCTCAGCAGAGGACGTAACCATTACATACTCGGCATAGAAGAAGTTAAAGTTTATAATAATATCTAGTGCCCAAAAGATCAAAGTGCCAACCATTGGTATCGGGTCGAGCAAGACAGTGCCAAAGTCACAAGTTAAAGTTGACCGTGATGGAGCCAAGTTCAGGTACATCAGGTAGATTGGGCCTGGACTTGGCTTGCCATCAGATTTAGATGAAAATCTGTGAAAACAAAGAGAAGGTAGAGCTCAGTGGGGCAAGGCAGAAGGCTGGTCAGAGGAGCAGTCTTTGTCTCCCGGGAGTGCTAGATAAGGTCTTGAAGAAGCCATCAATGTTATCAGGTGTGAGTTCGAGAAGTCAGATTTCCGGGTCAAGGAGGTCATCTTGTCAATGGGAAGTCTGTTGCCATTCACCCCTGCAAAGATTTTACCTTCGGACTTAGAAAAAAGTTTAGAAGTAAGAAACCTCCAGCTGTACAAATCTTCAAGTCATAGCATAAGTGGGTACAACAAAGCCAAATACCGTCGCTCAGAGGACCAGCTTAACCGGATTTGCTGCCATGGAGAAGAACTTGGCAGGAGCTACTATGAAGTCTGGATGACTGGAAATGTACTTTGCACAGATCAGGGGCAGGTAAGTTCTGATCTTCTATCAGTTCCATTGACACTTTTTGCTGAAAATGTCTACCAACTTTTAGGGTTAGGCAGGAGAAATTAGTGTTCTAAATTGATATATATGTGACACCGCGGACGATCCCGAGGCCTGACATATCATAGGATAAGATCTGTTTGTCTGCTGTTAACAAAGATGTGAGAAAATGTTTTATCTAGCTGTTGCTTTTTGTGCTGATTTTTACTTGAACAGACTCAGACCAATCACTTATTACATCGGTCTTTAGTATTTATTCCTCCTTAATTTTGTACTTTTGTTTTAAGACCATTTAATGTTTTGTCTTTTATGCCAGAAACAGAGAAAACACTGTGTGTTTAAACAGTAGACATACAATCAAAATTAAACCACTATTAAACTAAAAAACCTTCACAAACAGTACAAATACAACAAATGGATTTGTGAAAAATAGATTTGAACAATAAACCAAATGCAGCATCAAAACAAATCATAATTTGTTTGTCATTTAATAAATCCCTCAAACAGTTGCTGCCCACTGGGAACAAATAGTCAGGCTCCTTTAGTGTAGGAATTATGAATCATTCCATTACAGCAGGTCTTAATCTCATGCCTATGTTTCCCAGATGGTGAGTAATGCTGACGCGTTTCAAACTCTGATATCGTTCTTGGGGTTCTCTTTAGGGCTATGACTGGGTAAGATCTGTTGAAACTTTTGTCTTTGTCATTTGTAATTGCTTGGGATAAGCAATGTTTAGTATTCCTCTCCCAATATTACAGGTGTCTTTTCGACCATTCTCTTTTCTCCTCGTTTGGAGACAATGGGTCATATGTAGGTAGCTAAACACCAGTCGTAACGGCCGAAAAGCGGTTATCATCCCGTTACCGGCCGGTATTTAGCCTTTTCTAATGTAGAGTGCAGGTTTTAAGGTTTCGGTAATTTACTGATTCCTTATTTTAAGGAATCGGTAAAATACCAAATCCTAATTTTAAGGAATCAGTAAATTACTGAATCCTTAAAAGCTATGTAGGTGGCATTCAAGTGAGTGCATTTGTGCTATCAGGATTCGTTATTTACCACCAAATATAATTTGTTGTTAAATACAGAATACCTTAAATAAAGCAATTTTTTGCTTTTTTTCTCAGTGCCATGTGGCAGACATACATGCCCTAAGGGCATGTATGTGCTCCACATGTGCACACATGAACGAATCAGGGGTGCAACAGGGTGTCAATGTGACACCCTGCCACCCATGAATATGCTCCCCCTATTACCGAATCGGTAATAGGGAATGGATGCCCATTCATTCCTTTGGGCCTCCAGGCCCATAGGAATGAAAAGGAAGGTGATTCCTTATTACCGTATCGGTATTACCGATTCGGTAATAATTAATATTACCGATTCGATACTTAGCTACATATGAAATACCGATTCCTAAATATCGAATCAGTAAAATTCGGTATTTAGGAATCGGTATTTCATATTTACCTACATCGGGCCCAATATGCCTTTTCCTGTTCAATGGACGTGGACTTAGAGTCGAGATCTAATCAATGTGAACTCAAATAAATGTTTGGAGCAGTTATACCTTCTATGCTGTTAGCCAAAAATTTAGCACCAGCCATTTAAGGACTTGAAGACTCAGGGGCATATGAATACGCCCCTATCGCCACCACAACATCACTTTTACCGACGGTGTGGTCAAATATCTATAACTTGTGCTCTAAAGAAAATATAACTCTCACCGTCGCCATGTTCTCATATATTAAACCATTCATAACAAGTTTAATTACTTTATTGCTTCATTGATTACATCCCTTATGAGATATGTAATGACATTTTGAAAACAACACTGTGCATGGCGGGGGCACAAGTTCTAGTTATTTCAGGGTATACGTTATAGTTACGAGAATTTTAGTGGTTCTAAACATTAGTGAACTAAATCTAAATATATATATATATATATATATATATATATATATATATATATATATATATATATATATATATATATATATATATACACACATATACATATGTACATATATAGAATTTATATAATAGTTATATAATATATAGAGTTAAGTATGATACAATCTAGGACAGGGGGCCTGGCAGCATGAATCATTTTTTTAGCAAATACCAAGTGGTCCTTTGTGCTGAATGCTTTCACATTAACCATGCCTTCACATTGAACATGTTGAAATTAAAGATTTGTGGATTTTCCTAACCCACAGAAGACTCTTCAATGATTACCTGTCCCTTAAAGTTATACCGCTCAACATCAATATGGATAGGAATGCCAACAGCAATCTATTTCATTTTTCATTTGGGGAGGGCAAGGTGTCAAAAATAAAATTGATGAAGTGAGGGACCAGATCCTCTAGGTTTTTCATGAGGCTCTTGACCACTTGCTGACTCCAATGAATCTCTGGACTGCTAATTATCCTTGTGTTCAGAGAGTTTATTTTTCAGCTATTTGGTTGACTATTCATTTTGGATAAATATGGATTTCATTCATAGTATGGCTCCCAAGACACTAGGATGCAGAGGGCAAGTGGATCCGTCTCTGGATTTATTTTTTTGCTTAAGCTTAAATGACTCTTCATAAACATTGAAGGTAAGGCATGTCTGTAGGAAAAAACTGCAACAAGAATGATGTTTTCAATGGCACACCCGGCGGTGGGAAGGGAGGGTGGGGGACTTATTGTCACACACTGTAGGCGGAACTGTAACTGACATCTGAAGGCTGTAGTCCCAAGCCAAGATACTTTGTTATAAATATTGTCATTAGCACTTAACCTTTTTCTTATTGTGTTTCAGAGGGGCTCAATCCGTGGAGTCTGCAGCAATAGAAGACCTTTAACAAGAATAATATGGTTGTACTGCTGACTACGAGTGTATAGAAATATTCAATGATTCTAACCATTTGCATGGTTGTAACAAAACAATCAATATTTTGTATGAAAAAAAATATTTATGTTCTCAAAGGACAAAAGCCTTACACACCAAATGATTTAACTAAGGGCCATATGTATAAAGGCAAAATGGGTTCGCAAACGCCGAAATTCGCAGAATTCTGGCGTTTGCGAACCCATTTTCGCTAAATGGTATGTATGAAACAAATTATGGTGCAAAATAAGGAATCGCTAAATTCACCATTCCTTATTTTGCGATTGCATTTAAGGAATTGCAAAATTTGCGATTCCTTAAATGCAATGTATCAAGGAAAAAAACATTCCAAAATGCCATTAAGGAATCGCAAATTACCACCAACCTCTAGTTGGTGGTAAGTTGCAAATTCTTTTAAAAAAGCATTTTTTTTAAATCAAAAGGTGCCATGTGACGCTCATACATGCCCTTAGGGCATGTATGTGCGCCATATGCGCACACATGTCATTTTCAGGGGTGCAGCAGGGTGTTCTTGAGACACCCCTGCACCCTTGAAAATATTTACAATTTGCGATTAGCAAATTGCGATTCGCAAATTTCCCATTCATTCCTATCGGCCAGGAGGCCCATAGAAATGAATGGGAAAGTATGCCTTAATTGCGAATTCGCAATTTGCGAATTCGCAATTAAGGAATATCAGGGAATCGCTAAAAAAATGCATTTTTCTTGATACATACTATTTTGCGATTCTGAAATAGCGATTTCTTAAAAATCGCTATTACAGAATCGCAAAATGGTTCCTTGATACATATGGCCCTAAGTATAGTTTTTAATCAGGGGTTCGCAGAATTTAGTTATTTCAAAAAGGAAAAAGTGTGTTGACTTAAGGTATGAATTGCTGTGCTACTGTAGCTAGCAGTCCAGCAGTCCGTTTGTGAAAGCTCAGCTGGAGTATTCCTCATTTATGGTAAGCCTGCTTCTGTTTAAATCTTAAGGCCGTTGAAGTAGCTGTGGTTGAGGTGTCTATACAATAAACTTGTATCTTTAGTTCATTGGGACTTTTGCATTTATTTGAGGTCCATGGCCTTCACAAAAAGATTTTTCACAGGTTTTCTACAAGGCCAGAAGAATTAGCTGTATTTAACAACTCCGCAATAGAAGGTGCCTGTGTCTGGCTTTAATTGATCTTATTTAAAAAGTGACTTTAAAATAGTTTGAGACGTGTAATTGACTATGTTTAAAAATATGTGTTTGTGATGGCCAACGTCCCTGTGCAGAACCCTTGACTGATCTGTCATGGTTTCCTGATTGATGAAGAGTCGGCTTACTGGCCCACAGACAAAACTGGATAGCATGTCATGACTGAACACCCTTAATCTCACCTTGATAGTGAGATGTATGTGAATTAGCATGTTGAGTGTGCATGACGGAAAAGATACCGCTCTTAGGAAGCCAAAAATATTGGGTGGGTAGGGTGAGTGTGACTACCCACCTGTCCATCCATTCCGAGGATGGTGATTTTACATTTTAGGAAGTCATACATTTTTAGGTGGAGCTACAGACCCATTGTGGGTTTCCCAAGAGCACCCATGGGCTTAAAGCCTACTCATTACTTACCATTGGCTTGCTTTATTGTTGCTCATATTTGCTTGCATCATTCTATTTGAAGGTGCTCCTTGGTTCAGCCTTTCCAGCTTGTGTTTGTTCCTCCCATGGAGCATAGCCTCTTTTGGTCACTGATTTGAGGAATTCTATGTTTCCCCTGCTCACTCGTAGGAAGCAACTTTTTTTGTTTAAACTCTCCATGAGAGTGCATGCGTTTTCCAGCCATCTCCTTCATATGTATGGTTTTCTCCCCCCATGGTACTCTCTCGTATCTTGAGCCTCTCCCTCCCAAGCGCCATGTTGCTTTTTTTCGCCATGTGTTTTTCCATTTTGCCGCCGTGTTCTCTCCCTCATGATGCTTCTCCATTTCCTGCTCTGTTGCCCAACCTGCTCCTGCAACCCACTAATGAATTTCATTTTTTTTTAACTTTTCATTTAACTTTTTTATTTAGTTACCCATCTCAGATTGGTAAATAAAAATAAATAAAAAATGTTTGTGTCATTGTTAGACTTGGCTTTCTCGTAAACGTTTGTTTGCTTTGGATACCTGACACGGAGGTTCTTACCAGAGGGACTGCGAGGACCAGCAGGCCATATCAACCGCCCGCAGCTGTAGCCTCTTCCCTCGGCGCTCACGCCCCCTGCCTGGACTGCCCCTTAACTTCTCGCGTCCCACCGCTCCACGGGAGCCGCTCGTAGAGGTTTGTTTGCTTTGGATACCTGACACGGAGGTTCTTACCAGAGGGACTGCGAGGACCAGCAGGCCATATCAAACGCCCGCAGCTGTAGCCTCTTCCCTCGGTGCTCACGCCCCCTGCCTGGACTGCCCCTTAACTTCTTGCGGCCCCCGCTCCGCGGGAGCCGCTCGTAGAGGTTTTTTTGCTTTGGATACCTGACATGGAGGTTCTTACCAGAGGGACTGCGAGGACCAGCAGGCCATATCAACCGCCCGCAGCTGTAGCCACTTCGGTCGGCGCTCACGCCCCCTGCCTGGACTGACCCTTAACTTCTCACGGCCCCCGCTCCGCGGGCGCCGCTCGTAGAGGTTTGTTTGCTTTGGATACCTGACACGGAGGTTCATACCAGGGGGACTGCGAGGACCAGCAGGCCATATCAACCGCCCGCAGCTGTAGCCTCTTCCCTTGGTGCTCACGCCCCCTGCCTGGACAGTTATTACTGACATTATTTTCCCGCGACGCGGGACGCGAGCGGGCGGGCCCGTTTTAGTTTGAAATAGCCCGGTCCGGGCCCCCCCTTTTTAACATAACATTTTATTACATCTGTCATTTGTTTATATGTTTAATTGTTTTCTAGTTAAAAGAGGGCTTGTTTCCAAAAATTATGTCTATACTCGATAGCAAGGGTAAAATGACCACTAAACCAGGGAAGCTGTTAACTGGCACACTGGATAATTTTATTACCAATACAAATTCCTTTATAGACCAAGGAATAATTTTATTGGAGCGGAGGGTGTCACAAGATTTAGCAATGGCCAAAAGATCATCTATGGGACAAATTGCATTAGCTCGTACACCGGAACGCCATTTAGGTGATAAGGCTAATGATACTCAGGTTTTGATACATTACGCCCCAATCACGTTAGATCAATCTTTGGTGGACCTACAAGATACCATAGACGTTAACATTGTACCTGACTCTCCCGTGATGAATGAAACACTAAACGTGCCAGAACAACGGAACATTAGACAATTAAGGGAGAGACGGGGAGGAGCTATCCCGAAGAAAAAGCAGGTTATTACCACTATAGCGGGAAGTAGGAAAACAAAAACTAAAGTAGTAAAAGGCCCTGGTAGAGCTGATGCATCGGCAAAAGAACAGGAAGGTACGCCTGGGACCTCAAATGCTAGCAACGCACTATTAACACCAGCTGTATCGATTCAAGATATGGCCTTAGAAGGTGCTGGAAACGTAGTCAAAAGCATTGGGATCCTACAAGACCCTTGCCTTGATAAATTAGGAGCATTGTTAAAATCTTATCTTAAACCACTAGAAATCAGATTATTAAATATAGAGAAACAACTTTCCCATTTATTAGCCTCCACGAAGAAGGGACCAGAGGCTGTGAAGGGCCTACCAACTAATGAACTTTTGTCCACCAAGAAGTTACCTAATGTTAATAGCTGTGTACCTCAAAGGTCTAAAACACCAACAAAGTCACTTGAGCGCACAGTCCCCCAAGGCGAAAAATCCTTAACAACTAAATCTAACCCCAGGGAAGATAGACGGGCACCGGTAGAGGGAACTAGGACAAAGCTCCGAAGAATAAATGTACCCCCGGAATCTAGTCCATACATGGTGGTATTGACTGGAGTCCCAGAATTACCTGACCCCACATTAGAACCTTACATAGCTTTGAAGAATAAAGCAATACACTGGCTCAACATAAACCGTCCCTTACCCCAACACATTTCGAGCAAAATCATGATGGTTCGTAGAGTCCAATGGGTGGGAAACAGTGAGAAAACAACTCTAGGGGATTGTGTATTAGTACATTTTAAAGATCCTCGTAGGGTGGATCACATTTGTAACTGGAGACATCAGATTACTAGATCAACAATTGAACCCCGGCCACTTTCACACTTCTACCCTTTGCCCAATCCACCGGAATACGGAGAACACTGGACACAGGTCACGCATCACACAAGAGGAAGGACGCTACATGAAGGGCGGGGTTTCTTCAATCACTGGAGATATTTTCCTACTTATAATAGATTTAGTGGCCTCGACAATGTCGATTGACTTGGGTCGCCTAAAAAAATAAATCTCCCTAGATTAGTGGAAGGTCAGGGCAAGCCCCACCCCTCTAAATTACCATCAAATAGGGGAACGGACAGGGCTGATATCACAGGGCAGGGCACCCGAATTATACCGGGGGATAAAGAGAGTTACTCCTTAAAGGTAACTCCGGCTCTGGTCCCCCCTAAGCTAGATATAATACACAGGCAAGTGATTTCAGAAACAACAGTGGCCCCTAGAACGCTTGGGAGGACTGTAGAGCCAACGGTAGATCAAGCATATCCGAGCGTGGTTTTTAGAATGACTGTAGGGGAATTAAGATCTCCCGCAATAGGCGAGAGTCCCATAATTCCCTGTGAAAGGTATAAAGGTGACACACTTGGTATTCTAAATTGGAACATAGCAGGACTCTCGAGTAGAACTAGGGAGCCAGCTTTCTTATCTCTGGTGGATCAATCTTCCATCATATGTTTGCAGAAATGTTGGGCACTGGAACCCATACATTTAAATGGATTTCGAACATTTCACACTCCGGCCAAGCCTTCAGCGAGGGGGTGACTTATATAAATACAGGTTATCTTTAGCAAAATTAAATGGCTATGCCATAAAATCGGAAAAGATAGAGCCCCTGACTTTTATGGATAGCCTCTTAAGTAACAACTCAGAGGAGTTTATGACCTGCCTATCTGATGGTAAGGACAGTCTCTTAATTATGACTGCCTATCAAAAAATTGTGGTAGAGATCTCGAAGGCACTCACAGGAAACAAAAGAAGGATCGCAAGTGATAAGGTGGAGGGCTGGTTTAACACAGAGTGTAGAAAGGCCCACGCTGCATTGCTACAGAGCCTTAAAACCAAGCCAAAAAAAGTGTCAGATATAAGAAAAGCAAGAGCTAATAATTATGGCTCTATTAAGAAAAGGAAGACCCAGATTAAACAGGATGCATGGCGAGCCCTTCACCAAGCCTGCATCCTGAAGGATAACGTGGGTTTCTGGAAAGCAGTGAATGCCCGGTTTTTCCAGAGTATGAAGACTGACATTATAGAGACGGCTATAGAGGAAGGCTCATTGGTAAAACACTTCACTGAGCTTTACAAAAGAGATGACGTACAGGGAACCAGCCTGGCCGAACCTGGTGGGCAGCCTGGAAACATTCCAAAGGTATTATATCCCTTAAATATCAATCAATCAATCAATTATAACACTTGTATAGCGCGCTACTCACCCGGAAGGGTCTCAAGGCGCTTGGGGGAAGGGGTCCGCTACTGCTCGAACAGCCAGGTCTTGAGTTGTCTCCTGAAGGCGAGATGGTCCTGGGTCAGCCGAAGGTGGATGGGGAGGGAGTTCCATGTCTTGGCCGCCAGGTAGGAGAAGGATCTGCCTCCGGCGGTAGCTCTTCGGATGTGTGGTACGGCGGCGAGGGCGAGGCTGGTAGACCGCAGCTGGCAGGTGGGCGTGTAGAAGGTCAGGCGGTCGTTGAGGTACTTGGGGCCCAGGTCGTGGAGAGACTTGTGTGCGTGGGTGAGGAGCCTGAACGTGATCCTCTTGTTGACGGGGAGCCAGTGCAGGTCCCTCAGGTGACCGGAGATGTGGCTGCGTCGGGGGATGTCCAGGATGAGTCGGGCGGAGGCGTTCTGGATTCGTTGGAGTTTTTTCTGTAGCTTGGCTGTGGTTCCGGTGTAGAGGGTGTTTCCGTAGTCCAGTCGGCTGGTGACGAGGGCCTGGGTGACCGTCTTCCTGGTTTCGGTCGGAATCCATCTGAAGATCTTGCGAAGCATGCGTAGGGTGAAGTGTAGGTTGCAATTAGAGAAAGTGCAGCAGGTAAAGCCCCAGGGCCAGACGGGGTACCCGTTGACATCTATAAATCGAATTTAGAACTATGGGCCCCCCTTCTGACCAATGTGTTAAATAGCGGTAACAATGCGGGGCTTGTAAGAACATGGCAAGAGGCAATTTTGGTCATCATTTTTAAAAAGGGGGACCGAAATGACCCCAAGTGTTATCGTCCAATATCACTATTGGACTCTCTGATGAAGGTGGCTGGACGAATCATTTTGAATAGACTGCAGGAATGGGCACACGACACAGGAGTCCTTTCAAAATTCCAGTATGGTTTTAAGGCGGGGTTGGGCACAGTCGAACAAGGGCTTAATCTCGCTATCATCATAGGTAAATATGTAACAGCAAAAAAGGGAAATTTGTTCCTAACCTTTGTCGATTTAAGCTCGGCTTTCGACTGTGTAAGCCATGAAATTTTATGGGACACCCTAACAAAATAGGGTGTCGTAAGTAATATTTTAAATTTTATAAAGGAGTTATACCGGGGGGCGGGTGTAAAGGTACAGTTCAGTAGCATGGGCGAGTGCACAGCGAATTTTCCCATAAAAAAAGGGGTCCGTCAAGGTTGTATCCTTGCGCCGTTTTTAGTTAACCTCTACATAAATAGCGTGGCAAGTCATCTTACTAGCTTTGGATTGGATTTTCCACAAATTAATGGCTGCTTGGTTCCGATTTTACTTTATGCGGATGACGCTGTCATCATGGCAAGAACACAAGTAGGCATTCAGAGAGCGCTTGCAATTTTTGCAGGCTATATGGATGCAAGAGGTTTAAAGATAAACGTGGGTAAAACTTTTTGTATGTGTTCACCCAAGAGAAACGTCCAGTGTAACATTTATTTAGATCAGTCAAAGATAGAATTAACCAATACTTTTACTTATTTGGGAATTAATTTTAATAATAATGGGAAATGGACATCTGCGGTAAATATGAGGAAATTGGCCTTTTCTCGGGCCATTGGTGCGGTACGTCATTTCTCAAATAAGTTGGGGGATCGACCAGTTAACATCCCGAGGGATATCTATAACTCGAAATGTGTCTCCAGTGCAATCTATGGAGCCGGTTTATGGGGCCTAGCGGACACCCGGGAGATCCAATTATGTGAAAACACTTTTCTGCACTATTTGCTAGCAGTACCCAGATCGACTTCGACACTTGTGTGCCATAAAGAGATTGGAATGCTTTACATTACTGACCTTATAAAAGTTAGTCCAGTCTTATTGTGGCACAAGATCCGGACAACAGAAGAAATGGGCTTTAATTGAGAGGTAGTGCTGGATTGTTGGAAGTTACAGGGGGCATTAAAGTTTGATTGGTTTGTTTATATTAAGGGCTTTCTGAAACAGATAGGTCACCCTGAATTCTTTGACTCCCCGATGACCTTAACGGCAATTTCTAGAAAAAAGTTAAAAGAGAAATGCCTCTGTTTTTTGGGAAATAAGCACTGGCGAACAGAAAGTAAGAAAGTTTCGGCGCAGGAGAACCAATTAATGCTACAAGGGGATGGCATCCAGCCTTACCTATTTAATACTCAGAGTAGTTATACTCGGATGCTCCTCACACGCTTCAGAATTGGAAGCTTTTTTAGATTAATTACCTTTCCCAAAGTGAATTGCTGGTCAAGGGACCTCATTCTTTGTCCATGTGACGATCTATCCCAGCAGTCCACTCTACATTGCTTTTTTTCTGTAAATTTTATTCAGTAGCTAGACAAAATAATTTGAGTGTTCTGCTGAGAAGTTGGGGTCTCAGGCAATGTAGACCAGCGTTACTGAAACTCTAAATGTTAGAAGATGAGATGGTAATTCAATTAGTAGCTATGTTTTTAAAAAATGTCATCAGATGTAGATTAACCATGAATTAGATTGAACTTTTTGAAACTTGTTCTCATTAATTAACTGTATTACTGTATTTTATATGTGCTTTTATGATTCTTTATCGAAAATCGAATAAAGCTATCTTTGACTTTGACTTGGCTTTCTCAGCGGATTTACCCCCACACTTTTTGCTTTTTGGCCTCCAGTTTTTTTCTTTGTTTTTGTTGGTTTTAGGACTCTGGGCAGTTTACCATTGATATTCAGTGCTAAAGTGCATATGCTCTCCATGTAAATTGTGTATATGGATTGGTGTTTTCCTGATTAGCTTATTTGATTTACTACTAAGACCCTAGTGCAGTGCACTGTTTGTGCCCAGGGTCGGTCATTCAAATGCTACTAGTGGGCCTGGAGCACTGGTTGTGCCACCCACACAAGTAGCTTTTTAAAGGTGCCTCAGGCCTGCCGCTACAGTGTGTGCACTCAGTTATTAACTGCCATGTCGACCTGGCAAGTGCACCCACTCGCCAGGCCCTTCCTTTCCCTTTTCCTACAACTAAGTCACCCCTAATGTAGGCTAAAAATAGCCTCATGGGCAGGGTGCAGTGTATTTAAAAGGTAGGAAATAAAGTGGTGCATTCTTGCACGTCCTAATAGTGAACTACTGTGTAATTGTTTTTCACTGTTGAAAGGCTATCTCGCCAATAGGTTAACATGGGAGCAGCTTGGCAACACAGTACCAAGGTAGCTTGCCGGTGGGAGCTCAGAAAAAAATGGAATATAGTATGCCTGAACTCAGGATTTAAAACGACATCCTTTAGTAAAGATGATGTTTATATTATGTTTTTGAAAATACCCCTTTTAGAAAGTGGGTATTTTCTTATCTAACTATCCTGTGTGCCTCTGCCTTTTGTGTATTCCCTGCCTGGGTTTAGAGTGACAGGAGTAGGGGATGTGCATTCACACTAGACAGACACAAAGGGGGAGGGGGGTTGAGGTGTGTCCTGTCTTTCCTGGGGGACTCATAGTCAGGTTGTATAGACCTGACTGCATTTAGAGTAGTGGGAGGAGTTGTCACTTACATCTGAATGGACTGTGACTGCCTCACACCAAGCTGTCCCCACCTCCTGTGTTGAACCTAGCGTGAGCCAGGCTAAACTGGTTTATGTGTGCCTGAGGAACTTTGTTTGTGCCAACTTCAAAGGAAAATGTGGTACAAATATTGGGGCCCTGACACCAGAACATTAGATTACTGTTGGAGTAAGGAACATGCCAGGAACAGCTGGATGAGCTGTGAGGAGAGACTACCACTTGCAGTGGGCCTGCAGTTACTGCTTCTGTCTTGGGCAGGGAATCAGGACTGTTCTTTCTGCATTCTAAGTATCTCCATGGGCTTGATGTAGAGCTTGTCTCCTGTTAGAAGTCTCAAGGAGATCAAAGACTTCAGCATCTTCTGTGTACCCGCTTTTGGAACTGGCTGTTTCAGCTGCCACAGAGGAAAAGGGTTACTTGACGCCTTAAACGACGCTGCTGCAGGCTCCATGACCTGGAGACACTGCAGAGGGCACCGCCGCCCTTCGTACTTCAACCCTGGTCTCACGATGATGCATCTGATGCCGCCACTGAGCTGCTGCTTGCAGCATAACCTATGGGCACCATAATCCGCACAGCCTCACTTCAAACCGCTGCCTTGGTATCCACGATGACATTGCAACGCCATCACCAATGCCACTGCCTGCACCATGACCTGTGGACACTACTCGTGGAGAACACAGAGCGCTGTCCTGCTTTGGGCTGCAGCCCTGCTCTCATTGATGCCGCCACTCCAAGCTGATATCGATGCTGCTGCCTGCTCAGTGATTTGGAGGCACTGCTCGTAGGTTACTCTATGCACCGCCTATCCCACACTGCAGCCTTGGGCCACCACCACCAGTGCCATAGACTCCAGATCGTCAATCGACACCGCTGCCTGCACCGCGACCTGTGGGCCCCGCACACTGCATTGCCCATATTTGCACTACAGCCTTGGTTCTACCAACAACATCGCTTCAGCAATGACGACAAAGCTTTTTGCACCATGACCTGCCAGCACTGCAACAAGCACCTCACCGCTTCGTGCTGCGGCCCTGGTCTTATCAACGCCGCTGTTGTGTCACTGAGCCACTGCCCACACCGCTATCTGAGGGCACCGCAAATTGCACCGCTCCGCTTCACACCGCAACCCTGATGCCTGCCTAGATGGCGCTCCTGCCTTCAAACTCACAGAGTTTGACCTGCACCTAATGTGACTTCAAGGGCTCGACGACCCCTGCATTGACTTCCGGAACAGAAACTGCTCCACCAGAGATCACTGCAAGGTCCAACGCCCTGCATCTCCAAAGGTACTGTTTTACGGGTCTCTCCAACACCGTAGCTGGCCCGCGACACTGTGACCAATCAGAACTGTTGGATTTGTTTGCTCACGATGCGGTGATAAACTCGGACTGAGTTATCGACTTCAAGGAGCTGCATGTAAAGTCTATTTGTGCGTTACTCATATTTTGATCACTGTATGTTGGATTTTTATTGTTTTGGTCCTGTTTTCACAAATAAATATTGGATATTTTTGTAAACTGGTGTGGTGCCATTTTGTCGTTTTTTCACTGTACTAATGCTGGTTATGCGCCAATGCTTTACACACTGCCTCTGGGATAAGCCTGACTTCTTGTGCCAAGCTACTAAGGGGGTGAGCAGGGGTTATTTTAGACATGCAATCCCCTTATTTTGACAAAAGGGGTTGATTCTACCCGGTGTAGGTGCATACCCTAGCCAACTAGAAAACCCATTTCTAACAGTCATATTGTAGGTAGTCAATAAACAAAAGAAGAGTGTCCATGTAGATAGGACTATGCCAATCACGGGAGCATCAGAACAACCACACTGGGATGTTAAGGAAGGCCCTCACTCACCACCTAGTGATGACATGCTTCATCATCGGGCCCCACCAAAGAGACCGAGTGTCTCTTTGGTGTGCTGCAACGCCAGAATTACTGCGGAGCGGGATGGTGAGTAGAGGGCGTGTTGCATGCAAATGGAAACTAGTGAGTGATGGAGGTTAAAAAAGTCAGTAGTGTATCAAAGAAGAAACTTTATTAAATGATCACTAAAGACAATGGAATTAAAAAATGTGTGATTCCATTGTCTTTAGTGATCATTTAATAAAGTTTCTTCTACTCACCATCCCGCTCCGCAGTAATTCTGGCGTTGCAGCACACCAAAGAGACACTCGGTCTCTTTGGTGGGGCCCGATGATGAAGCATGTCATCACTAGGTGGTGAGTGAGGGCCTTCCTTAACATCCCAGTGTGGTTGTTCTGATGCTCCCGTGATTGGCATAGTCCTATCTACATGGACACTCTTCTTTTGTTTATTGAATACTGACCGGGGAACAAGAGTGTCTTAATACTCTCCCTATCTCCCTTTTTGTCATACATATTGTAGGTAGTGCCTGCATGTTAAACGCATGCACAAACCTACAAATTGATGCAAAAGCTGCGTCACCACACCTTTATTTTCTCGTCATGCTGCACTTCAGCCACAATGGTGTCCAGTATGGCTAAAATCATTGGTAAAACCAATATCATCTATGTGTTTTAATAATGATTATTCTATACCCCTTGTGTGTCCCGGAACACATCATCACTCACTGAGCAAACCAGTGATGGTCAAGTTGTTGATTGTCTTGTAGAATATAAAAAATCGACAATCTTGTGCGTTGACCCACAGGTTTTAACAGGATAGAGCAGGCTAGCTTGTGTACAAAAGAACGTATGGCTCAGTGCTTGACCATATGCACACACCAGTAAAAGAGGCGCGTTCTCAGTACTCATTCCTGTGTTCAGCTCTGCTATGACAGCTACAGCCTTAGAAACTGCCTCTGGCGGGCTGAGATCTGTCTACCACAGATTTTCAGATTTTCAGACTAACACCATTGTACCTAACTGCACATAGAGAAAGATGTACTTTAACCTCCAGTTTTTCAAGTATAACTCAACAACCGAAGACGGGTTGCTTTGCTACCAATTGCCATAATTTTAGGAAAGAAGTTGGTCAGATTATTAGCTCAAGTACTACTTTTTCAAAGCTCTGTGAGGCATTAAAAAAGGTAGAACTGTACTAGGTTCAGAACCTACAGTTGTCACACTGTTTTGAATCCAAAGACAGGCTCTGGTACGGAGGGACAAGTCTGTCGAAATGTTGACCTGAGAAGGTATACTAACAAGAGAGCAGAGAATAGGCCTGTGCGCACATTATGAGCTATGCAAGCTAACTGATATGAGCTCGCCTTGAGGTACCGCTACATGAGGAATAAGAAGATCAAATCACAACATGTTTTGGCAAAGCGAATAGATCTGGCATGAACTTTCAATCTACTGGTTTCCCCCATGGCAGTGTGTTTAATGTTTTTATTTAAAAGGATTTACAAACACATACAAAATCGAGAGTCCATGAGTAAGTACATGCTGCAGTCAAGTGATTTGTTTTGTAATAATGTTTTACAGAAATTTTTCACAAACAATAATAGAACCCACCCTAGCATGCACGCACAGTGGTGGCTGTTCTGGAAAAGTTAAAAAGACCGTTTTTTAGAAATGACCACTGCATGATGGGTTGTACTGCAAGAGGTGGTGAGGGCCTGGTTGCAATTGGAGGAGAGCTGCTGGACTGTCAGAAAGTTTAAAGTAAGTAAAAAAGAGATTTTACTTAAAAAAAGTTAAAAAAGCTCTCACTAACTCACAAGTAATTGCCACTGAAAGACTCTAATTTCTCTGTGGGTGGCCAGACTTCACCCACAGAGAACTACTTTTTCAGTCTATTCACTCACTGCCCATGTTGTCAGCTGTGGTGGGTGGAAGCAAAATATAAGTGTGATCTAAACAGACATTTCAATGAATGAAGAGGGCTGTCTGAAAGTTCCTCTAGTTAAGTTTAGTTTTTAAAATCTATCAAAAAATAAAACGCCTTTTCTAATACCAGATCTAACAGCCCTGTAATTAACTAGATATTGTCCTATTTTTGTTGATCGTAATCTGGATACATTTGGGAGTGTGAATTTTGCAACTCAGAAAGACAATATATGGTGCTACAACCATTTCAGGTCCGCTCAAAATGAATGTTTCAAGTAAAATATATGTTTAATTAGTAGAAAAAAGGTACAGCAAATTCATCTTTCAATTATATTTGAAATATATGAAAATATGCTCATAAAGCACTCACTCTTGAATAATATACTGCTCTCATATTACCATCACCAGGGCAATTAAAACTCCTGGGATAGCAATCACCCCATATGTAGACACTGGAATGTCACGCTGTCTCGCAGCAATTCATTTATTTATTTATTTATTTAAACTTATAAAGCGCACAGCTACCCGCAGTGGGTTTCCCGGAGCTTAGGGACAGACTAAAGAAGAAGAACTTGCATGCTGATTTTACTGAAAGGAAGATTCAATTCACTGCTGAAAAAGCCACGTTTTAAGTCCCTTGCGGAAACGAAAAAGATTGGTTTCTGTCTTTAGGGACACAGGAAGAGCATTCCAGAATTTAGGACCCAAATGGGCAAAAGAGCGGCCTCCCTTTTTTGCTAGCCTAAATCTAGGAACCGAGAAGTCACCATTCCCTGAGGATCGCAAAGTTCGGCTTGGCGCTGGGGGTCGCAATTGTGAATGTTTCATTTGGGGCAGAGGTTTTTTTGTGCCTCATCGGGGCCCTTACTCCTTGCCTGGCCGCCGAGGGTGAGAGGGAGCAACCATCATCACCTGTGCTCCTCCCCTGCTGCCTTTATTACCGCTCGCGCCCCGCATGTTTTTTGTGTGCCTCCTCGGGACCCTTACTGCTTGCCTGGCCGCCGAGGGTGAGAGGGAGCAACCATCATCACCTGTGCTCTTCCCCTGCTGCCTCTATTACTGCTCGTGGCTCTGCTTTTCGGGAGCCGCTCGCAGCGTTTTTTGTGTGCCTCATCGGGACCCTTACTGCTTGCCTGGCTGCCGAGGGTGAGAGGGAGCAACCATCATCACCTGTGCTCCTCCCCTGCTGCCTTTATTAACGCTCGTGGCCCCCGCTTCGCGGGAGCCGCTCGCAGCGGTTTTTGTGTGCCTCATCGGGACCCTTACTGTTTGCCTGGCTGCCAAGGGTGAGAGGGAGCAACCATCATCACCTGTGCTCCTCCCCTGCTGCCTTTATTACCGCTCTCGGCCCCCGCTTCGCGGTAGCCGCTCGCAGCGATTTTTGTGTGCCTCATCGGGACCCTTACTGCTTGCCTGGCCGCCCAGGGTGAGAGGGAGCAACCATCATCGCCTGTGCTCCTCCCCTGCTGCCTTTATAACCGCTCGTGGCTCCCGCTTCGCGGGAGCCCCTCGCAGCAATTTTTGTGTGCCTCATCGGGACCCTCACTGCTTGCCTGGCTGCCCAGGGTGAGAGGGAGCAACCATCATCATCTGTGCTCCTTCCACCGCCTATATTTTTGGGAACGCCCCCGCGACGTGGGACGCGTGCCGGACGAACGCCGGGTAAAGCCCGGGCCAAGGGCAGTCCCGTTTGAACCCGTTTGAGGCCGGAGCAGGCTGGGCTGGACCCATTCTCCAACGTTTGGTACTGGACACTGGCGCTTAACATTTTCTGGTAAGATCTGTAGCATTGGTTCAAGTCTCTTAACTGGGGGGCCAAAACTGTACGAGTTGCCGATCGATTTGTGATGGCGTCTGTTGCCACCAAGGAAAAGACGGGCCTGAAGGTGGGGGCATGATGGGAACACTGGACTATTTTATTATGAGAGCTTCGAACCTGCTTGCACAAAAGATAGCAGTAATAGAATGACGGCTATCACTTGATGTGCTCTCGAACATCTGTCAGCCTGTGGGAGGGCACACGTCGGTTCACTCGCCTGTACATGATGTGTCTATTGGCAACGCCCATCCCCCTAGGGTGGCGAATACACCAGTAAATGTTCCGATAGACTCTGTAACAGAGAAAAGGGCATTAGATCAGCCACCTTGTCCTACAACAAGGCCAATGACTGCCCCTCTCACGAGAAGGAAGGAACATCTAATAGAGACGCAAGGAGCCATCAAAAAGAAACGGCATGTGGGCCATTGTAAGAAAAATTGTACCAGTAAATCAAAGCCAAAAAGGTTGGGCGAGGATGAGCGGAAATCCTTGGAACACTATGAAGAGACGGAGCTAGTGATATCTTTAGCAGAACCTATGGCTCCCGACACACCAATGGTCCAAGTGCCCACGGTGAACAATGCCTTTTGGGACAAAGTGGGGGCCCTATTTGCTGACTATCTATTACCCTTCACTCATAGACTGGCTGCTATTGAAGCTGACCTATTAACTCCTACCAATGCTTCCAACCAGATCTCAGGGGCTCTAGATAAACTAACCAATGCCGATAATAAGCACCCACACCCAATTTCTTCTGACTTAAATACTGTTGGTGTAGCTATGCCAGTTGCACCAGATTTAACTGTACAGGGGGTTGGGAGCTCAGAAATGGGCACAATTGGGCGAGTAGCGGATGTTGCTATATTGTGGCTTGGATCTGAATTCCCAAAATAAATTTACACCACACCTTGACCCTAATGTATCTATACAGCAACAGCGCTTCAGGAAACCACGACCCTTAAAAATTGACTTACCACCTGAATCTAGCCCATATGTGGTGGTTTTAGCTGGGGTACCTGAGCTGAAAAACGTTAGCGAGGAATCACATACGTCACTTAAGAACAAAGTCACAGATTGGCTCAATAAAAATAGACAACTCCCGCCATCTGTAACTAGTGAAATCTTGCTTGTTCTTAGGGTGTCATGGATGGGCCAAAGGGTAAAGGACCTAATGGGAGACTGTGTTTTGATAAACTTCAGAGACACACGGACGGTGTCTCACATATGTGATTGGAGCCAGCCCTGTTTTGTGTCAGCTATTCAGTCACTTCCCCTGTTGTACTTTTATCCCCCTGGCCAACCGCGCATTACCTCAGGTCCTGAACAACCTTGGAACTTGGTAGGGTGTCCAACAGTGGGTGGAAATAGTCAGAGTAGGTTTAGAGAATCTCCAGTTCCCGTGGCCGTCTGCCTACAAAACAGATATAGTGGACTGGACATGGTGGATTGACTGTGGCCCACTCTGGAGGGTATAAATGGGGCAGGCACTGATACAGTGGGCTAGAGTGGGAAGAGGGAGGAAGAAAAAAAGATACGAAAACTGATAGCTCTATACGGGCCAGGATTGTGGCAAACACACACCGGCCTTAGCCACGCTAAGCAGTAGCCTACTCCCCACGGATAGAAGCAAGGGAGATTCGAGCCACTACTGCTGTGGAAGATAATTGACTATTATGCACAGCGGTCCCGACCGAGGTGGTAAGCGTGGAATTATCTAAGAATAAGCACTTGGGCCCTAGGCCAGATTCATTTAAAATACTGTCTAGGAATCTGGCAGGGTTGCCTAACAAATTGACCTATCCTGAATGGCGTTCCTTTGTGGACGAAAGCGATGTGTGCCTCTTTCGAGAGACGTGGGCTCGAACGGAGCAATATCGGTTAGGTTCTGCTTCATTCTATATCCCGGCAGTCTGAGGAGGGAGAGGCCTCCCGTCAGGGGGTCTCACTATCTGGGTCGGCTCCCACCTGGGCTGCACTGCCAAGACACTAAACACCCATTCTAAAGACATCCAATGTGTAGTCCTTACCTGGCCCAATGCTTTCAAACTCGCGTTGAATAATGTATATTCTCGCCCTGTAAGCATAGCTAGCGAGTCCAGCACCATTGAGGACCTTTCCCTCTTTATTCCAACAAACCTGAGTGATACTCACCTTTTGATGGGGGTGATCTGAACTGCCACTTTGAACCTCTGGAGGGCCTAAACGATGAAGTCCAATTGGCAGAGGATGAACATTGGTCTATCCCTTTGACTCAGGCTCCACCTCCTAGGGCATGATCGCCGTTAGCTGCACAGATTATGGCACTCACCATAAATCACTCCTTACGAGCATGTAACGGCCGCACCCCTTCTGACACCTCAGCCAACTGTACTTACAACAAACCAGGGCAAATGTCTCGTCTTGATTACATTTTGGCTGAGACAAGGCTATGGCCAAAAGTTACTGATTTTAATGTTGTCATAAGAGAGGACAGCGATCATAATGCCCTAATCTTAGAACTGGGACTACCTTATAATAGTAGGAATGGCGCCTCAGTTCTTGGTGATAACAATGGTAACCTTACCGTCTCTAACGACAGGCACAGAGTAAGCTGGCACAAACTAGTGGAACACCTGGAACAACTAGGAAAATTATATAGTTTGGTAATCCCTTCGTTCACAGACGTTGCAGCGTTAATCAATCAACAAGCACCCCTGATTACCTAGCTGAGCTGGAGGCTCTTCATGAGATCTTGTTATCCAACCTGGCAGAGCTACTTAATCCTCGGGTGTCTAAAAGGGTAAAAAGGGTGCCCCAACGCTCATGGTTTAATCCAGCGCGTAGGAAGTCCAAAACAGAGTTATTGCAGGCTATAAAAGATAATGACAGATCTGTTATTAAAGTTAGGAGAGCACACTATAAATGGTTGATTAAGTGCGCTAAGGAAGAGTGGGACCACGACAAGTGGTCTAGCTTATCTCTGGCGCTTTCCACTAAAGACTCCTGTAAATTTTGGTCCGTAATCAACAATGGCAGCAGTGAGCCAAAAGCAGCCATTGAACCCAACATAGCACTAGAAGCCTGGGAAGGCCATTACCGGGCCTTGTATTCCATCAAGGGACTTTCTGATTACCCCGAAGACTTAGCCACCCAGTCTGCACTTACTTTGCAACCTGAGGTGATTGAGTTTACGGTACCAGAGGTCTGTAACGCTATCTCCAAACTTGCCACAGGTAAAGCACCTGGTTCTGTTCAATGCGGTCCTGAGAGGCATGATGGTTCCCTGCACTTGGTTGGGCGCAGAGATAGTCCCTATGTTCAAAAAGGGTTCTCCTCTGCTCCCATCCAACTACAGACCCATTAGCCTCATTGATGTCCCCCAGAAGATCTTTGTGAGACTCATCTTGGACCGGTTGCAGTACTGGATAGAGGAGTCTACAATTCTCAGAGCCTACCAGGCGGGGTTCAGGAAGAATACCTCCACCGTGGACCAAATTTTTCCTCTTCAACTCCTTTATTGGAAAACAGTGAGACTAGAGGGTGGCAGCCTCCATATGGGATCTTGTTCCCCGGGAGAAACTCTGGACTGTTCTTTTAGAGCTGGGGATTCTTACCCAACTCCTGTATGTCCTGATGAGGCTACATGAGGCTAATTCCGGACAAGTCAGATGCGGAAAAAATGGTGCACTGTCATCTAGATTCCCCGTTGGCAGGGGGGTAAGACAGGGCTGTGTGCTTGCACCGACCCTGTTTTGCCTCTATGTCAACGGGGTCATCGCGCATATTAATTGAGTACAGAACAACAATGCTCCAAAGTTGGCCGGCAACAGGGTCCCTGCAATTATGTTCGCCGGTGACACCCTTTTGCATTCTAAATCCCCAATGGGTATACAGCGAACATTGGATAGCTTTCAGGAATTCTTTACTGCTCGGGGATTGGAGATCAACTGTCTTAAAACAAAATTCATGATCTTCAACCCCCCGAAATCTACACGACCAAATCCAAGTTTAGGGCCAACGAGACTTGAAAGGGTAACTACCTTTGACTATCTGGGGGTCACCATTAATGAGAACTTGACGTGGGGCCCCCAGCAGATCAAGT
This sequence comes from Lissotriton helveticus, assembly GCF_964261635.1. Taxonomy (NCBI): domain Eukaryota; kingdom Metazoa; phylum Chordata; class Amphibia; order Caudata; family Salamandridae; genus Lissotriton; species Lissotriton helveticus. The sequence continues at coordinate 1,687,030,447 of NC_136061.1, read as the reverse complement.
CACAACTAAAACTGGCCCAACTTTAGGGCGGAATTCTTAAACTATCCAACAAGTCCACTATCAAACCTGTCGGACCACCATTGGAGGTTTACAAATCACAAGCTAGGGGTGCCATCATGTATGGGGGCGAACTTTGGGGCCACTGTAACAGGACCGAAATTACCAGGACTGAAAATACATTTTTAAGACAGTTATTAGCACTACCGTCTAGTACCCCACTCCTCCCCTTAAGATTTGACCTGGGAATTAGGCCAATAGACGAAGAGCTAGCGCTAAAACCGCTCAGATTCTGGCGCCGGCTCTGGGTAACACCGGAGCTGATAAATTACAGACAGGAACTCAAGGAAATATTTACCTTTCTGGGTGCATGGAATATTCCCTGGTTTATCTATATAAAAAAGAATTTACACGGTTAGAAGTTCCTGTCTTATGGTCTGACCCAGAGAGGGGCTGTATAATGCTTTCACGCACCCAGCTTACAAATATATTTCGTGCTGACAGACTTAATTCCGCATTACGCAACCACCAAATTGGCTCTATAGCTGCCTCTATTCTCCTGGTCAAAGATTGTTATATTTTTTTTTTTTGCGATTTCTTGATGACATATATCCTCTTTTAGCAAAAAAACTCTATATTCTGTGGAGGCATGGCGTTCTACCTTATTCAAGCATTCACTAGCAGGTGGTCATTCTCTGCACCGAAAAATTGCCCAGCATGCAAATGTGATACTGAAACTGAGATTCACGTTTTATTTTTCTGTCCGGAGTATCACAAAGCTAGGAAGTACTGGCTTGTTCCTTTATGTAAAAATGTGGGCTTCCGACAATGCATGCAGGCATTCAGACTACGAAAATCAGACACAACTGCTCCTATTGTATTTGCCGTTTCCCAATTTTTGGCAGCTATGTGGCACAAACGTAGGTTCCTAATTGCTCGAACTTAAGCCTGGATTGGCTGCCCATGGCTACACATTGTGTTTTTTATAAATTCTTAAACTGTTTTTAGAAACTTAGGGCCAGATGTAGGAGGCCAAATACCGGTCGGTACCGACCGGTATTTGGAGTTACAGATGTTGGGGGCCTTAAATTGACTGATTCTGTATATTTACAGATTCGGTAAAGGTACCGATTCTGTAAATTACCGAATCGGCAAATTTACCGAATCGCAATTTTGTGATGTAGGTGGCACTGAAAAAAATGCCACCGGCACTTAAGAATTTGTTATTTACCATGACATACTATGTCATGGTAAATAACGAAATCCTGTGTACATGCACATCTGTGCATGTACACCTGTGCCATGTGGCACACATACATGCCCTTAGGGCATGTATGTGTGCCACATGGCACACAAGCCAGAATCAGGGGTGCAACAGGGTGTCAAAGTGACACCCTGTCCCCCTTGCAAATTCGGTAATTTTACCGAATCGGTATTTACCGATTCAGTTATTGACATTGATTCCTATGGGCCTCAAGGCCCAAAGAAATCAATGGCAATTACCGAATCGGTAAATACCGATTCGGTAATTACCGAATGTTACCGATTCGGTAAAAAAAACAGTAAAAATACCTACATAGCATTTACCGATTTGTAAATACCGAATCGGTAAAATTCGGTATTTACGAATCGGTAAATACTAATTACCTACATCGGGCCCTTAGTAATTTTTTTAAGAAAAAAAACTGTGGATTTAAACACTTATGAATTTTGACCAAATGTGTCTTTTTGAAAAATTACCTTGGAACTATTCTGCTATAAGTAATTATAATTAATATTGTCATCTATGTGCCCTGTTTTTATATTCTACTGTCTACTCTTATGGTACATTGCCGAAATAAAGTTTTCTTGAATGAATGAATGAATGTCTGGGGCACAGTTATGAATTGATTTACTTTGAAGGACAGTGGACTCAATTGCAAATGCTTCAGAGTACCATGGCCCCAAAACTCTTCATCTGCTCACCTCACTTAGAGAAAAGCTATCTCTTGATGAAGTCACCATTGGCTCCGTTGACGTCAAGTTTCCTCCAACAGCGCAACCGAGTAGGCAGTGAAACAAGGAGGGCAATACATCACCTACCTTGGTTAGAGAGGATGGTGTGATATCCTTTTTTTCCTGTCATTGCGAGGAAAAACCTGGTGGCAAGGACAGAAAATAATGACCTCCCACACACACAGTGGCAGCTCCTCTGATATGGCAAAGGAGCATCGCCCTACTGCTATTGAGCAGTGTAAAGGAAAGGAAATACAAAATGATTATAACGTTGAGTTATTATCATTCTATTTTTCCTTTGCTGGCGGGCGTCAGGGTGGGCCCTGCTGCCGTGCTCACTGAGCAGGGGAGGAATTGTTTGCCCACTTCTAAGTGCTCAATGACTGTTTGGTTGGCCCTGTTCTCCATGCAGGCTGCATTACAGACTGCATTGAGAAATAGCCCAGGCCCCCATTCCATAGTTGAGAATCGAATAAGGACCCTCAAAACCAATCACAAAGCTGTGATTGGTCAGGAAAGCCTGGGTGCTTAATAATCACAACTCTGCATTGTAGCGTTGTGATCAGTCAGGGCAGCCTGGCTGTTCTTCCTGAATCCTGGCTTCCTGTCATATGAGCAGAGCAGGTGCAAGGAGCTGAGAAACAGGACCCGGCAACAAGGTAAGAGTATAATTTGTATTTATATTTTTTGTTTTATATTGCGCAAACTCACACCCACACCCCCTGCACCTGCCTCGCCCCAACACCCGCGTGTCATGCCGGCCGCCACTGCTCCCACACCCTCGGATAAAACTCCTAGGGCGTAGGGGGGTCACTAGTTTCTTGTATCTCAAAATCAAGCCTCCATTTTGGGATGTTTGTTTTGAAAAACAAAACATGTTAAGCATTTTATGAAGAGCCATCAAAACCGATTGTAGCCATCCACTATGAGAAGTCAGCATACAATATAGCACAATAAATTACATTGTTGGATATGATAATGTATTTCTTCTGTCCATGGGTACAGGACGTCGACAATGTTCTTATGCTTTGTCAAAATCAATTATATGTTGATTAAGTCAAATTACTGCTTTTCTGAGAGAGTGACCTATTCAAGATCACATTAAAAAAAAATGTTTACTACATTAATTTAATCCTATTTCTAAATACGCAAAAATATGGAATGCATTTGCGCTCTACATGATACACCTACTAATTTATTTAAGCAAATCCTTTATTTCTCCCCATTCTAGTGTAGCTAAATCTAGAGCGATTTTCTGGAGGTTTGCTTCAGGAAGAGGTTATTTATTTAACGAGTCGTCTTTTTTTTTTTTACAAAAATGCATAATTGCAATACACGCAGCAGTATCGTGTTTTATAACTTAGAATTACAAATTTAAGAAATGTACTCCATCATGCTCCGTTCAATTAAACGTAATACCGAATTTAATGTTCAAAACTGAAATCCCAAAATAACATTTTCCAAACTGTGTTATCTGTTTTTCTTGTCTTCCCCTGCAGAATTGCTTTGTGCACTCAGTTTGCAAACTCCATTACAGTGCATTAACAAACTGGAACACTGTGAATAGGCGACAAAAAAATCTAATTATCTGTTGTTGCAGAGCACCATATGTTTCTTGTACCATCAAAGAATGAGATGAAAAACACCCAAAAGTCAAAATACTCCTGAATAGAGAAAATACAAGCAGAGATTTTAAAGCACCACTGAATTAATGATGTTTTATCCTATTCCTAGTTTGGTGACAACATTTTACACATAACTGAGAGAACAGGAAATAAAACAGAAGCTGCCACGTTTCACTTCTCTGAAAAGAATAGGTTTTTACTGCTGTTGCTCAAAGGTGCTGCGTCTCTTTTAAGAACATAATGTGTTGCAAATCAACCAGATGTTTTCAATCATGCCTAAGAAATCCTGCTATAATTAATGCAATTGTAAGCACGTCACTAAAAGCATGACATTTATAGGACAGATTTCACTCACTAGCTTGCTAATATTCTAGTTCACATTGACAGTTGTCACATTCAGCTCACTATCATAGCTGCCTACACTATTCGTTGTAAATCCCAGGTTTTGGTGATCAATGACACTGCTTTTTCCACCTGACTGCACTATCGCTACTTAACATTAACGAGTCAAATTAAATTGGGTAACCTGAGTGTAGCACGTGATCTAGGAAGGACTTTTGCACCTACAAATGGATTCATTGGAAAGCAATCTCTTATAGCTGTCATTATTCTGTGCTGGATATCTGACATCAATTGAAGGGAAGGTGTGCTCTATTCTAATATTTTAATAGTGGTATGGGTACTGGCTGGTGAAAAGCAGTTTAAGAAAGCATTGCAGTTCATTATCTCTCTGTTAGACCTGGAATTTGTGGCAGGTTTATCTCCAGACAAATTGTGTTATGGATTGGTGCTTCCATGAAAGGCTCATTTGATTTACTACTAAGTCCCTAGTAATGTGCACATGTGTGTCCAGGGCCTGTAAATCAAATGCTACTAATGGGCCTGCAGCACTGGTTGTGCCATCCACAAAAGTAGCCTTTCAATGATGTCTCAGACCTTCTCCACAGTCTCTGTGTGCAGTTTCTACTGCCATGTCGACCTGGCAAGCGCACCCTCTTGCCAGACCCTAATCTTCCCTTTTCTCACACGTAAGTCACCCCTAGGGTAAGCCCAAGGTAGCCTAATGGGCAGGGTGCAGAGTATGTTAAAGGTAGGACATGTATTATTGCGCGCCAGGATACTCCGGCAGTAATTGAGCGCGTAATAAAACAGCATAATATTAAAACAGCATAATAATTTACCTGTCCTAATGGAGAAATGCTGTGCATTTCGTTTTTCATGATTGAAGTCTGTCCCATAGGTTGACATGTGAGCTGCCTTGTAACACAAGTGTAACTTTGCATTGGGACAAGATAGAGAAATGGAGTTTAGGCTCTCTGAACTATGAATTTAATAATACATCTTTTAGGAAAGGTGGTTTTTAAATTGTGTGTTCGAGCATGCCACTTTTAGAAAGTGGGCTTTTTCTTACTTAATATTAAGGTTTGAAGGGTTAGTGCACACCCTGGTGTCACAAATGTAAAACTAGTTTCTCAATTATACTCAAAGGTTGCGTGCTGCCCTGGTTGGAGGGTTGCCGACCCGAGGTCTAGAACAAAAAGCTAGAGGATAAACCACTAGTATGCCAGGTGCACAGAATACTAGTGGTTTTTCCTCTAGCTTTTTGTTCTTTTTCTTACTTAACCATCCTGTGTGCCGCCGCCTGTTTTTGTATTCACTGTCTGCTTTTGGAGTGACAGGAGCTGAGAATGTGAATTTACACAAGACAATCATACGGGGGGTTGAGGTATGTCCTGCCTTTCCTAGGTGACTCATAGCCAGACTGAAAAGGCATTTCTGCATTTATAGTGGTGGGTGGAGTTTTCTCTTGCACTGGAATAGGGTCTATCTGTTCTGCACAATGCTTTCTCCACCTCCTGTAGTGACGCTGGGCAAGGGAGGACAAAACTGTTTTTCTGTGAACTCAGAACATTTCTGCCTAAAGCTTCAAAAGAAAAGTAGTATAAATATTGGGGCCCTTACCCCAGAACTATAAATTACATTTGAACTAAGGATCCTGCCAGGAAGAAGAGCTGAAAACGCTGTCAGAAGGAACTGCCACTTTACCAATGGCTTTGTTGTGTTAGCCTGCTGCTTGCTGCTTCTGTATTGGTCAGGGAAAGGACTTTCTGCAACTTATTTTCCTGAGTTTCTCCAAGGGCTAGAGGTAGAGTTGGCCCCTGTTCAAGAAGTCTCAGGAACAGACTTCAATTTTGTCTGCTACCGGTACTAGGAACTGTGTGCTTTGTGCTGCAAAAGAAGAAAAAACAACCCAACACCGTCAAGGACACTGCTGCCGGCTCCATGACTTGATGGCACCGCAAAGAGCATCGCCCACTTCTAACTTCAACCCTCGTCTCTCTGACACCCCAAACCGGTGCCACCACTGAGTCGCTGCTTGCACCCTGACCTGAGGGCACCGCACTCCACACCACTTCTGTGTACATTGCCTCCCTCTTATCGCCGATGACGACGCTCCACAACGACATCAACACAGCTGCTAGCACCATGGCATGAGGGAATCGCGTGTAAGTTACTCGAAGCACTGCCCCATCTCACACCACATTCTTGGATTACCAGTGCCAAGCTACCAAGGGGGTGAGCAGGGTTTATTTTAGAAGTGTAATCCCCCTTACCCTGACTAGAAGGAAGTGTTCCTACTTGGAAAATGTGCATACCTCTGCCAACCAGAGACCCCCATTCCTAAAACTCTCTTTAATCAACTTCTATTTTGATATCTATCTCTAAAAAGAAGTATGACCCTGGTGATAGCTCTGCTTTATCAAAAGTCTTCCTGCCTATCACAGCCCTTGTGCTGATGACTGCTATTGGCTAAAGACAAGCTATAACATGTGGATCTTTTGAAGCACAGAGATATCAAGGACTGGCAGGCGTCGCCCCTCACAAGGGTGGGTAAAGCACATGTTCTTAGAGAGGGGTATTTTCATTTGATGCTCGGATGGCTCAAGAAGGTAGACTTTAGGAAGAGTTATGAGAGGGTAAAAGGGAAACCTAGAATAAGCCCCGTTCTACCATTCAAAAAAGCAGGAGAACAAAGCATTCTGTGCTTACTCCTACCCAGAACTGCATCATAATGGTAAAAAAATAAAGAAACAAAATGTGATCAATTTCTGATGTGATTTACCTAGGGAATTTTGTCAATCACTGTTGGGTTAACTTTATAAAGTATTCTCCTCCCTGTTTCAGACTTCGAAGGACAAAGACATCCTGTGACTGGAAAAACACTGTCTGCCTGGCGAATGACTGATGCCTGTGGCTCCAACATCATCTTAAAACTCTGGACCTGAAATGCTTACCTGACTGTCATGTTATCGCGCCTCTGAAAGAACAAAGAGGCCACATTAACTCCCAGGGAAAAGACTCCCTTCTATGTAGCTTTTTTTCTGGGAAAATGAGGAGGATCTAAGCAGCAGAGACAAGTGCAACTGTCTAGAGGAAAAAACATAATTTCCAGATGCAATTGGACTTTGGACTGTGGTCTTGACAGAAGTAGGGAAAAACCTTTTTTCTCACTTTGGCCTGTGGTCTGGTACCCCACTTCAATTCCCTTTTTAACTTTTGGATCAACAGCTAAGTTATACAACTTTTGGAAAAAGTAGGGACTTGGAAATTGTTTACATCTGCAGGACATGGACTATGTGCTAATAATATCACTCTATAAATACTCAAACTTGGCTGCTACTTTTTCCATGTATGACTTGTTCAGAGCTTTTGAACATGAATGGTTGAGGCTATCACAAGACCGCAAAAGGTATCTAACCTTATTGGTCCTTCGGAAGGAACAGAAGTGTGTCAATTTACTAGCTTGAGCAGAAGGAACTGACATATTGTGACCTAAGCAGCTCTCTCAAACATACCAAGAGAAACTGCGTATTGTGCATGTAAGAAAACAGTACGAAATTGGCAGGCCCTTTGATGTATTGTTCTGATTTCTTGTGACCTGTCTCCTCTGTGTTGCATGCACCAAAAATCCACACTGTTATTTTAAAGTCTGTTACTTCTAATACAATTACAGTGAAAAATATCTGCAAGGATAGTTTACAAAATCAATAAACTGTGGTGAACATGAAAGTACAGAATGCAAAAATTACATCAAATTTTTTAACATACTATATGGAGCATTCGTAATTTCAATATGCCTAGACTCAGATTAACTCAAGCTTAGTGCGTGGTTTGTGTTTAGTTTTTAACGTATACACTATTCAAAGTGTTATGCCGGGAATTACTTTCCAATGACTTCAAATAAAGAATCAGTCTCTCATTTCTTTTAAAGCAAAACATTGAAATAATAGACAAATATGTGCTCCATAAGACAGCGCAGTACCGAGTGTCTTGTGACAGATGTGAATACGGTGTGCATTTGAAGAGGGAAAATGAAAGAACAAAGAAGCAGTTTTGGCTGTAATACAATTGTTTCTGAAACGCTCACTCTGCTGCAAATTCACGTTTATAATTTGTACACTCATTTACACTGCCAACACAGAAAAAAAGTCGATGTTTGCACCTCCCTTGGGCTTATTTTTGAGAAGGGTCTTCATCAGAAGTGGAGAAAAGGAAGCATGCTATAATTTAATTGGACATGTATTACCTATTATTTAACTAAATGTGTGTCATGAATCTTATGCGGCCTTACCTCTAGGTAAGAAATAAATTAATCAGACCGGATATGACCCAAAACCATAGGTATTTGTAAAAAAACAAATCAACTTCATCTAAGCATGTCAATGTAAAACTAAAACATCCTCAAGGCTGAAAAACTCAGACTTGATTAGTCAGCCATTATCGGACTACTTAAATATAGGTATATAATCAAGTGGACCTGCTTCAATATATGGGACACATGTTCTAACAGGAACTGCTGCCTGGGCTCCCTGTAAAAAAATCTATGGAGCAAAAGTGCGCATATGGGTGAAGGCTGCACATCGGACTATGTTCCTTGTTAAACAAAAGTCACACTGCTTTTGGCCTGTGTGACAACATTCTCACTAATGGCTGTTGCAATAATAATATTGTGGCTTCCCTACTCATATGCTAAATAATGAATACAAAATGTGTGGACATCTCATTAAGAGTTCAGAATATTAAGATCAGGTGGACCTTAATGTTCCGGTGGTGCATTTCGTGATGAACTATTTAATTATTAAGTATGTTAAAGCAGAATTACTTCAAACTCACCCAATCATTCTTTCGAATTTCATTCGCAAATTCCGCCCTGTAATAAATGGAAAAAAGGAATTGTTTAGAATAGATCATGGCTGAATGCCATCCAGTGGATGAGAGCAGGATCTTACCAGTGCCTGTAACAATTCCTAAGATGACATCTGTTGTAAAGTGCTCATACCCTTGCCGACATTTAACTGTAAGTTTACTCTGTATGCACGCCTTCCCAGTAGATTTCTTCAAAAACAGTATTCAAAATGAAAAATACCGGCCAATGCATTCCGACTAATATAGTATGTCTAAAAAGTGTCAGGGACAAAATGTGGTGCCTAATTCAGTCAGTCAAAAAACGTTATTTAGCCAATCATGGCCATAAGAGTACAAATGATAAAAACTTTTCATAAATATAGGAGCATTCACCAGAGGACGGGGGATAAAATACAGTTAGTTTCATGAAACACACTACACAGCATACTTGCCAATAATACGATATATTAAAAACAGATATAAAAGGCCCAGTGGGTATCCCTCAGGGGTCCTCCCTCAGCCCAACGCTCTTCAACGTCTACATAGGGCCGCTTGCCCCCATCGTCAAAACCCACGGACATAACATTGTTTCATACACAGATCACACTCATTCTCTCCCTAGCCAGCGAACCTGACACCGACAGACACAACTTTCAAGAATGCATGGAAGCCGTCGCTAAATGGATGAAGAACAGCTGCCTTCAACTAAACACCAACAAGACAGAAGTACTCATCATGGGCCCAATCCCCAACACCTGGAACGACACCTGGTGGCCCCCCACCCTCTGATTCCCGCCCCCCGCGGACACGCATGCAACCTGGGAACCATCCTGGATTCCAAGCTCAAAATGGGCCGCCAGATCAACTCAGTACCGTCCTCCTGCTTCCACACCCCGGCCTCATACATAAGACCTTCAAATGGATCCCCCTTGAACACATAAAGACCGTTACTCATGCCCTGGTCACCAGCAGACTGGACTACGGCAACGCAATCTAGGCCGGAATAAACAAAAACCTCACCTGCAAGGAACAGAACATCCAGAATGCTGCGGCAAGACTGGTCCTCAACCTGCCAAAACACTGCCATGTCTCCCAGCACCTCCGCACACTGCACTTGCTTCCCATCGAGGCAAGAGTCTCCTTTAAGATACTCACCCACACACACAAAGCCCTCCATGACACCAGACCAGGATATCTAAACAGCCAACTCAAATTCCAACAACCCCAAAGGACCCTACGATCAGCCCAGCTCTCCTGCGCCGTGGTCCCTCGCACCAGAAAAAAACAGATTGGGAGGCCGTTCCTTCTCCTTCCTCGCAGCCAAGGGCTGGAACACGCTTCCGATCCACCTCAGACAGGCAGCATCACTTCCCATCTTCGTAAGAAACCTCAAAACCTGGCTCTTCGATGGACCCCCTCCTTGATGGACTGGAGCCTGCAACCCCCCCAACCTTCAGCACCTAGAGACGCGTACAGGTGAGTAGTCGCACTTAATAAATGCCTGATTGATTGATTGACTGCGGCACCCTCGAGAAAGCCGGGCGCCTCAACCAGACAACAGAAACCATGACAGCCCTTAAGAACGCCACCCGCAAACACCACCAGCTGATCTGCACCACCAAAAGGACAACATTCAAAAAACGACTGGACAACAACACCCACAACAGCAAAGAACTCTTCAGCATGGTTAAAGAGCTCTCCAACCCCAGCGCCTGCAACAACGACATCACACCCTCGCAAGAACTCTGCGACTCACTCACCTCATTCTTTCACCGCAAGATCGCCAACATACACGACAGCTTTGGCGCACAGACCACGCACTCAACCACCGAACCAGCACCCCCCACCACCACCCTCTGCACCTGGACCTCGGTCAGCACCGAAGACACCACCCGCACGATGAACACCCTCCACTCCGGCTCCCCAACCAACCCATGCCCACATCTTTAACAAAGCCGACTCCATCATCGCACCCCAACTCCGGGACATCATTAACAGCTCCTTCGCATCCGCCACCTTCCCGGAAAGCTGGAAACATGCCGAGGTCAGTACCCTCCTGAAGAAACCCACCATGGACCCCACGGACCTCAAGAACTTCCGCCCATCTCGCTCCTCCCTTTTCCTGCCAAAGTCTTCGAGAAGACCGTCAACAAATAACTCTTCGCCTTCCTGGAGACAAACGGATCCCTCGACCCCTCGCAGTCCGGTTTCCGAGCAAACCACAGCACCGAGACCGCCTTCATCGCTGCTACCGACGACATCAGGTCCCTGCTCGACAACGGGGAAACAGTTGCCCTCATCCTCCTGGACCTCTCAGCAGCCTTCGACACCGTATGCCACCGCACCCTGATACAGCGCCTCAGAAACACCGGAATCCAAGGAATGGCCTTGAAGTGGATCATCTCGTTCCTCGCTGGAAGAACCCAGAGAGTCCGCCTCCCCCCGTTCCGATCCGTGGCCACCAAAGTCATTTGCGGCGTTCCGCAAGGATCCTCGCTCAGCCTCACCCTCTTCAATGTCTACATGAGCCCCCTTGCAGCCATCGCATGCCAACACAACCTCAACATAATCTCCTACGTTGACGACACCCAGCTGATCTTCTCCCTCATCAATGACCCCGCCACCGCCAGAGCCAGCCTCCAGGAAGGAATGAAAGACGTCGCGGAATGGATGAAGCTCAGCCGTCTGAAACTGAACTCAGACAAGGCGGAAGTCCTCATCCTGGGCCCATCCCCCTCTGCTTGGGAGGACTTCTGGTGGCCCCTGGCGCTGGAACCACAGACAAAATCCAGAAAAGACTCCAGCACATAAAGAACGCTTCGGCACGACTCATCCTGGACATCCCCAGTCACAGCCACATCTCTGCTCATCTGAAAGACCTGCACTGGCTCCCCGTCAGCAAGAGGATCACGTTCAGACTCCTCACCCACGCACACATGGCTCTCCATGACATGGGCCCCAAATACCTCAACAACCGCCTCACATTCTACACACCCACCCGCCAGCTCCGATCTGCCATTCTCGCCCTCGCCTCCGTCCCACGAATTTGCAAAGCCACCGCCGGAGGTAGATCCTTCTCCTACCTGGCGGCCAAGACATGAAACTCCCTCCCCACCCACCTACGGCTGACCCAGGACCACCTTGCCTTCAGGAAACAACTCAAGACCTGGCTGTTCGAGCAGTAGCGACTCCCCCCCCCCCTCCCAGCGCTTTGAGGCCCTAGCGGGTGAGTATCGCGCTATACAAATTTGTATGATTGATTGATTGATTGAGATTAATGATTAAAAAATTCACAAAGTTAAAAATTGAGTCAAATCCTAAAATATTGAAATAAAAAATGGTGGAGATGTTACGCTGAGCCGTGTTATGTTTCTAACACCCAATGAAAAGTGGCAATGTTTCCCACTGCCATGCAACTTTCCCATTCTCCAGCCTTTGTAATTGCTCAAAAGCCTCTTTATAGGAGTTTTTATAAAAGGAGAGAAAACTAGTGCACATAAATCTCTTCCTAGCATTAGCATATAAAGCACAAAATACAATAAATTGCAATGTGCTTTGAGTGAAAGTGTTATTGCACGGCATCTACTGCCTAATTCATTAAGTTGTACCTACTGTCATCTTCCATGAAGTGCAGAAGAAATGGAAAGAGACTCTGTGGTGGGTCCACTGTAACAGTAGTACTTCTCTTACATAAAGAAAAATAAAAAAAAAGACATGCCAATACATTTTAATTAAGCTAATATGTCTGAAGCATAGTTTGGACAAAAATGTGGTGCTTTCTTCATAATGGTGTGTATATGGACATCTTGCACAGACTATTGGAGAATTGGAAGAGAGACTCCACAATAGAGACAGGGCAATCACCTAGTAGGCGCATAGACTCAGTTATTAAACAATGAATCTATGGCTATCATTTGAATCGGTATACACCCGTTACAACGGATCTTTTACTCCGCACTACCATTACAACGCGACTTTTACTCCGCATACCATTACAAAGCATTGCGCTGGGGGGCGCTCTAGGATAGGGAATAAGTATAATTTACTATCCAACACCTTCCCTAGGGTCCACGGGGACTGGAGTTAGAATAGTAAATTATACTTACCACTATCCAGCGCCCCAAGGCGCTATGCGTTGTAACGGTATGCGGAGTAAAAGTCGCGTTGTAATGGTCTGCGGAGTAATAGTATGCGTTATAACGTCATACATCCATTTGAATCTAATGCAGACAGCTACTGATACTGATATGTCTGGAAAAACAAATGTGGAGACAATGCTGTTAAATATTTTATACCACCATGAACTATAAAAAAGATAAACACAAGGTTACACAGTGGAGACATTGAATATAAAAATTAATTGAGATCATTAGAAAGCACTGTTCATGCTGGAGCGGTCCCGGTGGTGAGTTCAGGCTAACCAGGATGGAACATGGGTCAGATACACCAAGCAGGCTCCGTCAAAGTTTTTACCTTCTGACTTAGTCAAAATCATCCGGCGGGTTAAGGCACCAGCTACATCCTGCAAAGTCCCATTGGATGATGTTCAGCGAGATCCCACTAAAGCCATTGGTTTTGGTAGGAAAACCCTAACCAATGGGTAAAAGATCCCATTGCAAGCCTATCCACTTTATTACAGCACATCCTGTTTGTTTCACTTTCAACTAGCCCCTAGTGCCCTATTAAAGAGAGAATCCAAGATGACAAAGGCAATCTGCCCCTGGAGGGAACTTATGTGCCAGGTAGGTGTGTTTTTAGTAAAATAAGCAGTCCCCTCCTTCTAAGCTACACCAAACTGGCTGTGAGACCAGTTGCCCCACCCAGTGGGATGGAGTTAGGCTGGCTAACATGTAACCTGGAATCAAAGAGTATCCCACCCCCAGGTGTTTCTTCACACTAAACTATGGAGGGGCAGGCCTCGCTTCTGCCCATTTTAAGTTCATGAAGTTCCTGAAACCTCCCCAGCTGCATTTCTTGAGCTGATAGGAATCCCTTGCTCCACATCTATTGCATCCTTTTACCTGGCCAAAGCCACTGTCCTGCTCCAGGAGTGTTGTTATACCTTGTTGCAGTCAAGCACTGACAAAGCAGCTGTTGGCAGGCTAATGAAAATTAGGTACTTTGGGCAAAAAAAGTAACTGTTTAAAAGTTGCGTTTCCTAAATATTTATTAAAAGTCTAACTTTACCATTGAAGGTTTTTAATGGATATTGAAATATTTTGTCCCAAATCTGAGATTGCAGAATTAATATTTTAATCTGTACTCTAGTTTTCCTTATGAGACATCTAGATCCTCTGCCAGTGAAAAACAAGTGTTGTTTGGATGTCCCCGTAAGGGCAAGGCTCACATTAAATGTCCACATGCCTAAACTTTAAATACAGTGCCAATTACCTTGTCAACTGAAAACTCCACATTGGAGAAACATATTAATAATTAAAAGGGAGGTTTTCCCCCTATCAAAAACGTTAATTTGACAAGTTGAACTGCAGATTTCAAACTGGAGCAGCCAGTCTAACTAGTAGGCTTGCATCCATGTTTTTATTGTCTCACTAATAGATAACACAATAATTGTGGTAGTTCATGGGAGAAACATTCCATGACATTGGTGTCGTTTCTACATCTTATACTATTACATTGAAGGAGAGTTAAATATGCCAATCAAGGATTAGGCATTTTAAAATTATTTTTAAGGGTCAGAGAACATACACTAGGCACTGGAAAGCAGCACTTCAGTGTGTACAATCTAAAAAACAAATAGAATTCAGCAGCAAAATGGTGGTGATGGTGCCATAAAGGGGCAGTTCTCACATTTGTCCTTCAGAATGATTAAGAGACACAGTCCGCACAGTTTCAGAGAAATGATGTTTGAGCTACAGGAATAGGCATATCAGGAGAGGAGATGAAACTGAATCCATCAGCTCATCTTCACAGCTATACCAACATACTTTCTCCTCTACCATTCTCCTGACTGTTTGAAATTAAACAACCATTCTGCATTGGGCTTGGCTTTTAAATTCAAAGCGGACACAAAGTTTGTACCAGAATACTGAACCACTAAGATGCACCAAACCCAATTGTTCCAATAATTGCATGCCTATTGCAACACCTTAAACAAGATTGTACATTAAATAGCCACAGAACATGGTCTATTACCGAAACAAAAATCATAAGATTGTGATCTCTGCAGACGTTTCATTCAAGATATTGTCATCAGCAAAAAAGGCATGGTTCTTATACCACCCTAAAAGAACTGGGATTTCAGATATGTATTGTTAGACCCATCAGTAATGTGTGTTGGTACAATTAAAGAGAACTATGATCCTGATGATCTGGACAGTTCTTTTTGAAACGGGTGGACATACAGCTTTCTCTTCCAATGGCCCAAGGAAGAGTATTACAACTGCTACCTTTACTGACTCCGTCACTGCAGAGTTTTAACTGAAAAAAGAAATAATGATACCCCACACAAAGGGGAAAACAACTCCCTTTCTGTTGGGGTAATTAGGTAACACTTTGTTAAAGTTTGGTGAACAGCCGTCAAAAATGATGGCAGCCATCAACCAAACTTTATGTACCTTGATAGAGCAAGTGGTGATTTCTACATTTAGCAGACATTAATCAGTCTAAGTGGCAGACCTAATAGCCTCCAACACTCTCACAGACTCTAATTTGTCTGTCAAACTTTAAATCTGGCCCTAAATACACTCATATTGTAACAGGTTCTATCTACAGCCTAAATGGGAATTAACTGGATGTCTTTGCGTGCTTTAACAGGCTCCTAACAAAATGTCCTCACACCTAGATCATTACTCTGAGGGACAAAAATAAGGTTGGATTATTTCAAGGATCGCTCTAGCCCCTCTAAGTCTGGTTGAGATAGTAACAAGATACGGTTGATGGATTTAAGGGATAAGCATGATCTCTTTGATCCATGGCACTTATTTCATCCCAGTAACAGAGCGTATATATGTTCATGTCCTGTGTACAAGGTATTGAGATGAGGAATGACAATTTTTTTATATTAGGGTCACTGTCCCGATGATTCTGTAACTGTGAAATATTAGAGGCTAGCACATTGAACAGCCCAAAGCTTGTAGTGGGCCTGGGCATACTAATCACGCAAAAACACTACTGTATGATGCCAGCGTTAAAATTAATATAATATGCGCAACAATACAAAAGCCACTACTGATGATTATTCAACAACTGACTCTTCTCAATCACATGTGACACTCAGTATGATTGGAAAGCAAATACATTTATTTTTTTCTTTTTGATTTTTATATATACTCAATTTAATCAGTTCATGTTTTATTTCAATGAACATGCTCACAATTTTAGAACCACATAACTATATAAACATGCAGACAATTACTTGTCAAAAAGATATGACATTCCATTACATATCACATTTATAGACATTTAAAAAATAGATAAGAGCGCTCAAGATCCAAAGGAAATAAAGGAAAGTAAATAGAAAAGTAAAAGAAGGAAGAAAGACCACCAAGGGGAAGGTTGAAAATATGAAAACAACTATGTTTTCCAATCACTATGATTGTCATGTGTGATTGAGAAGAGTAAGTTGTTCAATAATCATCAGAAGTGGCTTGTGTGTTGTTACGCATATTATTTGATTGGTCTGGCCGTGCTTATTATGGGCCAGAACACTTTATTGAGTTAACATTAAAATTCAAGCATGCGTAAGAAAAGAAGAAATTACATACATACCTGAAGCACTATATGGCCCTAAATGAACATTCACTCTCATCAAAATTTATCCTGCAGGTAGGTTTCAAATTGTACTAGATGCAAGCTGATGAAGGGATCTCCATCGCTACGCAAGAGTCACAACGTAACAATGCCTACTAGAGCAAGTTATCCAAACTCCTCTGGCACCATAATCAAGACTGATTTGCATATGGCTGGGTCAAAACTGGGGTGGCGTAGTGGGCAAAAGAACGATGGATTTAACCCAGATCTTTTGACTGGGGGAGAATGTTTGCATTGCCAGCATTCCGTCCATCATTTGTTTGCTGTAACACTTTTCGCCCTAAGTGGCATGGGTATGCCCAGACGTGGGTCCCTTGCTCACTGTGCCACTGGATTCAAGCTAGCCTGGCTGAAGAAGGGTGACATATCCTGAAACCAGTCTCAGGATGCTTGTTTCTGGTCCAGGGAGGACCTGGCCTGGCAGTTTGGTCTGGACTGTTCCCATGGGGAACAGGGTCAAGTCTGATTTGCATATGGCTGGGTCCAAACTTGGGTGGCGTACTGGGCAAAAGAACGATGGATTTAACCCAGATCTTTTCACTGGGGGAGAATGTTTGCATTGTCAGAATTCCATCCATCATTTGCTGTAACACTTATTTATCAGATACAGCACATTCCTGTCCTTTTCCCTTGCGCCGTAACACTATGGGCTGCCATGCGCCAATGCAGGCACCTTTGCACCATTGTGCAAGGGTGCCTGCATTGCATGGATGATTATTTTTGTGCAGGAAGGAAAACCTTCCTGCACAAAAGTAATCACAAGAGGCATGTTCCTCTATGTGTGCTACAGAAGGCAACACACATAGAAAAAGGAAAAATAGAGTAGAATTGAAGATATTCCTCCTTGTTGTGTCTCCCTTAGCCCTCCCATGAGGAGGTGTATATTTTTGGCACTGACTCAGCGTTATGATTTCTCGTAAATCTGGGGCAGCATAAAAAGCCATGGATATTGCTGGGAACACCCCAAGCAACACCCATGCAACACCACTTTAATGCAGAAAACTGTTTTAAAGGGAACAATATTTAAGCGGCAGCATTAAGCCAAAGAATGTGGCTTAGTGCCGTCTCGTAAATATGGAGCAGGCTCCCTGTTCCGGTGGCACAAGGGGTCTCTTAAATGAAGCCCATAAAATCAAGCTCTATGTGTGGCCTAATCATTTTCACTCTCCGATGCTGGGTAAGAAGCTGCAACTGCCCATGAGATAGGGCATATGAAACCTGAAGAACCGACAGTACTCTTTTAGAGAGTTTGCTGTGTTCCAGCAAACTGCTCAACCATGCAACATGCATCTCAATCAAAGTGAAGATCGATTGTTGGCAAATGTGAAATCAAAGAACCACTCCAGCCAGTGCAAAGCTTTCAAAGGAGTCAAAGTGGGGCAGTGAAAAGGTACAGTGTCACAATGCAACACAGAGCCATACACCATACAGACAGATAATGCTAAAAATAGAAGATAGTCAGGTGCAAGGAAGCACAAGAAGAGAAATAGCCAGATACAGAAAAATGCTAAAGTCAGTGGAAATCAGGTACAATGCAGAAGATTGAAAATTGTGACAAACACATACAAGAGACAAAACAAGTAGTTACAGTAAAAGAGGAAGAAGGCACTGCACATCCAATGAGTGGGCCCGAGTATCGAAGTTCAAGTACTGAGTCAGTACTTCCATAAGGTACAGAAGTTGGTGCCCCTCTAGAGCTGTCCGAAGAGCACATATGCTCAGCGTGAGTAAGTTCCACAACTGGTTAAAATGCTGTCACTTTCCTGAAATCACCGCTTCCATTTGATACTGCAAAAAAGCTGAATATTGGCGGCAGATGGCCTGCCTGGATCAAAGCATTTGATGATTTCATTGATACCTTGGAAGTAGCTGATCATAATAAGATCATCATTATCTAACGGATCTTCAAGGAGATGGAGTAAAGGAAGCAATAAAGAAAGTACCACACACTGAGGAAGTCTCATACCATCAAATTAAACAGGTATTAAATATCAAGTTCAATCCAATGCTGAATGTGGATTATGAGAAACACATTTTCAACCAAGAAAGGCAGAAAGCTGGTGAAACAATTGTCAAGAAAGTTGAAAGGCTTGATAAGCTCACCAAACATTGTACGATCGATTGATTCAATGATGAAGCAGCCATACGCCTCAGAGTCATAGATGGTTGCTTCCCTGATTCATTCAGATGATGAATGCTGAGAGAAATGCTCAGTCTGGAGCAATTACTAAAGGCTGCAAGTGCCAAACAATTTTCAGAGGGACATGCTATTGACATGGAGGCCTGAGGAGCCCAGAGTAAGTAAGCACTGAACATGAAAAGTAAGCAGAGACACATGGTTGATGGCCACAAA
This sequence comes from Lissotriton helveticus, assembly GCF_964261635.1. NCBI lineage: Eukaryota > Metazoa > Chordata > Amphibia > Caudata > Salamandridae > Lissotriton > Lissotriton helveticus. Next base: position 1,687,011,520 of record NC_136061.1, on the reverse strand, counting down.
GTGAAGTCTCCAAGGAAAAAGAAACCGTTTCAGATGCAGTTTTTCTTTTCCACATTAAAGTACATTTCCCACCTCTGGACAAGTATGCAAGGGCTGTGGGAAAAAGAAACAATTTGTAATGGTCTGCAAAGCAGAGAAAAAAAACGCTGTGCTTCATGTTGAGAAATCAAAATGGATGCCCGGACATTCCAGAAGTGAGGTTCTAATCATGCACACAGGTCAAATGTCCATATCAGTGGAGGCAAGTGGAAACTAAACAAAATTGATCGTAGTCTAAATCTTCACCCCAAACTTCTTTAACTTCATTGTCAAGCGACAGTGAAGAAGATGCATGTGGGATGTCGGTTAGCAAAAGAGAAACATGTGCATGTTGGACTGGCTGCATGCAGGAAAAATGCAATTAGAAGGAAGAGAAACACAGAAAATCATGAAATTCATGTAGACACTGTCCTAAAATCACACTAAATGGGAATGGCTCTTCCATACCTTTTGTCATGGATAGTGGTGCATCGTTATACGTCATGCCTGAGAAGTACAATGAACTGTCTCCAGTGCCCCGTCTCACAGCCGTTGAAGACTAACGTGTATACATGAGTCGCGCTTCAACTTGCATCCCTGCTGTTGCTGCTGCTACCAGGAGGTCCATGGGGACTTCATCTCCCAGCCTGCCCTGCCACCGAGTCATCTGAAAGCGCCAAGAGGCGCTTTAAATCTGGCCGCGGACTCCCGCAGCGTAGTCCCGCTTCAACTTGCATTCCTGCTGTTGCTGCTGCTATTTCTATTTATGCATTCCTTTATTGGCTGGTGGCCAAAGCTTTAAGCTGTCTCAACCCAATTGCGAGGCAAGTTCTGGTTTACAAATTATTGTTTTTGTTTTTGCCACTGCATTTTACACAATTTCTTTCTTCTACCAATATACACTTGCCTGTTTCTAATGATCCAATTCTAGAACAACCTAATGGGAAAAAAAAAGCTTTGGATAGTGGGGAGGGGGGTCTTTTGAAGAAAGGCAAAAAAGTGTCTAAATAAACGTTGTGTAAAACCCATGCTGTCATGGATCGCATTATTAACCTTGTTGGTGATAGTGAGGAGATTTAACTCGTCCCATCTGGCCCGTGTAGTTCTCCCAATGTGGCCAGCGCATCACCCCTTACTTCAGCCCCAACCTCCCAAAAACTATCCCAGCAATTCCTGATATGTTCAAACAATCAACTTCAAAGGGCCAACAAGCAGCTATTCACAAACGTACTCTGCCTGAAGAGAGTAATAACTCTTCTTTACCAAGCTCATACCTTCCCACAATATGTGCCACTGAGTCCTCCATTATTTGTTCAAATAGATTTTTACCCCTACCGAAAACCCCCGAGGAACAAATTGAATAGCAGAGTCCCAATGGGCCAGAAGGCGAAAGTACCAGTTGTGATGATACAACTAATAGGGTTCTGTGCTCCTGTACAGTTATGTTTAGAAACCAGATAACCGATATAAAGGACCAGACTAAGCAACTTATGGACAAAGTTAACAAACTAAAGGGCATGATCGACAATCTCTCCATAGCACTAAAAATACGACCTAGCAAAGATTATTCAGCCGCAGAAGCCCTGCCCCAGACTCAAGTTTGCAGAACATCTAACACCACTAAAGGAAACTCATGATGTCCAATTACCAAAAATATAGTCAATGGACAACTAGAAGGATTCCCTAAAAAAACGACTCATGACCCAAATATCATGAAGAATTCTGCGATCATTGAAGAGCCAGTGAACAGATCGAACAGTTTGCCCAACGCATATACCAGAAGATAAATGAACATTACTTTTCCCCCCAATGCTCAGCCCAGGGTAATTTTACCTGCAAGAGTAAGCTACTTCTATAAACCTTGTCCTCAACCTTCAAAGTCACAAATTTTCCTGACTAACGTCCCAAAAATGTCGCCTAGCTTGACTAAGGAGGATGAGCAGTCCCTGACCAACAAGTGTACTCAGTGGTTGAGTCGTGCTTAAGTGCAGATCCATAATCAGGGAGGACATATCCTCTGCTGTAAGATATTCTTCTAAGGACAACAACACTGATTATGTGTGTCTTACCCTTGTTTCCCCATTGTTGGTAGAACATCTGGTTGCTTTTGATCTAAGAACATCTCATATGATACATATTAGGCTGAAATTGAACCCTCCTGACTTTGCCTCTCACATAACCCTTAACACCCCAGAACCTATGACTCGTCTCTTCAAAATATAGACTGACTTAACAGATTTACCCCCCCAAGACAGATCCATAGTAGTCACTAAAATAGGAGGGGCCGAAAGCCACTGCAAACGATGTCCCCCTAGCACTGGCCTTGATGGGACGGACTGTGTAGAAGAACTGTCCAGGACCCCAACATCACTATTGAATGTACCTCCTAGCCAAATAGGTAATCCGAGCCAAACAGGTAATCATGTCTTAGTCTTAGTCCCAGTCATCCCCAAACTGGGCAACACAGTGGAGGCCAGCCCAAGTAAAACCACAGACTTTCAAGATACACCGTTAATGACAATAGCTTCCTGGAACATAGCAGCATTGACCCATAAGATTCCATCACCTGACTGGTCAGATTTTACAGAAACACAGGTTATCACAGTGTTCCAAGAGACCTGGGCACTAGCTCCGGTTCAACAATTTTGCTATTTAAATTTTCATAAACTAGCAGTAGGTGGTCATAAAGGCAGACCTTCAGGAGGGCTAACAATATAGGTAAGGCAGAGTTCAGCATATAAGATAGTGGAAATGGAGATTGATAACATCAACATTATAGCAATACTCATTTGCAAAAAATATCCCCCAAACTTACTCATAGTTAACGTATATGCAGGGACTTGGTGGGTGGCAGGTCATCTAAGATAATCATTGACCTTAACAGTTTCTTAGTTAGATTGTGCGAAGTGAACAACATAATAATAGCAAGGGATTTTAATACTAGATTTGAGCCTTTGGATTATGAGGATAGCAACCTTAGTGCCGACAAAGATGCCCAGTGGGGTATACCTCAACTGGAGGGTCCACCAATTAAAAAGTGGACAGAGGCAGCGCTCCAGCTGATAGCTTTCAGCTTAGAGAGGGGAGTGAGGGCAGCAAATGGCCGTGCACACTCTGACCGTTTAGGATTTGATACTTACAATAACGGTCTGAGAAGCAGTCGTATAGATTACATCTTTATTAATATAGAGAACTGGTCATCACTAGTGGTTATGGAGGTCTGTGTAAGGAACAAAAGCGACCACTATCCATTGCTGCTAAAACTCAAAGGACCAGTCTACGCAGCATCCTTTCCCCCCGTCGGTGCAATTGAAACTGCTGATGCTATAATCAGTAATGACATGAAGAGGATCAAATGGTCCCGAATTGTTGAGAATGAAAGCTCCCTTGAAAACATGAAAGCAGAGGTGACGAACTCACTAGGCCTTCTCCAAAAACTTAACAGCCAGGATAAAATCAATCTTAATATCATTCAAATTCACAAGACTATGTTTGAAAACATCAGTTGTTTTATTGTTAAACCCTTTAAAACCCCCAAGAGATCCTCGTCAAAGCATGACCACTGGTATAACAAGGCTTGCAAGGTAGCATACAATCAGTTGTCCCAGGATAAAAAAACAATGATATCGGCAGGATAAGAACAGCAGGTAAACAGTATAAATCCAAGCAAACACTAGCAAAAAAGGAATGGGATGAACAAAGGTGGAAGGAACTTTTGCAAGCTAGCAAAATGAAGAGCATGCAATCATTTTGGCAGCTTGTTAAATAGGGCAGAGGAGGCCAAGGTAGTGCCCCGTCAAACCATATTGCCCCAGATCAATGGGTATCCTTCTTTGAGAATCATTTTCTCTGTCGCTAAGAATATACCCCCCTTCCTAGTTCCAAGTGTAGACACACCAGTAACATTTTCCCTGAGGGAAGTGGAAACTGCTGTGATTTCAGCACCAAAGGGAAGGGCCTCGGTCCTGTTTGCATCCCGGCGGGCCTATTCTTATCCGATAAAGATAATTGGCTCAAGTATATTCTGATTCTCGCAAACGCAATTGCAAGAGGAGCTCCCACCCCCGGATCCTGGTGAGGGGCCGAAATTTTTCCCATTTTATAAGAAGGGGGACCGTTCAAGCCCCAGTAATCACAGGCCAATCAGCCTGATCGATTCCACCCAAAAGATAAATGCTAGATTAGTCCTGAACAGATTTCATATCTGGATAGCAGAGAACAATATATTCCCCCTTCCAAACAGGTTTTAGGACCCTCGTAAACACAATTGACCAAGTTTTTTATTTGGTCTCAATTTATTGGCGTGTTGTACTACTAGCGGGTGGAACTATTTATGCCACCTTTGTGGATCTCAAAGCAGCATTTGATACGGTCCAGAGAAAAACTGTGGGCCATACTGAGTGACCTAGGATTACCCCCCGAGCTTTCGCAGCTTGTAGTTAAACTGCACAAATCCAATTACATGCAGGTTCGCTGGGGTGCTCAAGGGAACACTACCCCCAAATTCCGAGTCCTCAAAGAGGTACGTCAAGGGTGTGTAATGGCCCCCACCCTGTTTTCATTATTTATAAACAGGGTGGTCAATTATTTTTCAGAGTATCCCACCAATGGGGCCTCTGTTGCTGGCATAAAAGTCCCAATACTCATGTTCGCCGACAATACCCTAATTGTATTAAAAACTCAAGCTGGGTTGCAGAAAGCACTGTCCCGATTTGAGTTATTTGGTGAGGAACATGAGCTATTGGTAAACATGGAAAAAACTAAATTCATGGTGTTGCACAAACACAAAGTAATCAAGTCAAGGGTTGTTATGAATAACAAGCCATTGGAACAAACATTTATTTAGTTACCTTGGAGTAAACATAGGCCGCAAACTAGACTGGAAACCCCAGATAAAAATAATGGCGCTTCAGCCTTTCCAGCTTGCAGGAGTGATTTTCAAAGAGCACAGGCTCTCCCAGACAAAGCCTGTTGGCGCTGCACTTAAGATATATAATACCAAGGTTATGGTTTCTATCCTGTAAGGGGCGGAACTTTGGGGTTTTGAAAACCTGTCCTCACTAGCTCAGGCCCCAAAAAGTTTTAGGAGAGGTTTGGTAGGCCTCCCCCAAAGTACACCGCTTATCCATTTATATCCTGACCTGGGGTCCTATTCCCTGACAGAGGTTGCTAGGTCTAGACCACTCGCCTACTGGAGAAGACTTTGGTCTACCCCGGAATTAGCCCACTATGTCCTAGCCCTTAAAGACACCAGAAACGCCAATATTGCTCACAAGATCAGATGGTTACAACAGGTGAAAAGCTCCCTGGTGAATAAGGGCATGAGGCATCTATGTGAAGATCCGATAGATAATATGTTCCCGCCCAAAAAAGCATTTAAAGAAGCTTACTGGGCTATGATTAGAACTGGTAATCTGTGTCATTCTATTTCACCATCTTTGACCAGTACCTTCCTAGACCACAAGCCGGAACCTCTATATGAAGACTTTTGGGACTTCTTATATTAACCAAGCCCATCGACAGGAAACATTACTTCCAGTTCTGGATAGGAACATTACAGACCAAAGCCTTCACCAAAACCTGGCACCATTCTCATGCTAGCAAATGCCCACACAGTCAGAGTATGGATAAAACTATTGCTCACATACTATTTGTATGCCCAGCATATAGTTCTCCATGGAGCAAATGGCTCAAACCAATTTGTCTGAACTTGGGTACTAGGTCGAATGCTACTGCTCTACGACTATTGAAGAGCAGCGCACAAGAGGCAATTGTGATTGCTACAGCAAAGATTTTAGGATGGGTGCGGAGAATTAGACACAAGATTAAAAGCAAGCACACTGCTACAGTGCTTAGTTAGACTCTGTCTTCTGCTTAGCTCTCCAACCCGGTGATTAATCATTTATTATACTTCTTAACCAGCATTGGGACCTGCTGGTATAGAATACCACATGAATTGTTTTTTAGCCTGTACCGATTCTTACTTTTTTTTATTATAAAAGGGAAAAAAACCTGTTTAGGCTTCTTTAATAGATATATGAATTGCTTGTCTTTTTAACATGTTTTATCATATTCCTATGTATAGTCCTTGTTGAGGATTGGATTTTACACATGTACGGTTTGGTGATGTAAATATTTATTGTCTTTTATGATCAGTGCGGTCAAAATAAAGACTAATAAACAATAAAAAAGGAAGAATAAAAACAGGGGCTGCATCAACATGATTAAAAGGTAAAGGTCGATTTTTAGCAACCATGAAGCACAAAAACACAGAAGTACAAACACCAATTCATATACTTCAAGGTACTTTGTCAAGTGTCTTTTACTCAGTTTCAGTACTGCTACTGAAATGGGACAAATATCTGTAAATTACAAAGTGAATTCTGTTGTTGTTTCATGGATTAGGAAAACTTAAGACAATGATAGTGCACCGGCATCATAATAAAACATTCTTCCTGTTGCTCAGCGACATCTTTGAATTGCATTTCATTTACAGGAAGCTGTTAAAAAAAAGAACGTCAGCCATTTCTAAAGCATGGTATCATTAAACGATCTACTGGTTCGACACCTTGGGTTTAACCTAAAAAGGACAGTAAAGGAGTTGTACACTTCTGTGTTGAAATGCATCAAGCAAAAAAGGCAATTAAAAAGAACAACATCCAGTTAAAAAATTTGCTGATATGATCACCCAGATGAATGGTGCCAAAGGGGTTGATTGTGAGTGTTGCGTTCCATAGGACTGCCAAACAAGCAGTGGCATGGGGCCTCTGCCACACCCGCAGTCCAACTGCCCTATTTTGAGTTTGATGGTCTGATAGCCGCAGGCCCACTGCAACTGCCAGGGAACCCTGGTGTTGCAGCGGTGTGAGGCAGTAATATGCTGGTGGTGCCGTTGCAGCACTACCAAGCATACGACAAGTTTCATCACTGCCAGCCTTTTCATTGCAATGAGCCCATCATGAACCTAATGGTGAGGGAACTAAGGGAGCCCTACAGGCCATTTGGTGCCTCAGGCATGTGGATGCATGTGGGGTGCACAGTTTGTGACTCCCTGTGTGCATGCACCGCATTTCCTGTGTGACATGGACTGCAGAGTCCATGCCGTTCAGGAACTGGTTTTGGAGTTCCTATTGCAGAGCCTTTATAGAGGCACCGCTGTGCGAACACCAAGAAACTGCCTGCCAAAACAGGAGAAATTTCCTAACCAGGCAGGCGGTCTGACTAAGGCTTTGGCGTCCCTGGAGGGGTGCACTAGCATGGCGGCCTGTTCCAGGACCACCAGGCTCGTAATCAGGCCCAAAGTCTTCTCTCACCTTGATCTGAACAAAGGATACCATCAGTTGGAACTAGAATAAGATTGCAGGTACCACCTTTTCTACTGATATTAGTTTGTTCAGATATAAGAGACCTAGGCCCACATGTGTGAACCAAAACATTTGCAATTTCCTAACTGTGAATCCATTCGAATCGCAAATAGGAAATTGGAAATCGGGATGTACAGACAATGCGAAAGCCAAAATCGAGAGTCGGTAACAAGTGACCTGTTGTGTCGCGAATTCCAAAACGAGCCTCAAATTGCAACCAGCACCAACAAAATAGGGAACACTTCCTGGTCATGGGTAATCACCTCTGAACCAGGAAGTGCATCACAGAATCAGCCTGAGAACCAGCCTGAGTGGAGGAAGACTCCAGCTGTCATGCAGAGCAGAGGCTCAACAAGCAGAAAGGAGCACAAGTATCAGCCATGGCCAGCCAAACTGCTGATAAAACCCCAGCAAGGAGGAAAAGAAAACTTATATTTACTGAGAAATATTTAGAGATACTCACGGAGCACCATGATGCCCTATTTGGAAGGGCATCAATGACTGTGCCAGAGCCACCAAAAAAGAAAATCTGACAGGAAATTCAAGCACAAATTAAATTCAATTGGAGTCAGCCGCCGCTCCTCAGATGAAATCAGCAAGAGGTGGAATGGCCTGAGGTCATGGACCAAGAAATTGGTGGCCCAGTGACTGAAGGACTCCTGAGGAACAGGTGGCGGCCCACCCACAGTACCACTACCCACTGCATTAGACAACATGGTGGATACCATACTGAGAAGGGAGGCTGTCGTGGGTTTCGAGGACCTTACCAGTTCAGCACCAGGACCCTCAAAAATTAAGTGTCAGATGTTAACTTTTGACAAATCTCAGGCTTCCATGCCCACTCACACATAGTCCCGCGGCATGCATCAGACTGTTGTACTCCAAATGACAAGTTTCTTGCTAGTATAGTTCATTATGGGTGATTTAGACCAAAAATCAGCTTAGGATTCATATGTACATTTAATGCGCTACACATCATATAGGTGAATAAAATGAATCTCATTTGTCCTGCTGCTCTCTCTCAGGTACATAGTGAGAACAACAGTGTGGAGGGAGTGGAGGATGCCAGCATGGCAGCAGAGGAACCGATCCCTATAGACAGTCAAAGCAGAACCACCCCACCCCAATTCTGCACTTTGGCAGTGTCAGCAGGGGCAGGAATAACAGAGGACGATGATGTCCCTCTGCCACTAAGTCCTATTACGCAGCCAAGTCTGAGCCAACACTAGCGCGTTGCAGGGCGTGGGCACAAAAGGCATCATGAAGCACGTCACGCTGGTGAGGATGATGGCAATACTCAGTTGTTTCTTGGCCTGGAGGCATCTCTGCTCTAAAATCAGCACCTGTAAAGCAAGCAGTTGCAAATCAATAATACGTACATGCATTACATGCAGCTGAGCAATACTGTGGGCTTCGATAATCATTGTGACCAAAGGTTTCCCAGTACTAACAACATAGTGAGCCTCACCACTACCATAAAGGACTTATGCCAAGAAATGTTGGCCGATCGTGATCGCAGTGCTGTTGCAAGAATGAACCAGCTAATTTGATCCAAAGGTCATTTGGCCACTTCCACTACATTCCTTCCCAAACGAGCTGTCACACTTCATGTGAAGTTGGGACATATCAGCGGTGATGTGGCCAGAGGCCTAGGGTGGATCATGTCTGCTGTTGAGCTGCTACAGTCCTCACAGGTAGAAAGAGGTGCTATAGACACCCCTTAGGGCAGATATATCAAGTGTGAGCAAGGCATCATCCACTAATGCCCATGTACTGCACTGTACCTGCAGCCGCAATCCTGTTGGAGACCAAGCAAGAACAGGGCAGGGTGGAAGTAGCTGTAAGAGAATCTGATGGACACACATACAGAGTTTGGCATGGACACATAGCTATAATGTGTTGAGGTGATGTAACCAACTTTCTCCTCTTTTTCACTTGCTACTTGGTACTCATATACATCACATTTTGAAAGAAGAGTAGCCTGATATTAAAGATTGTTTTAGTTTGCTTTTTGTCTATGCATACATCATTTAGGAGAGTGCTGTGTTACTCACAACTTACCTTGCAAAGTAATGTGTTGCTGTATGATCCCAACAGCATCTTCCCTCCAATGCTATGTTTCACTCTCCAGGTTGTTGTAGACCGCCTTCAGGTTCCTCATCCTCGGAATCTGTGTCTTCCACATTGAGGTGTAGCCCATGCCTGGTCGCTATGTTGTGAACAATGTCACAGGGTGCAACTATTTTGCAGGCTATCTGTGGATCATACTGGAGTGCACCTCCACTTTTGTGAAGGTACCAGGTCTTATATTGGCATATTAACAGTGCGGTGGATGTAGAGGAATGCTACCTCCTACTACAGAGTACACTGGATGGTAAAGGTATTATAATCTGAATACATACTTGTCCAATGTGGATGACAGACATTTTTATACGAGAATTCAGGACCACCTGGAGGGCAGTATGAGATCCACCATAATCTCGGCAGGTGATTTCCATTGTATCGTGGATGGTGACAGGGACCGCCACACACAAAAATGGGACACTTACCACTCAATGGCACACTTTACTTTTGTCACCTGGACTGCCTGTTATTGGAAGATGGTGAACCGTGAGCAATTGGTCTTTGTGACACATCTGGGATGGTTCCCGTCTGATCATGCACCAGCTTTGCTCAGCTTGCAGTGGGGAGATCTGCTCCATCGAGCCAGAGAATTCTTTATTCCACAAAATGCAAAAAAAGGACCCGCTTTTGATTAGATTCATATAAAATACATTTCTGTAACCACAATGTTTCATAAACACTTTACAAATATAAAATAATCACATATATATTATACATTTACAATGAAACACAATATAACATTACATCAGTATATTTACTCCAGTGGTATTGTTGTCCAAGAAACAGTAAATATGTTAATCCAATTTTTCATAAACTCATTTCCTGGTGAATGATGCTCATATACACATGCGGAGGTGCTGCAGTGGCTTGGGACAACCTAGATAGGTATACACATATCTCAGGCTGACTCCTGACATGGATCCTCCGGCGTGAACTGAAGGCCCCACCCATACTACACCTTTATGCTCCCGGTGGAGCCCGGGTGACCAGTCGGTGGGACCTTCTGAACACTCTTGTGGAGCATTTTAAGATTGAGTATCAAGTTGGTGCGGTTGGCCCAGCATGAGTGATCACGTGTTTTCTTGCAGGGGTTGTGTTGCCTTGCCTAGCACCAGAGGTGTGCAAGAGTTGGAGGAAGATATCTCACTGGAGGAATTTGGTAAGGCGATTGATGTCCTCAGTAAGTTCAAGGCACCCAGTGGGGATGATTTCTCCATGGAGTTTTATTAAACATACCCCACTGTGCTCAAGTAAAAAAAAATCTGGAGGTCCTACTTGAGGGGTAAACAGCGTTTACAATGCAACTTTTACCACGCACTACCTTTACCTCGCAACTTTTACAATGCAATTCGTTACTACAGACGCGGCGAATCAGGCTGCCACTGTGTTATCTACCCTCCGTGTTTTTAGATTCGCAGATTAGCTGATTACTAGCTTTTATCGCGGCTCCTCCGCATTTATTTGTGTATATGTTTTTAAAACTGTGTTTTACTGTATAAATCGCTATTGGCACTTGTTGGTTTCATGTGAGCATTCTCACCTGTTCTCCTCGCTCCAGACCCCGTTCCGCCCCGGCTGAGTGCCGTTTGCGCGGAGGGTCGAACTGGTGAGCGCCATTCCCCGCCTTCCTTGCTCCACTTCCGCCCTGCCGCCCTCAGCGCAGGTTAGCGGGCTAGTGGTTTTGGACCATAGAGTACTTATTGGGAGCCTAATGCGGGACACATTTGACAGACGCGGCGAATCAGGCTGCCACTGTGTTATCTACCCTCCGTGTTTCTAGATTCGCAGATTAGCTGATTACTAGCTTTTATCGCGGCTCCTCCGCATTTATTTGTGTATATGTTTTTAAAACTGTGTTTTACTGTATAAATCGCTATTGGCACTTGTTGGTTTCATGTGAGCATTCTCACCTGTTCTCCTCGCTCCAGACCCCGTTCCGCCCCGGCTGAGTGCCGTTTGCGCGGAGGGTCGAACTGGTGAGCGCCATTCCCCGCCTTCCTTGCTCCACTTCCGCCCTGCCGCCCTCAGCGCAGGTTAGCGGGCTAGTGGTTTTGGACCATAGAGTACTTATTGGGAGCCTAATGCGGGACACATTTGACAGACGCGGCGAATCAGGCTGCCACTGTGTTATCTACCCTCCGTGTTTCTAGATTCGCAGATTAGCTGATTACTAGCTTTTATCGCGGCTCCTCCGCATTTATTTGTGTATATGTTTTTAAAACTGTGTTTTACTGTATAAATCGCTATTGGCACTTGTTGGTTTCATGTGAGCATTCTCACCTGTTCTCCTCGCTCCAGACCCCGTTCCGCCCCGGCTGAGTGCCGTTTGCGCGGAGGGTCGAACTGGTGAGCGCCATTCCCCGCCTTCCTTGCTCCACTTCCGCCCTGCCGCCCTCAGCGCAGGTTAGCGGGCTAGTGGTTTTACGTCCCTACACATATTATGACGGCATGGCGGAAGCGCAGCGGACGAGCGCAGCGGGAGCGCCGTTGTCGCGCCGAAGTCAAGCCATAGTCCTGCCCGTCTGCGCCCGTCCGCGGCCGACCGCGACCAGCGGCCGGCCTCCCTGCCAAAAAACTCACTTATTCATCTTTGGACCTACACTCTTTTAGCCACTCTGTCCCCTTGCCGCCTGAGGCCATTAGAAGAGCTCAGGCTTGCGGCATTGCTCGTTTTCCGAGCATGTCCCCCGCCCCTCTGCCCTGCCCTACCCCATCATCCGCCCCTTTTTCCTCCCCTTTTACCCCTGTGTCTTGCACTCTGTCCATTTGCTATTTAAACACACGCTCCCTGGTGAGACACCAATTGGACATTTATCGTCTATTAGATGATACGGACACAGATATTCTTTTTCTGTCTGAGACTTGGCTTACCGAGGACTCAGTGCCCGATATTTTAGCCGCTACCCCTAATGGGTATTATATTTTACATGTTAACCGTCCCAGAGGGCAAGTCGGTGGCGGAGTTGCAGCCATTATTCGCAAGGAATATGTCTTTACCATCTTAGATTGCACCCCCATTCCTGATACTCAAACTCTTGTCATACAGCTTCGCTCTGTTACCACTTCCCTTACCTGTGCGCTCATGTACAGACCCCCTTCTTACATGCCTTCTTTCCCTCAGTCAGTTGGGGAGATGGTCTCCCAGCTTCTTATTAATCACTCTAGGATTCTTATCCTGGGTGATTTTAATTATTGGCCCAATGATCCTCAAGAAAGTCGACTGTCTGAACGGTTCTCAGAAACCCTCACCAGTCTGAACTGCCAGCAAATGATTTCAAGTCCCACCCACTGTAAGGGTCATATACTTGATCAGGTTTGGTCGGCCAATCTTGATATCGACCCTCCTCTGATCACTCCATGTACCTGGTCTGACCACTATATCATCTCTTTCTCAGTTGACCTTCCCAGTTTTCACCGTCCCCCGCGGTCAGCGAACATCACGGCCCGTAATTGGAAGAATGCCAACCTGCCAAAACTTCATTCTCTTTTGGCAGCTTCAGTCCCTTCAGATTTTGAATCTGTATCTTACCAAACCTCTTCTCTTGAGCGTTGGCTGAAGGATGCAGCCGATTCTGTAGCCCCCCTAAAGACCATAAAAGTCCAGCGCCCCCACGATGCCCAGCGCTGGTTCAATGACCAGCTTAAATCTGACAAACTCGCCCTTCGCCAGGCTGAACGTCGCTGGCGCCGCAAGTACGACCCCTTACTTAAGATAGAGTTTACCACTCTACTGAAAAAATACAAATCTTCGATACTTGAGGCTAAAACATCCTATTTTTCTAGGAAAATCTTGGAGTCGGCTTCAAAAACAAAAGACATTTTTTCAATTGTCAATGAGCTCTCCCTCCCTGACCGCATCACTCTTCCCCTGGTGCCTACCCAGGCTTTGTGTGATGAGCTCAATACCTTCTTTCAAGACAAAATTTCCATCATTAAAACCAACATCTCTCCCCCCTCTCCCTCTAAATCCTTCCCCCTTCCCCCGGTAAACCCTCAGGAATTTTCTACTTTCCCTCCGATTTCTACTTCCGATTTTCACAGCCTTCTTCATAAAGTCTGCTCTGGCTCTCCTAGGGATTGCTGCCCCCCTCACATACTGAAGGAAATTTTTACGGCCTGTCCCGGTCCTGCCTTGGCCCTCCTCAACTCCTCCTTAACATCGGGAGTTGTTCCAGAGACCTTTAAGCAGGCCGTGGTACTTCCTATTTTAAAGAAGCCCGGCGCAGATCCACTTGTGCTGAGTAATTACAGGCCCATCTCTCTCCTCCCTTTCTTGGGAAAGATCCTAGAAACCTATGTCACCAGGTGCCTGAGCACGTTTGTGGAGACCTCTCTTTTCTTGGACCCCCAGCAGGCGGGCTTTCGCCCTCTCCATTCCACCGAGATGGTGATTGCGGCCGTCATGGACACCCTTAGAGCTGGCGCCGACAATAACCTCTCTCAAGCCCTGGTATTGTTGGATCTTTCGGCGGCATTTGACACGGTCGATCATACTATTTTGATCGACCGTGTCAGAAACGCCGGCATCCAGGGCATCGCCCTGGACTGGGTGCGGTCCTTTCTGCAAGGCCGCTCGCAGGCAGTCCACCGGTCTACCTTCGCTGCTTCCTTCTCCCCCCTCACTTGTGGTGTCCCCCAGGGTTCTGCCCTTTCTCCCCTTCTTTTTAATTTATATATGCAACCACTTATGGTTTCCCTTCGCCACTCCCCTGCCACTATTTATAATTATGCAGATGACCTTCAGTTGGTCTTTCCCTTGGACACTTCACCTTCCTCCCGACTTAATTTCCAAAACACTATGTTGTTCATCTCTGATTGGATGGCTCACAGCCAGCTCAAGCTGAATCCGTCAAAGACGGAACTTGTTCTGGTGGGTGGCCTCACTAATCCTTGGGATGACAGTTATTGGCCCCCCTCTCTTGGTTTCCCTCCTCGCCCGGTCAGCACTGTGAAAAGCCTTGGAGTGGTCATCTCTGCGGACTTATCCATGAAACCCCAGATCTCGGCTGTGACATCATCCTGTTTTTTTCAACTGCGCAGGATCCGCAAGATCTGTCGTTTTCTTACCAGAGAGGCACTCATCTTAGTTTTACTGGCTCTGGTCATCTCCAGGGTTGACTTTGCCAATCTCCTGTATGCGGGGATTCCCGCTTATCAGCTTCAAAAACTCCAGTTAATTCAGAACCAGGCGGCTCGTCTGGTGTTTCATCAACCCAAACACCAGCATGTTTCCCCTCTTCTGAGGAGCCTTCATTGGCTCCCAGTAGCCCAACGGTGCTCCTTTAAACTCGGATGCACTGTCTTCAAATCTCTTCACAACTGCGCCCCTGAATTTGTGTCCTCCAAACTAAAGAGATACCTTCCTACCCGCAATCTTAGATCGTCTGCTGATAACCTTCTTTGCATTCCATCTTACCGCCGAAAAAAGCATGGCGGATTGCGTTTTTCTTTTCTTGGCCCTTTCTTTTGGAATTCCCTCCCCTCCTCTTTTCGCCACTGTCCTACTTATGAGTCATTTAGGAAAACTCTGAAAACTTTCCTCTTCAAAGCGGCAGCAGTATGATATCCTTGCTCTGACTCGCTATGTCTGTTATGAGCGCCAAGAAACCTTCTCGGTGTATGTGCGCGGTATAAAAATTTTAACATAACATAACATTAACATAACTACGAATTGCCCTGGGGGGCGCTGTAGGATAGGTAATAGTTTAATTTACTATCCAACACTTCCCTACTATCCACGGGGACTGGAGTTGGAATAGTAAATTAAACTATTCACTATCCAGCGCGCCCCAACGCAAGTCGTTGTAATGACTTGCGTTGTAAAACCTGCGTTGTAAAGGCATGCGTGGAAAAAGCACGCGTTGTAACGACATACATCCACTTGAGGTACGAATGAGGGTGATCCTGACAGTCAACATGTGGGAAGTGATTGTATGCAATTTATTGAAACCCTGTAGAGATCCGGTGCACCCTTTCTTTTATAAGCCATCTCACTATGCTCAAATCAGATGTTAAATTCCTACGCAAAATCCTGGTAACAAGACTTTGGGGGGTTCATTCGAGGGCTAGTGCGCGAGGATCAGTGCATGTTCAAAAGGGCTCACAGTACAACCTTTAATGTGCATAGACTTAAACATGTACTGCATGAAACCATAGATTATGACCGGGAGATGGCTTTTTTCTCATTGGACCTAAAAAAATCCTTTGATAAGGTAGAGTGGAGTTACTGTTATATTCGCAGGTTAGGCCCATGTAGCGAAGCAGCTCATTTTCTTACATTGTCCTCACAAATAACATTTCCACCTGTGACATATGGCACAAATTTTCACGCGCAACAATGTTGGATTTGTTTCTCCGAAACTAAACTTATTTTACATCTTGCTTCGCACAACATTATCACAACGCACTGAACATAATGTAAAATATCTCTCGCACTACACACAAATGTTATCACTATCTTCATTCACGGGGCGATCGGGCTATCTATATATCCATAACATCACTAATCTATGCGTACATCTTAAGGCTGCTTTGTATTATAAATTATGAGCATTCTGATAGATTAGAAGAGGAGGTACTTCTGCTGGCACCGAGATCCCTTGCATGCTGAGAAATCACCAAGTGGCAACCTAACATCTTGTGAGGTGTGGCCAGTTTGTGACCAAGATGGGGTTTTTCACTCTATCCCATCTGGTAATGGGATTGGATTGTCACTTGGGGGGGATTTTTGGCTTTAGACCTACACACACACTCTAGGTACAGGCAGAGTAGGGTCCACATAATTAGGAGTACACTAGATTACCGCCTTATTTATATGTCTGCATAAATACAACTGATTAGCACCATGGTAGAACTATATCTACTATTTACACTTTTGCTGCTTGTAATCATATTTAGCTGCTTCGGTCTACTAATCATTGCAGCACACGTATTTTATGCAAGAATAACATTGGTTCAATAAATATTATTGAAAACGTCCCATTGTGTAGTCTCTATATATTTCTCTGAGAACAAGTGAGCATGACTGACTGAGTGAAAGGTTATGTACGGTTTCCTAAATCCCTGAGGAATCAGGGTTGTCATGTTCAGTGGTTGCCAGAAACCATTCGCTCCCTGGTAGGTTAAGGGGGCTTATAGTGGCACTGTGAGCTAGCTGGTCTATGTGCCAACATATCCTGCGGGATGTCTGAAATTAGTCTTGACTCCAAGCCCTTAGTTTATGTTGTTCGAACAATATGCAGGTCCTACGGATTGGTAGGAACTATATTACCTGATGGCAGTGCTGCTGGTTATGGGATTAGGTCCTTAGTCCAGATTAAGGTACGGGCAAACTTTCAGCAGTGTGGTTGGTCTGCAGGGGGACCAGGAAGGGATGCTCTTTCGCCACTCCTCTTTGCACTTGTAATCAAACCCCTGGACTTGCTGTTACAAAAGGATCTGGAACCATGGGGATCCAAGTAGGATGGCTCTCCACATTTTATAATTGAACGCAGATGACACGCTGGTTTATGTTCACTCTCCCAGCTGGTTAGTACCGATATTGATAAGGCTACTGGCTGCCTTTGGTGAGGTCTCCAGGTCCCCGGGACAATGTCAGAAAGTCACTGGTATTTTCCCTCGGAGGGTTAATGGGGATGTCGCGTGACCAACACCCGGATTTAGGACTCTGCTTTGATCATGGGCAGGATTGTAGGGGGTATCAAAAGTTCAATTGGGTTTTGGAACAGACTCCCCCTGATGGTAATGAGGAGGGCAGCGGTGGTCCAAATGATCTTCCTCCCATGCTGCCTCTACCTAGTCAAGAATTCTATGTTTCCACAAACCTTGGTTCTTTTGCAAATTGGACAGCTTGTTGATTTTGTTGTTTGGGCCGGATGTTAAGAGGGATATTTTGCAGTGCATTTACAGCATGCCAGGAGGTGGCTCTTGGATCCCGATAATTGAAAAAAAACTGTCAATGGATAGGCCTGGGTGGTGACAACTCAGCAAACCTATTGATGCTGGGGTAGGTCAGAGAGCCTGATCCCTTATCTGGTGATTTGGGAAACGGTGGTCAGTAAAGTAGTTTGCAGGGATCTCTTTGATAGGGAGTTGTGGCTCCAGGGTCTTGCACAATTTCCAGCAATTGATGCAGGTATGTCTATGAAGCAATGGAGGGTAGGGGGCTCTCAGGTGGCAGGTGACTTACACCCGGTGAGGTTTTCCGTACATATCAAGATGCGCAAAAGACTTTCAGCATAGGTCCAGCTCACTCTCTTATTATGCCAAGCTAGAAAGAACAGCAGGAGAGGTGTGGAGTGACTTCCTGGCATTGCCCGCAGCCCTCCTAGGTACTCGGTGGTTTGCTCCATTGGGGGAGGGACGGCACCTAATTACATTATTCTAATAAGTGCTCAGGGGGGACATGCTGAAAAAACCTGATGTAGCATGACCGGCCTGAAAGAGAGAACTGGAAGTGCAAATAATGGATGCTGATAGGGCATGCACATCTGAGCTTGAGAGAAGAGTATCCTATAATAATAGATTTAAGTTACTACATATCAACTTCCTACACCACACTTATGTGACTCCCTGTCATCTGAATAGAATAAACCCCTCTAGGGTGGCAACATGTATTGATGTGGGGAGATGAGTGCCACTTCATTGCATCTTGCCTGGGCCTATACCTATGTTCATCATTTTTTTAAGGAGGTAGTGCTAAGGATTGAGGAGGTCACCAGTGTCATGATCCCCCTGACCCCAGTGGTCTGTCTTCTGGGAGTGATGGTAAGGCCTAAGGGGTGTAAGATACCCAATAAAATTGGATAAGTGACACCTGGCCATTGAGTGGTTGGGAATCAGGGAGCTTTCCAGTGGTTGAGCAACCTGCTTGAATGGGGGTGACTGAGGAATACCATATGCGCCTTTTGAAGGGGCTGCAGAAGAGACAATGATGTTGGGGGTGCTGCTCAATAAATTTGATATTGAGGGGAACTCAGGCTTGAATACTGGTTCGGATGATGGAGTAGGACTTCTGCCTGAGATGTGTGCTATTATAGAGGTTACCTAACTTGACAGGCACAATGTTGCTTATCATTTAGAAATACAGCATTGTTGATGTGGGGAACCTTCTCTCAAGTACTATGGATTCTTGAAATGCATGTTTTGTTGTTTCAATCAATAAAATATCGTTTGAAAAAAAGCTTCAAAAAAGCACCCACAAAAGATATGACTACAGAGGAGAATCAACTCAGCAGCAGTATGATTCAAAACTATACAGCAAAATGAAAGACGACTCCAATCTCTTGGCGCAGTGCAAAGCCATCGACTGAGCTATCCTTTATTTAAATCTCCATCCTACTAATGAACTGGCCCAACATTGGGAATGGCAGAGGTCAGCTAGAACCTGGGCACATGGTGAAAGAGGATAAAAGCCCACAGCAGAAATCAAAGGAACCAACTATATTTAAGGGTGAAGTACATGAGCAGCATATTGATTGGGGACAACTAGAAAACAGCCCAGCAATCCCAAGTGCAAGACATCCTGAAGGCTCAAATCCACCCCTTTTGGTGCTAGGGGCAGTGGCATACAAGCAAGGACTTAGTCCAAGCTCCTGTTGTAGGGATTCTGCGCCTACACAGAACTATGTGCAGGTTAACAGGACCTCAGTGTATAGGGGTGTACAAACCTACCACATTAGTACCCAAAATCCCAAAACCAACTAGCTATAGTGTCTCATTCATTATCCTCCAAATATCAAGAAGCTACAAATGTTTAGACAGCCCAGAACAAAACACTCCAGACTCTCTCAGAAATCGCAGGAGCAAGACACACACTTTCGCTCACTCACTCGTACTGGTCCAAAATAAGAATTGGCAGAGTCACTGAAATAGTTCAACATGTTTATTTTAACTATTGTGCTCTACAATACAGTATATGAGCCACTACCAGCATCAAAATAAACTCAGTACAGTTAGTATTGTTACAATTCCATAGAGTGCAAAGGGGGAAGTCATTATATAAAGACAGTGGAAAAAGGACTATAAGGCCTAACCACCCTCCCCTTGACTGAAAGAAGTTTGGTTATGTAAAAGAAGATCTCTGGGCTTTGACAGCAGACCCCATTTCTTAAAGCCTGGATGTAAGGTTTACATCATAGGAACAGCAGAGCTCTTCTCCATGGAAAGGCTTTCAACAAGTGTGTTAAAACAACATGCAACCACGTAATATCAAAGCACGAGTATTCAGCATTGCAGCTTTGTTTAGCATGTTATGTCTAGGTGCTTAGGGACTGACCAGAACAGAATAACAAGGGGCATTGTTTATTGACCTTGCACATCGTCTTCAGACTAAACTCCAGGAATGGCAGAGAATGCGAAAAGCAGCCCGTTCTCATGTGATTGGCACAAACAGAGTCTTGCAAAAACAAAGTCATTTATTAACATGTGCAAAAGCAGCATCATGGCAGCAAAGCTCATGCTAACTTAGCAATGTCGACAATGTCCCTATGAGCCACATAACATTCCTTGATGTATGCATCAGACAAATCATTTGACAACCACTTCGCATGATAACTCTGTTTCAATCTTGGATCATATCAAAAGCCAAGACTAGTTATTGTCAGCAATAAACATGACTCTCAAGGTGGCCATTAACACACTCACCTGGCAAACAGACAAAGTGGAAATCCGAATGGACATTATTCAAACAATAGCTCAAGTGCTTGAAAAAATCTCAGCCAAACTTGACAACATCAAGAAGGGGTTTACAGCCAGGGAGTACCATTGTACTGATATTGTGGAAAATGTAGCAACATTCCCGAAAATGCTGCCAACAATGATAGGCAATCTAAGGAATCTCAGGCCGCCATGCCCCCAAAATAAGCTCAATGATAAAGCAGGATCTTGTTGCAGGGATCCTGCGCGAATACGGAACTATGCATAGAATTATGGGACCTTAGTGAATAGGGACTGCTGCATCCTACCACCTTAGTGCCCATGAGCCCAGGACCGACTAGCTATAGTGTCTCACCTGCTCTCCTACTCACCCACAGAGAAACATATGATTAGACACCCAGAACACAACACTCCCGACTCTCTCAGGGATCGCAGTTGCAAGACACACCCTTTCGCTCGCACTCTTGTACTTGTCCACAATAAGATCTGACATAGACACGAACAAGTTTAAAATAACATGCTCTAATATGCAGTATACATGCCACAATAGGCAAGAAAATGCATAACACAAATATGGGCAGCAAGCAATTAGTCGATAATTCATGCAAGGAGCTGTCATTATGAAAAGATAATATAGCCTAACCTCCCTACCCTTGTAGAGAAGCAGTGGGATTATATGTTAGAAGATCCCTGGGCGTTATCTGCAGACCTCGTACCTCAGTCTATAGATGACAGATCGACATAATAGGTGCTGTGTTGCTCTTCTCCCTGGAAAGGTCCCTCTCAACGTGTCTGCTACCTATTTGTCTATTCCAATAAGACCAAAGGACATTTTCCCAAACAACAGCTGCATCGATATGTTTTGTCTAGGTGCTAGGACCTTACCAGAACAGAATAAAAAGGGGCATTGTTGATTTGACCTTGCTCACAATGTTCAGACTAAATCCCAGGAACTTGCAGAGTGTGAACACAGCGCATTGTTCTCCTGTGAAAACTGTAAAAAATAATTTTAAAATATAAAGTCATGTAGCAATGTGCGCTAAGCAGGGGACAGTCCGCAGCGTGCTCATGTTGAATTAGAGAAGATGATAATGTCCCTATGGGCCTTGTGATAACCTGACTCTATAGAGGGGGACTGCGACCACAAATGCAGTCCTCAACAGGTGAAGGAGAAAAAGAAGTAAGAAGAGATTCCCCAAAAACCAAACTATCAAACAAATGCCTCCGTGCCACAACAATAGACGATATTATATTCACTCATACAGGCACAAGTCAGAAAAATTCAAGCATCTGCATACAAGACAACGCAAAGAAACTGAAAAGGTGTGTAAAAAATAGAGTAGAGAAAAAGCAGAAGGCTCAAAAGTAGACACAAGTCAGAAAGACAGCACCCTCATGCCCCCGCACTGCCAACAGTGCAGCCAACTTTGAAAGAGGAAGCGCCACAAAACAGGAAACCATACCCAATATATACAAAAAGACCAATTCTGCAGCGGCACTAACCAAAAGCCAACAACCAAACTTTCCAAAAGTTTTTTGTAGAAAGAACAATTGACTATATTTTTTCTTTGCAGTAATCAACCCCCAAAATCGGCCCTAACAGAATCCAAATATTACAACATGCAGACGACTTGGTAATGTTGGACCAGACTAAAATCGGTCTACAAAGGGGATTGAACACTCTCAAAAATTACAATGAACGAATTAAGTGGCTGTCAACCCAAATAAAACCAAAGTGATGGTTGTTGGGCATTGTGCAAATAAAGACTCATTTAATGGAGAGTGGGTGATCAGGTAATTTCCACCACAAGAATGTACAACTACCTTCGGGCATGGCTCAGTGATACCGTGAAGGCAACTACACATCAACAATGAATGAAGTCCAAGGATCAAACGACAATGTAAGCCTTATGCAAACTCCACGAGAAGCTGTGCAGTCCAACGACGGTGCCAATCAGAAGGGTCATACAATGCAAAATACTGGCGATATTGGGCTATCCACAGCAGGCCTTCCCCTGCCAAATGGATAGCCTGCTTGAAAAATCTGTGTCAGGCGTACAAACGTATTTTGAACTTATCAAAATATACCCTCACAGCATGATTCACCTGGAATTCTGCCTTGTCCAGCAAAATTATAAATGCTTGGGAACAGAGGCGAAATACTATTACCAAGGCCTCAAAGCAGCCACTGGAAGCTTAAAAAACGTGCTTAAACCAATTTACGGCCAATCCATCGAATACATACATGCAAAAAGCTGTGACAGTTCTTGGCTTGGCAATGCAAAACTGGCTCTGGGAAGGGAAATTATGTGCTCAAATAAGAATGCAATAAACAAACCAATTCAACAATTATCACAGGAAGCAGACAAACTAAACTATCCTGCCTGAGGAGGCCAGCCTGGATTATTCACATAATACGAGTAACACAGAATACAGCCATAACTGATCCAAGCACTGGGAAGGAAATGCTTAAAGAATATTCAATGGGCCTGGCTTGTGCCCTTGTCAACAAAATAACTAAATCCCAGTTGGAAATCATTGGCACATACAACCAAATGCAGAGCTTGCAAGTATGGGAACGAGTCCCTGCTGCACCTGGTGTGTTCCTGGCCAGGCCTGCTACTACCACGTCTTAAGTGGTTGATACCGATGTGCCTTTTCAAAATAGTATCAACAACAAAAGAGTGTTCGAAGCTCATTAGAAATGGCAGGATTAAGAGCACATGTAGTACAGGGTAAAAAAACACCGACTTGCTGTTTATAGAAAGCCCTCACTCACCGACCTGGTCGGTGACATGCTTCATCATCGTGCCCCACTGGGTGTTGGCGAGTGCCACCCCAGTGTGCTTCAACGCCAGATTTACTGCGGAGCGGGTGATGTGAAGTGGTGAGTTGCTAAGTGGATGTGAAGGAAACTTATAATAAGTGTAGGTGGTGAGAATTAAAAAATGCCTTAATTGTATCAAAAATATTTAATGACTGATCAATAAGACATGTTAAAAAGATATGTGTGGGGAAACTTAACCAATGTAATGAATGGTTAGTTGCCTCTAAGTGTACGTGTCGGTCAACATGTTTCTGCCAATGTCGGTGTAAATAAACCTGGCATTCGTCAGGACCTTTAGTGTGCTATACCCCTGTAGTATGTAGGCGCTAAGGCCCACCCTACCAAGGGACGTGAAAGTAAAAAGTACTGTCGTGAAAAAGTGCAAAAATTGATCGGTACTCACAGTTCTGGAGACCAAACAAAAATAAAATTAAATTGCACTTGACAGGTGTAAAATTTATACACCATAGACCTCGGGAGGGGGGTGGTGATGCATTTGGCACACTGCCCTCGGCATCAGACACCCGTTCGATACCTGCGTCAGCCCTCTGAAACCGCGTCTCGTGGACCTTTTCAAAATAGCCCAGACATGCAAAGAAGCAGTATTTGCTTTGTTCTCTTGCACACACACACTGAACTGGCCAAATTTGGGAAATATTTGTTAGAGGTGCACGCCCGGTTATCCAAACAAGAAGGGCTTGTTGATATGACTGTGGCCAGTAAGAATGAACAGTAAGCAACAAGAAGCAGTGAAGATGCCCCTTAGGCGACTATAACACAGACTTTAACATGCCATGAAAAGCACACCAGCATTTAGCCTTCGGGATTTTAGACAATTTGTTGTATAAGATTAACTCTTTTTCTTTCGTTCTTTAAATACACTTCTTTGAACATCAAGGATGAGTTGCACTCACAGGTGCAAATCTGAGCCAATGAAGAACCCTTAATTAAAATTCACACAATTCCCAGGAGAGGAGTGCTTGCATTCGCGGGGAACATGGCGGCCAGCTAGAGAGCAGGTTGCGGGGTCGCGTCTCCTCCGGCCTCAATTGCCGAGTCTGTTACTGCTATGATGTGCCAGTAGACAAGATTATGTTTCTACGGGACAAACTTAAACCCTCTTTTTCAAGGGGTTGATCTACCTTGTGTTGGTTCTATGTTATTGTGTCCGCTGCCTCGCTTGCTCCATTCTGTGCTGGGCGTTGGCGGAGCGGCTTGGTGATCTGGAGTCGGAGCGGGGTGGAGATCCTCCCTGCTGCCCCTTTGCTGCTTCGTTGGCTCGTCGTTGGAGAGATGGTGGACTCTCTCCGTACTTTGCTCCACTTGTTTTGGCGGTGGCTCCGGGTTTTTTTTTTTTCCCCGTGTGTTTCCCGGAGGCAAAGAGGAGCGGTTGGTGTGTGGAAATGCTGAGGCTCTTGGTCATAGTGCCAATATCGGCCCGCACACCAGCGCCAGGACGCCCCTTTGCTGGGGCAGCTGTGCGCGGTACAAATAAAAATAACATACCATAACATAACATGTTTATTAGCTTATCTTATGCCAAACATGGTGGGTTATCTTACAGACGATCCAAAGGCAAGCCGCCCCTCGCAGCTTGCCACCTGATAGGCCAAGTAGCAACGTGGCCTTGGCCAGATGGTGCTTAGCGGTTGTGGTGAGAGGATAGCCCCTCCCCTATCTGGTGAACCAATGTTCCACCCTCTTGCTCACACCCCCCCATGAGGGGCGGAGCATTCAAGCGACCCCCGGTTGTCCAGGTTTCCAACCGCCCGTAGGATAAGGGGGCGCTGTCGCACCCCAGGGTCCACCGCACAGATCTCCCGGGGATATTGGGCCTCAGCACCATTTGTGTTTCTGCATAGGGTACTCCTGAGTACCTTCGCCTCTGGATCGTCCTGTAACTCCGCCTGCAACACAAATGACAGATATTACAAGTATAGTCCCCCCACCGCCTCCTGAGATGCAGGGTAAGCGGAAGGGAGGGCAACATCGAGGGAGAGGAGGACAAAGAGGCCGCCTAGAGGGAGGGGGAAGCCTTAAATACTCCGGCCCCGCCGCCCCACCTGGCCGGTAGTGACGCGCCTTCAGCAGAGGAGCTGACGAAATACGGGGCTGCCATGCTTGCCATCTTGTGGCACTAAAGGGGCTGCCCCCTTATGAGGGTCCCCTGCGGTGACGAGTCGGTCGGCCCGCATAGTGCCAATATCGGCCCCCACACCAGCCCCCAAACACACATTGTATCCCATAAATAACTAGACAAGACAAATTGTAGATGGGAAAAGGTAGCTGCAGGTTTATTAGCATATCTTATGCCAGACATGGTGGGTTATCTTACAGACTATCCAAAGGCAAGCCGCCCCTCGCAGCTTGCCACCTGATAGGCCAAGTAGCAATGCAGCCTTGGCCAGACGGTGCTTAGCGGTTGTGGTGAGAGGATAGCCCCTCCCCTATCCGGTGAACCAATGGTCCACCCTCTTGCTCACACCCCCCCCTAAGAGGGGCGGAGCGTTCAAGCGACCCCCGGATGTCCAGGTTTCCAACCGCCATAGGATAACGGGGCGCTGTCGCACCCCAGGGTCCACCGCACAGATCTCCTGGGGATATTGGGCCTCAGCACCCTTTGTGCTTCTGCATAGGGTACACCTGAGTACCTTTCGCCTCTGGATCGTCCTATAACTCCGCCACAGCCCTGAATGTGGCAACCGTCACATTCAGGGCCCCCCACCTGAGCTCGCTTTCTTACACACAACCGGCTGATATCAAGGCTTCCTGAAGGTCCAACAGGAATAAGTCCATGCCTACTCTGGAGAGGTGAACTCCTTCCTCATCGAAGCATCCAGTGGCTTTGGCGTGGAGTTCCCCATGTCTAATGAAGCCAAAACCCATCAGCTCGGCGAATCTACGCACGGAGCAGTAAACCCTCCTGCTCGCAACCTCTAACGCTTGACCAGAGTGTGCCCCAAGCCAAACCAGGCGTGGTGTGATTTCCAACCACCACAGCTCGCAGGACCCTAGTAAGTTACCAATTATGGTACTGTTCACCTTCATGTCCCTCAGCAGGAATCTTTTACCCAGAATAGGCAGGTCGTTCCCTCCCAGGTGAAGTACTAGCACGTCAGGGGGGTGGGGGCACCCCTGCAATTCCTGTTTCAAAATTCCTAGGACCCCATTCCAACGCAGGCCATTGACTCTGCGCCATATAATTTGTGTGTTTCTAAACCCGTGTTTCCACTGCCTACTTTCGGCCCACAGAGCCAACTGGGAGACACCCTCATGGCCCAACACCCAGACCGTTGTTCCTGGTAAATGAAGAGAAGTGGGGTATGAAACTACTTTTATTGAACACACAATAAAACCACACTGCAAAACTATTACACACACGTAAAAACCACACTGCAAAAGATACATAACCAGAAAATTGTTGCGTGACCGTGCCTTTACTTGGCCGTTACGCCGTTACCTGACTGGAGGCCAGATTAGCTTATAAATCTGTAATTTGGTCCCACAAAACACTCTTAACAATCTGAAACGGACTGACCCTTAAAATTTGTTTTCTGGTCTAATGTACCTCTGTAACAATTAGATTGCCATCTCCCCACCTGCTTGATTACTTCTATCTGGACACATTCGGAAAAGGCTGTGGTGGCAGCGCCTATGCGGAAGGAATGTGTGGAGAAGCGTCTGCCTGGTGTCGAAACACCTGAAGAAACAAGACATGCTTGCATAACATGTTCCCCATGATATTTGGACAGAGGGGTGCCATCTGTGTGTAGGAGGAGATACCCATCTTTGACTGGGCGTATGTCTAAGTATGCCACTAGTAGACTAACAGGGCAGTAATTGGGCAGTCCTAGGCTTTGCAGCCAAAACACATTCCCTCTTCCCCGTTGGTCAGTTTTAGATTGTCGCAGCGTTATCTTAAGAGCATCCCCATAACAGACACGTCTTGCCACTGCAGTGCTACCCCAGTCATGTCATTCTTAGATTTGGCCACCAGCTCTGAGATCCTAAAAGCACCAAAGAAAGCCAAGCTGAAAGTGGATGCGAACAGTGCCGCCTCGAACTCTGAGGTGGCAACCTGTGGCAACCAAGTGATCATGTGTTGCAGTGTCTGGAAGTCAATGGCCAATCTGCTGTCGGGTGCCTTAGGTTCGCATCTAGCCCACCCTTTTAAAGCTGCCCTGATTACAAATACCTAGGTCGGGTCCGCCTGTCCCTTTATCTTAGCATGGTGGCTGATTGCTGCTAGGTGTCCCGTTATCCAGGAGTGGCTCTTCTTGTTGTCTTTAGCCCACAGTATGAACGCCTGAACTCTCATCTCAACGGCTGGCCCAGAGTCTTGCCACGCCCCCACTGTGGCACAAAATTTTTCAACGCATGCTTTGTATCTCCTGATGGTGTTAGGTGCCAGCGACAGTTCCCCCAGGGCCCTCATTCGATTTACCACTTCAAAAGGTACCAGAGATGTGCCGGGAAGGGGGTGGCTTCCTCTCTCGCTCTCGGCCAGGCGTCTCGAAACCGTTGCCACTGAAAACAAGATAGAGCGTCAGCCGCAATGTTCTTGGTACCCTGAATGTGGCGCGCCCTGCATTCGAAATTGTTGTACAGGCAAGCTCGCACCAGCTCTCGCAATAGGCATAGCACCAGGGGGCAACTGGCAGAATGAGAGATTATGGCTTGCACCACTGCCAGGTTGTCTGACCACAGGAGGACCCTTTTGGTTGACAGTATTGCAGGCCATAAGTGGAAAGCCACCACAATGGGAAAAAGCTCTAGGACTGTGATCTTAGCTGTAACCTTTTTCTTAAGCCAGGCGTTGGGCCGTCTCTGAGCGCACCAATCCCTGTCTAAAATGGTGCCAAAGCCGTGCCTGCCGGAAGCATCCGTGAACAAGGCAAGGTCATGACTGCCGGCCCAGGGAGCCCTCCAAATTACTGCACTATTGAAATTGCCCAGGAACTCAGCCCACATACGCAGGTCCTGCTGAATGCCTTTGCTCAGCTTCACCATGTGATGTTTTTTTGAGATATTAGCAGTGGCCCTCGCAAGTCTCCTGGCAAAGACCCTCCCCGCTGGGATAATTCTAGCAGCAAAGTTGAGTAGACCTAAGATGCCCTGGATGCACCCCAGGGAAGCCCTATCCAGCCCTGCTAAGGCTTGAAGTTTGCTCGCCAGGTCCCGCACTTTGTATGCTGGAAGTCTAGATTCACCTGCAATGGTATCAATCTCTATTCCCAGGAAGGTCAAAATCTGAGCTGGCTCTACTGTCTTGCCAGGTGCTAAGGGAACCCCCAGGTGGTTAGTTAGAAGTACGAAGTCTGACAAAGCCTGTGAACAAAGCTGTGTCCCATCGCTCCCGATGAACAAAAAGTCATCCAAGTAATGAGTCACCCCTTCTACACCGTACGTGTCCTGGAGTGCCCATTGCAGGAAACAACTGAAAGCTTTGAAATACGCACATGACACAGCGCAACACATGGGCATGCATTTGTCAAAGTAAAACTTACCATCCAGCTTGAAACTTAGTAAGTGATAGCTACTCGGGTGGACTGGTAGTAACCTGAAAGCTGATTCAATGTCTGCTTTGGCTAACCAGGCCCTCCTGCCTGCCCTTCTCACCAGATCCAAAGCTACGTCAAGCGTGCAGTATGACACTGAGCATGCTCCTTCTTCCAAACCATCATTGACTGAGGATCCTTTGGGGTACGAGAGGTATGAATGAGTCTGAAAGCACCTGGTTCTTTCTTGGGTACTACCCCCAGTGGTGAGACGACAAAGTTCTCCAGTGGAGGAAGCAAAAAAGGTCCCCCTACTCTGACCAACGTTCTCTCCTTTTCGACCTTCGCCCTAACCACATCTGGATGTTCTTTAGCAGATTTGAGGTTGTCTGCGTCCTTGCTCCCTAGTGGACCTGTGAAGGGGATCTTAAAACCTTCATGAAAACCAAACTAAAGCAAACGGCTGTCTGCCACTAACGGGTAGCATCTGAGCAATGGAGTGATGTTTTCTAGAATAACTGGGGACACACGTACGGGAGCTTGCTGTTGGGATGGTGTTTCTTGAAGAGGGCAGCATGGAGAAAAGGAAACCACACTACTGCCCAGGTGCTGCACTGTGTCTGAATGAGAAAAGGTGGGCAGGGGTTCGAGATCTGGAGGCTTGCAGGAAGTCTCAACTTTGGTGCCCACCTTTTCCTGATGGCTGCGGGGTTTGCTTGGCGGGGCAAGAGGTTGCGGGGTGGGGTCCCCCACAGGAGTTACATGCATGAAGGAATTTGCAAGTCTTCCCCCAGGAGCAAGAACCGTTATTGAAGAGACAGCATGTCCCCGGAGGGGATCGCTTGAAACCCCCTCTATGCCCACCTCCTCTGCGGCCTCCACGAAAGGCGTGTTTGCCCCTGCCCCGAAACTGAAAAGACCCCCAAGCTGCAGACTGCCCGCCAGGGAGACTACCTTGCGCGCTAGCATAAACCTGACCACGTGCCCCCATGTGTTCCATCCAGAGTTGCACTTCCTTCTGATCCCAGTTCATCTCTGGGCACTGAGACATTTTCCTTCTAAATTCCCTGTCATAATTGATCCAACCATTGCCTCCCCACTTCAAAGCCTCATTGTGAATAATCCTGGAGTACTGGACCAAGCCCGGGCCCTGCTCAGGTAATTTTTCCATAGTGACTGACGCTAGTATGGAGAAAGCTTCTAACCAATTAGCAATGTTCTTCTCAGGCCATGGCTGGTACTTAACCTTTTTGTCGTCTTCCTTCGCCCCTATTTTTCTGGCGTCCATACCTTCCTGTCCCAACATAAGGAGCGTGAAAATATCTATAAACTCCCTTCTCCAGATCCCTTCCTTAGCGGCTTGTGGCACCTGCCAAGCCAAGGAGCAATGCCCAGAAAGGAGCGGGCGGTGGAGATAGCAGGAACTGAGGATGGCAAGGCAATGGGCAACGGGCCAGCAGCAGGCGGGACCACTGCGCTACTGCTGGTGGTAGCCAAAGGCAGGCTGGGAACCAGGGGAGCGACTGGGGTAGGGGCCACAGGAGGAAGCACAGCGCTCTGCAAACCCAGCCCCTGCGCGTTTTGAGTGGTCCCCCTGCCTAGCTCCGCCTTGACTGTTAGTCTGACCAGAGGACCACACAATGGAGGCTGCCGTAGCAGGACTCACGATATCAGCAATACTCCCCCCTTTGAGACGGGCCTGCAACAGGAGACCCACCTTGAAAGCGTCCCATAAAATTGTTCAAAGTATCCATCATGTTAGCCAGGTCATCCCTGGTTGCAAAGTTACCTTGGGCACCCTGGCTGTCCTTTGTGAGGACCGGAGCAGACGGTGGGTCAATAGACACCTGCGAAGGGACCTCCCGGGGGGTCGATGCAGTTTTTCTTCGTGGTGTCGGTTCCTGCGGGAAATCCCTAATATTTGGCTTTCGGATCCGCTTGGGCCTGGAAGGGGCGGCATCGGCGCTGTTCTGCGGATCAGGACTTGGCGAATCGCCCATGTATCCCGAATCCTCTGGTTCAGGGGCATGTAGCAAGCTCTGCGCCCAAGCAAGGCCTTTAAGCTTTGCCAATTCCAAAAAGTCTGCCCACTGGGTGTCTTGGGAGGTACCCGGCAAGGAGTCCTCCACTTGGGTAGTTTCTGGAAAGAGGGGGGGTGAATTTTGGCTGTCCATTCTCGCTTCTGCTCGCCCACACAGTATCTGGGGATAAAAAGTAGGATCAGCCACAGAACATACATGACGATACGTACTCTGCTTGTCCAGCGCATCAAACGGGTGCGTGTCCCAGACCCCTCCATACTTACATCACAGCGTTGCGAAAATGGCGTAAACTGAAATTGCGCTCAATGCGGTGTAAACTCAGCATGTGAGGCGAAAGGGGCTACGGAGGGATATAATTAATGTTAGTTGGTGCACTTGAAGGTGACACTCTTGCCGACATGACTTCTGCCGTGCTTCATCTCCCTTATAGCGGTCAAGCCCCCTCCTCTGAGTCCCCTCCTAGGTTGGGTCCTTAACCATATACCTGATTCTGCCCAACGATCTTGCCACGAGGACAATCCCCTCGTCCGTTGCGCCGACTGCTTAACTTTGACTCCTGAAAGCTAAAAGAAATTGTCATAACGTTGTTTTCATTCCTTCATCGCAGTTCTTTAATCCGCTTTGCTCCTTCAGATTCTGGCATCGTGAATCCACAGCCCAGCCTTTCCTCCAGCCAGTCCTCCGCAGCCGTACCGGTACACACTTCCTGCAAGTAGACACATGTTAGGCCCCTTTTTTACACTTAAATGCTGCAAGCCGTGTCCACCACTATTACTTTACCCCTGATGCCCCATGGCTGGAGACCGGTAAAGGGGCAACAGAAAACCGTAAAACGCCTCAGGTCTGTGGGTGA
Source organism: Lissotriton helveticus (assembly GCF_964261635.1). Classification (NCBI taxonomy): domain Eukaryota; kingdom Metazoa; phylum Chordata; class Amphibia; order Caudata; family Salamandridae; genus Lissotriton; species Lissotriton helveticus. The sequence continues at coordinate 1,686,980,138 of NC_136061.1, read as the reverse complement.
GAAAACCCGCACCAATCCTGGCTGAGTACTTCACCAAAGTGAGGAAATCGAAAAGAGAAGGAGAATCCCAAATTGGCTGCATGTGCCAACAAACGCCTACCTCCGAAAAAGGAAGAGCCTCACTATGCGCTCTGACCTGGCTCCCTAGAAGGAATTTGGCACGCACGCCCATCTGCCACACACAACAAAGGGTGCAGCAGTCTACCTGGATACCAGGAGAGGCCCCCAACGCTGTCCCCGCACCGCCGAGTGCGAACCGCCTGATGTGCCTCATCCTCAGGGTCCGGTCCCCCCCCTGCATCTAAGGAGAAACACTGACAGAACGGGACGAAGCCGAAGAAAGCGGCCCGGAACAGGAAAATGCATGGAGATGGCAGGCACTGTATATCAGAAGCAAATCCATCTCTCTCCGCTCCCGGAGATGTCAGTGTATTGCGCAGCCCAAAGGGGAGGTCCGTCCACTCCTCGAACAGTGCCCCTGTGGGCGGCTAACGTTGTGCAACCACGCGCAAACCACTAGTAAAGGGCCCAAAAAGCGACTCCACAAGGCTGCCGCCTGAACCCCGAGCACACTGCTCACTCTCTGAGAATGCCGACATGCCTGTGTCCACATAAAATAAAAATGGCCGCGAAACAAAATGGATGAAAAACAAAAAGGCCGCGCCCGGGTGCCCCTACCCACGTGCGCCCCCTTTCTCCCCGGGGCCTCTACTTGTCCGACCGGCAGACCAAGAGAAAGCTAGTCCATGAAACTACGTGCCCCCTGACCCTGCCACCTGTGGGGAGTCGCTGAGAGCATGTGGGGGAACCGGCAGAGTGACACAACAAGAGCCGGAGTTTCAACCTCACTGCCTGGGAGCCGCGAGTGAGGCCGATACCCCGATGCCCTACCCGCATAGATACCTACTTAATGGGTGGGAGGAAGAAACAGGGCAAGCAACCGCATGTCTCCGCGAACACCCCCCTACTCCTCTGCTGTGAGGAGGCCCGTGCCGGTAGGCAAAGGAAAAAGAAACCCCCGCCCCATCTCCTCAGAATACATACAACGATAAACACAAGAGCAGAGGACCAGAAGTTCGCCCCCGCTAGACACACGGGGAGGGAGTACCTAGCGCCGTGCCCAGAAAACAACACACAAGTACACATATCCACATTGCAATAATATTAAAACTGCCCCAGCTTCAGTGGCCCGTACCTATGCAGGACGCCCTGCCCCGCTCCTCTCCCATAATGGGGGAAGCAGGCACGAAGGGGGAAAACGACCCCCAAAACACACAAGTACACAATTCCACATTGCAATAATAATAAAACTGCCCTAGCTTCAGCGGCCCGCTCCTATGCAGGACGCCCGGCCCCGCTCCTCTCCCAAAGTGGGGGTAGCAGGCACAAAGGGGGAAAATGGACCCCCATAACACACGAGTACAAAATTCCACAGAGTCATGATAGTAAAATTGCCCCAGCTTCGGCGGCCCGCTCCTATGCAAGCGGCCCGGCCCAACTCCTCTCCCATAATAGGGGAAGCAGGCACGAAGGGGGTACATAAGCACAACAAAAGTGGTAACAAAGAGAATTGTTGCCTAAGCAAGGCCTCCCCGTGGTCAGTGCCGCAGAGGGCCACCACGCCGTGCCCAGACCGCCCCAATCACCCGTAATGCACAAAAGCACATAAATACAACAATCGCATGCTCCAGCTTCAGCAGCCCGTCGCCATGCAGGCCGCCCGGCCCAGCTCGACCCCCATAGTGGGGGGAGCGGACACGAAGTGGGAAAAGCGCTCACCTTGTTTCCTGCGATTCCTGGGCACGACCAACATCGAGGGAGAGGAGGACAAAGAGGCCGCCTAGAGGGGGGGGGAAGCCTTAAATACTCCGGCCCCGCGCCCCCACCCGGCCAGAAGTAACGCGCCTTCAGCAGAGGAGCTGACAAAATACGGGGCTGCCATGCTTGCCATCTTGTGGCACTAAAGAGGCCACCCTCTTATGAGGGTACCCTGTGGTGAAGAGTCGGTCTGTGGAAAAGTAAATTTTGCCATGTTCTGTGCCCCTACGTGTTCCCCATCTTATGTTATATGTGCATGATTAATATGCATATGTATTCCCCATGTTTGATTAAAGACGCAATTACAGTTGTGTCCATCTCTAGTATGCCAGTTCCCAGTTCTCGTGAAAGCTACGAGTATTAGGCCTATGTAAAGTTACGTTGCCACGTTTCTCAGTGTGCACGTTATTTCATTGTAAAGTCCCCGTTTCTAGGCCCCAAAAGGGCCCGGACACCAGATTCAGCTCCTGTCTCCTGAACCCTCGCTGAGGAGCGATACAGCCCCCACCTGTATCCTCGACCCTTCACTTACTTCCTGCCTCACAGTGCCCGGCTCGGCCTGGCTCTGCCTACGAGTCTGCCAAGAATATGTTATGATTCTAGTTATCAGTTCAGCCCTCCTTCTCTGCATTCCTAAGCTACTGAATCGCATCAATAGTTTCCGTCACAGTCTAGCCTTTACGTCTCCATGTAAGAGAAATACTGTATTTATGGTCATTTAATATTCTTCAACACGCACTACATGTAGAATAATGCATGCACCAGTCTTAGAGTCTGTTAGCCTTTACCCCGATAACTTTTAGTTTCTATCAACATGTTCCCTAAACATCAGATACTAGATAGTGGTAGGTACATGTCGCCCTGACTCTCCAGACTTCAGTCTCTACTCCTAGCACGGAGTTCATAGCCCCCAGCTTCTCCTAGTAACACGTAATTGTCAGTTTGCGCGCACCACTAGGTTAGAGGTCCCGGCTCCTTAGGTAGCCCCCTCCATGTTTCCGCCCCATTTATGACATATTCTGTTACGTTTACATCACATGTCTATGTATACGCCTCCTGTTACACCCACTTTCACCCTTATCTTTCGCGACTGCTATTGACCACACCCACTGCTCCGCCTACTGTATTCATTGTAATGCAACTGTTTTAGTATATATGCTTGTGTACTGTTATTAAATGTTAGCGCGCTCATCCCAGATCCAGCCCCGGCAGCTGCCGGGCCCTGCCATCCTATTCCTATGCAGGTTGTCCTGTTCCTGTCCTTATGCTGTATTAAACCTGCAAACTCCTACTACCTCGAATCTTGACTCTTATTTATTGAGCTATCTGTTATTGCTATGTCCAGTAAAACCTAGATCCGGTATTATTTATTTATATACCACAGGTCGGCCCGCAGTGCGGCCAGAGGGGGGAGTCGACGGTGTGGGAAAGTGGAGGCGTGATGCTGGTCTTGGATACTTTCCTCTCGTTTTTGCTGCGGCTCTACCTTTCTGCTCTACTGCCGCTTACTGCCACCACCTCTGTGTTCCTGCTTTGCTCCCCTCTGCTCTGCCAATACACGGTAAGAACTAGGAGGAAAAAGGGGGGGTGGTTGCTTTCACTGTGTTTTGTGCCCTTGAATCTGCCTGGTTATTCCTGAATATACCTGAATGCTTGGTGAATTTCCATTTTTCAGGGTGGCAGGGGTGCTTGCCGAGCACCGGCTCGTTTGGCGTACGCGTGATTGGCAGTCTAGTTTTATCCCTTGCTTACCCCAAGCACTGAGCCAAAGTAGAAGGGGTTCGTAGTATCCACAGTCAGATCTGGTGGGTGAATTAAGAGCTATTCAGGGAACGAAACACCTAGAATACCCAGAAGTCTCAAGTCAGTACCGTGTTATCCACTCGAGAAGTCAGTTAAGGTAAAGGAGACTGTTGTATGTGTATACTTCATTCGATATGACTTCTTGGTGTCTGTAGTCCTTTCTTAGTGTCTCTACCATCTCTACCTCCCATACTACCTAAGAGTGTTCACAAGATAGTGTGAAAGAGTGCCTTGCCCTATGGAGCCATCTGGCCAGTCTGAAAATAGAGAGACCCTGTCTACTGAGAGTGGTCTGGCCAAACTAAAGAAGTCAGAGGTGTCTCTTGGTAAGAGATATACATGGAGATCATGTAATCTCTTAAGTGGGGGACTAGTTGCTGAACAGAACTACAAAGCCTGCCACGTTGTAGCTGTTCCAGCGGTGACAGTAGTGAATCCTTAGCAAAAGAAACCGTCTAAAAGAGTAAGAAAACATGGGAAACGTACTCCTGTGAAGAGCAGGAAGAAAAAAAACCTGCATCCAGTTAAAGTGACTCCTTCCCTTCGGTCAGACTTTATGGCTAACACTCAGGTCACTGGGAAACCTAGATCTCAGGCAGGGACAAACTCGGCGAAGGCCCTAGCGACTGCGAATCAGAACTTACTGGCTGCAGTCCCTGTTTCTAATCGTTATACCCTGTTAAGTGAGTCCCCTATGGCCTCTTTGGTAGATGGTGGTAGTCAGATTGAATTAGATGGGCCAGATGACTCATCTCCGATCTCCCTGACCTCTGCAGTACACATCCTGGATTCACTACACGGGATGTTAAAGCAATTATCTTTTGAGATTGGAGTACAATTTTTGACTTCTGAATCAAATCAAAAGAAGATTCAAGGTACTTGTACCAGCCTAGAGGAAAATCTGACTCATAGGATGGAGACTCTTGAGAGCAGAGTGGAGGTATTGGGCTTAGAGATCAAAGACAACTCTAATGAGGTACAGAGATTGAAGGATGAAGAGTGGGACTTAACAGAGAGGTTGGAGAGGTTAGAAAATATCTCGAGGCAGAATACTAGGTTTGATTTTTGGGCGTTTTCGGTCTTGTTTTAATTAGGTATAGATTGGTTATTTTTCTAAACTGGTGTGGACTAAGTTTGTAGTGTTTTAACTGTATTACTCTATGTTTATGTACAAATGATTCACACATTACCTCTGAGATACACTTGACTGCTCATACCAAGCTTCCAAGGAGGTGAGCAGGGTTTATCTTAGCTGTGCAATCCCATTACCCTGACTAGAATAAGGGTCCCTACTGCTAACTAGAGACCCTCATTTCTCCTACTTCAAGTGAGCCAGGCACAGAAACAGGGGTAGAGACCTTGATATCCCTGAGTCTCAAGCAACCGGAGGCAAGCCAACCATCCCTTGGAGATCTCTTGAAGGGAAGGCAGAGTCCAGCTCTCCTTCAGCTGAGTCAAAGACCGAGAGAAGCAGGCAGCAGGGAAGCAAATCGAAAAGCCAGCCTTCCAGATCAGCAGTCCAGTTGAGCCCTTTAAGCATCACTGCGGTTCTTCTGGCAGAGCTTCAGGTACAAGTCCAGTAGTATCTGATTTTAGGGGGGTCAGAGACTCAGTACTTATAACCAAAAGTGCCTTTCATGTAGGGGTGACTTCAAAGCAGCTCTCTAAAGTACACAATTATCCCTTTCTGACCATTCCTGTCTACCAGGCTATCTGTGGGGGTGATGTGTCCTTTAAGCGGGGATTGAACACAGCCTATTCAAGTGAAGTGTTAGCCCCCTCTTTCATCCTGTCAAAACAAAGCCATCAGAATGCTGATGTATGTAGATGGGCACTCAGACACACCTATCCGTCCTGTGTTGTGGTTGTCTAGAGAGAATTCAAAATGTGTAGCTGTCACCCATCACAGATGTGTATTGGTCAGGCTGTCAGGCACACAGAGCAATAAGTGCAGAGAAATGCCCATTTTCTAAAGTGGCATTTCCAAATCAGTTAATCTAAATCCAACTTCACCAGTAAGGAGGATTTATCATTACCCCTCCAAACATATGAAACATGAAAAAGCTACTTCTCTCTGATCAGGAATTATAGCTTAAATTGTATTGGGACTGCCTGGTGAAGACATGAAGAGTAGAGAAATCCTCCCAGACAGATTTGTGAGTTGTTGCATTCCTATGAGCAGAGTGGGACACAATGAAGGAAGGGAGGTGGGGACTCTCCTTTTACACTTTAGGAGGCTGCTCTTTGATTTAGTGATAGAGCACAAGGAAGGGGGCTGGGCACATCTCAGGAAAGGATATGGGGCTGAAAAGGGAAATATAAAGAGTAGGGCTGGGAGTCTGGGATTAATCTTTTAATGCACATATCACTGTGGCTGAAATCCAGGTGTGATCTCTTCCCACTCCCATGAATTGTGTTGTGGGACTATCAGCTTCAGAGACTTGTTTGCAGTGACAGACATCCTTTGAAGGGGAAAAAAGAGAAAAAGAAGTGGCCATTTCAAAAGAAGCTGTACCCCAACATAAAACTTGAAAAAGCCAGACCCTAAATCACATCTTAGTGCCTGGAAATGGACAATAAGAGGGGGAAGTAGAGACCCCAAACCTTTTCATCTGCTAATAAGCCAGATGGGCTGTGTGTGAAGGGGAAGCTCTGTAAGACTTCTGGCTGTGACCAGGGCTGGGGGCCAGACCACCTGCCCTGGATCCTAGAGCACCAGTGCCTGCCTGCTTGCCAAGACCAGCGTGCCTTTTGAGGAAGAGGAGAGAATTAGAGGGAACAAGGTCCAATGGGGGAGCCCTATCAAGAGGGTTCCCTGATTGAGGTATGAGGAGAATAGTTGCATGCCAATTGAGTTGTTACCCATGTGCAGGAACAGTCCAGTGAACCCCGTAAGCCAGGAGTGGGCTGGCATGATCCAAGTCATGTCAGGCTTGCACCACCACACCGTGGTGACTCCGTATGCCAGTGGAGCCACCACTTGACCTATCTGAACAAGAAATTTGGAACTGGTCTGCTGAGATTGAGGACCTTGCATGTCAGGAAGGGCTTCCCCCACCACTATGGCCAAGTCTTTAGTTCATGGCCTGGACAAGAAGATTGCTGCCATAACCTGCAGGTCAAGCCCACAAACTGCACCTGTGGGGAAAGAGTCTGCACCCTCGCCTGGAGCTCTAGTCAAGAGTGGGAGAATCTCTGCCCCTGCTAGTGGAAGCGTGAGTTACCTCAGGTTTGCAAAGCAAGAGCAGCTCCGTTCGCTAAAAAAACAGCAATGCTGCTCAGAGGAGAAAACCTGCACCTGCTGGGTGCAGCCATGCAAACTGGTCATGGTCTGTCTTCACTGAACAAGATCCAGACTCCAGAGCCCCCACAGAGAGGGCCCTTGCTGCACAGCTGAACATTTCCATACCACCAGAGCAGGTAAGACTAGAACTGAGCCTGTGGGGCCCCTAATGACTCACTGCTAACTGTGCTGAGCCACCATAAACACTTTCGACTAATAACTAAAACATTTATTTATTGTTCATACTGTTTGCACTTTGAGTAATAAGTCATGTACATTTGTCTATATCTACACCCCCCCCCCGAGGGATCTTTTAACTAATCTTCATTAGCTTCCACTGAAAGTTAAGTGCAAAAGGGGAACTTAGCCTAGTTCCTCAGGATCTGTAGCAGGTCGGGCCCCGGACATCAAGAGTATAAGGTCTCAACCACCACAGTTGTGCAAAGTAGCCCCTGCATGCCCATGGCATTCTGAAAGGGTTCCTGACACTTGTGTTTAGATTTAGAAGTAGGGTGCAGTTTCCTAGCTGAGTTATTTCCTTCCTGCCTTCATGCCGGGTTGCCTGCCTGCCAGTGCTATGGAGAATATAAGTGAAATGTGCTGGTTACACTTCAATTGGTGCCCTCTGCAATAAGAAAGTGTTCAACATATATACCCTCTGAGAGAATATTGCAGCTTGGACATAGAGTACAACACATAGCAACAAATCATCTCTACGCCCTTACCACATGAGGCAAACCTCTTCCCTGTGCCCCCAAAAATGGCAACATGGAGAGTCGTAGAATCTCAATTTTTCCCCAGCCCAAGAACTCCTAGATGGAACAGCACTGTGCAGAGATCTTGATCTAGGATAAGACTCAAATACAGTGCCCTGCCACCAGAAGCATAACGAAACTTGCAAAGTACATGGAGGGCCCCCATCCAGAATCACTCAGGAGCTCTCAGGCCAGGGTACTGTGCTGAGGACCCCCCCCCTGTACTGTGGGGGCCTTTGTTATGCCACTGGCTGCCGCATGGTAGGTTGCCTGATGTTTGAAAATAGTGTAGGAGCTTGGTGATGGCAATGGCTGTCACAGGAAGGGGGAGACGGGGGGTTTTCATGTCAGAACATTGTAAACAGAAACATCCGCTAGAGCACTGTAAAGTGCTAGGGCTGGCTGTAAGTTATTGGAGGTAGTGCCTACAGTAAAGGGTCACAATGTGGAAAAGTGACAGACATTGTGCCTCCAGGGAGATGAGGCTGTAGAGTGGGTGGCTACCTGTTTGGTTTCTCTTACCCCACTTTACTCCTCCTGTTGTATGAGGGTGACTGCTATTTCCCACTCAGCTGCAGATCTGTGAAAGGGACTCTTGATATAGCAGCTCCACTACTCTCCTCATTAGTTCTGGTATAGGCAATCTTGGTAATGCTTACAAGAGATCAGGAATCATTGCATGCATTTTGAAAACGACACGCAATCAATTAATTTTCAATAGAATTCAATCCTCTCACACATATTCCAAAAGAAATTGTAGCAATTTTGCAAAGTTTTTTTGCATTTCCTGAGTAAGATGAAATGGATGAAATGCTTTACTCTACTCCTCCTAAACATTCTCTTAAACATTCGTCGTCAAGGTGGCATTTCCTGTTCTTTTTATTAAACAATACAGCTTTCCCATAAACTGTTCTTCTGAGCAATCAGAACACATGCAGGTTTAGCCCGGCAGCCATGATCTAGTCAGGCCTTTCATGGCACCACCTGCTACACTGTCTCTAGACATGACACCAGGACAGATCTCACTGATCAATACCTTTCTGAACAGCCTGGACCTCTCTCACCCCTTACCCAGAGCTGAAGACTCGACAGCTGCTGTCAATATGACAACCCCTCGGACTCATATTTTCGTTTGTAAACCCATCATCAACATGAAGGAGGCCCTCTGGCCATCGTTATAAGAGGCCTACAAGTAAAGGGACTGGCAGTGCAAACTAAGCAGTTGCCAACTGTCCTTCCCCCCCCCCAGGATCGCCGGTCCCATTCCTTTTGGTCCGGAATGTTCAAGATTACAGCAGGCTGTTCCCCTGCGAGAAGCCCCAGGAGTTTAAATGTTCTCTCACTTGGGGCCTCTCACACTTGTCTTTGAACTTTAGAGGCTGCAGCAGCACCTCCCCGACCTCGAGCAGACTGTGGACAGGCCCATTGTCATTCTCTCTGCTGCTGATCATCACATAAAGAATGACAATGGGCCGTCTGCATTAAACGTGCCTTGAAGGCGAGTGATGAAGTTAAAATGTTGCCCCCCCCGGAAGGCGAGTGATGAAGTTAACATTTTCCCCCCCCCTGGAAACATTTCTGCGGAGTGCTACTTAGGACCGTACAATTGATGAATGGGGTGGAATTAGAGACAGTCTGGTATACCACAAGTTAAGAGGTAGGTGTTGGAGTGTGGACTCGGCATACCGGTGAAAAGCTAGCTAAGTGGAACAGATAGGAAAACACCCTGCCTCTTTTGAGGAAGCTGCAGGCTGATAAGAACGGTCCACACACTTTCTCTTTCAATGCAGAGCTGAGTAGATTGGTCGGTTAGCACTTCCTGGCTGAAAAAGAAAACTGACATTTTCTGTCAACTCAAAGTTTTGAAAAAAGATTTCATTTATAAAATTGGAAGCAAACTGTTAATGATGAGAGTGATTTAATTGGAAATAGTGAAATCTGAAATACCTAATGTGCTGACTGCAAAGTTACCACATGTTATTTTAACCTGCAAGTTGTTACTGTGGCTTGCTGTAGGGTGCGTGTTGTTGGACTAGTGTTGGATTTTTAAGTCCAACACCTTCCCCACTGTTGCGTAGACTGCAATTGGAATTGTAAATTATACTATTCCAAAGTCCAGCCCCCCCTCAAGCAAGTTGTTCTAATGACATGCGTGATAAAGTAGTGTGTGGTAACTTTGCAGTCAGTTTAGCGACTGCGTTGTAAAGGCATGCTGGTTAAATGCATGTGAGGTTCCGTCATACAACCAACCTTGCACCAGGGTGCAATGGTGCCCTGTGTTGTCAGCAGGATTGTTATTTGCAGGAAGGGACACCTTGCTGCACAAAAACAATCTTTAGAGGCATCATTTAAAAAGGAAAAAACAAGGAGAAATAAAAATATTTCTCCTCATTACGCCTGACCTCAAAAACCATGGGAGTTGCATGGTAACACCCACTGCAATGCCTCCCTAGCACAGAGTAAGGGAAGGCAGCGATTTGCTTTGCCTTGCCTTACTCCATATCTATGAGGCCATCCAAAGCCACTCAAAGTGGCTTTGTTTGGCCTCATATACATGATGCAGTGGTTAGTTCCGTCATTGCGTCTCAAAAAGTGATGCTAGGGTAGCACAAGGAAATCAGAAATAGCTGCCTCTTGGTGCAGCTCTTTCATATGAAAGGGCAAGCATGTTTGCACACATGAAGAATAAAACTAAAATTTCTAGTGCAAAATTAAACACATCAAAAACAATTTAGTGATTTGTTAGAAACAGATATTAGAAACAGTTCAATACAAGTTCATTTTTTTTCTTTTTTGGTAAAAATGCTGCATTAGTTCCAATCTGTAGAACAATGCAGAAAGATTCCAGCTTAACTGTAACTATCTTATGAGTGCAAAAAATAAACATTTTCTCTGTGCTTATCATTCTAAGGTCAAAGATAAAGCAGAAGAAAGAAAAGCAACATGTGTTTTCTTTGCTTTAAACAGCTGCTTTAATTATGCTCTGTTACCTGACTTGCCTTTCACCTCATTTGCTGGGTCTTGCAGCATGCATTCTGACATCTGAGCTCAACTGTAATAATGCTAATAATAGGTGGCTAGGTGCCTCACAAGTAGTTGATTGTACAGACATTAGGGGTCTTATTTACAAGCCTTTTTAAAATTGGCAATGCGACGTCGAAGAGTTCATGAAGTCACCCTCATCAGTTATTGGCTCCGTGATAACGTGATGAATGTGACAGCATTATGCTATACTGGTGTCAGGAAGGCCGATAACTGCAGGCATTGGCAGGTGTCGAAGGGTGTCAGAGATGCAGTGCAGGTGGGGTGGTGCATCGTGCACTCCACAAGGGGTTTCCCCGGCCTCGGTGCAGGTCGCAGCGTCGCTGAAGGCATCAGAGTTGTTCTTCTTGCTTTGCAACACCACCCACATAATTGTTAGGGCCCAGGAACTACAATTGTCACCCTTCTGAATACAGGAGTCTACAGAGAAGTCCAAGTGCTGGCAAGTGGGTCGCAGGTGAAGTATTTGTGTCCCTGAGACTTCAAAACAGGAGGCAAGAACATACAAGCCCTTGGAGATTTTTCACAAGCAGGCTCAAAGCAACGTTCTAGTCTTTGCCCTCTCCTTGGTAGAAGCAGCAACTGCAGGCCAAGCCAGCAAAGCAACACAACAAATGGGAAGAACTCCTCCTGATTGCTCTTCAGCTCTTCTTCGTGGCAGTGGTTCCTCTTGTTTCCAGAATTGATCTAATTCTCCGAGGTTTAAGGTCGAATACTTATACCCCATTTTATTTTTTTTCTCTTTGTGGCAAGGGTCTCTTAGCCCAGTCCAAAGCAGTTCTGTCCTCTCTGGCCCAACTTCACTATTCCTATAGACAGCATTGTGCAACGGAGACACAGCCTATTCAGGCGCTAGTGAAAATCCTCCCACTACTCTAAATTTAGACCAGCCCTATTCAGCCCAACTATGAGTCATCCAGGAAAGGCAGGGCGCACCTCAACCCCCTCTTGGAACCAGGGCCGGACTGGGAAAGAAAGCTGGCCCTGGCAAACTGCTCGGCCGGCCGCCCCTGGGTGAGGGGAGGTGCAGCCGAGCTGTTTGTGAGGGCCGGTTTTGGTCATGCTTGTTACAGGGGCCGATATTGCCTACCGTAGTAACAAAAATGCCCCCCCCAGGTGCCCAAAACCGGCCCCAACTCTGGCGGCCCACTGGGGAAATGCCCAGTGCCTGCTACGGTCAGTCCGGCTCTTCTTTGAACTGTTTAGAGTGAATGCACCTCCCCAGCTCTTGTCACTCCAAAACCAGACACTGAATCCACAAACAGGCAGAGGAACACAGGATGGTCATACAAGAAAATTACCAGAGGCTTTTTCAGACACACAATTTAAAAAAAAGCCTTTACTAAAAGATATTTTAATAAATTCTGAGTTCTGAGAGCCTAAACTCAATTTATCTATGTTGTCCCAAAGGAAAGTTTCACTTGTAAGATGTTACAGTGCAACTCCCATGATAACCTATGGGACAGACAGACTTTCAATAGTAAAAAACAAAATGCACATTATTTAACTATCAAGTCATGTAAAACACACCAGTACATGGCCTACCTTTCACATACACTGCACCCTGCCCCTGTGGGTACTTTGGGCCTACCTTAGTGGTGACTTATATGTAAGAAAAGGGAAGGTTAGCGCCTGGCAAGTGCTTGCACTTGCCTGGTCAACATGGCAGGTTACAACTGCAAGCACAGACACTGCAGTGTCAGGTCTGAGATACATTTACAAGGCTAATCATGCCGGTGGCACAAATAGTACTGCAAGCCCACTAGTAGCATTTGATTTGTAGGCCCTGGCATACTCAGTGCACTGTACTAGGGACTTACCAGTAAATCAAATATGCCAATCATGGATAACCAATCATAATTTACACAGAGAGCACATGTATTTTAGCACTGATGATCAGTGGTAAAGTACCCAGAATGCCATAGCTAACAAAAAAGGTTTAGAAAAATAGGCTGCAAAAAGCAAAAGGTTTGGGGATAAACCTGCAAATACTTCTGCAGCACATACAGAAAGACTAAAAGGCATCCATTAATTGTTTTAGTGCCGGAAGGTGCCCCTTACTGCACAAACATAATACTGCCAACAACCCACACACCCTTTCACCATGGTGCAAGTGTTCCTGCATAGACTCTAGGCACCAAATTCACTCTTGAGAAAGGACAGGAATAAGCAATATTGCCATAAAGTGCATTCCTGCCCTTACATTTGGATGCAGGGTAGCACATCAAGAGTAATGCATTGCCCTACAAGAAAACTTGTAAATCGGCCCAGAGAGATGGGCATTTATACAGGGATTACAGAATCCCATGTGCTATATAGAATACATTTGCCAAAGACAAATTGAATATGCTGCATGACATAATAATTGACTATACTGTATAATTTCCTCCACACAGTAAAATTTAAATACGATATAGTACATAAAACATTTTATAGCATTTGTTTCTCTCAAATTAAATGGTAACTAAGCAGTCACTAGAAAATAGATAGTTGTAATAAAATCAATTTTATCATTTGGACTATATTCTTGTTATGTGCTATTGACACAGATTAAACAATTCAAGCACACATCTGGTTGTTGGCATAAGGTCATTTGACATTATAAACGTTCTCAAAACAGCTCATTTGTATTTATGAGTTTGTGCAAAGTAAATTTTTACCTAACCATGCTACTGCACACTTGGATTTCACGCTTGAAAATACCTTTTTGACACACCTTTCTGAATCTTGTGCTGACAATTGTAGTACGAATGACAGGAGTAAGTTCTTAGCCAATGCAGAGAACAGGGGCAGGTTTCTTAAATGAAAGCCGTTGTTTTTTGTTTTCCATGTGTCTGGAAATCTCTGGGAAACATACTTCCTTTTCACACTTTTAAAACATGTGTCCAAACCCCCTAAATGGAAACAGTAATTTCTGCTCATCTTCAAGAAAAAATGTAGGCAGAAGGAAAGAAATAGAGTGTGGTAAAAATAGAAACTGTCAGACAATGCAATCAAAATAAATAAAGAGTTCCGTAATTAATCACATTCTATCGGTGTATCAAAATACCAGTATGGTAAATATTACTGCAATGCCTCGAGTATCCTCTTTGAAGTCCAATAATTCATGCAAACGGTGATCAAGGAACACACAGCATCTCTCTGGTGTTTTAACCATTTTGCCTAGGCGTATTCGGGAAAACCCCAGAAGAGTCAAAAAAGGCGTCTGTTATATTAGAGTTGTTAGAAATGGGATTTCCGGTTGGCTAAGGCTTGTGATAAAGCCAGGCAGAAACCACCACTTTAGTTAGGGCAAGGGAGTTACAGGCCAAAGATAACCCCTGCTCACCCTCTAGGCAATGTGGTGCGAGCAGTAAGGCTTATCCCGGAGGCAATGTAGGTTAACCACTTGGCTGCTAAGGGTCCTCGACGAGCTCCATTGACTTTCCATTGAAATCAATGGAAAGTCCATGACGAGTTACCCTTGTCATTAGCGCTGAAGTGGTTAAGTATTTGCACACGCACCCAGCAACAACACCCAAGTCCCACCGCAAAGGAAACTCCACACAAGGTTATATATAAAAATAGCCTTTGCATTATACCAAACACATTAGATAATGAACATACACTTTACAATGTGCCAGAGGCACGGGCAGAATTTACAGGGGATGTATGTACAGGACAGGGCCACATGGACCACTGTCGGGAATAAGCACTTTTAGAACTAGAATACTTGTAGGAATAACGCTTAGAACATATAACATATAATAACTGTAGCACCAAATAGCAAATGTAGCACACAACCAGTAACCACTGGTAAGAGGTAAGTACCACCTACGCAACCCTAACCACCTTAGGCATGTATCACGCAGGGAATCATGAACTCACTAGTAGGACCTATATTAGGGAAAACAACCTCCTAAGCATCACATACATTCAGAGGTATAAAACATTACACATGATGCAGAAATCACATTAGGCAGGTAAATCACAATTGCGCAAAAATCACATAGGGCCAAAAACATGTACCCCCCGCAAGGGGCACAACACCAGAACTGTACCCCAGGCCAACTGGCCTCTCAGGGGCTGAAACGCCCTGTGTCCAGAAAGTCAGGGCTGGGCTGCGCAGGCAGCCAAAGGAGATTCACCAGGGCCTAAACGTAGCAGCTGCCCACTAAGTGCTGGGCAGCTGGGGGTCTCCTCTGGGCTTTTCACTTAGGCAAGGGGGCCCAAAACAACATGGGAGGCGGGGAGCCTCGTGGGCTCTAGACAATAATGCCACCAACATTGGAGTCCCCCCTCTGGGGACTCGGAATCAACAAATGCCCCCTGAGCTTTTCGTGAGCTCTCCACAACAGTGTGCCTTCGTTGGAGTCCCGCTCGGGGGGCTCAAGATGCGAAATTGCCCAGGAGCCTCTCGGGGCTCTCAACAATACTGTGCCCCGGTTGTTGGAGCCTCGGGGCTCAGAAGGTAGCAATGCCCCGGGGTCACGTCGGAGCCTGGTAGGCTTAAAATAAACAATGCCCCCTGAGCCTCTCGTGGGCTCTAACTAAAAACATGCCCCCGGGAGCCTTGACAGCCTCCACACAACTGCGCTCCGGTGAGGCGGCCCGCTCGGGTGACCCTTACTAAAATGATGTCCCCAGCACTGGAGAAACGGAGCAGCACTCACCGGAACTCCTGGGGCGGATACTCCTCCTCGGCGCTGCTCCTCTGCTGCGTCTCCCGGCGGCTGCGGGGGTGGAAAACACGGGCGGTCTCCCTCTTCACACGGGAGGCCGGCAAGGTGCGGCACGGCTTCTCGACCCGCTCCCCGGGTCTCTTTCTTTTTCGGGCAGCGCGGGGCACCAGCAGGCAGTCCGGGGCTCTCCCTCACTCTTGGGAGCCCCAGTGATGACGCGGCTATCTTCTTCCGGGTCAGGCTGGGGTACTTCCGGGTCACGACGGCAGCAGCCCGGCAACGTCTTTGCACACTCCTGGGCTGCGGCGGTGAATTATTTCTCCTCAATATGGGGTTGGCTCCAGTCAAATAAATAAAACAGGGTGGGCACCTGTTCTTGAGGCACAAAAAGTCGACAGCGGGGTGGGCACCCACGCCGCAACTCGGCTAACTGGCTCGGCAAAATGCAGGGTGGGCACCTGCCTCGAAGACCAGCCACAAGGGGGTTCCCCACGCCAGGGAACCCCTCTAGGAAGGGATCGCCTGCACCAGCGGCGCAACGTGCTATTTTGAGGGGGAGGGCAGCACTCCCCAGGCACTGGCAGGCCACCCAAGTCCTTCCAGGTCCAGGGAGGGAAGGCAGGGGGGCCAAAGGCTGGGCCAGGGGCCAGCTCACAGGGCCCTACAGGCAGGGAGGCAGTCCCAGTGGCAGTCCTCCCGGCGCCCAGCAGCAGCAGCAGGCCCCCCTCCTAGTTAGGATCAGCAAAATAACATTTACATGGGGTCACAGCCCCTCTTTTATACACCAAATCCTTTTTCTGAGGTTGCAGGGTGGGGGAAAAACCAGTCGCAGCTGGTTTTGGAGCACTCCGATGTGCTCAGCCCCTCTTCTCATTCACTGGCCAGGCTAGGGACATTAGACGCACCACAGGGGGAGGAGCCAGCATTGTGTGGGGAAAATCCCAGCCCTATTCAGGTCCCAGGTGCACCCCTCCCTCACATCACTCATGCTAATCTCCCATTCACCACCGGGGCAGACCCATCCTGAGTCATGGAGCCTGGCACACCAGCCAGCTCCAGCCAATCATAAGCCAGACAGCCAATTCACATAATTTACACAGGCAGGCCAACTTCTAGAAGTGGCACTTCCACACTAGACACAATCACGCCGCCCACATCATCGTGCAGCATTCAATCACACAAGTCCGCACATACCAAACTCAAGCCTGCACTCCCCACACATCAGGAACTAACATGGACACATACATTCCCCAAGCATTCCTATGGGAGGACAGGCCAATCTCACCACACGCATGCACTTTACCCTGGGACACAGTGGTAAAGTGCGCAGAAACCAAAAATCACGATCACCAGGTCACCATTAAAAAGCAAAAAGTTTAGGGGTGAGCCTGACAGAAGGGCCAAGTCCAACAAGAGTTATTGTGGACTGTTGTACCTGCAATATACAATTCGCAATGAAAGCTCGAGAGGTTCCTCACTAATAATATGCCGTAAGGGTTCAGTGCAGTATATGCCTTATGCTAGGTAAGAACCACGCTAGATTAAATGAAATTACAGTAATGGTGCTATTAGGGTTCTCTGGCATATCACTTGGGAATGCTTACTTCATTTTTCTCAAATCAATGTTTGGTGATGGAGAACAGATGCATTATGTTAATTACAATGCCAATAATCCAGAAGGCAGTTCGTAAACATACTTCCCATTGACATTGTTTTCCTTCAATTGGGGAATTGAAGCAATTATAACTAGCCCTATACATAAAGCACCTGGGCCAGATGGGGTCCCAATGGACCTCTATAAACTCAGTTCAGACCCCTGAGCTCCTCCCATTATCATTTATATCAATTTGGCTTGCAAGACCGGTCTGCTGCAGTCTTGGTGATCTGCCATCAAGGTGCCCCACTATAAGAAGGGTAGCCATAGGAACCCCAGTTGTTACTGTATAATTTATTTTCTTGACTCCAGAGTGAAGACCGTTTGGAGAATTGTAAAGGAAATCGGCATGCTTTCTAGGCTATAATATGGGTATAAAACATCACTTGGGACAATGGGACAGTACCTCAATTTGCACCTCCTGATTAGTAAATATACCATAGCCACAGCTATCTACACTTCGTGGATCTCTCATGTTCTTTCAACCTTGTGGTCAGGGACTTGTGGATTATTTGAGTACCCACCATTATGACCTCACTGCTTCTGTCAGATATGGGGAAAATGAAGACGGTACCGAATCGTTTGGCCTGGGTTTGCCTAACTGGAAAGAATTTTGATGTGGCTGTCACTATGGATCTTCCTATCCCCATGTAATCATATGAGGATTGTTAGACTTGGAATCATTGGCGCGGGTTTCCCCTGTATTTAATGTCTTTTGTCTCTTGGGTTTTGCTGTATGTTGGGCTTCGTTTTGCTAGTCTAGATGCTTTGGGCACTTTGCCACTGCCGTTCAGTGCCAAAGTGCAAGGGCTCCCTCTGTAAATTGTTGTTGTTGGGTTTACTATTATGCCCCTAGTACAGTGCACTGTGTGCACCCAAGGCCTGTAAACCAAATGCTGCTACTGGACTTGCAGCACTGATAGTGCCACCGACAAAAGCAGCATTTCAAAGGTAACTCAGACCTGCCACTGCAGTAACTAGTACTGCAGTGTCGACTTGGGAAGTGCACCCACTTGCAAGGCCCAAATCTACTGTTTTCTTACATGTAAGTCACCCCTAAAGTAGGCCCAAGGTACCCCAGTGGGGAGGGTATAGTGTATGGGAAAGGTAGGACATGTTTTGATGTGTATAACATGTCCTATTGAAAGGCCATCTGTCCCATAGGTTAGAATAGGGAGTTACTTATATCATTTTATAAGTATAGCTGCCCATGGGAACAAAATAGGAAAATAGAAAAATATAGTTTAGTATGCCTGGACTCCAAATATAAAGATGCATCTTTTAGTAAGGCTGATTTTTACATTCTGGGTTTGAAAATACCACTTTTAAAAAGTAGGTTTTTTCTTGCTTAGCCATCCTATGTGCCTCTGCTGGGTTTGTGAATTGACTGTCTGGCTTTGGAGTGACAGGGGCTTGGGGTGTGAATTCTGTTCAGACAGCCACTTGGGGGGTTGAGGTGTGTCCTGTCTTTCCAGGGTGAGTCAGGGCTGGTCTGAATAGACCTGGGCTGCATTTAGAGTAGGGGGAGGAGATTCCTTTTAAACCTGAATGGTCCAGCTCTGCTTTGGTCCATGCGGTCCCCACCTCCTGCCCGGAAGCTGCACCAGAAAGGACAGAACTGGTTTTGGCTTGGCAAAGAGCTTCTCTGCTTCCAGAGAACAATTGATTTTGTACTATAAATATTGAGGCCCATATCCCTGAACTTTAGATTACTTTGGACTTCAAGAGGAACCTCTGACAAGGAGAAGTGCTGGAAAGAACTGGAGGAGGAGTACTGTCCCTCTGCTGTGTGCTGACTGGGGTTGGCCTGCAGTAGCTGTTTTTTCCAAGGAGAGGAACTGTGTGTGTATCCTGCTTGAGAAGTATCTCCAAGGGCTTGGAAGTATAGCTTGCCCCCTGTTCATGAGGTTTCAGGAACAGCAAAGACCTCACCATCTTTCTGGGCACCATATCTGGGACCACTGGTTTCAGTCGCCGCAGAAGAAAAGGGCATCCAACTCTGTCACTGAGTCCATCACAGGATTCCGTGTTCTGAAGGCCCCGCAGAAGCAGCCAATGTCCATGCAGGTAAAAGCGGTAGGACATCGTGTGGGGGGATTTGGAGGGGCGATGCGGAGGGAAAATGAATTATTTATTGAAATTTTCCCTCTGCATCGTCCCACAAAATCCCACCCCATGCAGCTCCACCACCCCACTGCTGGTACCTAAAGGGATCGCAGCTGCGCAGAAGGCACCACCACACTTTGCACCGCTTCCCTGTTCTCACTGACACTGTCTGGATGAACGGCCTGAGCCGTTGTTTGCACGGCAACCTGAGAGCAATGCATTCCATGCCACTTCACTTCACCCTGCCTGGACATCACCGACATTGTCGCTGCCCAACTGGTACATCGACCAGCTCCGTCACCTGCACCTCAGCTTGCCAGCACAGCATCGAGCACCACCTCACCCTGCACGATAAGTATTGGCCTCAACGATGCAGTCTGCACGATTGTCACTGAGCCGCAGCCAGCACCCAATTGTGAGGGTACTGCACTCTGCACTGCTTCCATTTTGCAACGCAACCTTCACGGTTTCCCCGACCGGCTCGTACCATCAAATCAGCCCCAACAAGAAAGGTACTGTTTACGAGTCGGTCTTCATTTTAGCTGATCCCGCCCCGATGTAGTGAGCTGGAATTGTTAGACTCAGTCGCTTTTAGCATCACGGTAGCCCCGGATGGAACTATGGAGTCGGAAGAACTGTGGTTTTGAGCTATTTCTGCAATTTAAAGGTTATCTTGCAAAGTAACTATTTTCACAGTATTGTACTGTGGATTTTGTCGTTTTTGGTCTTGTTTGGTTTAGATAAAGTTTTACTTATTTTTCTAAACTATTGTGGTGTCTATTTGTAGTGTTGTCACTCTGTTGCTCAAGCTGCAGAATCGGGAATATGTTTTATTCCATACCACCTCTGGCTTGGAGCAGTAGTTAGGCTTTGTTTTTTTTTTTAAATAAAAAAAATTGAGAGTTCATAGACATTACAACATACAATAATATCATATATAAATACATATTTCAAAATATTGAGGAGAAAGAAAATTGATTTAAATCTACAGTACAAAATATTACGGTACGATAAATATAAATTTCCAAATACTCAGCAGTGCAATCACAATATTCCTATAATAAGAAAAAAGATCATAATCAGTTAAAGTGCAAAGTGCAAAATCAGAACATATACATACATGTGTACCCTATAGCTTAAAATCAAATGTAGCAAGAGAGCAGAAAGAGATCCCATTAAAATAAAGTGCAGAGTTCTAATTCCGAACATGTACCTACATATATGTTCTATCCTTTATATCAACTACAAGATGTTTTCCTATATTTAAAACGCACTCCAATATTTCTCATACTTTCCTATTGCTCCTGATCTTATTGCGTATTTCTTTTCTAATTCTTGTATGCTGGACAATTTTTCCCTCCACGCGTTAAAAGTA
The DNA here is from genome assembly GCF_964261635.1 of Lissotriton helveticus. Taxonomy (NCBI): domain Eukaryota; kingdom Metazoa; phylum Chordata; class Amphibia; order Caudata; family Salamandridae; genus Lissotriton; species Lissotriton helveticus. Next base: position 1,686,959,641 of record NC_136061.1, on the reverse strand, counting down.
GCCACTTTCTCTATTTTCCAGAGTTGTAGAATTAGAGATCTTGCTATTAAACCTACAGTAAACAACGCTTCCTCGTGAGCAGAGTTAGCAGGAGAGCAGCCCAATACTACGATGGATTTTTCAAGCAGGATGAGGGGATCGATTGTAAGTTTGAGATATTTCTTGATGTCCTCCCAGAACTCTGGATTTTTGGGGCTCTCCCAAATGATATGTGTCCAGGTTCCTTTCTCTGCACAGAGAAAGCATTTGTCTTCTATTAACTGGTATATTTTATGAAGAAAAGAGGATGTTCTAAAAATCAACCATTTCGAATAGTATTGCATATGTTTAAATTTTGTCCCTATGAATATAGCAGCGTTAAATTTATTAAGCCTATTCCAGGTTGGTTTAAGGCTCTGTATACCTTCCCTTTTCTTCCATCTATTCCTAACTTTTTTGTATAAAGAAGAAGACTTATCATCAAAAATGTTTATCCAGTTGCTGATCTTCCGCTGCGTGGGGGAATTAAGGGCTTCACTGAGAATAGTTTTATAATGCACGTTCTCCATATCTAACTTTTCCAATATGGGTTTTAATCTAATGAATGACCACTTTAAAATTGTACTTGAATATTGAAGCCCGTTTCAATCTCCGCCCAAGTTTTTCAACAATACCCCTTAGCAAAATACTGGATCTGGACATATCCATTTTCTTCCCACAGTCTTAGAATGTTATTCTCTAACAAACCTATTTCCCCGTATATAAATTCGAAAGCCTGGTTGAAATATTGATTCTTAGAATGTCGTAGTGTGCTAAACGCTGATATTTTTGTTTAAACAGTCTATGTAAGGTCTTATAACACCCTTTTTTAGGGTACTTAGTAACTCTTGTGGGATCTATTATGTTATGTTCCCTTAGGATCTTTTTCATTAAAAATTATCTGCCTCTTGAGGATCTAAAAAGAAAAATCAAAAACTATGATGTGCAAATGTCGCATAATAATAATTTCTGATATTTGGTAAAGATAATCCTCCCTCTGCAACAGGATGATTTAAAGTGCTGAGTGCCCATCTTGGTACCTTATTTGTCCATAGGAAAGCGAAGAACATATTGTCTATTTCTTTAAAAAAAGAAGTCTGTATTGCACAGGGAGCTGCACTAAACAAAAAATTAAACAACGGAAGAATAGACATCCAAATTAACGCAACTCAACCAATTATTGATAACGGCAGCTGGTTCCATCGTATTAACTGAGAGTGCACTTTTTTCGACAATGGAATATAGTTTAGGGTAAAGAGGTCTTCTACTTTCTCAGTTACATAGATCCCTAGATACCTCTTTGGACGGGTATTGTATGTCTGTCTAAATTCTGATAAGAGAGAGTTCACCCCGCAATTGCATAATATAATATCTGTTTTGGTCTTATTTATCTTGTAACCCCCTATTCTTTCGAAGTCTGCAAAGTCTCTCATAACTTCTGTCTGGGTATCCATCTTTGGGTCCAAAAAAAGAACGAGGTCATCAGCATATCATTTTATGTTTGTCACTCCTTGGACCGGGACCGTATGAGCTCTTTTTCCCCAATCGCAATTGCTAATGGCTCTATAAATAGGGCAAATAAAATTGTGGGAATGGGACAGCCTTGTCTGGTACCTCTATTTATTTGGAATGTTCCTATGTTAACAGAATTAATAAAAATGTGTGCTCGAGAATTCATATAGAGGTGTTCTAATAAAATTATAAACTCATTTGGAAAGCCAAACTTTTCTAAAATTGTAAAGAGACAGTTCCAAGAAACAAGGTTGAATGCTTTTTCGGCATCTAAAAACCAGATCTGTGCCTCAATACCTCAATCTTATTAATATTAATGTAATCAAGTGCCTCTAACACGAAATTAGTATTAGTATAAAGCTGTCTCCCTGCTACAAAACTACACTGATCTTTACCGATAAGTGAACCCACCATCTTATTTAGCCTATTGGCAACAAGTTTAGTAAAAATGTTATAATCAGTATTTAAAAGGCTTATTGGCCTATAAGAGTTCACGTTTTCATTGTCTTTATCTTTTTTTAAAATACTGACCACTACTGCCGTGCGAAAAGAGACAGGTGGGTCACCTCCTTGTAATAAATAATTTGCTAGTCTTAAAAATTCGGGGCAGAGAACTGTAGAAAATGCTTAAAAAAAATTCTGCAGGAATGCCTTCCTCTCCAGCAGCTTTACACGGCAAAGAGCTGATAACTTCATTTATTTCTTCCTTCCTCAATTCGGCTAGCAGCAGCTCTTTAAAAGTATTTCGGAAAGTTGGAATTGGCAATTCCTGTAAAAATGTGTTAATTCTTTCCAAAGGGACCTGGTGAGATGCCTTACCGATATCTTTATAATGTCTAAGGAACACCTTGCCTATTAATGACGTAGTCTTTACACAAGTTTTTGCTACTTTATCCTGAATGCATTCGATTCTATTTTGGACTTGCTTTTCCTTTGCTTGCCAGGCTAGCAATCTTCCTGTGTATTCACTGTCTTCGTAGCTTGTCTGAAGATATAACCTACTTGTCATGTCCCCAACTCATATTAGAATTCCCTCATTTTTGTTTTTGCATTTAATACTTTTTGTCTGTTATCCGAGGTCCTATTTCTAAAAAATTATTCTTGATTTGCATGGGCCAGATTGTTTTCTATTGCCATTCTCTCCTCCTTCTTAGCCTTTGCTTTGGTATCTCTTTTGAGGTGATTATGCCTCTCAGCGTTGTTTTAAAGGCATCCCATATCATGTTAATTGGTGCAGAATCTTTATTTATCGAAAAAAGAAACTAATCTCCTTCTCTAATTCTGCACACCATTGCTTATCAGCTAGGTGGAATTTATTAAAATACCACCTTCTGGAAGCTTCTTCATCTTTCTTCCCTAGAAGAGTTTCCATTTTAATGAGGGCATGATCTGAGAAGGCATTTTCTATATGTTAATATTTACTGATTTCCAGATTATGGGAGGTGAGAAAAAAATCTAGTCTCGATGATGAGTCATATTTTGCCAAATAGCAAGAGTATTCACGTTTGGTTGAATTATTGAGCTGCCAATTATCTAGGATATCTAAATCTGTTTTACAGCTCAACAGAGCAGTAGCTACTTGTGGTTTCTTTTGCCTTCGGTCTTTTTTTGTTGAATCAGTCACGGGATTTTGCAAAAAATTAAAGTCACCTCCCCATATGATCTGACCAGGTATACCTGACAAAGCCTGCTTCAACTGTAAACTGAGGAGTGGGTCATCCATAACTGGTGCATAGATTGTAGCAAGTATCAGCCTTCTTTGATTTATTATCCCATGCAAAAATGTCCATCTACCACCCGTATCTGAATGTGATGGTACAACATGAAACTGGACATGCTTGCCTATATAGATGCTCACCCCCCTCTGAGCTGTCGTCAACACTGATGAACAAAAAAAACCCGCCCAATTTTTAAACATTTTACTAGCGTCTGCTAAGGCTCGGAAGTGTGTCTCTTGTATAGGTGGTGACTTTTTAGCCAGCTCTCTATTGCACAAGCTTTACGTCTATTGTTCAAACCGTTAACATTCAAAGAAAGGATTAATAGTTTATTCCTATTCATTATATATTTTAAAAATGGGAAAGTATAGCCTGTATTATCCACTGGCCCCAAGGCCTCCCATCTAAAGTGCAATTTGTGCTAACTGTGCAGAAATGCATTTCTGAAGTAAAAGTTGTGCAAAATGCATGCTTGTGCAAACTGTGCAAATACACCACATTTGCAATGACAATTCTGCAAATCAGACAATAAGGTACAAATCACGCTTTGATTGTTGAATCATGTCTCACAATAAGACAGTAGCAAGTAGTTTATACTCTAAAAACACAAGCCATTTAAATTGTGCAAACTGCAAATATACCATATCCACTAAAACAGTAGTGACTAGATTATACTCTAAAAACTCAGGCCATTTAAATGGTGCAAACTGCAAATATACCACAACGACTATGAAAGTTATGCAATCATACAATTAAGTGCAAGTCATGCATTTAGACCGGAATACTACAGTACAGTTTGTATCAATTGAGCAAAAGACTATTAAATTGCAAAACAACCATAGGGCGCCAATTGGACCAAAATGGTACAATCTAAGTTGTATTAATTATACAGGATAAACACTAAAGTGCATTAAAGTGCAGTATTCGATGTGCAATTATGTCAATTACATAAGACAGCATCTTTCCATAGTGACATTACGTATCCTCATTTTTCTGTCTATGAACTCGCTTTTTTTAACTGCTTCACCCCCCCCCCACCGCCCCTCCATCCCACCGTCCCCGAAAGAAGGAAAACCCCAGCTTGTCCCACTTTCCTTCCCTCTTTCTCCCTTTTTTTGTTGGATGCCATCTTGTTGCATTCTTTTGCGTCCCCTGGTTTACCTCACATCCGACCCTCAAAGGAAAACTCATAAATGTTTATCATGCCACTAGTACCTGCAACGAAAAAACTGAAAAAAACCACTATTTATGTGTATATTACAGATGCACAGTCTCCTTTTTCCTTTACTTATGCAGCTTTAAGGACTTCCAAAAGATCTTGAGCTTCTAATATGTCCGTAAAAATGTGGAATTTTCCTTTAGCACTGACTTTTAATTTGGACTGCTGCATAATCATCGCCTGCGCCCCTTTAGCTTTAAAAGAGTCAATCATTTTGACAAAGTCTTTCCGTCTATGTGCAGAGGCTGCTGACAAGTCGGAGAAGATTTTAATATTTTTTAATCTCATCAGTGATAAATGACCTTCTTGATATTGCCATGTTTAAGATTTGCTCTTTAAATCTATAATCTAAAAAATGTGTTAAGATGGTTTGTGGGTATTTAGGATTCGCAGGTTTATGTGCAGGTACCCTGTGAGCTCTGGTGATTGCGAGGTCTCCTTGTAATTCAGGTATTGCCTTTTTCAGCAGAGACTCAGTCCATTTTACCATCTCCGCACTTTCCAGGCCCTCCGATATTCCCACGAGGCGCAGGTTGGATCTCCTAATATAGTTCTCTAAATCTTGTAGCTTCAACTCCATCCGACTCTTGTTCTTCTGCAACACCTGGATGTCTTTTTGCCTGGTAATGATGTTATCTTCGAGGACTGAGACACGAGCCTCCACCTCTGTAACACTTCTGGGTAAATTGCCTAAACTCTCCTCCATCTTTGACAGCCTATTATGCAGCTGTGATATTTTGATTGCTTGCGAGGTCTTCAAGTCCCGCACTTCCTGCAAGATAGTTATCAACATTTCTTGTATTGAGGCGTCTTGTTCAGGCCTTTTATTACCAAGGGTTTCATTAATTCTTGAGCTGAGGAGTGCCCCCCTTTCTTTTTCTGTTTCTGACTCTAATTCTAGTTCTGGATCAGATGTGGAATCCAACTTATCTATTAGTGCCTCTGTCTCTGCTTCCTTTTGCAATGTCTGCAAAGGTATTTGAGCTTCTTTGATCAATGGCTGGTTAGTCAGAGTATGAGTGACTGTGCTTGTTTCTACAGGATCTAACACTGTGTACAATTTCAATGTGGACTGTGGTTGTGTGACTTGGGCTGACAGGACATTGGCAGGGGTAAATATCCTTTTCTGGCATTGCGTATCATATAGGCCTATCAGATCCACCACCTTTTGCTCCTTCCTATTCATTTGCGATATTCCAGTAGGTTTCCTCCGTGTGGCGAGGGGCTTACTAAAGAAGGGATACCGTTTAGTGTTCACCGAATTATCGTTCTCTTCGCTCGGTGAATCCCCTACTTTTTCTGCCCCTCCTCCTCTTCCCCCTCCATAGCCAACATACTGAAGTCTGCTGAAAGTTCAGATAGTCGCCTCTTCCTCCAGAGTTTTGTCAAAGGCATTCTGTCCAAGCTGCTTGTTTTTTTTTCAGCCAGTGTCAGCACCTAAGCTTTTAATTCCATTCTCTGTTGGGCGTTTCTTCTCCCTCTTCTAGCACCTTAAGACACTATAACTGATGTTGGTGGCGATTGGCCAGATCTTAGAAAGTCCTTTCCTGTCCCAGTTTAAAGCTGTTTATTTCCAGGTTTTGCTACTGCCTTTGAAACTACCGACATCATCTCCCTTTAATTCTTTATTTCTCTTTCTTTTCTCCCTTGAACTGCTTGCTTATTGTAGAATATCACAGAGTATCGCAGTATTTCAGAATGCTTGGTATATGGGGAATATATTCAACAGAAGACAGACCAAACAGATGATCAGAGAACACAGGATGCAGCGTGCAGAGCGCAGAGATTATATAGACACGACCATTGAAAAGTCTTATACATGCGTTATAGAAATATGCAGACCTGCTTCATGCAGCTTCACTCCATGTGTATATTTAGAAAGTTGAGAGAGGCAGTGAAAGTATATACCCCCCTCAACTATGCCAGTGGTAACCTTTTACAGTACTCCTCTGCTTATTATCCAGCTTTCAGCCCCAGGTTTAAACAATCAACAGTTCCAGCAGGGAGAGTCCAAATTTAACCCCCAGTTGTACACCAACTGCAATGCTGCAAATGTGGCTTTTCCCCCAAAGTTTAAAGTACTGCCAGAGTCGCCAGAGCCGTTCCTCGGTGATGCCAAATTCAGCGAGCACCCTCTCCTCACTTGCTCTGCAGCGCTACATACCCCCCCCCCGCCCCCCGCACGAGCTCTAACATGGTCAGCGACTAGCTGCCGCCTCCCCCCCAATCCGGCACCCAACACCCAGGAACGTGGACACGAGACGTGTTTTACTTTTTGGAAGGCGGGCGCTAGTCGCCCGGCCGTATTTATTAAAGTATGAAATTAAAAAAGGTTTTAATTGCATAATCAACAATGAATACAAAAATCAGCAGGACATTCAGTTATACAATTGTTATCAACAAGTTTGAGAGCCTGACCTTAACAAAACTCTAATACAAGTTGTTCCTAGCTTAAACTAAACATCCTACCTTGATTTTTGTACATTTCTGGCCATATGGCAGGGTCACTACCGGTGTCAGGTCCTACAAGCTGCGCCTTCCCCCTAGAAGTGCGCATGCGCAGTGTTACCCCGGGAATTGCCCGGTCTACGCCCCAAACTCCATTTACCCACTAAAGGAGGGCCCTTACTCTGCGCCGGTGGCGTCATGAGTCCACGCGCGCGGGGTGGCTACCAGCCTAAGGAAAGCGTGAACTACTCCTACCCGCGCTCCTTTGCATATTACCTTGCCCCTGGAGTACTGGGAGTGGCCCGCAGGCCCCTCCCCCCGGGCGGGAACCTCCATAGGATGATGCCCGCCCCCTCAGACCTCAAATATGTGCTCACCGATAATGACCTTACCGCATGTCCCATACCTAATAAATACGACGACCTATGGAAAAATTCTAAAGGACAACTACACTGGCTAATAAATAACAGTATCCACGCATAGCTAAAAGGGGAAAAAAGGCCTAACGACACATGGCATAACATTACAGTTTGGTTCACTCATGTTACTCAAAATTACAATATCAACGTATAGCTACAAAGGGAAAAAAGGCCTAAAGACACATATCTTCAAATACAGTTCACTTCACACATCACTTTTCTACAAAGGGGAAAAAGTCCTAACAACAGATCACAAAATACAACAACAGCCTACTCTCTACCACGGTCCATACCTTTGAAACTTACCATTAAACCGGACCTAATGCTGCTTAAACTTTGTACCAAGGGATGGTGGGTGGGAAACAAAGAAGCCCCGAACGCGGGGCACAGCGTTCAGCGAGGGAGCGTCCAGGGACAAGGGGGTCTCCTGGGCGCTCCCCACCTCTTATTCCCGAGGGGCCGGGTGGCCCCTCCTATCGCCCGCCCCCCCCGACCCGGAACCAGTCCATTGAATCCGGGTCAGGAGGGGCGCCGGCCAATCGGCGGTGGGCCGCGCCCCAGGGCACGCCCCCACCGTCGAAGGACCGAGGGGGAGAGGAGGTGAGGCGGTCGCCGCGCCGCCATGCGTGCGGGGGGGCCGAGGGCCCCCCCTTTTCACATGGTCAGCGACTAGCTGCCGCCTCCCCCCCAATCCGGCACCCAACACCCAGGAACGTGGACACGAGACGTGTTTTACTTTTTGGAAGGCGGGCGCTAGTCGCCCGGCCGTATTTATTAAAGTATGAAATTAAAAAAGGTTTTAATTGCATAATCAACAATGAATACAAAAATCAGCAGGACATTCAGTTATACAATTGTTATCAACAAGTTTGAGAGCCTGACCTTAACAAAACTCTAATACAAGTTGTTCCTAGCTTAAACTAAACATCCTACCTTGATTTTTGTACATTTCTGGCCATATGGCAGGGTCACTACCGGTGTCAGGTCCTACAAGCTGCGCCTTCCCCCTAGAAGTGCGCATGCGCAGTGTTACCCCGGGAATTGCCCGGTCTACGCCCCAAACTCCATTTACCCACTAAAGGAGGGCCCTTACTCTGCGCCGGTGGCGTCATGAGTCCACGCGCGCGGGGTGGCTACCAGCCTAAGGAAAGCGTGAACTACTCCTACCCGCGCTCCTTTGCATATTACCTTGCCCCTGGAGTACTGGGAGTGGCCCGCAGGCCCCTCCCCCCGGGCGGGAACCTCCATAGGATGATGCCCGCCCCCTCAGACCTCAAATATGTGCTCACCGATAATGACCTTACCGCCACAGGCCAGTATTGTTAACTGACGATCTGGCCTCCCCCTCTATCCCCTGCCTAAGGACACACTCCTCCTATCCCAGCCCTCTAGCCAAGCCCAGATATTGTCAGACCATAGGACATTACCCTCTTCTGTCAAATGAACCCCGTCCTTCAAGTAATACTTGTGACCCCAGATGCACCCATGAGGTATTGACTGTAACACGGGGGTTCGAAACAACCTATCCAACCGTGTGTTGATCCTCTTTACCGAGTGATTCAACGCCCTGACCGAATGACCCCCCCGCCACTGAAGTCGAGGTATGAGTTGTGACCATACTAGCATGCACCCGGGGCAGGTCCTAGCTATCCAACCCGCTGTTGAGATAATCTCTTCAATCAAGATGCGCCTGCCCAGTGTTGCCAAGTCGTTCTCCCCAAGGTGAAGTATCACCACTGACGGTGGAGACCGCTGGCGTGCTAACAGCCCTTGGAAGAAACCCCTAAACTCGTGAAGACACAACCCACCTCTGCCAAAGAACGTGATATTCAACCCTAGTTGTGCCGCCCTTTCTTTCTTATCACCTGACAGGAATACACATTCCGCTCGCTTCACATATGAATGACCGACAATCCAGACATTGTTCTTTGTTGTTTCCTGTTCGCCGCTCCGTGCCGATGAATCTTGGCGGTGCCCGACGACAAATTCCTCCCCTGCGTAACAGGTCTGAGAAACTGTAAGAGAGCGGAAAGAGACCAAGCGTGAGTGACAAGTAATCATAGCATGTCAATCCGAACATAACGTTTATAGCAGTCTGATGACCACCTTCCAATTGTCTTCACTCTTTCCACCGGGAGGCCCCCCGCCACCGCCTCAGTTGCTGCCCCAATCCTGAAGGAATGAGATCCAAAATCTCTAGGATCAAGACCTGCTTTTGTAACCCCTATTTCGAACACTCTCCTGAATTGATACCTGGTCAAGGGGCTCCCGTCGGCGTGACAGAGCAACGCCCTGCCTGCTGAACCGACCATCCGTCCCATGAGTGCTTCTACGTGCCTCACCGGGCAGCACGGGTTGGCGGGTGCCCGTTGCAGAACTATGGTGTGACCCCTAGCTTCTTGATCGGTCTTTGATTTCTGGATAATCACCCACATGGTGTCACCCCTTATCGTCACCCCAGCCTTCTGCAAGCCACCTAATATGTCAGACTTGGATCCTGCCACAAGTTCACTAATTCTCAGCGCCCCATAAAATGCCAGGGAGAATGCCGCCTTAAAAAGAAGCACTTCCCACTCCGAGTTACAAACAACCTCCAGCGTGCCCAGTAAGGCTGTTAGCCGGGCCAACCCCATGGGCTTCCTCTTATCCTTCTGGTGTCCCTGAATACGGCGCCATCCCCTTAAAGCCTTGCGTATCATAAAGGTATTAGTGGGATCCCTGAAGCCCCTAGCTTGAGCGAAGAATGACACTGCTGCCCTATGTCTGGTCGCCGCTGCCACTGAGCGCCCCTCTTTGTGCATCCATTCTAAATAGGCTGCAAACCCATCCTCCTTCGCCCAAAGCACTTCCCACTGTGGCCCCAAGAAAGAACAATAAGACAGAAACGCCCCTTCGTAAGCCGTCTTGGTCCTGGGGGCTAGGCTAGCGACCACGAGGTCCTGTAATCTGGGGCACCAATCTGCCAAAGTACTGCTGGGAAGTGTGCTGGCGAGGGGTCTGCTGTGGGGAGATGTTCCCTGAAAACCTGCATTTTGAAGCGAGAAAGGGAGTCAGCAGCATTGTTTAAAACACCAGGGACATGTTTGGCTCTAAAATTAGCATTCAGTTTAAGGCACCGCAGAACAATTTCTTTGATCAGACGAAGTATGAAAGGACACCGCGCCCCCTGCTGATTGATACATTCCACCACTGTCATGTTATCTGACCAAAACACCACTGATTGGTTACATAGGTGTTCGGGCCAAACCATCAGTGCCACCCATATTGGAAAAAGTTCCAGGAAGCCAATGTTGCTGAGCAAGCCCCATGTGTTCCATTCTTCTGGCCATTGTTGAGCGACCCACCTATTCCCTAGGATGGCACCAAAGCCCACACTACCGGCCGCATCAGTCCATAATCCCAACTCCGCCGATGTCGTGAGCGGGCCGGGCCAGACCACCCTACCGTTAAAATCTTCCAGGAATGCCATCCAAATGAGCATATCCTGGCGAATTTCAGACGATAGGCGCGTGCGGTGGTGCTTTTCCTTCAGCCCCCCCATCGCATGCGCGATGGAGCGAGAGAAGGGGCGAGCCATTGGGATGATTCTTAGTGCGAAATTCAATTGCCCTACCACCTCCTGTAATTGCTGCAAAGTGACCTTCTCCTTCCGGAGGCATAACTGTAGCGATGCCTTGAATTTGCACACCTTGTCCCTGGGTAGTCTACAACATCTCTCCATTGAGTCAATCTCGATGCCCAGAAATTCCAAGCAGGTGGTCGGGCCCACCGTCTTCCCAGGCGCAAGCGGGACCCCAAAAGCCCGCATGAGCACGCAAAATTCCTGCAATGCCAGTGCGCACTCCTGAGAACCCGCTGTACCGAGGAAGAGGAAATCATCTAAGTAATGCATGACCCTTTGATGGCCCGTCACTTGTCTCATGGCCCATTCAAGAAATGAACTAAACATCTCAAAGTAGGCGCAAGAAATAGAACAACCCATAGGCATGCATTTGTCCATGTAGAACCTATCCCTAAAGGTGAAACCTAAAAGATGCTGGTCCGCCGGGTGGACTGGGAGGAGGCGGAAGGCGGATTCTATGTCTGATTTCGCCATCAGCGCCCCGGGTCCAGTGGCCTGCAATAAGGTAACAGCCTGATCAAAAGAGGCGTACTTAACACTACAGATACCTTCGTCAATGGCATCATTCAGTGACGCCCCCTTTGGCGCTGACAGGTTATGAATCAATCTGAATTGCCCCTTCTCTTTCTTGGGGACAACTCCCAGTGGGGAACACACAAAATTGGGTACTGGCACTGCGGGAAAAGGGCCAGTTATCCTGCCTAAGGAAAGCTCTTTGTCAATTTTGGCGGCCACAACAGCCGGATTGTGTTTGACTGATAATTGATTTCTACAGTGCGCACTGCCTGTGTATCCCCCGGCCGGGATCCTAAAACCTTTAGAAAAACCTTCCTGGAGTAGGGTGGCCGCTTTGTGGTCAGGGTATCTGTTCAACAATGGAATCATTGCCACCACATCCACTGGAGTGGGGGGGCGTAACCTGTCTGACTTATAGTGGCTTTCCCCTACCCCTCTGTCCTGTGTTACCTTGCTTGGACCTACAGGTAGTTTCTGGATGAGAGGGGTGCCCACAGGAGGAACATGCATGCCTAAACTTACACGCGGCCCTTGCGCAGGTACGCCTATTAAAATCCCAGCACACCCCTTTCTTCTCTGGCCCACCTGCCCTAAATCTCCCAGGTATTTCACTCGTTTGGGGGGGCCGAAAGGGCTGCTGCGGTCTAGTGAACGCCTTGACCGCACCGAACTGAGGGGGCGGTGCAGTGTCAGAGAACTGTTTGTGCCAAGCCATGGAATCTACCGAGTCCCATGGCAATGATCTATTGAATTCCAATGCCTTCCTAAAGTTGACATCATAACCCTTCCATGCTTCCCCAGAATACTGTTGACTCCACCCCACAATCCTGCTCGAGTAGCAAGCCAATGCAGCCTGCAGATCTGGAGGACGCTCAGCCTTAACTGCAGTGAAAACAGCCCATGCTTGCATCCAATTATTGAGATTTTCCTCAACCCTGAATCTAGTACACTGCGCCCTCCATTCACTTGGGAGCATCCACTCTTTCAGTGCTTTTGCCTGCTCCATTTCCCTATTATCCAACAATAAAGAGTAAATGTACACGTATTTATCAGCCCAAATCATTTCTCTCACAGCTAAAGACACATGCTGAGCTAGATTTTCGCTCCTGGAAGGTATCACACCGTCCCCCAAGAGCGGCAATGCCACCTCCTTACCAAGTGCGGGCACCGGGGGCGGCTGCCCTTTTACTCCGTCCAGCTGGGGAACACTTGGACCTGCAAGGGGAGAAGAAATTGGCAATGCAACACTGTCGGCGACCGGTGCCGATCTGATTTTTTCTACAAACCTTGCCGCCTCTGCCGCATGGTCTGCAGAATTCGGGAAGGCTCCCCCTTTTTGGAGCCATGGCATCATGGCCGTTAACTGAGTCAACAATTCGGGTGGCATTGAATCTACATTACCCCCCGGGACAACAGGTACCACTGGGGTTATGCCCAGTGGTCCTGGTCCAGCTGGCAGGGCGGGCGCCGGGTGTGGCCCGCCTGTACCCGGGATTGTGGGCACCGGTGCGGGAGCAGACCCAGCGTCTACTGGTTGACCTGCCGGCACCGGCACCACAGGGGCAATGGGTGTAGGCACATGCGGGGGTGGGACCACCGCGGGCGGTAACGGGTCCACTGGGCCTGGGGTGGGGACCGCCTCCTTGGGTCGTTTGGACCTAGGTTTCCCTTGCGGGGTGACAAATTCCCCTCTTGGCACTGGTGCCACCCTCTTGCGGATCGGTCTCCCGGACGGGCCCGGTGCCTCGCCCTCTCTATCCTCCAACCGAGCTTCCCGCTCCTTAATTTGTCCTAGCTGTTGCTTAATGTCGCTCATCTCCCGCATCATAGCCCGCATCATAGCCTCCATGTTGGACCCCCTTTTTCCACCCCTTGGACCTAGCATGACGCTTACCCCAAAAAACACCCGCTGCCTACTTAGTTCCCAACAGGTCAACCGTGTGTACCTTTCAGATGGAGAGTCACCAGGGGGCTTTCAGCACCATGCAACGGCGACCGCAACACTAGCGGCTTGTCCGCTTATGTAAGGGGTGAGTAAACCTAATGTAGACCCACCCGGCGGCCACCAGGAGCGATGAATGCTAGCCCCCCGTACCCCTCTTACCGACCAGTCCCTTGTCCTCGCCTGCGATAGCAGTCCACGGCTCTGGTCCACACCCCCTTTGCGTGCTGGATGCTCTTACGTCCTGTCCGCTAGTGAGTGGCCCAAAATTGTCGTTAAATTGCCTGGAATTAAAAAGTATGTTATCACCGTGTACATGCGATATTGAAAATCACACTCGTTCGAATAATATCAGCACAATCAGCCCAAATCACCACAATATCCCTTTAAATGTCTGAAATATAGCTACGTATCATCAGCATGTAATAAAGAGGTGGGTTGATTGTAGGGAAAACAGAACCCTCGTTTTTCCAAAACAATGGAACCGTCTTAAATTCTCAGTTCCCTATCCCTCCTTATTAATAAACAGAGCAGTATGAAGCCTCCAATACTTTCTTTCAGCAACACAATCTTATACCAATTCCCCCAATCAAGGTGCCACTTACTGAATTTTGAAACAGTCCCTGAATACTAATTATCACAGGGCACTTAACTTTATCGTTTATAAACAATCATGAAAGGAGAACAGTTGTCCAGTATCACTTGGTAAACTTCACAAGACAATTTAAATGGTTCACTTGTATGATATTGCACTTTTAGGTTTGTTTTTATAATTGTACCCTTTCACACGGGGTCTCCCATCCAGGTGCTGCCCTGGTCGACCCTGCTTCGCTTCCTTCCGCAGAATGTGCAAAATGGGCTCCAAATCTTATTCCGCTTATTTCAATTAGCCCTCCCCGGCCTGATTTGCCGTTTCAAACGAGTGCGCGCCAAAAAACGCTTTTCAACTAAGCGTCTATTTCCTGTGCTTACAATGCCAATCCAGCGCACAATCACCCGTAAGTCCGTCAAGAAGTTCAATTAAGCTATTGCCCAGCCGCTCAGGTATATCACCGCGGCGTATATGCACCCGGCTGGTCTACTTTAACTTACACCGGTCCACTCGTTTCTGGACCCCCTCCCGCCCCGCACAATACCTCACGGAGCCTCACGCCGGCCCTTACAACGCCCTCCGCTTCTGCGCACTCGCCGATCGGTGACTCGTGAAGGGCTGATTCCCTCGTCCCTCCGCTCTCACAATGCGGGAAGCCCAACGCGCCTGGGGCTGCGATCAGCTTGCGTCCGAAGCCTGCGAAGAAACGAACAAGGTTACCAGTTCCTCCGCATCGATCCTCCAACCAGGATCCACGTCGAACGCTCTCTCCCGCCTGTATTCTTTCCGCCTGAAATACAAACAAGATGATTAAACAAAGAAGCCCCGAACGCGGGGCACAGCGTTCAGCGAGGGAGCGTCCAGGGACAAGGGGGTCTCCTGGGCGCTCCCCACCTCTTATTCCCGAGGGGCCGGGTGGCCCCTCCTATCGCCCGCCCCCCCCGACCCGGAACCAGTCCATTGAATCCGGGTCAGGAGGGGCGCCGGCCAATCGGCGGTGGGCCGCGCCCCAGGGCACGCCCCCACCGTCGAAGGACCGAGGGGGAGAGGAGGTGAGGCGGTCGCCGCGCCGCCATGCGTGCGGGGGGGCCGAGGGCCCCCCCTTTTCAGTCTTACCGTTATCTTCTGCACATTCACGGCGTCCTACAGAAATGAGACAGCCTCAGCATCCTCAGCAAAACAGCAGAGCAAAGGTCAGCCTGAGAGACCCTGACACCGGTGAATACCACAGAGTCACCGTGCTTACCTGCGGCGAGGGAAACCAGCGAGTAAAGGGCGGGTAGTAGGCGTATGGAGGGCGTATTGAGGGTGCATAGATGGCTCAAGCAGGCAATGGCTCTCGGCAGTCAAAAGCGTAGACGGTGGAGATGGCGGCCATCATCCAACAGCTTCATAGGCGAGGGGCGGAGCATCGGCAGACCAGGGGAACACTTAGGCTACGTGCGTGGTCCACGTACGCCGCATCCCGCGATATCCGAACCAGTAGTTGGACTTTGTGACTAATACGTGCAATATGACTCCTTATCTAGATTAACAATGGGGATTAATATATGTTACCTTTGTTTTCCCCTTGGGCAATATTATAATTTGCCCATTCTTGTTTGTCTATGTGATGAAAGGTCCCCCCAGAGTCTCTTTCATTTTACTTTTTTATATATTGTACTGTGGTTTTGCCATGGTCTTCCTAATCCCTATCCTAGGATGTTCGGGTCTGTCCAACTGCAGGCCAGCGCTAATCTATTTGCAATTGTTGAGCACAGCTGAGATATGCCATAGTGTATGATCTTTTCTTAAAAATGTCCTTAGTTTGAGGAAGTCCATGCTTTTCTGAATGAAGGAGGCAGGGTCCTCAATTAATACTCAGGGGCATAGGTACAAGGAGTTAGCAGCACTTTTCCACCACTAATGCAGCAATATTTTTTCGCTGTGTTAACAAGTTGTCGCTAACAGCTATTAGCGACAGAATTCAGGCAAAACTGTCCATTTCCAGCATCACCACTTATGTTAGCGATAACTATCGCTAATGAAATGCAATGTAGGTGTTCCCATTTGCGGCTGAGACTTAAGACAAGAAAAAAGGTGGTCTTAAAAATAAATGGTAATGAAGAACAGTACATAAGGGAGACTATACTAGAGCCTCATTTGAAGACCCATTGATGCCATGGAGGTACTAGTCATGCAGGTTGGAGCACCAAAAAGGCCACAACAACCACTGCCACTGCCCCTAGGAGCACCACGGAGGCACTGCCAAGAAGACAGCTGGTCCATCACCCACACCTCACCCTCACAGACTTAACGCCAAAGGATGTGACTCGAAACAAGCATCCTAGGACCGGTTTTTGGGTTTCACCCCTCTTCAGCCAGGATAGCTTGATTCCAGTGTCATGGAGAGCACGGGACTCTCGTCTGAGCATACCTGCCCCACTCGGGGTGACAAATGCAAAAACAATAGTTGATGGACAGAATCCAGAACTGGCTTATGAGGGTTATGAACCCGAAACCAGTCCCAGGATGCTTGTTTCCGGTTCAGGGAAGACATGGCTTGGCAGTTCGATGCTGGACTGTTCCCATGAGGCACAGGGTCAGACTGATTTGCATATGGCATTGTCTAACTGGAGTGGTGGAGTGAGCTAAAGAATGATGATGGATTAAACCCAGATCAGTTGACTGGGGGTGAGTGTTTGATTTGCTCAAACGCTCTGTCCATTATCCCCCTTGGTATTGCTCCAACTTGGAATGTGGCATGCAATGAGTCCCATCACAACAAGCTTTGTCCACCCCTTAGAGTGTGAGTAGATCTGCAAAGTGAGACTTTGTAGCAATGGTAAAGGGAGACACTACTTGTGGAATGCAACTGACTTGGACATATTTGCACACATGCTTATTTCCATCATGTACATAGGGCTAAGTTGGGATTTTGCTAGGATGTTGTATTTGAGCAATGATGACACAGCTAGTTCACACATACCTGGTCATCTCACTGCCTATCTGGGACACAGTTAAACATGGACAATTGTCATATGTCCCATGGTGTACGTTTCGATTGATTCACTGGGCTACCATTTGTACAGACTTCTGTACTTGAATGGTCATTGACAACACACACCTGTTTAACTGAAATATATTTCTTTTAATGAGCATTGTCTCTGTTGGAGACTGGGCCAGTACTTGGCTCTAACAAGCCCCACATTCCAAAAATGCCCAGTGGACGGCCCGACAGAGTACTTGAGGGGTGACATGTCCAGAGGAAGAGGTTAAGTTCAGTTAGAAGGCTGATTGCAGTGTCATTGGGAACCCCACAAATCATGGCAGTCCATATTGAGGTCCAAGGTATGTGTTGAACACTGGATCTGGGGACAGTGGAAGCTGATGTTCCGGGGCATGATGCTAAGCACTGATCCAAGGCAAAACAGTCCATTTGGCATAGATGGATGCTAACACTTTCTTCTTCGCAATAATGCAGAGTCATCCACATCTTCGTCCTCTGATGTGTCATGTGCCTCACATATGCATGGTGGTACATTGGCTGCTGCACAGTGAGGCACTGACACATCAAGGGGTGGAGATATGGAAGTAGAAGTAGCAACAGCAATCATCTGTGCAAAACCTTGATGCAGCAAAACAGTGATAATCAGATGCTGGGCATGGAAGATTCCAGCTATGTCTCGTTGGTGTGCAGCCGTGGCAGTCATTTGTTACACTTGCATCCACTCCATGTTCTCCAGTATCATTCCTATGTGGGCCAACTCCTGGCTGACATCGCTGGAGCCACTCTGACTGTACAGTTGTTCTTGTCTCTGAGTCATGACTCCAGCGTTGTCAGCCATGGAATGTCGGAGAGCATAGAGCGGACTTTGGGTGTCTGTGATGTTCTGTAGGTGGTCCCGAATGGCACTCAGGACCCCCACGTACGGCATTGAGTTTGCCTGCCACGCTGTCAAACCCCACCTGCACCTAATCAGTCATCTCCTGCTGGACCTCTACCGCAGAGGGTTGAAATGCCAGAAGTGGGTACTCAAGGTCCTGGGAGAAAGCTGTGGTGGTAGGTGCTTGCTACTGGGTGGTTTGTGCAGGGAGTGGAGTTTCCACAGCACCACTGGATGGCCCTTATTCTGGGAATGGGGTGCTAAATGAGTCTACCAGCTGTTGGAATATGTCCTGGTTGATGGTAGTGAATTCCCCATCTTCATCAGTGAAGAGTGGGACAGGCTGCTGTACAGGAGGCGACGTTTCTCCTCTGCAATGTAAAGGGGAGATGAAGTTAAATGAGTGTTTCAAGTATGATATGGAATTGAATGAGTTTACAGAGAGGGCGGATCCAAGATGGCGGAGTGAGGATCGACGCCAGCAGCTCACCCGGAGTCTCTCCTCTCCTCTCACTCTTCACATGCGAGATGCGATATCCACCGAAAATAAAGCAGAATTAAAATAGAGAACTGAGGCCGATATCTGCGCGAGGGAGCTGCGCTGCGTTGTGCCGGGTGCCGATGAAAAAAGTCAGCGACGGCAGCTTTGCACCGGTATTCTGAAAAACAGATACGAATGCGAGGAAGCGAGCCTATGCCGGGAGAGGAAATCGGCTCTACGCTGATGCTGTGAATCTTGACGCTGATGTGGGGAACTGTGCCGTGCCGCACCGGGAAAGGAGTCAGCGGTTGGATTGAAGCTAACGTGAGGAAACCTCTCTGTGCCGGGAAAAGATTTGCGACGGTAACTCAGTATCAATGCTCTTTCTTGCTGCTACAACTGAGTTTCTTCGGCAGACGATCTTTGGTCTGCTCAAAGGCTCTGGGCTCTGCTCACCTGGACTTGCACGTCTGAGCCGCCTGAGTCGACAGGATTCGAATTTTTGGAGACAAGGAAGAATGTTACCGAAGCACCCTCCCAGAACTACGAGGAACAGCAAAAACACAGTGAGCAAACCGGCGCCTTCTCCTGCTCGACTTATGCAAATACCGTTACAGCTAAACTCATCTAACCTGACAACAGCAGCGGCGTCTGCTCCCCCTCAGACTCCACAGACTTTGGGCATGTCAGAGAATACTCCTCGGGAAGCGCCCGCGCTTGCAGCCTCAACTGTGCCAAACGCCCCAGCTGCTAGTAAGGAAGGGGAGAAAAAGAAGAAAATAAAACTTCCCGCTCTTACAGAATCCGCAGAGACGATTGAAGTCTCAGACACGATGGGAGCTCAACGACAGGAAGATAGCAGCATCGCAAAGCAGGTACTGAAAAAGATTAACATTTCTTCGGTTGCGATTGGGAAAAAAACTGGGCATATGGGGGAGACTGCAGCTAAAATCACTACTAAAAATGACGCCAAAAACAATATAATGACAAAAGAAAGGGCAGATGAGGAAGATTCGGCAAATATCCTAAATGGGGCCCAAGATATAGACATAACAGTAGCAACAGAAACAGCAACAGAAACAGAAACACTAAGAAAGCCAAGCTCTAGTTCATGTACAGATATACAAAATATTTTTGGCGGGGTAGACGCTGATTTAACAGGCTTAGCAACCAGTACTGATCAAGGAACTATGGCTATGGCTCCTATAGCAGACTTAGCTGAAGGCGGGCTAGTGGGAGATTTGGTAATAGAGCTGACAGACTTTACTGAACAAAGCTCTTTTGAAGATTGTGACGTTGAAACAGAAGACGAGTCAGGGGAGAAGGAGAATAATGTCGGCATAAACATAAAATCAAAAACTAAGAAGGGGCGTGCACAAAGAAACAAATCCAAGGCAAAAAAAAAAAGCAGCAAACCAGGCTTACTGACAAATAGTTCTATGATAAATAACAGTCAGACTTCGACAAAAGCCTTACAAGACAAAAGCCCGTTAATAAGATGGATGGTGACAAAAGGGCTAGTGAAAAATATGACCCAAAGACTGTCTGGAGCAAGCCCAACAGAATTATTTTCTAACAAAACTATACAAAGAAACACTAGCGATGCTAATAAGGATGATGTCAATAATGGGAAAAGTGATCCCTCTACTACTTCACCTAATTTGTCTAACACGCCACCTAACACAGCATCAGATACTCTCTCTGAACAAATGTCAATACCAATGCTGCATGAGCAGCAAGGTTCTATCATAGATATTCCTGCAATAGAGGGTGAGACGTCCGAGCCACAAATACTCTCCCCTGCTGCAACAGATGCAAATACAACAGAGAATACTGCTCTTCCTATATCTCCTGCGCATTCCTCCTATGAACTCTTATCTCCTCATAATATCTTGGAGAATAATAGCCATATAACTGCCCATACAACTACCCCTGAAGGGGAACCAAACTCACGAGACTCAACTGATGCCTCCCCACTGGATATAATACTTCAGCTATTAAGTAATCAACGGGCCGAGGCTCAAGAACATTATCTACAGCTGAGAGAGGACAACAACAAGGTACAGGCAGCCCTACAAGAATTGACCGGAAAGTTTGGAGGAATTTCACAAGATATCGCGAAACTACAGCAAAGAGTTGCTGATGTGGAAGAAACAAGTGCTAAAACTGCATCCTCATCAGATAAACATGAAACACAGATTGCAACTCTACAACAAAAAGTTGAAGATTTGGAAAATAGACAGAGACGCTCGAATCTAAGAATTTTTGGCATACCGGAAGGGACAGAAGGATCTGATCCGAGGGCCTACTTAGTGGGGCTACTTCAGAAAGCCTTCCCTGATTTAGCGGACTGGGACTGGGACTCACAAATTCAGAGAGCACATCGCCTTCCTCTAATACAGAGAAACAGAGGGGGCCAGTTCCCGCGCCCCTTCTTGTTTTTTTTTGGCAATTTTTTACTTCGTCAGGCTATCTGGCAGAGAGCTCGTCCTAACACCCCGGTAACCATTGGTGCGATCTCGATTTTTGTCCGCTCTGATCTCAGTAAAGAAACTATGGACAGACGGTGGTTGCTACGTAAGTTGATAGACCCAATTAAATCAAGCGGCGCCCAAGCCTTTCTTCAAAACCCAGCACGTCTAAAGGTAATAAAAGGGGGTCGCACCCACTTTTTTACGGACATAAATGAAGCAGAAGCATATTTAGCCGACACTGCAGCTGGCTCAAGCAAGACCAACTCCAAAACTAAGAATTAGGTACTAACATAAACGGAGACATTGTAAAAAGAACTTTTCTTTATTAAGAATTTATTCATAATCAAATTTAGCTTCAATTGTCAAAATCTACAAGCTTATCTATGTAATGCGCATAGCAACATTCTAGATTAATATCAAATGTATCTTCTTTTCGGTGGACTTATGGATTTATGGACTGTCTAAGTGAAGAGAGGGTGGGGGGGTCCGGTGCTGACCTGCCAACCAGCTGCCCATCCAGCGGCAGCAGATGCTGAGGGATGGCTCTACCCCGGCCGGGGTGAGAGCTAGGGGGGAGGGGGGGTCGCGGGAGGGTGTTCTCCGCACTCTGGGGGGTTGAGGGTGGGGGAGGTAGAAATAAAAAAAATAGTTTGCAGGCTGAGGTGGTGGAATTAAACAACGATATTGGAATTTTTGTGTACATCAAACGAACCCTTAGAACACAATACATGAGATCAAGGCAATACTCTGATCAATATAAGATAAGCTTCGAGAGCAAAGCTCTAATTTTGCCCCTTTTTTTGGTTAAACTGATGTATAGATGTATGAAATAAAATGTCTAGCCTGGAATGTCGCCGGGCTAAATAGCAAGAATAAACGAATGCTGATAAAAGAAGAATTAAAAGTGCATAACTCCCATGTTGCCCTTTTATCTGAGACACATATCACAGGGAAGGATAGAAAACTTCTCAACCATTTAGGATACGAAGTTATCATTAGCTCAGCTTATGGCCAACCTGTTAGGGGAGTTGCTATACTTAAAGATAAACGATTTAAGGCTGAGATAATACAAACATCTTGCGATAAAAATGGTAGATGGGCTATTGCCCAGATACGGTTTGAGAATGTCAATTATGTTTTATGTGTGGTATACGGATGTAATACAGATGACCCTACTGTTTTTGACGAATTGAACATTAAGCTATTAGACTGGACTGGAGAACTTATTATTATGGGTGACTTTAATTGCATCATGGATTATAGAATAGACACAACTAGATCTGGGGGACATCAAAGAATGCATAAAACAAGGGCTTCTATATTTGATATATGTCGCATACACAATTTAAAAGATGCTTGGCGAAATTTATATGCCAGTAGGCCAGGATATACGTACTACTCGGCACCCCATAAATTATGTTCAAGGCTCGATATGGCACTTATAAGCGACAACTTATTGAATACAAGCTCTATGATCCTATGTCCACGCATCTCTTCTGACCATAATGCTATAATTTTATCATTCAAAACAACAGGTAACAGAAACACGCCTAGGCCTTTTTCTTTCCCAAGACATCTAATATCGGATGTAGATTATATAACACAGCTAAAATTACATCTTACAGAATTCATAAATATAAACTTAAATTCAGCATCACCAGCAATAGTTTGGGATGCTTGTAAAGCTAGTATTAGAGGCTACACTCAGACTTACGTGATTAGACAAAACATAGAATTAAAAAAAAAGAATGATACTTTGATGTCAAAAATAACTATCCAAGAGGAACTTTTGTCATCATCTCTCCAGGCCAACTTGCCATCGAGCATAGAAATAGGGCTTAAACTCACGTCACTGAAAAATGAGGCAAAATCTAAATTTATCAAAAAAAGCATAAACAGCCTTCATAAATTTAAAATAAACCAATATGAAGGTGGGGATAAAATTGGGAAAATTCTGACCTATAAAACTGCTGAAGATAGAGCAAATGCTACAATTACAAGTATACGGGGGAGAGGAAACCAAATCTATAATAAACCTCAAGACATTTTGGAACAATTCGCTGACTATTATAAGAATTTATACACTCCAGAAATGACCCCTAGCATAGACGACATACAGAAATATATTGAAAACTATACCATAGATACTCAAAACATCATAGAGATAGACTCGTTGTCGGATGAGATAACTATGCTAGAACTACATCAAGCTATTGCTTCATTACCCTCAGGAAAAGCAGCAGGGGAAGACACCATACCATTAGAAATATATAAAACATGCCTAAAAGAGCTTGAACAACCCTTGCTGAAAGCAATCCAATCTGTAGGCCTTGAAGGAAAAACACCACAATCTTGGAACAGGGCTAAAATAATATTTTTTCTGAAGAAGGACAAACCGAAAGAAGAAAGAGGGTCTTATCGCCCTATCTCATTGATTAATACTGATGCGAAAATTTTTGCCAAAATTCTAGCTTTAAAACTGGCCCCCATTATGCCCATGATTACCCACCCACAGCAACATGGCTTCATCATTGGGAGAGACACCACCATACATGTCAATACGGCCATAACAGCATTTGACGTTGCAGGGACTGATGCCACCCCACTCGGTATGATCTTGCTAGATGCTGAAAAAGCTTTTGACCGAGTGGGATGGGATTTTCTCTGGTGCGTACTATCCAAATTAAGGTTTGGGGGGAATTCTTAAAAAGTATTAAAGCACTGTACGACAAACCAACTGCATTTACTAGCTATGGGGGGCTGGTATCGTTAGATTTCAGGATTTTACGAGGAACCCGACAGGGCTGCCCTCTTTCACCTCTTTTATTTGCACTCTCTTTAGAACCTTTTTTACTAGCCCTTCAATCTCAAACCCAGATCATACCGTTTAAATCAGGACACCAAGAATTAAAAATAACAGCATACGCTGACGACATAGCGGTTTACACGGAAGATGTTGTAGCGGCCCAAAAAGGAATAATTTTAGAAGCAGAGAAATATGGCAAGGTAGCGGGTTATAAATTAAACCTACAAAAAACGCAAATAATAGCTAACTATGCCCCACCTGTGATGGTGCCTGAGATATGCAAAATAGCCACTTATCTGGGAATCAGAATAACAGCCAAAGTACAAGACACCAATAAAATAAATTATGATGAATTAATTAAATCTACTAGGCTACTATTAAAAAAATGGCATAGGCTACCTCTCAATATAATTGGCAGAATTAATTTGATAAAAATGAAGGTATTACCTAAATTTATATACCTATTTCGATCTATACCATTAGCATTAAATAATCAATTTTTTAAGAAACTGGATGGAATATTTAGCAGTTTTATATGGGGGTATAAAAAGGCGAGAAGATCACTAAACCTTATGAAAAATGACACACATGAAGGTGGGCTTAATTTTCCGGATTTTAAATTATATTTTTGGTCTGCTTTCACTAATCGCTTACGCTCCCTACTTAATGAAGGAAGGACTTTATTTTTCCATTATTTCATGTTAAAATCTGACTCAAATCTATTTTTATTTAGAACTAATGATCCCAATTATTACAAAAGAGTCAAATTTAAGACAGCAAGAGATATAACAAAGATATGGCGCAATATCTTATCTTTTTGTGATACTAACACTTTTCATTCAAATCTACCACTATGGGGAAATCCAGGCCTACCAAATATCTTTAATGATAACACCGGCCACGGATGGTCTAGACTAGGTATTAATACCTTAGGGGACTTATACAATACACAGGGCTTCATGGATTTCAATACCCTTAAGCAATTATACAATCTATCTGAAAGTATGAGATACAAATTCCTACAGATACATGACTATCTGATTAACAAAAAACAAATTTTGAAAGCTCCAGAATGCGACATCTGGACCTGCTTATACTCATCAAAAAACAAATCTGTTATAAGTGAGACATATAGAATTTTTATTGCTGTCAAACCTAACGACTGCAGTAAGCTTGCTGATAAATGGAGCAGAATACTGGGATCAAATATAACTTCTAAACAGATAACAAACTCTTTGACGAATATTAACAAGCGAGTACGATCTTCTAGCTTAAGACTCCAACAATTCAGGACAACATGTATGCTATATTACACACCTGAAAAAATCTCTAAATGGTCCCCCAACAACACTTATAGCGATCGTACTAAATGCCCTAAATGCTCTACTGAAGCGGCAGATCTGATACATATGTTGTTCTCATGCCCGAATTTGAAAACTTTCTGGTGCGAAATTGAATTTTTTTTGGATATGAAGCAGATACAGATACCAGCGTTACCAGCTGTGGCTGTTTTATTAGATATCTATCCAGCTCCACTCCCACATGCCGCTCTGATCACAATATTAATATCTTGTGCTAAACTAACTGTGGCAAGAGCCTGGATCAGTTCAGAAACACCGAAAATCTGGGATTGGTGGGCATTGGTAATTGAAGTACACTCAATGGAGCTTGCTTTAGCAAACATCAGGGGCGTAAAGGCAATAAAAAAATATGAAAAAAATTGGGGAACTTTTATAGAACGCTGATGTTATACTTATGAAAATCTGTGTTATTAGACAATTACTATTGCGTTTTGAGATTGGTAACATGAAATTGCTCTTTTCTTTATTGTCTCCGCCCTTCTCTCCTTTCTTGCCTTTTTTTTTCAGCTTTCAATTGCAGCACCGACTTAATTGTGTATACGTCATGTATGATAGACATTATATATATGTATTGTGTTTTATGTACTATTATTAATTTTTTTTGTTTGTTCTCTGTGTCAGCCTGCTAACAATAAAAAAAAAAATTTTTTAAAAAAGGAATTGAATGAGTTTACAAGCAGGCTGCATAAGAATTCCCATTCTGACTGTTTAGGAGTAGATGCCTATTAGATGCCGGATAGTGATTATTTGTATAACATCAACGATGCGACGTTGTAGTTGTACATTATCATCTCACAGTTTACAGCTAAGCCAAATGTGAATGGCCAATTGCTATGCACAAGCGACACCAGTTGTCTCCTTTGTTCAGTAGTGAAAGTGATGCAATTTGTACCACATTGTAGTCAATATTGATTAACTCTGATGTATGTGTCTGTGCACTGTATTGTGAGAGAGTCACCCCTGCAGCATTGGTTTTACTGCCCCTTATCCCTTTCAGCCAGTGAGCCTTTCAATTATGTGCATTTGCAATGATGAGATGTTGCAAGCTAGAGTAAATATGGGTCTTGGACAGAGTTGGTACACTTGTGCTTTGTTTGGCAGCAGATGTCTTCTTTATATCAGGGGTTGTATGCACACAAGGAAGTGTCAGAGTGTGACCTGCTCCTTTAAGATTGAACTCCACAGTTAGCCACTTCAGTGACCGTTAAGTATGGGCGCAAAATCCACTCCGCTCGCGAAATGTGCGAATTTTTGTCAATTTCGCGATCCGCGAATCTCGCGAAATTCCCGAAAAATTTGCGAATTCGCAAGTTGGCAGATTTTTTTTTTTTGGGCCCCAGGAAGCACAGTTAAGGCAGGTGCTCGAGTTGAAGCTAACTTTGTATCCATTTTAGAATGGCGCCGGCAAGCTGCCAGAGTGCTTGCTGGCGCCATTCTAAAATGGTTACAAAGTTAGCTTCAACTCGGGCACCTGCCTTAACTCTGTAAGTGCTTCCTGTGGGCCAAAAATTAAACCTCAACAGGAAGCACTTACAGATATAAATAAAGCTGCTGCCCGAGTTCAAGCTCAAATTCAGTAATGTTTTAATCAGCCCAAAAGCAATAGTGAGCACGGTCGAGGATGGGCAAGTGTGCTTTAATCCCATATCTGCCATCGAAAATTATCTGTAATACCCGAGGGAGGTGTTTGCATCCCTGAGTTTCTCAAGCGCAATCCCCGTTCCTGTGACCAGCAGGGTTCTTTCTCCTCACCTGCTGCCCTGCTCGCTCTCTGACCCTTTATACACAAGAGGCATGTGAACACGCATAGAAGCCCCACACCACACACTAGCGGTATCAAACGTCTTCCCGCCCTTTCCCAACTATGATGGACAGCTCACTCAAGGGACCTCTGCACCTTTTGGCACTGTGGCAAAGTTACAGGCACACATGGTCAGTGGAGACAAATCTTCTGGCCCTACGCAGCTGCAGTGTAGGAAAAGCACTATCATTTACCCAAAGAGGTAGCATTTACTGGATTAGCCATTAGTACTCCAGTTGAGTAGAGGTATTGCACAAAACGGTGACATCTTCGTGGATAACTATGCAGGGCAGGATTCATTCTGGCACGAGGCTCCTGTCTCAAAAATTAAACCTCAACAGGAAGCACTTACGAATATAAATAAAGCAGGTGCCCAAGTTGAAGCTCAAATTCAGTAACGTTTTAATCAGCCCAAAAGCATTAGTGAGCATGGTCGAGGCTGGGCAAGTGTGCTTTAACCCCATATCTGCCGTCGAAAATTATCTGTAATACCCGAGGGAGGTCTTTGCATCCCTGAGTTTCTCGAGCGCAATCCCCGTTCCTCAAGTTCGGAGGACAACCAAAGTCGAGGGGCAAGCTCCATCCAATTATAGAGGAGGAAGGGGAAATAACTCACCTTCTTTTTTAGCCAGAGGTCAACAACAATAGAGAGGATGCTCTCGGAACACCAGGAGGGGCTCGTTCAGAAACCATTACACCCCCGGGTTCCGACAGACACAGAACAGCTAATACGAGTGGTAGATACGGCGATTCCAGCAATAACGAAGAACAATTCAAATATGGAAATTGTTCCAATTTTCAACTTATCATCTTATACATTAAGTTTGAAAGAGATGGAGGTCTTAAGTCATGGATTATCCTTTGTTCCAACAAATAGGAATGATGTTTTTTTGACCTGTATGGAAATCCAAAGATTCTTTAGAACTCTGCGCCTTAAGTATTTTTTTGCAAATACACCAATGATTCATACTACGAATATTAGTGGCCTGAAATGTCCCTCAACCTTTTTTCCACCAACTAACCTAATGCCGAAGGATCTCATCACTTTCGAAAATGTGGTGCTGAATGAAATTCAACAGCTTTTTCAAGACAGGAAATATGTCAAATTTAATTTTTCGAAGGAAGAACAGACGATTCTTCGATCTTTGTCTAGCCGAGATGATCTTGTTGTGAAAACGGCAGATAAGGGTGGGGGGATAATTTTGCAAGATAAAGTAGATTATGACCGTGAGGTTTTAAGACAACTTAACAATCCGGTAAGTTACACTAAACTTACAGGTGATCCAACATCCAGAATACGTAAAGAGACATTATCACTGACTACCTAGGACTGGATGGTCTTTGGCTGAGCAAAAAAGAATTCGAGTATATGAATAAGAAGGATTACACCATTCCAGCATTTTATACGCTACCTAAAATTCATAAAAATAGCAAAACCCCCCCTGGTAGACCGATTGTGGCTGCTTGCTAGTCAATATTACAACCACTGGCTGAATACGTCGATCATTTCTTGAAACCTTTTTGTCCCTTTAACCAAATCATACACACAGGACAGCAGGGATGTTATTGTAAAGCTGGAAGGCCAATTGTATGATCCACTCTCTAATATCCTCGTCACGATAGATATAGAGAGTTTATACACAAGTATTCCACAAAGTGAGGCACTCCTGGTTATTAATAACATCCTAGAACAACGGACACGTCCACATCAGGTTCCCACCGACTTTATGGTCAAATGTGCAAGGATTGCCTTAGAAGAGAACTACTTTCTTTTTGGTATGGATTTTTATGGCCAACGCAAAGGTGTGGCCATGCGTGCGATTTTTGTGCCGGACATAGCCAATCTATATGTAGCCACTTTTGAAGAGAGGGTGATTTACAACAAAAATCCCTCAGTATCCATTTAAAACAATATCTGAGGTATATTGATGATGTTTGCATAGTATGGAATGGAACACAGGAAGTACTACAAAGTTTTCATCATTGGCTTAACCTACAAGATGCAAACTTACAATTTACATTGGAAAGTAATACCAACACCATTAACTTTCTAGACCTTGCTATTCAAAATGATGGCAATGTGTTAACTATGAGCCTATACACAAAACCAACGGCCAGAAATACCCTGTTGAAATACAATAGCCACTATCCGCGTAATCTCCGGGATAACCTCCCTTTTGGACATTTTTTACGCATCAGACGTGACTGTACAAAGAGGGAGGATTATTTCCGTGAGGCGAAGGTATTACAAACCAAACTTGTCATGAGGTCATACCCGTACAGATTGGTCAAACAAGCCATGAAGCGGGCATGGTACTATGACCGTGGGGCCCTCCTGAGTATAAAAGAAAAACCAGCTGTGGATGCCATCAATGTCCATCCCCTTACTCGTGTGTTGACGTTTGGTTCAGAATCGAACCAAATTACGAAGATCATCAAACAGAATTGGCATCTGATAAAGAAAGATGAGCCTCATCTAGCTCAACCGCGCTTTGCTTTCAAAACAGGTAGAAACTTGCGTGATCATCTAGTAAGTGCATATATGGAACCACCATGCATTACGATACAGACACAGTGGGGTTTAGACCCAATTGTTGGACATTATCCGTGTGGTAATTGTGCTGCATGTGCCACAACAAGTGTAACAAAGAACTGTAATTTGAATGGGAAGGAATTTAAGCTGTATCATCATTCCAAGTGTCATACAAAAAATTTGATTATGTCCTTGCTCGTTGACCTGCATTGGAAAAACTACCCAAGAGGTTAAAAAACGTGTACTACAGCATCAATTACGTATAAGATGCAATGTTATTTCTGCTCCTCTTGTAGAACATTACCAGCAAATGTCACATTCACCTAATGAAATAAAATGGTTTGTCCTTGAGGTAGTGAAGTGCACTAAACAATACCATAATGTTGATCGCCTGCTCACCCTAAAAGAAAACAGGTGGATTTGGAACTGTAATACAGTAGAGACTGGGTTAAATTCCATAATTGAATGGCATACTTTGGCAAAAATGTAATTAGAAACGGCACGGTAAACATCGGGGGCATGTGAGGATAAAGGGTTAACAACACTATCACTTGGCTTATTGTGAGTCATATGTTTATGCAACTTTCTGATTTATAAAGTTGCTGTTTTGGTGATACGAGTTCCCCTTGAAGATTACTAATGTCATGTGCATTCGCATCATAATTCAATGTTGTCTCTCTGAATAGAATGATGAATTCCACCATTGGGTAATGTGAGCTAGATCCCGTTCCAAGATGGCCGCCGCTTTTAACATGGGTCTCCGTGTCTATAGGTATGAGTGGTTTAGACTACTGATATCGATATGGTTAAACTATGTATTTTTTGAAAAAACAGACTCCACTCTTATGGATAGAGAGGATTTTTGAGTGGCTATCCATATGGAGCTATGCAGCGTTATCTGCTTCAAAATGGCCGCGGGGTGTGATGTAGCGTTGACGTCATCACGCCGGTCGGGGTAAAAGGTTGTTTTCCGCGGTAATGGCACACTCGCTGGATTCGGACTGTTACGAGTCGAGTGAAACCGAACGCCAGGTGCTCCTGAATTTAAAGTGAGTCGAGCATGGATTTTAACTACTTTTAACTACTGAGAATACATATGCATATATGGACCTCTAAACAGACGTACTATACGGAGATGGCTAATTAGATTTTTGGTTCGCAGGTGATTGATACGCTTAAGAGGAGTTTATCTGTAAGTACTTTTGGACGTCTCAAACACTTTTGGGTGCGCTGGGTACTAAGGTGTTAGTGCGATTACACAGACCGGTAATTCTGTAAATATTTGCATTTGCAGATTAATAATGGACACTGGTATGAATTACGTGAGTACATAGAACTTTGGACATTTTCATGTTTCTACTCAGTGATGTTGATATATATGATGACACTACAATGAGTTCTTTTATTGGTCTATAGGATATGTAGCCGATATTTTGCACTCAGCGAGTTTGTAAGTATGGTCTCGTGTTGTTATTGAATAGCAAGATATGTTGATACTAGGAAATTATAGTAGTTTCGTTATTTTATGTCTTTGTATTAGATGTTGGGACATTTGTGTCCTGTGGAGAATATCAACTTCCGGCTGGAAGTGATTGGTAATGTGTTTTTAATTATAGGTTCTTTTGAGGATGGTGCGATTTAATTTAAATGAAACACTTTGGTTTTGAGATTTGGGACATGTGTACACTAACATTAACAGTGTATTGGTTGTCACCTTGGGTGCATTTCACTTGGTTTTATTCTTTGGGGTGAGCAGACGATACCTTTTTGTGCAGGGATACTAAGGATATTTCCTATTTACATTGAATATATTTATTTTTAGATATATATGTCCAACTTGTTCGTCCTGATGATGGTCCCGTGAATTGTATAGACCGACGGGGACCGAAATGTCGACACTCAACATCGCTTTGCTTATATAAGAATCATTTATGATCTTGAAACTGATTGATTATAATTTGAAAGTTTGGTTGTGTATGGTTTTTTGTTTCTCCATACAAAAATGCAAAAGGTGTTACATACTACTGTGAATTGGGTCTGTAAATCTAGTTGTATTTATGTTGCCATGTTGCATTCTTAAATGATAATAAAAAAACTGTATATAATTATAATTTCCCTGCTTTTGTTAACTTAAGATCACTTTTTGTGACTATGAAAAACTTTTGTGATTAGCTGTGAAACAATTCCTAGGAGGTCATTGTGTTTTTTGTTATTAATGATACCCAGTCCTCGTGGGTTTATTGGGTGGCTCTATTTTGTTTAATAATTTAGCAGTGTAGGAAAAGCACTATCATTTACCAAACGAGGTAGCACTTACTGGATTAGCCAGTAGTACTCCAGTTGAGTAGAGGTATTTCACAAAACGGTGAAATCTTCGTGGATAACTATGCAGGGCAGGATTCATTCTGGCACAAGCCTCCTGTCACTAAAATTAAACCTCAATAGGAAGCACTTACAGATATAAATAAAGCAGGTGCCCGAGTTCAAGCTCAAATTCAGTAATGTTTTAATCAGCCCAAAAGCAATAGTGAGCACGGTCGAGGATGGGCAAGTGTGCTTTAACCCCATATCTGCCGTCGAAAATTATCTGTAATACCCGAGGGAGGTGTTTGCATCCCTGAGTTTCTCAAGCGCAATCCCCGTCCCTGTGACCAGCAGGGTTCTTTCTCCTCACCTGCTGCCCTGCTCGCTCTCTGACCCTTTATACACAAGAGGCATGTGAACACGCAAAGAAGCCGCACACCACACACTAGCGTTATCAAACGTCTTCCCGCCCTTTCCCAACTATGATGGACAGCTCACTCAAGGGACCTCTGCGCCTTTTGGCACTGTGGCAAAGTTACAGGCACACATGGTCAGTGGAGACACATCTTCTGGCCCTACGCAGCTGCAGTGTAGGAAAAGCACTATCATTTACCCAACGAGGTAGCATTTACTGGATTAGCCAGTAGTACTCCAGTTGAGTAGAGGTATTGCACAAAACGGTGACATCTTCGTGGATAACTATGCAGGGCAGGATTCATTCTGGCACGAGGCTCCTGTCTCAAAAATTAAACCTCAACAGGAAGCACTTACAGATATAAATATGTATTTTGGTTCTTATGGGACTCTTTGTCAGGATCTCTGTGTCAATTCTAGTAGGATTCTGCAACCAAGTCACATGGGTGGTTAAGGATAAGGACCCGATTGGGTGCTTTAGATGGTTGGAGCTGGTCAGAGTGGGAAACCTGGGCCGGGTTTGCCGGAGCTTTTGGGCCTTGTAAAGGTTGGTTAAGATTTTGTTTAGGCCCAGGAATATTATGTCTAACTGACTTTCTAGTAGGGCCTGACGCTGCGCCATGTTTTCAGGGGCAGGGTGAGGAAGTCTTGGCTCAGGCCGTCTTGTGGGGTGGAGGGTATGACTGTGCTATAATGTCTATTGCTGTTTGTGTAGACCATGCTGCCTCTGTTTGTGACCCTCGGTAGGGGGTGCAAAGGTTTGTGTTGTGAATTTGTCCTCATGATTTCTGCGGGTGTGATAGAGAAGTCAGTGGAACGTGCTGGCAGGGCAGGGTTATAATGTTGAAGTAGGTGAGTCTGGGGGGGGCGGTTGGGTTTGACTTTCATCCAGGAGTTGGAAATGACGATTTGTGGGGGCGGAGGAGTGGGTTGGGACTTGGAAGGGGAGGCTGGAGGTTCTCGCAAGGGGTGTGGGAATGGATGCTTGCTTCACCTGCTGGGACACATTGTCTCGGGAAGGGTGTTGGGTCGGGGAAGGTCGAAGCGTGTGTAAGTGGGCGGTTCAGAGTGCAGGGAAGAGGGAGTTCTCATTACCTGTGGCACAGGAGTTTGAATAGATGGTCACTGATGTGTTCCCACTCCTTGTTGAGTGGTTAGGGAGAGACATCGTCAGTTTACAGCTATGTATGATAGTCGTCGTTTGGGAGATGTGAAGTTGCATTCTGAATGTAGTGTTCCAGTTATCATGTCTATCCGTGTGGAAGATGAGATCCTTCTTTATCTGCCCTTTGGAGGCCTAGTGATATGTGCCCACGAATAGTGTTACTGGATGCTGTCTGATCCGTCTATGTTTAAAGTTTCTTTCCGCTTTCAGGGAGAGGTTGGGGGAAGCTAATTGCAAAGGAGTTCACTCTGTGAGGTTTAAAGTGGGTCGGAATGGGGTTTGGTGGAAATTGGCGTGCCCGGTGACATTGTTGTGTTTGTTTGAAGGGGGGGCGTGCTTCTGATAGGGTGAGGTATCTACATTGGTCAGGGACTGTCATCTAGGGGAAGCTGGTCACAACGTGAGGCTGAAAGGCGAGTGAGGGCCCTCACTAATATGGGAGCCGTGAAACTATATTGGGAGAAAAACCTCAGTGTAAGGATGGTGGAAATAGGTGTCCGTGATTTCTTGTTGCCCAGTTCTGAGGTGGAAGGATGACAGTGTGCTAGTGTGTGATGTGGGGGGCACTCATCCACTACAGATTGAGTGTATAGTGTTGGGGCCCTATCTCTGGCTATCAGGTTTGGCTAGAGAGCTGTCTTGCATAGTTGCAAGCATTGCTGTGGGGGAAGATGAGGTGCTGGGTGCTTCAGCGGGGGGTGCAGGTGATTTGCTGCCTTAAGTTGGGATAGGGAGGTAGGGCATACCTGACCTGCTGTACGGCCCTTTAGCTTCCTCTCCCTACCAGGGCTTCCGGTCTCTGTAGAAGTTTGGGCAATTGATCAGGTCACTTTTTTCCCAGAATTGCTGTACGGATTTGGTGCGGGATGATGAGGAACAGCTTCGTTCCTCACGCTGACTGCAATTGTTTATCAGTGGGGGCTGTTCTCCTGTGACTGCCATTTTTGGGTCAGGCGTGGTTTAGTATGTAACAGCGTCGCATCTCACACTGACTAGGAATGCTGATCAGTTATTACTGTACTCATGGAGCCGCCATTTTGGGGTCAGGCATCCGAGTCAATTATCCTCTGGTCTGTGCCTCCTTAAACGCGAGTTGCTGCATGGGGTACTCACTTTGACTCTCTTGTTTATAGATTGCAAGGGCATATCGGGTCTCCAGGTCTCATTTGGACCTTTACGTGTGCAAGATGAATTTGTTGGAAAAGCCGAGGGTGGCCATCTTGAGATCAGGCGTAACGTTGTGGTATTAGGGCTCGAGGACAGATCTAAGCCCTGATGGAATGAATTGCTCAGCGGGTCTAGTGCAGGGGCTGTGAACGGCATGAAACAAGGTCCGCTTCCTTTGGGTGGACCGGGGGTCACTAGCGCCGCTAATGCAGTCTGTGAGTTATCCTTTTGGCAGGCAAATCTGGTTGTTTTGTGGAGGAAGGACTTATTCTTCTATAAAGTCCCATGGCTATCGTATTTATTGATGCTTGTTATTCAATTCAATAAGCATCCTTAGGTGCATGAGTTTTGTGTTTGGTCCTAATCATTAGCTGCATAAAATTCTCCATTTTGACGGGTGTGTTCTAGAGTCGACCATGTTGGGGACAGGCAGTTTCGATTTCATCCTGAGCTCTGTGCCGGTCTGAAGAAGGTTTTGTCTTCGTCCTGGGCCTCCTCCGATCTGGTCGAGGGAGGAGGGAGCAGCGCTTCACTACGCTGAGTGTTCCAGTGTTCAGCGGGACATCAAATTAGTGCGGGGAAAGCTGAGAGTTGACCAAGGGCGGCCATCATGGGGTCAGTCCATCGTAATAGTGGGACGCGGTTCCGAGCAGATCTGGCTGAGAGTTTGTTCCAGATTTATTCAATCCCTGATGTGGACCCCCGACGGAATTCGGGACTCCTGCAGGTCAAAAGCAGGGCTGAACAGGGATCCCTTGGAGGGTTCCGTCGCAGTGGACACCTCTGCAGGACCGCTTGCCATCTTGGAAGTACCGGGCGAGGGACGATGATTTCCAAGTGCTTCAGCTCGCCGCCGTTTGGATTATCTCCTGTTCAGTTCCGGTGAATCCTGATTGTTTTCGGGGAGCGGATGTGGAAGGGGGTCCGGTGGGATTTTCACTATGTCAGTGATTCCAAACCCTAGAGCACGATTTCAGAGCTCCTTCCCCGTGGCCATCTTCCTGCAGGAACCCTATTCCATTGTTGTTGCAGGCTAAATAGACAGTGACAACACCCATTACCCTCAGTGTTGGCCCCACGTGTGATGTGTACGTGGGCCTAGATTTGGTGGATGTGGATTTCCAAAGGCTTATTAGTGGTGCTCAGGCCCTACCCCTTCCACCCCTCCTGACAGACGCAAATGGCAGGCTGATGTGTCTTTGTGTATTTGCCACGGAAATGGTCACATGGATGATACATGCTGTCCTGGTTCAGATTATTGGATGCAACCCTTTTCATGTGGACATGAGTGCATATTTGATCACTGAAACTGTAGACTCAACAAACAGACAGGTTTAAATGCACATCATGGTGAAATGGGCAACTCACACCAGGACTGATATGGAATACTATTTTCTGTAGGGCATATGTGTAGACTTGTAATAGGAGGAGTGGATTTTGACCTAAGGGGTGATGGTGCCATTTAGCTACTTGTCATTATTTAGTGCTACTTTGCTATTCTTGTTGTCATACTTAGGATGTCATCCTTCTCTACAGGGATATTGTAGTTCTGTGAGTATGGCACACAGACAAGTCATGTAGTACATATTTGGGTGACACATTCCTGATATGAATAGTCCATGCACGGTAGTGTTGTAGGCACATCCCCCCTGCTCATAGTATGACATCACATTTGGACTCGTCTGCTGAATGTGTGCATTGTGGGATAAGCTCATTTTAGACAGATGGCTACATGATCCCTTTGTTGTGATAATGAATGTGTTTATTGTATGCAGACTCACTAGATGTGTTCTCACGTGTGTACACAGGACTGCATCTCATGAACAAGCAAGGGAACACATTGACTGGAGATGTGTCAGGATGTCTAAATGGCCCCCTTGCCTCAACACCACGCATATGCATGTGCCCGTGAGTCTGAGTTGTGTGCAAGATTGTGTATGTGCAGTAAGTTCCCCATGATGCACATGCACATTCTTGTACACAACTCAGACACATTTTGACACCCTGCCTAAACCCATGTTCTCTCATAAAAGAGCTCAAAGTGTTAGAGACATACTGGTACATACTAGACCCAAGGAGGCTAAGACATCAGGCAACTCCAGCATGGTACAAGGACACTATCCCTGTGGTGGTTGCAAGGTATGCTGTCTTACTAAAAAAAGCAAGAAACTGACTTTCAAAAATGGAACTACATGGGAGCAGAGAAGCTTCAGCAATTGTAACAGTTCGAATGTCGTCTACATGATCACCTGCCCTTGCAGTCTCGAGTATATTGGCATGACAAGCAGGGCTGTAAAAATAAGAATAGGCGAACACAAAAGCACTATCAAGTGCAAAAAGTCAAGCACTAAACTAACCAACCACTTCCTTGAAAGTGGGCACAAACCTGAGGATATAGCGTGGACAGTGATTGAGCAGATTGATCACGAGAGATACCTACTGGAGAAGGAACAAAGATGGGTTTTTCGTGTCCAGTCAAACAAACATGGGCTCAACGATGAAATACCGTGGGGTCAACTGTAGACCATCTTAATCCCCTGTCGCCCAACACCAAAGAACCATAACCCCCAAACCCCCCCCCCCAGGGCAACTCACACAATCTGTATCCACCCTATAGAGATTCATGGGGGACAGAATTGTCTGGCTTTCATGAAACTCTAACTGCCAATAACAGAGTCCTATTTGGTGATATCACTTGATACCCGGTATGGAGCCGCTAATGTGACTCAGTGGTCACTAAACAAATAAAAATAATTTTAAGATAAATTGTGAAATATTCAGGACCAATGCCACCAAGAAGTATCCCTGTGCATCTCAGGACGTTTAACAGCAGTCAATTTGTCTATAACGGTCCCTGGGCGAGCCCTCTCGCATTATCAGCAATAAGGGTCCATTAATATAAAACCACCGGGCAGGACCTCTTGGCTTTGATTTATAATCATTATAAACATTGTTGATTCTGTTAAAATATCGAAGGGGCAACGAAATAGACATGGAAAAAATACTTCCGTTATTTGCACACCCCGTGTTCCATCGGGGGCGGCCATTTTGGGTTAGCGCGCTAGTCTCCAAATGCGTGCCCGGCGCCCAGTGATGCTTAAATACTCACCGGTCTCCAGACGCGAGCACTCTTCAGAACGGCAGGACGGATAGAAGTAAGGTAGTATCCTTACGCGGCCACTGTAAGTACTAGACCCTGCCAGACGTCTCTAAACACCTGGTCCAAGAGACAGGGATAACATTGCAAAGTGTGTGTGTGTTCTGACGCTAT
Organism: Lissotriton helveticus; assembly: GCF_964261635.1. Lineage (NCBI taxonomy): Eukaryota > Metazoa > Chordata > Amphibia > Caudata > Salamandridae > Lissotriton > Lissotriton helveticus. The sequence goes on along the minus strand of NC_136061.1, from coordinate 1,686,921,992 downwards.
GGGCGCGGTTTTCTCCCCTTCCAGATTACCGCGTTGACACACCTATCGACTGTCAGCTCATGGGGCACACCAAAACGTCCTCAGCAGTATGTATGGCAATCTATATAACAATCTGTGTGTGCGTCATGGGTTTTTAAAGATTATCGGGTATGACATTGAAATAGAAGGCAATATTACCGGTTGTGATATCAAATAACACAAAAACAAAGAAGGGATTCCTCATTTTAACCCTGTGTGTGTGCCGATGGGTGCATCGAGTTATGAATGTGCATGTGTGTTACTATGAATCCGCCCTTAATTTTATGGGGCAATAATATGTTCGGAACACAAACGAACGTGCAGGGGATGGCAGATTGAACCATCACTCTGTCCATAAAGCTTTAATTACATTCTTTATGAAATGGGCATAATGTGAATGACCCGTGGGACTTGTGGCGCTACTTATATGTCGTGTCTATAGATGAATCACAGTTACAATGGTAAAATTTGTGCTCTCCCTTTTTTTCCCTTTTTCCTTACAGAGACCTATTTAGGTCATCAATTTTGAGTTTTTACGCTTCCCCTGGGCCAGCTCATGCCCTGAAGCATAAAACTAACAGTTGATTTTTACTGCTAGTTTTTAGGACGACAGGCTTACTATACTTAGCAACTGAGCTAATTCTTTGTAGGGGCCACTAGAAGGTCCTGATGAGTAAGCAGTAGGGGACTGCTTACGAAACATGTTGACCAGGTAATAGCTAATCGCTCTACCCCAAAACCCCCTTCTTAACGTCCCCAGCTAGGGAAGTGAATAAATTGTTTTTTTCCACTAGCCAGAGGATTTTTAGCTTTTGTTTTTATCTCACATATTATTAGGTCCCTACACTTCACTGACACTTACCACCCTGCACTATCACATAGCCTTGTCACATCACTAGTGCTCCCGCGTAGTTCGTCAGGTCGTAGCATGCCCCGCCCCGTAGAGGGACGGGAAGACCCCAATGATGAAGCATGACACTATTGGATTTTTTTAGTGTGTGAGGGGTATTTTAACAAGCACATTGTGCTCTCATCTTTACCACCCTAAGAGAGAGTCAATCATCCTACTATCACAGAACCACAATATAAAAATAAAAATAAATCTCTAGCGAACACACATTGATAGAATCCTTTTGTTTGTGCATGTGCAGTAAGTTCCCCATGATGCACATGCACATTCTTGTACACAACTCAGACACATTTTGACACCCTGCCGCATCTCCAGTCAATGTGCCCATTTGCTCTTTGATGTTGCACTTATTTTGTGGTCTGATGTTAATCATGGACTCTATTTTTGAGTACTGTTCTGTGCACATTTCCAGGTCTGTGAGCCCACCAATATGTGTCTTGCAATGTATTGGCTGAGTAGGGTGATATGTGTCTATGCCACCAGGGAAGAAGGATATCCAGGACATGATCCGCAGTCATTGTGAGTGTGCACTAAGAGATATTTAATTGGGCATGAGGGCCATTGGGACCATACGCCCCGTCCCCCAAGTCCCTGGTTGTTACTCACCTTGTTGCTGATGTGTCTGATCCTGTTCCTTACATGGGAAAGTTCACATGGTTGGTAAGATAAACTATCGCCATTTAGCGGCATGTTGGAAATACACCGCTAACACAGCAATAGTTGACCTTGGTACACGGTGATAAAAAAAACGAGCGCTAACTTGGAATAGCAATAGTTATCCCCAAATCTTGGACATATGCCCCTCAGTTTCCTCTTTTATTGTGACTTTTTTTTAAACATCAGGCCGCGTTTTTTGTCTTTTAATGCAGACATGGTCAGGATTTGTTATTTATTATGTAGAATTTAGAAACATTAACTTCACTTGCTTTTATGATAATTTTTTAATGCTCGAAATAAGAGATTAAACGTTAAACACAGTATACAGTTATTGAACAACTGTTTGTTATTCAAAACGTTAAGAAAAAACACTGTTTGGTACAAAACATGCCCTCGCCTGTAAACCTACATTGCGTTTACAGATTTTTGTTAGTTTGCTAATGAAAGAACCATTCAGGGGACAATTCTGTTATTAGTAATAGTAGTAGTCGCTTGATATTCGAATGGTAAGACATCCGGTTACACTCACGTGACGTACATTTGTGTTAATTTTTTGTTACACATAATAGTTAACAAACGAAGCCACCGGTGTTTTAATTCTTTTCAAAATGGTTTTGACTATAGCAACTCATCTTGTTTATGGTAGACTGAACGTGAATGGCACATTGAATTACATATTTTACTTGCATTTCTTTGAACAGGGGAGAAGTGGTGGCACTTGATTGATGTGTATGTGTACTTTTCAAATTGCCTTAACTACATTATACAGGAAACTGATTTAAAATCCCTTAATAGGATTTTATAATTTCAAGATAGGAATGTTTAGAGTTTGGTGGCTCCAGGGTGAGGATGTGACATCGCTAGAAAGAGCAGACAGGTCAATCCCACTATCTTCCCTTCCCCAGAAGTTGCTTTCCTGTAGGGTCTTTATCGTGTCTACCGCTGACATTCCTTGAGCGTGTAAAGAAATATTATATGGAAATGCTCTCTCTCCATTGACGCAGAGGACGTGTTTCTCTGGGTATACGCGAAACAATAAAACGTTGTTACCGTTCTTTTTATTCAGTTTTAGTTCATGTTATTTTTCCATTGAATTTAGTATTTTTAGCAAATAATGTATTAAACAGTCACAGCTCTCAATACACTAACAACAGACCTCAAGTGAAATGAATAAAAGGTTACCGCCAAAATCGATGAAAAGCAAGCATATGAAAGACAGGAGTCATATCACACAAGTATATTTGTGGGGATGTATTGGTATTTATATAGCGCAATCGTAGCAAGCAAGCAACAGGCTTTGTACATGGGGGTGGGAGACAATGACCTGATCATCTACATCAAGTGAGGATTATACAAACATATTTTAACCAAATTGCACTTCACCTTTTTCAGAGTAGGGTAATTAAGCACCCGGACAGAGCCTGGGTTTCAAGGTTCCAAATTCAGCAGTGACAGTACTACTGTATATTAACACCGACAATATTGTGTGTTTTATTGTTACAGTTTAATATAGCGCGAACTCGACATAAAGGTATTAGAGCGCTTTACATGAGCACCAGTTGCATTGCAGATTGACCGAGTCATTTTTAGGGACGGGAGGTTCAGTGATTTGCCCAGAATCACAGGATGTTTGAGCCTCCTGCCAGACTCGAACCCGGTTACTCAGCTCTCTGCTCTAGCTGTTAAGCCACAACAGAACATCGAGGGTCAAAACATAAAGAGTAAGTGCCCATAGAGTTTAGTAAAAGTTCAAAAAGTATAGGGTTGGAAAATCTAGACTTACCATTCGATATTTTGCTTTCAATATTCTGCCTTCTGTATTCAGTTCCATTCATTTTGATTCGATATTCGGGGGACATACTTCAACAGCATTTGACACCTAGCCACATCTCCTCCTCTTCTTTTGTGCAACACGTTTGTATTTGTCATTAATGAAACCAGATGGCTCTATTTAACTTTTCTGCAATAAAATGCACTATACCTGTGAGCATGATCTTGTGCCAAATAATGTATTTGACATTATTGTTAATGTTCTTTCAACATGTTAAAATACCGCTGCCATATTCAAATACTGTTGTCGCTAATTTGTTTGCATTATAAGGCCCATCGAAAAATTCAAATACAGCAACACAAAACCTTTTACATGGCATGTCTCATACAGGGGCAGTGTGCAACAGACATTCAGAAGTACAGAGGACAAAAAACATTCAGCAAATATAAAACATAAGTCACTAGGGCACGTTCTTAGTCCTAATTAACAGGCAATATAAGGCACTGTATTGATTTGTTTGTGGTTCAGCCAGCAAGCACATCTGGATTAACAGACAGCAAATATCCATGCTAGTGAGCTCCCTAAAAACTGGGATGAAACATGGTGGCTGGGAGTGAGGCCAGGATGCAGCTCCCAACTCGCCACCCTGCAGTGGCGTTTCATCTGTAAGATTGGATCTACCCTTTGAACATGCTACTACCAGGCTAGGAGAGGGTGTCAGGAAGTGTTATATGGTATGACTTTTCCATTTCTCTCGGAATATTGGACATGGTGGGGCGGGAAGTGCCACCAGGAGGATCCCCATGGTAGCAAGGTCAGATGCTGCGGGGGAGCTACTCTCACTAGGTCTTTATACAGTTTTCACCTTGACCAACGAAAGGTTGCAATGCTTCCCTTAAGCACAGCCTGAGGCTCAATTTGCCTAAGTGAGCAACTAGGGGTACCCCCTATCCAGTGTCCTGTATCGACTGGTCACCCAAAAAAGACGGGAGAGGTGAAACGAGATTTTTCAAGCTGGGACAGATGTGTGAACCTCTTGGCATTCTCTTGGTGTGCTCATGCCAACAGCCAAATGTGACCTTAGAAGTAATAATAATAATAATCCACATTTGTAAAGCGCACAATCACCCGTTAGGGTCTCTAGGCGCTGGGGGCCGTCGGAAAGATTAAGCAAGCTATTGCCCAGAGTCACATGGTGCTGGACTAATCTGCCGCCGGAGCAAGGGATCGAACCGTGATCCCCAGCTTCCGGAGTCAGTCGCCCTGGCCGCGGCGCCACACCTCTTCCTGTAAGTAAGCAATATTAAGTCGTTCAGCTGTGTTCTCTTTCATTTTTTTTCCTTTAGATGAATACTTTGCATCAGTGACATCAGTCTTCTCGTAACCCTTTTCCAAGATCTTGGAGGCATCACAGGCATCAACGACATCACTGATATTATGCTCCTCTTCCATGTCCATGTTTAAGACTATCCTGAAGTAATTTAAAGGGAGTCCCAACTGAACAAGGACCAACTATTGAAGCCGTGACAAAGAACAGGAGGCATTCTATTACAGATTGGGAAGTTTCTTTGAGAAACATCAGGAAATAGATGACAGGCAAACCGGATTCGAGAAGCAAGTGTAAGTCACGAAACACAGACACATCTGCAACCTCACCCCTAAATGTGAGGATCTCAAAAATAAATCCAGACTCTCTAATATCTATATAATCAATTTCCCACAGGTCACTGAGACAGAGACCCCCTATATCAGTGTTTGGGTAGCCCAGCTACTAAAGAATAACTTGGGATAAGAGCTAGGGATTGGAAGGCTACTCCTAAATTGTCAGTTGCAAGAGCACACAGAGTCCTGACAAAAGCAACAGGAACTAAACCAGAAGAATAATTGCCTATTTCCAGGACTACAGGATTAAAGAGGTGGTTCAGCATATTGCTCAACAAAAAAAAAGAATCACACCCAAGCTAAGATTTATCTTTGCCACGTTCGCTGATCGTACTTAGGAAAAATAAGAAAACAATGTGAGCTTAGGGTTTACTACCAGAATTTAGGATTCTACTTATTTCTACTACTTTATTTTATTATTATTATTTTGTTTATTTATTGCTCCACAGTAGCAAGATTACACATAGAAACCCCCCCCAAAAAAATCACAGTACTATACAGTTCTAACCAGTTCCGCTTCAGGAATCAAAATGATCACGAAACACCTCCCAAATACTTATACCCATTTGACGTTTTTTTACCCCCTTTACAGCAAATAAACTCCATTCTAACTCCTACAAATTATACATTTTGGCCCTCCAGAACTCAAATGCTGGAGGTTCTCTTTGTAACCATTCAGATGCAATGCATAAGCGTGAAACAGTCATAGCTATAAATATCAATTGTCGATGCTTATACAATAGATTTACTTGAGTATCTATAAACTCCATCCCTAGTTACATAATTGTGGGGGTAATTCTCATCGGACCCATAAATGTAGATAAGAATTTCTCTATGTCTGATATGAAACTAGATAGCTTACTACAAAAAAAAAAAACATGCCGGCTATCTGCATTCTCTTCCTCACAGCGGAAACATCTTCCATCATACTCTGCCCCCCATTTAGACATTCGGGTGGGGGTATAATACAGATCAAATGTTGTTTTAAAGACCTGTGCCTTCAAATTGGCCAACATTAATTCTTCCCTAGAATTGGCAAGTATCTTCTCAATAGATATACTTTGCTCACCCAGAATTATTGACCATTTCTCATTATAGTTATCAAGATCATCCACTTTATATGACAATAATGACTGATATACCACCCCAATCTTTTCCTGACGTCTAACCATTTCAATAAGAGATTTAGGAACTAAAGCCCCTTTTGTCTTTAACAAAAAATCCCTAATCTGAAGGAATTTAAAAAACTGAGATTGCAAATCAAAGTGTTTAGCCAACTCTTCAGATGACTTAAACACCCCCTCAGTAGAAAATAAATCCCCCAATTGTTTGACTCCTTTCTTTCTCCAACTATTTACAGTATTATCACAAAAAATAAGTGGTAAAACCTTTACGGTGTTTAAAGGTGTATAATATGATATTTCCTCCAGTAATTCCAGTTTTTTAATTATTTTCCATACTTTAAAAGCACTGTATAGTGTCTTAAACCGTGTACATTTATAATAACTCCCATCAATTTCTCTAAACTGACGCTGTCTAGCAATAGGACCCAAGAGTATCTCAAAGATTGTCGGAGCTTCAGCTATGCTCCTGGCGCCCACACTGGTTAGTAAAACCTGTGTCCTTAACAAGAAACAAGAATAAAAATAAAGTCAGGTATAGCTAGCCCCCTCTAGTTAATGGTAACATCATAAACCGCATAGCGCGTCTTGGTTTACCAGGGGCCCATATAAACTTTCCACACATCGATGGGAGGTGTTGTAGCTGGGTAACAGTCAATTCCAAAGGAATTGAATGAAATAAATATAAAACTTTATGTAAAATATTAATTTTAATATTACTCCATCCAATTAACGTAAAATGCAAGCGTCCCCATCTATCTAGTGATTCCCTAATGTTATGCAATAAGGAGTTCCAATTCACCTCAATGACCTCATGCATTGATGCTCTTATTTTTCTACCCAGGTATGTCACCTCTTTGACTACTCTGGAATCTGGCCAAACAATACTATCTGAACACAGAATTTGCGTTTTAACCACATTTAATTTATAGCCAGAAACTTGACCAATGCGAGAGGATATATCGCCGAAAGGAACCCGCAGTAAGAATTTCGGGCAGGAAGGAGAGACCACGGAGGGCGCTGACAACGCGCCGGCAGGGGCGCAGGTGAAGAAAAATCCACAGAACCCGCAGGGAGGCAGTGGTAGGGGGATTTCTACTTACACGGCGGTGACCAGAGCCAGAGGGAATCAAAGCTTGGGATAAACAATACACAAGCTTTTCTTTGCTGTTAAAGATAAAGAAAAACGGAACGGGAAGGTAAAGCTGCAGAGGTACCTGCTGATTCTGTATACCCGATTGATGTGATTAATGGAGGTCTCTCGAGTGTCTCTGACGAGGCTGTTGTTAATTACGCTTGTACTCCCATTGAGTTAGAAAAATCTAGTCATATGGTGAATATCCAAAAGAGTCTGGCTTCTCCAATAACGGAGAAGGATAAGGCTGAAGCAGTGGGGCAGAGAGGTCTCTCCCTTGACGGGGGTAGTGAATTAAGTGTAGCGGTAGAAAATGTCACTCATAGCGATGACCTTAATCTTGGTAGGGCTCTTGGAGGGAGCCAAGAACAACACACATTGGCTCCAGAGACTGACTCAGCTGATTTCTTCTCCCTGTCGGAACAGTTGATGTCATCATGTGATGTGACCTTGTCGTACAATACTCTGCTCAATTGAGTATGGGGGATGGTAGCGACCATAGCAGTTTAGGTTTGGAAGAACAGGAAGAACAGGACAGGCCGCTCCCATACTGTAAGGAAGCTTGATATGAACGGAAAAAAGGAACTTTGGTAAAGTCTGTAACTCACGGGGAGCAGATGTCAGAGGCGGAGGGGGGGGAAATATCCTTAGCATTAATTTACCCATCTATTATGTCACATCGAGATGAGACTCGAGAGGAGAGTCATAGGGTGCAAAACTCATGCTGCAAGTTACAAAACTTGGTTAGATGCTTGATTAAATCTCATGCCGAATTTTCATCTAGATTTAATGAAGTAGAAGCACGAATATCTACTTTGGAGGACGAATTTGCTCAACACAAGACTGCTACTGAACTGAATATGGAGACAAAGGAGGACACTATTTGGAAACTAGCTGACATTGAAACCGGTCTCGTAGAAATAATCTGAGGGTTCTCCACATACCGGAGGGGAAGGAGGGGTCAGATCCTCGAGGATTCATCATAGATTTGTATAAGAAAGCCTTCCCCGATGTGACGAAGTGGGACTGGGATAGAGAGGTTGAACGGTTCCATAGATTCCTATTTAGTATCCGTGCGAGACCTGGTCAGCAAGATTTAAAACCTAGAGCTAATTTGGTTTCCTTTAATAGTTTTCTGACCCAAGAGGAAGTGTTTTTGCGTGGTCGGCCAGACAAGAAAAGAAGTGGGGGCGATTTTGAGTTTTTTGTGTGCCCAATCGAAGTCAACGATCCGTTGAGCTCCGTTGGCAGTATCGGCAATTGATCCCGGGGTTTCAGTCTAAAGGGGCTCAAGCATTTTTAATGTTTCCTGCTAAGCTAAAAGTAATACACCAGGAGTGCACTCTTTTCTTTACGGGTATTGGCCCTGCTAAAGAATATTTAAGCTCTCTTTAGCTAGCCTTGTGTTTGGATGGTGCTTTTCTCCTATCCTAATTCTCTCCTATTTTTTTCTCCCTTTTGGGTGATTATTCTTTCTTTTTGTGGAAATTGAGACCCACAGGTGAAGGCAGGGGGTTGAAGGCGAGCTTGAATCTACAGGATTATGAGTCCTAAAGCCTGGTTAAAGGGGTTGGGTGGGTTGAGGGTAGAGGGTGGAAGGGGGGGCACTAAGGGGAGGAGGGATGGAGGGTCACTGATGTGGGGTGAAGGGGGTGAAAGGGGAAAAAATTATACGGTAGCAAGTAAGCAATCAAACTTGATGAAGGTTAAATTCACGAGTCGTTTTTTAATTCAAACTTTTGGTAGTCATTACAAGGTGTTCTCCAGTAAGCAGGAGTGGTTGGAAAGGGTATTGGTCTTCTATCACAATGTTAAATAAAGGGATAAAGATATGCTCATTGAATGTGTCTGGTCTTAATGATTGAGCAAAGCGAAAAAAAGTTGGTCTGCATTCAAGAGACATATATACCTTGGTTTAAACTGAATATTTTGAAAGAACTGGCTTTTTCACTAGTCTTTGCATCTCAGCAATCCTGTATGACTAGGGGGGTTGCTATCTTAGTTAAATCAAACGTGTTTATTATTGGTCGGACTTTAGCCGACAAAAAGGGCCGATGGGTTATAATAGAATGTGGGCTAGGGGCGAGTAAGTTTACGGTGTGTACCATTTATGGTTCAAATTTTGATGAGGTGGAAACCCTTGTTGAATTGAATATGGAATTAGGCTCATGGGCGCAACCTTTGGTAATCTGCGGAGATGTTAATATTAATTTGTCTAATTTAGCACTACAGGAGGGTCCTCATAAGTATAAGGGGCCAAAGCCACGGTATTTAAAGCACTGTGTAATCTAGTGAACAACCATGGACTAGTTGATGTGTGGGGGGTGTTAAAAAAGTCTGAACCTGGGTTTACGTTCTATTCATATCCATACAAAAAGTTAGTTAGATTGGATTATTTTTTTGCACCCTCTTCTTTATTAGTAGGCGGTTCAGTACAAATGTACCCGAGAATTTCTTCTGATCATGCCTCCATCGTTTTAGAACTATGTGTACTTAATAGACAGACCCAACCAAGTTCTTTTACGTTGGATCGTAAATATTGCTTAAATGATGCATTTAAAGATCACATGAGGTGTTGGATGAGGGACTTTTTTTAAATAACAGACAGTCGGCTCATATTACTGGTATATGGACACATTCAAGGCTTGTTTTAGGGGTGAAGTTTTAAACTTTGGTATATATCAACAAAGGAAACTTAGATCTGATTTACTTCACTATTACGAGGTCTTGAGAGAATCGGAAGGACTTTAAACATAGTTATTGCACTACATAAGAATAATATTTCTGAATTAGAAGATGCTGTAGCTAAGCATAGAGCTAACATTTTGGGTTTTTGGAATACGGAGAATGCAAGAAAATATTTAATATTTAAACAACTAAACCATGAATATGGGGAAACCATTGGTAAACAACTAGCATTACGGCTTCGTATGAGAGAGTCGGTTCGTTCTATTCAGACATTGAAGAATCAGAGCGGCAATGAGTGTCTAAATCCACAGCAGATATTAGCTATTTTTCACCAATTCTATACCGATTTGTATACTCAGCAGGAAGGGTTAGAGGGAACTGAAAGTTCTTTGTGGCAGGAAGGACTTTCATATCTTGATATTGCTAAAGCAGAGTAACTTGATACTCCAATCACTATGGAGGAATTAGAAAGTGCAGTTGGCTGCAGGGCCTGATAAAATTCCAGTGGAAGTATGTAAGCTTTTCTTTCAATATCTAAAGGATGAGATGTTGGATGTCTTCCTTGCTGCACAGGGGATACATCCGCCTAAATCTTGGGCAGAGGCCACTATTGTGGTATTCTGCAAAAAGGGCAAAGAACCGGATCAGGTGGGCTTATATCGCCCGATTTTGCTATTAAATTGTGATAGCCAGATATATTTCAAGATTTTGGCAAATCGGTTATCAAAAGTTATTAGTTCACTGATATCCCCAAACCAACATGGTTTTATATCATCACGAGGAACAGTTTCTCATGTTAATAAAGGGATAACATTATTTGACATTGCATCTGTTGAAAAGCGAGATTTGGGTTAATTTTATTAGACGCAGAGGAAGCGTTTGATCGTGTGGAATGGGAGTACTTATGACAATTGATGCGGCAAATTGGATTCGGTAATGGGTTTATGACTGCATTAAAGGCCCTTTATAAGATACCTACCTCCAAAATTTCGGCTCTGGGTTTGTTATCGGATGCTGTTCGCATCACTCGTGGTACGAGGCAAGGTTGTCCCTGTTCCCCTTTTTTATGTGCCCTTTATATGAATCCTTTTGTAGAACAACTAGGTAATAATCCATGTGTTAAACCTTTTTCGGTATTGGATTATCAATTTTCTGTTTTTGCTTATGCGGATGATATTGCCGTAACCTCTTCAGATCCCTCCTTAGCACTGACGTAGATTTAACGCTTAGCAACAGCTTTTGGTCAAGTATCTGGCTATTTCTGCTACTTTAAAGGGGTCTTGCATAAGGATCAGTTGGCAGAAAGCCTTCTCAGTATTGACTCAACTATCTGAAGCAACGCAAATTAATTTACAATGGAAGAATTGATTAAGGCTTAAGGAGACTTTAAAAGAAATTATGTATTCCAGAATCAACTTGCAAGGCTTTATATTTAAAAAACAAGGAATTGGGACGGATGGGTGGGGAGTGATAATAGCCATGTTTCCCGGATGCAGACACCAGCATCATTTTTGGAGTGGGAGGGAGAGGGTCTACCTCTTGCTGGACAGGCTCTTGAGGTAAAGGGTGGAAGTGGAATGTGCGCAGACTTGTGAGGACAGGTGGAGGGAACAGAGCATGGAGGAATGATGTTAGCAAATAGGGAATGTACACATGTAGGGAGGACACAGAGCCAAGAGTGTAGTTCATAAGAGACCATGTTGTGTATTAAAGTTGTTACTTTGAACGTTAATGGGCTAACAACCAGAGCAAAGCTGAAAAGTATTAAGCAGGAAATAAACTGCTGCTAACTCTTTATAGCATGTTAACAAGAAGCTAGAGTTACCAGGAAGAGAAGATCACTACATGAAACACTGGGACCTATTCAAATACTGACAACTCAGAGGAGGAGTGGCCACACTAATGTTTAGAGCTAATTGCCTGACGATTTTTAATAAATCACATGGGGAAGCTGGGTAATTATAGGGTGGAGGATGGGGTGTACTGTTGAATATATGCTCTTTACATTGCCCAAATAAAGACGATCGTACCATGTGCAAGATAATAGAGAGAGTCTCCTGACAATACTTGGAAACCATATTGTAGTAGGAGGCTTTAACAGCATCTCATCCCCAACTAACGATGAGTCTAATACTTCCAGACACACTCAGAGGACCAAAGTTAGGAAAGCCATGGATTTACTAAAAGACAGTCTTGAATTATTTGATACTTCGAGATGGGGAAACTCACATCTTAGAGTCTACACTTTCTTTCTGTCCAGTACACAATCAATTCTCCTGGAATTACTACTTTTTAGTAAGCAAGGAAATAGCTCATAGGTCAGTGGTAGACCATGCAGAAAAATGTGGGGCTTTTCCCTACTTTGTATGGCACTCAAAAGAATATACAATGAGAATCAATGAGCTGGTAAACAACTTCATCAATACAAATGATGTTAAAGCTAGCACAAGTATGGATGTATAGGGTGCAATCTCTTGGGAGAAACTAATAATCTTTTTTCCAGATTTAAATACTTTCAATTAAAAAATCTGGGCTCAAAGTCAGGTACTTAGTGGGCCGAAAAACTGAGAAACAGCACTATGTGGCAACCCCCTCCCGAAAAAAGAGATCACTAAACGGTATTGGATGAAGGTACAAGAGGAATATCGCCATAACATACCACTGGAAGAAAAATGGAAAGATGAGCTACCCGACGTCGACCTTCCATCTCTGTGGCAAGTATCTCTGAACATGCTATGGTTGTTTGTCAAGTATGCTCCATTAAAAAAGTAATCATCTTTTTACTTTACATACAGTTTATTAGACCCCAAAGAAATTATACAGAAGAGAAGGGAAAAAATCAAGTGTAGTCCGAAGTGAGGACAGGCTAAAGCAGATGATGTGCACATGTTTTGGCAGTGCCCAGGTGTTCATGATTACTGGCTAGCAGTGGGTAAGATTCTGACGGCTATTTTGAAAAGGAAGATAGAGGTAAGCCTTACCTTGAATATTTTTGGGGTTTTGGATAACGGTGGATTTGTTGGGAAGAATAGGAAACTCCTAGAGAAACTCTTATTAATTTTAATAATAATTGCACGTAGGGAAATATGTATTAATTGGGCTTCTAGTAATGTACCTTCTTGTGCAGTTTGGTTAAAGGTGGCTAGACGTTTTGGTTGGGTGGATTGGGTCAATGGTTCAGCGAAGAGAATTAGCACTTGAAACCCTTGGTCCTTCATAATTCCAACCCAATTAGCGAATAAGTGGTTAATGGTCCAATGATTAAGATACATAAATCCATGGAGAGGTTAAAGAGGGGGTAACCTCACTACCTCTAAATAAAGGATGAATGTAGGTGTAGTAAGGGCAGGAATACCCAGCAGGATGTGGGATTTAGCTCCGAGTTCAAAACCTGGATGCACCTATATATATACATATAGCCTTTATGGATTGCCAGATATGAAGGCTAAAAAAAAAGAATATGTAGTGACTGCATGGAAAAAACTACAAGAGCAAGAAACATGCCTGAAATCTAAACTGATCGTGTTGGGGAATGAGCATTCCTAAAGCAAACACAAGGAAACGATGGACAGAGCGCTGAAACTGTCCAGACACTCAGCCCCAGTCACAGATCTGGGTTGAATCTATAATCGTTCTTTAGCTTACTTTGCCACCCCATTTCAGATACAGCTATATGCAAATCAGTCTTGACCCTGTGCCTCATGGGAACAGTCCAGCCCGAACTGCCAAGCCATGTCTTCCTGGACCGGAATCAAGCATCCTGGGACCGGTTTTGGGCTAACAGCCCTCATCAGCCAGGCTAGCTTGAATCCAGTGGCAAAGTGAGCAAGGGACCCACGTCTGGGCATACCCTACCAACTTAGGGCGAACAAAGCAAACACAAGGAGATGATGGACGGAGCGCTGAAACTTTTCATACACTCACCCCCACCCACAGATCTGGGTTGGATCCATCATCATTCTTTAGCTCACTTTGCCACCCCAGTTCAGACACAGCTATATGCAAATCATTCTTGACACTGTGCCTCATGGGAACAGTGCAGCCCGAACTGCCAAGTCATGTCTTCCCTGGACCGGAAACAAGCATCCTGGGACCAGGTTCTGGCTGACAACCCTCATCAGCCAGGCTATCTTGAATCCAGTGGCAAAGTGAGCAAGGGACCCACGTCTGGGCATACCCTGCCAACTTAGGGCGAACAAAGCAAACACAAGAAGATGATGGAGGAGCACTGAAACTTTTCAGACACTCACCCCCAGTCACAGATCTGGGTTGAATCCATCATTGTTCTTTATCTCACTTCGCCACCCCAGTTAAAACACAGCTGTATGTAAATCAGTCTTGACCCTGTGCCTCATGAGAACAGTCCAGCCCGAACTGCCAAGCCATGTCTTCCCTGGACCGGAAACAAGCATCCTGGGACCGGTTTCGGGCTAACAGCCCTCATCACCCAGGCTAGCTTGAATCCAGTGGCAAAGTGAGCAAGGGAGCATGCCTTCCTAATAACAAACATGGATAACAGGCAGAAACGCACTGGGCATGAGTTAAAGGGGGTCAGAGCACACATTTAAATGATCAGCAATTAAAGGTTAAAACAACTGATAAGATTGGAACCTAGACATAAAATATGGCCACTGTTGGCATCAAAACCTAAAGCATGATCAGCAAACCAAAGTATTAGAAATCTATATTCCAGCATGGGATTTGGTGCTCACTGAGACAGACTTAGTAGATCAATTCACAAACATTATAGCCTACTGTATACTTTTTCTGTGGTAACGGTTGACAGTAGGTCTATTAAATAACTCCTTCCACTGATCCAACTACTTAAGCACTCCCAATGACAACAAGAGAAAATTACAAGATCTATTACATTGTAGGAATTGACTAACTACATAAGGAAATTGGCTCTAGGGAACTCTACAGGTATGGATGCAATTCCAAACAAATTGTACTTTTGTTTAATTTCAGAAATATCATCTCTCTCTTTTGAGCTGATTAGCGATATCATGAGCAGAGGCCCTCTAGCAGGTTCATGGTCCCAAGAATGAATCATGGTTTTGTGTAAAGGATAATGATCACACTCATGTAGAATTCAATAGACTGATATCTCCATGTGTTGACAATAAAATCTGCATATGGATTTCATACCAGAAGACTTAATTTATCAGTCACCCATCTGATTACCCCATTGAAACGCAGATTTATTCCTGGAAGAGAGGGGTTGATCACCCTGATACTACACCTATTAGACTTCCTTGATTGAAAGTTAAGAGTATGACTTATGCAGATGATGTGTTAATTGTTGCAACAGACCCAAACACTGCACTCACTGTAATCAAAAAGATAGCCATTATGAATGGAAAGCTATATGGATACAAGCTACATTCTGAAAAGATGAAGATATTAAATAGAAGGGTAAATGATTTTCAGACTGTACATGCAGTGAATCTGAACTATGGAGTCATTAGACTCACATCCAGTTATAGGTCTCTTGAAGCAAAAAACAATAAGAAAATACTTATAGAGATCTCCTTACTGATAAATAGGTGGTAGATGATTCCAATGTCTATTCCTGAGAGGGCTAACAATATTAAAATTAGCATTCTGCCCAATTTTGGTTTGTTTTTGTGCTGGGTATTATCAATGTATCTCCCACCAGCTTTCTTCAAGTAAATAGATGCTGTCATCACATTCTTGGATCTTTATGATATCAAAACCTGCCAGTGTGGAGAAGAGGATATGCTCTCTCCAATATATAATTCTACTATTGGCCAGCAATATGTAGGCCACTAACACAGTTGGTTAGGGATAAATGCAGCACTCCACTGTTTGTTGAGGCTATAATGGATAAATTACCCTACTTAACACTTCTGATCACAAGAAGCCAACAGATTTCCTATATGCATTGCCTGCCGAATGATTTTGGAAGGAAGTGTTTAACTGGACTAGTGCTGCAAAAGGCACCAGAATTGACACCCTGTTGAAAATGATAAGATGTGAGAGATCTTCAAAAAACTTGTTTATATTCCTAGTCATTTGGGTTGGCTGTTTAAAAATAGATCAAAAGTAGAAGAGTCCAGTCCAATCTAGCTTAGAAAGATGCCAAATCAAGTTACAAGACATTTACAATTATGAGAAAAAACCTGGCAAAGGGCTCAAAAAGTTTCAGACAAATTTTGGGGGAAATAATATTGTCTAACCTGGGGAAATTATGTGGCTGATCTTGTTAAGACCCATGGAAAGGTGTTAAATATTAAACATTTCCATGGGATCACACGACATGACATGGACTGAGATCTAGAGCTTGTTTACCTGATAGTAAAATATATTGATATGTGTGAGAAAAGTGGATTGTTGGTTGGGGTGGGTGTGAAGCCTCACCAAGCAATAATGTCACCAATACGTATCAAGTCCATTTAGGTTACTTTGAATCAAACCGTAGCTAAGCCCTGGGCATCTGTGGCATAGAGTGATCCAGCCTAACTCAAAGGAAAACAAATGTAAAGTATTTATCAGTACCAAAACATTCAATCAGTGTTAGACCTTGGATCCCTAGTTGGCTGAGGTAGGTACCTTATGCCTAATAGGGACTCGCGTTTCCACGTCAGGGAAAGGAAGGACACCTTCTGAGATAGCCCCCGCTCACCCACTTGGTAGCTTGGCACGAGCACCCAGGCTTATCTTCAAGGCACCTGTGTAAAGTATTTGCAACCACGCTCACAGCAACCCAATGATGACACCACAAATGGACTGCACACAAGATTTATAAAAACAAGTATACATTTTATATAAAAAGATATTCAATAAGACCACACAATATAAATCCAACATATGAGTTTGTGTAATATTCCTCCTGGCTGGTTGTTAGGCCAGTCAGCCCTTGTAAGTTTTGGTGATATTAATGAGCACTACCAAACATTCCACTGTAGTCCTAATACAATTTTATGCAGTTTGTAATGCTAGAACCAGGCACTTTGCTTTGGAAAAGTAATGCAATGTGTAACGCAACAATCAAGCACTGTGCAATGTAAAAAGAGTGCAATGCGTAACGCACAATCAGGCACATTGTAATGTAGAAATAATGCAATGCGTAACACAACAACCAGGTATTTCGTTATGCAGAAATAATGCAATGCGTAATGCACTAATCAGGTAGTTCTTTATGCAGGAATAATGCAATGCGTAATACGCTAATCAGATAGTTTGTAATGCAGAAACAATGCAATGCGTCATACGACAATCAGGTAGTTCATTATGCAGAAATAATGCCATGCGTAATACACTAATCATGTAGTTAGTTTTGCATGAAAAATGCAATGCGTAATATGACAATCAGGTTCTCCGTTATGCAGAAATAGAGTAATGCGTAATACACTTCAGCACCGATGGCGGTGCCTTAGGCGGTCTCTCCGCCCCTCGTGCTGACTCGCAGTTAGCCTCCGTCAACAGTTGCCCCCAACATGGGTATTGCACACCAAAAGTTCAGCTTCGCACTCTGGCCCCGGTAATGCCACTCCCTTGGCCAGTATGGGCCGCAATACGAGCCGAAACAGAGGCTTGCACTGCCGGAATGAGAGAGAGGCCGAGAGCGTCTCCCTCTGAGACCGCACCCTGCCCCAGTCATCGACACACATTACCTGGGGGTGTAAACTCACTCTCCTCTCCTCTTCCAGGGACTTGGGCAATCCTCATGAAGGTCTCAGGCTGCACCAAGCACACGCACACAGCGTCCCTGATACTCACTTGGATTCGGGTGCACAATACCAAGGCAATCCTCACAAAGGTCTCAGGCTGCACCAAGCAGACGCACACAGCATCGCTGAGACTCACTTTGATTCCGGGAGTGCATGTTAACAAGGCAATCCTCAAGATGGTCTCAGGCTGCATGAAGCACACACACACAGCGTCGCTGAGACTCACTTGGATTCCGGTGTACATGATACCAGGAAGATCCTCACGAAGGGTTCAGGCTGCAAAAAGCACACACACACAGCATTGCTGAGACTCTCCTGGAAACTTTTGTGTTTCTGAGTTTTTGAAACAGGGAGCCAGCTCACCTCATGCCCTTGGGGTTAAGTTACTTCAGGACACAGCACAGCAAAGTCCTTTCAAGCAGGGGGACACAGCACACATCAAAGTCCCTTTAGCATTTCCTTTGTTAAAACAGCAAACTGCAGGCCAACCCCAGAACACACAGCAAGGGTCAGTCCTTTCCTTTAGTCTCTTCAGGTGTTTCTTCCATGGCAAAGGTTCCACTTGACCACAAAATAGCTACAGTCTTCTTCAATCTTGATCAAGCCATTCTCCAAAGTTCAGGGGCTTCAGCTCCCATAGGTATACCCCTAAATGGCTTTGAAGTATTTGTGTTCAGGGGGGCACTGACCCTGTTCAAACCAGTTCTGGGTGCCTCCCAGCCAGTGACACCTTCTTCCTTTGATTAGTACGGGTCTGGATTCTCAATCACTCAGCAGGAGATGGGACAATTATTTCATGGCAGCAACCCAGGCCTCTTCACCTCTAGGGGCTACTTCTCCCCCTACACCCCAGATGCAGGTCAGCCTGTTGCTGTCTCACCTCCTCCCCTGCATCAAGACATTCCACAGATCCTATCGCTTTCAAATCCAGACAGTCAAGCCACAACCAGGCAGAGACACACAGAAATGTTATAGCACAAAAAACAAGCCACTTCTAAAAGAGTGGCTTATAAACACTCAATGCAAAAACCACCTTCATAGAAATATGTGTTATTACATTGTGAATTCAGGCATACTAAACTTCACCTCTCCATCTTAAGCCTTTGGGAGGATAGGCTGGAAAACATATTACACAGCCTCCCCATTCTGTCCTATGGGCAAGATGGCCTTTCAACAGTGAAAGACGAAATGGAGATTATTTCATGGGCAGGACACGGTACACTCCTTAGTACATGTCCTACCTTTCACATGCACCCTGCCTAGTGGTTACCCTGGACCTACCATAGGGGTGTCTGATGTGCATAGAGAGGGAAAGGTAAGGTCTGGCAAGTGGGTGCACTTGTCAGAACAACGTGCCAGTTTAACAAACTGCGTGCAGGCACTGCAATGGCAGGCCTGAGTTCCCTCTTTTGTGGGTGGCACAAGTAGTGCTGCAGGCCCACTCGTGGTTCCAGTGGATAATAGGAAAATACTTTAAGCAATAAGTACGCACAATCGCAGTAAACATATAAATGACCTAGTAATGTCAGAAAACAAAATGAACTTTCTACACAGTTTACTCTATAAAAGTTTTTATAGAAAACAGTGAAAAGTATAAACACTTTCTTAAATTCAAAAAGCGCAATACAATCACACAGGCTCCGCCCTTTTTCACATCCGTCTAGTCCTGAGGAGATCCCACATACATAGAAGGGTCAAAACGTCGTTGACAAGTTCATAGAACGGACTATCACCCAGCTAGTGTCACTGTATACCTAGGCTGTTAACAATTTATATTTGAATGGTCGCTTCTTACAATTTATGGAAACCCTTTGTAAATTGTTCACTGTGTACAGTCACTTTTTTGGTTCCATTTTTCACTTGGGGACACAATGCCCAAAGTATTTCGCTTTTGGAATTTAAGAAAGTGTTTATACTATTCGCTGTTTTCTATAAAAACCTTTATAGAGCAAAATGTGTAGAAAGTTCATTTTGTCTTCTGACATTACTAGGTCCTTTATAGGTTTACTGCGATTGCGTGTACTTATTGCTTACATTTTTTTCCTATTATCCACTGGAATCACTGTTTTCCCATATATAACAAGTACCCTGGTTCCTTGTGAGTAGGGTTCCCCTGTCTTCAGTTGTGGCAGCCCACTAGTAGCATTTGCATTACCAGCCCTAGTACACATAGTGCACTTTACAAAGGACTTTACTAGTAAGGCAAACATACCAATCATGGACACCCAATTACCATTATACTTTATACATGTAGCACTTGCACTTTGACACTTATTCGCAGTGGCAAAGGGCATAAAGCATCTAAGTTGGCAACACCATGCCAGAAAAAAGGTCTAGGGGAAAGCAAAAAGTTTAGGGAACTTTAGCCAAAAAGGGCCAATTCCCAAAAATCATATGAAGGAAACCGTCTCTACATCACTGCTTTTCATTCCAAACAGGTTTGTGAATCACCTCTTTTAGCTTTTTCACTGTAGTCAATGAGCCTTGAACTTGCGGGTCTGGGGCAAAGTCAAAGTTTTAGGCCGACCGCAATGGAAGGCAGGGGCAGATGTGGTCGCCAGGTTGGTACCGGTCAACATTTTACCTTACTACTTAAAACTTTTTCAATCCTTTTTCCTGGCATTGAGGAGATTTGAGGGGTCCTCTGCAGCTGGAGTTTAGCCTTGGGTTCAATTTCATGAAGATGCAATGCTACAGTGAAAATGACAATTCATAGTTTTCATGATCAGGACATGTAAAGTTTAAATTCAACATGTCCTTCTTTTTGATGTCTGGCACCCTGCCTTATGGGCTACTAAGAAGTGCTCTATTTGTGACGTACAAATATTAAAAAGGAAGGTCTGGACATTGAATAAAAGGGTTATTTTGTCATGTCAAGCTGGCAGTTTACATAATGCCTGACTAGGCTGCAATGGAAGACCTAGAGCTAGAACTGTAGTGGTGCAAGAAGTGCTTCAGCCCTCTGATGACATGTAACTATCTAGACCTGGGTACACTTTGTACTGTATATGGGGGATTAGCCTAATGCACATTCACTTTGAAGGGCCAATTGCACATTCACATTGAAGGGCCAGAGCACATGTCCTGGAGCCAGGTCAGGAACAGGCCTGGGCGTAGTTCGGGGAGTTTTGCTACGTGGAACTCCACGAAGTTACAAAAAACCTCTGCGAAGTTCCGTGAGTGGCAGAGTGCAGTGCGAACTGCAGTTTGTGCTGGTATTCCTGCCACTCGAGTGGAAATTGTACCCGAGCGGTGTTGTGTTTCTATCTAGGACCCTAATTCGATATTCCCGATTTATGCCCTTATGTGGTTATAATAAATAATATCCTTATAAACGCATAAGAATCATATCCATATTTAGTCTTAACCCATGCAGTCCAAATTAGGCAAGGCTACTTCCCTAGTCTCCTAGAAAGTACAGCGCATTCTTTAAACAAACCAAACCTCCAGCAACCTGGGAATTCCCCATGCTTCTGTTTTGATTTGTCCTAGAACTCCTGCGAGCACTGAAAGAACGGCCAGTTCTAAGTGACATCTTTTATTGACGTCTTATGTCCAACCTTACGTCAAACCCGGCACCTTTCAGGTATAAATATACCAACGTTGCCTTAAGCAAACACACAGTGGTTTGGAGCAGAGCGGCTATCTACTTGCCCGAGAGCCCAGCTGAAGCGAGAGCCCACGGAAGCCGCCCCTCCCCTTTGACACACTGAGAGAGAAGCTGTCTTTTCTCCTGCCGAGAAAATCCAGCTCCGGTGTTTCCAGATAACCTTGCGGGTTGCTGGGATATCGAGTCCTGAGAGAGAGATACCAGACCTCCAGCATTCTATTACCCAGGTACAGAGATGACTAAAACCTTGAGAGAATTCTTGATTCAGATTCCTTGGAAAAAAACAACTTAACTTAAAACTGCTACTTACTTACTCCTTCCCACGTATTAGGCTTAGGTCAGGTACACCGGGGTAAGCGTAGATTAGAAGCACCAGTTGAGTACGTTAGTCAATGTTTTTATGTATGTATATATTTTATCCATTTTAAAGTATCATATAGCTAAGAAACCATATCAATGCTTTTACAGTATTATTTCATAATACTCCTTTTACTGTATGCACTTTACTTTATGATAAGTATTGCAATTATGGCAATTCATTTCTCTTGCATGAGAAAGAAGACTGCTCAATAAATAACACCTTTTATTGAACACGCCTGTCTCTCTATTTCTCTGCACTCTGGTGAAACTAAGTATGCACGATTGACTGAGTGAAATAGCTGTCTATTGTTTTCACACGACTCTAGAGATACACTCTTTATTCTGAGGGAGCAAAGTTGTCATGTTTATGCGGTTGTCAGAAGCTAATCCCTCCTTGTCTAAATCAGGAGAGTTAACTCTTTCCTGAACATTCGAGAAAGTTTTTAGTGACCTCTGAGCTAGCTGGCAAAACTAATTAAGTCTAATATAGTCAGTAGAGACCTAGTCGACCTCAGTCCTACGTCTACACTGCTGTTTATAATATTCCAATGCGCAGAGCCTATTGGGAATATAGGAACTACACTAAATGGCGCCCAACGTTTGGTAAGGCGATAATCTAACGCAAGACATTAGAGTAACTCAGTCGTGCTTTTTCACACAGACCCTTTTCCCGTAAAAACTCCAAAAGACGTCTGGAAAGGGTAAAAGGTTAAAATCCGCCGGAACTTAGTAGGAAGAGATTCCTATGTATTAGTTTTTGGTTTAGTCATCGTTGAAGGATACAGTGTTCCAAAATATTGTGCACCTAATCTTTGTTTCCTTGAAACTTGATCTGCAACAAAAAAACTTTCTGTCAGTAAAATGGTGGAAAGTGAGGATGAAGCGGAGAAAGCTAGAATAGCAGCTGAACTCCTAGCGGATGACACAAGTCTCCAAGACAGTGACCCGGAGGCTATTATCATTCCGGTAAATGTAAGAAGAACTATGGGCCAGATGTAGGTAAATGTGATTTACCGATTCTTAAATACCGAATTTTACCGATTCGGTATTCATGAATCGGTAAATGAGATGTAGGGAAAAAATCGGTATTAATTACCGAAACGGTAAAATTCAGTATCGGACTTTCGGAATTTACAGAATCGGTATTTACCGAATCGGTATTTCCCATTCATTCCTATGGGCCAAAAGGCCCATAGGAATGAATGGGAAATACCTATTTGGTAAATACCGATTCGGTAAATACCGAATCGGTAAATTCCGAATCGGAAAGCAAGCAAAAGTGAAACTTAAGAAAACAGCCAATCAGGTGCTACCACCCTCCCCCTCCCTACCAGGAAGTGGCTACACAGGCAGCTGCAACTAATTAGAAGGTTGTGGAGAGGCAGTTGGAGCAGAGAGACTGGGACCAGCAGCAGAAAGAGTTTGTGCATTTTAAATCCTGAAACATGGCAAGCAGCAAAGACACAGAGCAGACAAAGAGAAAGAGAAAGCTGAAATTCAGCAACATGGAGCTACAGGTCCTTGTGGAGGAGGTGGTAAAGGTGCACCCCAAACTTTTTGGAAGGCAGTCCCTCTCTGTGGCTGAATCTGCTAAAAGGAAGATTTGGCTTGATATACACGACAAAGTCAATGCTGTGGGAGTGACCACCAGAGTCACAGAGGAATTGAAAAAGAAGTTCTATGACCTGAGGAGCCTCACAAAAAAAAATTAGCAGACCACCACAAGCAGGCATTGCTAACTGGTGGAGGAAAGAACACAGCACCCCCCCTCACTAACCTGGAGGAGATGGTGGCCACAACCTTTGAGCCTGAAAGCGTCTGTGGACTGGGAGAAGTGGACAGCTCCGCCAAAGCTGCAAGTAGAAAAGGTAAGATGCATGCACAGCAATCCCCCTCACACCCTCATCCTTCCCTCACCCCTTTAAGCTAAGTTACCCCAGTCCCAGTGTGCCATCACCAAACAGTAGCAATGCATCATGGTACATGTAGTCATTTAATGAAAGACCATGTCATACAGCACAGCAACCACCAAGTTAGGCAAATGATTTCAGACATAATGAAGGGCAGGCAACATGTAAATTGTGCAATTTGAAAAGATTTAATTGTAGTGGCTGTGAGACATTTGCGCTTAGCTGATATACGCTCATATGTCAACAGGTCACACATCCAGAAGGCAGTCACAGGAGACTGAAGGCACGGCACCCGAGAGGGGTGAAAGTCAGGAGCCAGATCTCAGTGCATCACAGGACACAGGTGTACCGAGTGGCCAGCCATCTTCCCAAGACCCTGAAATCACTCAAGATTTGCAGGCATCCCCACGACGTTCACAGTCCCCTCTGATAATGTCTTCACCAGATATGCCAGCATCACTGGCTGTTGAAACACCTGCAGCACAACCAAGCAGGAGTCATGTTGTTCCCCCACTGATAGAAATGGAGACAGCTGCCGGTGAAATGGTGGTTGAAGACCCACAAACCTTGCCTGGAGATGATATCTCTGCCACACTGCAGTCCAGCGCAGAGCCTGTCCTCAGCAGCACAAGATGCCGCACAGTCCAAGGAAGGAGTGTAGGTGCACGTGGGGAGGGGTCCAGTGTGTTCCAAGGCCTGGAGGGAACCATGGTCAAGATTCAGAGGATGCAGGGAAAGGGCATCATGTCCTGTCAACGACAAATGCGCAATCTCAATATCAATATGGAAGAAATTAGAAAGGGCATCAGGGAACTGGTGGAAGTAAACAAGAACATGGCTACAGGGATACATGAAATGACACAATCAGTGCAGCTACTGTGCACCAAACTGGACACAGAAATAGCATCAAGGCGCAGGGAGAAGCAGTGTGCACAGCAAAATAACAAAGCAATTCACCGCCTGGCAACAGCCACATCCCTGCTATGCAGGCGTAGCATGAACAGTCAGGAGGTCTTGACACAAAACAGCAATCATCTGACAAGGGGCATAGCCGGAATGACCGGTGCTCTTGAGGCGCTAATAAATGCTCAAACAGCACAAACTGCTGCTATTGATGTGCCAGAGAGTGAAGGGACCACAAGTAGGAGCAGCATGGCAAGTCCCCTTATTGGAGAGACAAGGAGGAGCAGCAGGCAACAAGGTGAGGCTACAGGCCAAATGCCCACGAACACAGTGAGCCACATACATCTGGCAGTGCTAAGCGTGGACGCAAATGAACAATCATTAGTATGGGCTAGTGACCCTGGACTTACAATTTTGAAAGTTAAAAGTTTGTGTTGCACATTTGTGCCTTGGATACCTGCGTAGTGACCACATTAAACTATGGTGGGTGCTTACAACACCTGTCTGTGTCTGTTAACTCACTGTGAGCATTGAAGTGAAATTCTTGCTGGTGCACTTTTGTTATTTTAAATACCGACATCATTACAACATTAAACTAGTGTTCTAGCATTCTACATATGTCTTTGTCTCATTACTTACTCAGAAATAGTTGCGTGTGATATCCTCACGTCTGTATCTGCCATCACTTGGTGTTGACACTCCAGCAGGTCGTGTTTGTGGCACAGCAACCTCGTCGTCATGATCCTCAAAGTCTGACAACTCCACCTCTGTGCCCTTATTCACAGCAAGGTGTGCAACATAGCACAGGCAGCAATGATCTTACAGCAGGTGATGGGGGTATACTGCTGGGCACCTCCACTCTTGTGCAAGCATCTAAACCTGCTTTTCCATATGCCGAAGGTATGCTCCACCACATTTCTTGTGCTCTTGTGGGCCCTGTTATACCTCCTGTGGCTGGGTGTTGAGGGGTTGAGGTGGGGGTGATTATGAAGGAGCGGAGGGAATATGCACTGTCTCCTAAAAGGAAATGGGAATACATTACTCACATGCATACATGTACTTCCTACTGCAATAGGTGTTAAAGGGGTCGCACACTGTGTCTTACCTAGGAGGTATCCTTCACCAAATTCCCCTGCTGTCAGCCATGAATAGATACCGCTGTTTTGGAATATAAATGAGTCATGGGTACTCCCAGGAAATTTTGCAACAAGGTCAGTGATGGCGCACTTGGCATTGCAGATCACCTGCACATTGATGGTGTGGGTGGACTTCCTATTCCTGTATATATATTTGGTGGCAGCAGGGGGACAAATGGGAATGTGGGTGCCATCAATGCAGCCAATGATATTGGGGAATCGCGCCATCTGGTAAAAGTCCGATTTTGTTTGGACCAGTTCTGCATGGGTTGCAGGAAAAGATATATAATGGTCCATCCTCTGTAACATGGCGTCAAGGAATTTTTGGAAGAACCGTGACAGGCTGCTCTGGGTCACCCCCCCTACTGCAGCAACCACACTCTGGTAACTCCCAGACGCAAGCAGATGTAGGCTGCACAGTACCTGCACGTGGGGTGGAATAGCGTGTGCCCTTGGGGTAGTGGGCTCCAACAGTTGGTGGAGGTCCCTGATGAGGTCCAAGATGGGGTCTGGGGCCAACCTGTACCTCTGGAGTATCTCTGCCTCTGTGAGCATGAACAAGGTGATCCTCTGCCTGTAGACCTGCTCCTGTCTCTGCCATTCCCTCTCTCCTTCCTCCTGTAGCCGTAGCCACCTCGCAATGACATAAAATGCCGCCATTGTGAAAAAAGTATTGCATTTTGGGTCCTTTTTTATAGGCTGCACCTGGTTACCACCTGATTTCAATCCATGGTAAATACCGACTCTTAAATACCGAATTTCAAGCAAATTCGGTATTTAAGAGCTTACCTACATCTCAATATTCAATTTTACCACTTCTTATTTACCGAATCGGTATTTTACCGATTCGGTAAATTTACAGAGTCGGTAAATTTACCGATTCGGTTAATTTTCCGATTCGGAATGTTTACCGATTCGGTAAATTTACCGAATCGGACGATTTTCTGTCTCCTACATCCCAAATGCTCAATACCGGTCGGTAACGGCCGAAAATACCGATTTTCGGCCGTTACCGATCGGTATTGGGCTACCTACATCTGGCCCTACAACTCTTAAACTTATAAAAAACGGACTGACATCACGAGGTGGTACAGTCATATTCATGGTAGAGACCCATGAATATCGGCAGACAGAGGTATTCTATTCATGGATACACTTTCCAGCAGCAAACGCTGTAACAAAAGAATTCCACTATTACAAAATAGAGGAACCTCCGGATGAATACATTCCTTTCGAGGATGTTGAAATCGCACTAAATTACCAAGAGCACCTGCTCTGGTTTAAAGGCGCCCTAAAACATCAAAATCACATCACCAGGCACGGTCCACTAGGTAGACCAGGAGTCACGTGGCCAGTTCTAGCCAGCTACACACCACATCCCGACATTGATAAAATGTCAGACCGGGAACTTTTAGCTCAGCTAAAATTACTAAGTAAATTACATAGACAATTGGTCCAATATGTCATGCGGACTTCAACAGTCCAACCAACAATTAACATTGCACAGCTGACCCCTCATCAGGGGAACACAAACAAAATTACACCACAGAACATACAATCATGTCTTTGTAAAATACCCGCAAAACGGGAACAAATTCCATTCTGGTTAGCACAAAAAAATCACTCAAATAGAGGCAGTATTTCTAAATACTACTCCTACTGAGAAACACAGAATTCTGACTATCTGTCTTCCAATGGGGATCGCACCACATGTGTAGGACTATGACACTTGGGGCACGGTCTTTGCTTCGATTTACACAAAAACACATGGTGTTCCGCCCATGGCGGTTATACCAGACGTACTAAGACAGATTCAAAATGAATAAGGTCCAGAACCTGCTTTAACTCTGGGTATGAAATTACTGAAAGACTTCAAGCAGGTCTCGGCTATATTATTAGCCAACATAAAAGGAGAAGCAGCATCTGTGGCGATCCGCCATAAATTGAAAGAAACAGATATAGCAGAACAACCTTTTGAACTTGCCAGAATCATAGAAAAATCCTATGAAGAACTAGGAAGAGATAGTTTGGGTGGGAAACCAGTAAAACCCCAACTAACTGAAAATCCTGAAAAAACCTTTATTAAAAATAATCTGAACACTCCAAAAAAGAGTTGGGATGGTAATAAACAATCCACTCTGAGGGAAAAACGATTCCAGTCCAGAGGAAGGTCTCCTCAACGGAGAGAAAGATCTCCAGACCGAGGAGGCAAGTCTCCCCAAAGGGAGCCCTCTGAGAAAAGATACAACCTTAGAAATAGGGATAATTTGAAGAAACCTGATAGATATCAAGATATTGATACACGTCCCTCTCGATCTTTTCAGACTTCCTCACAGAAATCGGAAAGAAGAGGACGGTCAGAACACAAGGAAGAGCACGTCAAGTCCAAAGACAAGGAACCTGCTCATCAAAGTAAAAAATTACAATTTCCAAGAAAGAAGGTAGCCAGTATTAAAATAATTGAACATGCCGAGGATACTGAGGACACAACTGAAAAATGGAGAGTGTGCTCAGACAATGCTAGACAGCGCAGCAGATGTGAGAATAGTTCGCAAGATCCTGATGAATCTTCTGGAGACAGTGGACACGAATGAATACATTCAGGTGGAAACTGCAGATACCAGATGTTAGCATACCCCATAAATTATACGAAATAACATTAGGTATAGAGGGGGACAAGACCAGGAAAGTAAGGGGTCTCTTCTGGTATAACCTTTCGAAAGGCTATGACATTCTGTTAGCTGAGAAAGACTGGCCACCAGAATTTGTCAGAGAGTGCCCTCATGGCGAAGAAATGATTATGCCGGCCTTCTCAAATCATATTCCAATTCATAAAAAATATACACTTGCAAGAAAATGGGCAGTGGCCCAAGCTCCTGCATTATACAAAAATCATGTAGGATGGGATGAGGACTCTCCTCCTCACAAAATCCAGTTAAAAAATCAGCCCACTGCACAAAGGCAGTACCCAGTTAAGCAAGAAGCTAAAAAACAAGTCAGGGAGATTTTAGATCAACTTGAATACCAGGGGGTGATTAAAACATGCACCTCATAAATGAACAATCCTTTGTTTCCTGTCTCCAAGCCTTACGATTCATATTGTCTAGTTTTGGACTACAGACACTTAAACTCCTGTTGCAAAACATTTGCAGTACAAAACTCACACAGTGCAGCACTAATGAATAACATCCTGCGCAAAAAACATAAAATGACATTAGACATCTCTAATGGATTCTTTTGTCAAAACATTGCACCTGAAAGCAGATATTTGACCGCTTTCTCAATAATGGGGTCGCATAAACACTTCTGTCGACTCCCACAGGGATTCAAGAATAGCCCAGGAATATTCTCAGCAAGAGTAACAGAGTTACTACAAATATATGATGATGAGGCATTATCTTATGTTGATGACATCTATCTAACAGATGATGACCTGGAGAC
The DNA here is from genome assembly GCF_964261635.1 of Lissotriton helveticus. Classification (NCBI taxonomy): domain Eukaryota; kingdom Metazoa; phylum Chordata; class Amphibia; order Caudata; family Salamandridae; genus Lissotriton; species Lissotriton helveticus. The sequence continues at coordinate 1,686,892,976 of NC_136061.1, read as the reverse complement.
ACACTTGAAAAGAGTGAACACCATAATACTTGGGTTTGCAGCTGAGGGTTACAAATTCAACTTTAAAAAGTCACAAATTGCCCATCTAACTGTCCTATTTTTAGGATATGAATTATCAAGTGAAGGCAAAAGCCTAGCAGACAACTTCTTAGAGAAGTGTGCTGTACTCCAAGCACCTAAAACGCTGAAAAACTTACAATCAACCTTTAATACCAGTATGAAAGTTTGGGTAAAGGATACATCAACTCAACATGGAAATTACCTTATACACACAAATGTTATAGTGAAAGAAAAAAGGAGGTATTTCTTAGTGGTACCAATTGTAAAAAATCACTAAGCGGTACACTTCTGTGTCAAGGTATTAACTTGCACGGAGCTTGTGAAGGGTCTTCAAATAACCTTTCATGTCACCTTCACGGCACTCCTGCAACACAGATAGAGCCATTCTTTAGACAGCTTTCCAACGGCAGCTACGTTCTAATAAGTGACCACAGCTGTTGTGGCATGGTGCCAGGAAGGGCCTAACTCGTGAGCGTTAGTTCCATGGTCACTTGCTGTATGCAAGTATTGTATCCAAAGAGCAATCCAGACATGGAGGCGGCAATATGGCCTTATTTGAATATCTCTTCTATTCGAATTGATACTTTAAGCAGAATGAAATCCATTCTTTTACAGACAACTGTGCCTTGGACCTCGTCCAAAGAAACGTATGATCTGCAAGTTGCAAGGACATCGGCAGGGATACATTCCCTATTATCAACAAATTGCCCTGTGCATTTCGTAGAAATGTTAAGTCAAATCTTAAACATGTCTGATACCAGTGGCATCGCACATGTATTTAAGACAATATTTTCGGGACTGTTAGCACCCTTTGAAACAGTTCTGGGCTTTATCCCGAATTTTGTGCATTCTATTTTTGGCGGTCTGCCTCTACTATTGGGACTCGTAGCAGGAATTTTATTTTTGATCCTTCTGCTCCGATATGGCAAGCCAAGCCACAGACAAGACTCCAGCAACGATGGGAGAAACGATCCTAGCTATACGCTACCGGGACCGCATCACTAAAGTCCTCGGATTTGCCCGGCTAAGAGATCTAAGTACAACTTGGTTTCTTTTATTCAGACCAATCTGGCAGAATTGCATCTTACCTGTGCTTTTCTGTCTGCTATGCGGAGAAGAATGCGTGTTGGACATCTGTCTCACACTACCATCAGCAGTACCAATGGATATCGATACTTTGCTAGGTCCGGTAACGACTCATGCATTGTGTTGTCCCCAGCGGCTACCTATTCTGATGACGGCATTCGTTGAGACTTCCCCACTACGAGTAGGTGGCGGTAAAGTACGAGAGGAAAGCAGCACCAAACAGGTACAACCTTCTGTGAGCATTGCTGATCCAGACATCGATGATAGCAATCATTCTCACATGTGCACAATTTCAACTTTTTCAAACTTGGTCGAACTTTCACCTGATGTTGTAGACCAATTTTTTGCAAGTCTGTCTGAAATGATGTTCTCCCCTGAACAACGAGAATAACTTTTAAAACAACGAGCACACAGTGTTCCCTGAACTCTGAATTTGGCCTTCAGTTTTGATAAACACAGCTACTGAAAACATTTGGAACTATTTTTTCCCCCTGAAAGCGAAATATTTTTTTTTTCACTTCCAAAATATTTACCCTTTTTCTGGCACATGGTAATCTGCTTAAAGTAGAACTATTCTTAGAGAACAGAGCTTCTAATTTAGGAACTCTAGAGACAATAGTTTACCTCAGCCTCTAGCACATATACAGCATTTTGCATAAATATATGATGAAATGATCTCGACCTTCTTTTCTGTATTTATGCCATTTCATGTGTAATTTTCGCAATTTATTCAGCTGACATTTATATGCATTTAACTGAATGATACCACTGCTTGAAAAGCGTACAGTACCAATACTCATTTTCGTGTATTTACCATATACCATTTCAAATGCGAATTACGTATTTTGTGGTGGGTTGGAAAACACACATGCATTGTTATATGTTTAATATTACTTAGTTTTAGTAATGATGGACATTAATTCGTGGAGTGGGTGTTGTGTTTCAGTCTAGGACCCTAATTCGATATTCCCGATTTATGCCCTTATGTGGTTATAATAAATATTATCCTTATAAAGGCATAAGAATCATATCCATATTTAGTCATAGCCCATGCAGTCCAAATCAGGCAAGGCTACTTCCCTAGACTCCTAGAAAGTACAACGCGCTCTTTAAACAAACTAAACCTCCAGCAACCTGGGAATTCCCCATGCTTTTGTTTTGATTTGTCCTAGAACTCCTGCGAGCACTGAAAGAACATCCAGTTCTAAGTGACATCTTTTATTGACGTCTTATGTCTAACCTTACGTCAAACCCAGCACTTTCAGGTATAAATATACCAACGTTGCCTTAAGCAAACACACGGTGGTTTGGAGCAGAGCGGCTATCTACTTGCCCGAGAGCCCAGCTGATGCGAGAGCCCACGGAAGCCGCCCCTCCCCTTTGACGCACTGAGAGAGAATCTGTCTTTTCTCCTGCCGAGAAAATCCAGCTCTGGTGTTTCCAGATACCCTTGCGGGTTGCTGGGATATCGAGTCCTGAGAGAGAGATACCAGACCTCCTGCATTCTATTACCCAGGTACGAAGCTGACTAAAACGTTGAGAGAATTCTTAATTCAGATTCCTCTGGAAAAAACCAACTTAACTTAAAACTGCTACTTACTTACTCCTTCCCACGTATTAGGCTTAGGTCAGGTACACCGGGGTAGGCATAGATTAGAAGCACCAGTTGAGTACGTTAGTCAATGTTTTTATGTATGTATATATTTTATCCATTTTAAAGTATCATATGGCTAAGAAACCATATCAATGCTTTTACAGTATTATTTCATAATACTCCTTTTACTGTACGCACTTTACTTTATGATAAGTATTGCAATTATGGCAATTCATTTCTCTTGCATGAGAAAGAAGACTGCTCAATAAATAACACATTTTATTGAAAACGCCCGTCTCTCTATTTCTCTGCACTCTGGTGAAACTAAGTATGCACGATTGACTGAGTGAAATAGCTGTCTACTGTTTTCACACGACTCTAGAGATACACTCTTTATAATGAGGGAGCAAAGTTGTCATGTTTATGCGGTTGTCAGAAGCTAATCCCTTCTTGACTAAATCAGGAGAGTTAACTCTTTCCTGAACATTCGAGAAAGTTTCTAGTGACCTCTGAGCTAGCTGGCAAAACTAATTAAGTCTAATATAGTCAGTGGAGACCTAGTCGACCTCAGTCCTACGTCTACACTGCTGTTTATATTATTCCAATGCGCAGAGCATATTGGGAATATAGGAACTACACTACAGCAGCAGCTCGCAAACTTACCGTTCGCGATCGGAAACTTACCGTTCGCGATCGCGAGAGGGGAAAAAACTCTGCTGCACATCATGAAACCGGGTTTTCTGTACACCCTGAGCTCTGTGGAGTGCGGAGTGCAGAACACTCCGGAACCTCCACAAACGGAGCAAAGTTCACCACCCAGGCCTACTCAGGAAGGCCCAGTGCACTTCAGAGTCGAAAAACCAGCAGCATAAGCTCCAAATATTCGAGAGTGCTTATGCAAAAGATAACTTTCCTTACAATCAAGAAAAGGCAGAATGTGTCATGCTGCCTGCACAATTAGCAGAAATTGGGGACTGCGTGATAAAGGGTACAATGGAAATTTGCCAATTTGTAATAGCAGTAAAGCATGTTTTATGGCCACTGAGAGATGTTTGATCAGATATGGCTGTGGGCCCTAGAAGGTATAGGATTGCAAGACTGCCCAAATGTGCTGTTTGTGGGCCAGCTCAGCCTTGCCGGGGATCCAAGATTGCAGTTGTATTGCTTTATTGTTTGCTGTTTTGAAATCAGGGAATTTCATTTTGAATTCCTGGCCGTTTCAAAATTTAGGATGCAAAGGGCCTGCTCGAGGACAATTGGCCATGAGTTTTTATAGTGATTCTGCTTTCCTGTTTCTAACCAGCACTTGCCAGCTCATGAATCTAGTGGAGCTGATGTATGCTTCCAACAGAACTTGATAAGTGCTTCACTCCTCATTGGGCCTTGGTGAAACTGATCAAACTCATTCTGCCCTGAGATTGTGATGTACGTTGCAGGAGGGCAAATACTCTGTGGTAGAGTGTTGATTGGAGCAAATTTCATGTTGGTACATTGCCCGTTTCAATAGTTCAGAACCATAGGTGACTGATGGTAAAAAATTGTGCTGATGACATGAAGCATGTGGTGATGAGATGTACTGTATAAAGTTTTTTGTAGTAGTTGGAATGCAACTTAAAATTTGTTTGCGGTTGCTCTTCTAGAAAAGAGGTGCTTTCTGAAGGTTTTTTGGCCATCCATATGTAAACCAAAATATTTATACGATTTGACCAATTCAAAGGGTTAACCTGAAGCTTTTGAGTTGAAGGTTGTGTTAGTTCTTAGAGATGAAGGTGAGAAACATACCACTTTTCTCTTATTATGGTTGAGTTCCAGTTGCAACATGTGGGTGTATTTTGCCAGTTGGATGATACGGCACTGAAGGTTGATCGGGGTTTGGCTTTAGAGATCAATGTCATCAGTATATTGAAGGCATTGCAGTGGTTCCTGGGCTAGTTTGGGTGTCGCACACCACTTGGGTCAGTTGGATGTCAAGGTTAGCTGTATAGATGTTAAATAGACAGGGGGCTTGAATGCTCTGCTTTAGGCCTATGGATGTGCTGTTCTTGCACGTGGTTCTACGGCCATCCCCATCCTTGATTTGTACCCAAGTGCCTGGTCTGAGTATAAGTTAATAGCATTTTGCAGTCGTTTCTGTGGCACTCCCCAACATGCATGCCATTTTTGCCCAAAGCTTATGCCTTGGTACTCTTTTGAAAGCTGCTGTCAGGTCCACAAAGCCTGCATGAAGTTTGGTTCTTTTAGCTTTTTCCTTTTCCATGGGGAGGCTGACTGCCAGAAGATTGGTTATGTTCACACCAGCTCTGGGGTCTGTGTTTTTTGGATGATGGTTGCAGTGGAAACCCAAGTTCAAAAATAACAGAAAAAAATAACAGTCATAAATATCACTGTATTACATATCGTTTTTAAATATATATCAGTTAAAATAATAAATATGTTAAATATCAATCAATCAGTCATTTGTTAAGCGTACTACATACCCGTGAGCGTCTCAAGACGTTGGGGGGGAGGTGGGGGCCGCTACTGATCTAACAGCCTGGCCTTTAGTGTCCTCCTGAAGGTCAGCAGGTCTTGGGTCTGTCGTAGGCTCAGTGGGAGGGTGTTCCATGTCTTTACGGCGAGGTGTGAGAAGGATCTCCCGCCGGTGGTTGTTCTTCGGATGCGCTGGACGGTGGCGAGTGAGAGGTCGGTGGAGCGTAGCTGGTGGTTGGGGGTGTAGAAGGAGAGCCGTCTGTTGAGGTAGGCTGGGCCGGTCTTATTGAGTGCCTTGTGTGCGTGGATGAGGAGCTTGAAGGATATCCTCTTGTTGACGGGGAGCAAGTGCAGGTTTCTCAGGTGGGAGGTGATGTGGCCATGTCATGGTACATCGAGGATCAGTCGTGCCGAGGCGTTTTGGATGCGTTGCAGTCGATTGATGAGCTTGGTTGGGGCTCCCCCGTAGAGGGTGTTTCTGTTGTCGGGTCTGCTGTTTACGAGGGCTTGGGTGTCTGTCTTTCTTGTATCTGTCGGGATCCAACTGTAGATCTTGCAGAGCATGCGGAGGGTGTTGAAGCAGGTGGAGGAGACAGCGTTGACTTGCTTGGTCATTGAGAGCTTTGAGTCATGGATGATTCCCAAGTTGCGTGCGTGGTCGGTGGGGGTCGGGCTGCCCCCAGTGCTGTTGGCCACCAGGAGTCTTCCCAGGCTGACGGGTTGGAGACTAGGATGAGGACCTCCGTCTTATCCGAGTTCAGCTTCAGACGGCTGATCTTCATCCTGTCGGCGACAGCCTTCATTCCTTCATGGAGGTTGGCTTTGGCGGTGATGGGGTCCTTGGTGAGGGGGAGGATCAGTTGAGTGTTGTCGGCGTAGGAGATTTTGTTGAGGTCTTGCTGTAGGGCGACGTGTGCAAGAAGGGCATGTAAATGTTGAACAGTGTCGGGCTGAGGGAGTATCCTTGGGGTACGCTACAGATGATCTCAGAGGCTTCGGAACGGAATGGGGGGAGGCGGACGCTCTGAGAGGAAGGAGGAGGTCCATTCCAGAGTCTTGTCTCGGATCCCTGCGGCATGGAGGCGTGTGCGTAGTGTGCGGTGGTAGATGGTGTCGAAGGCGGCGGAGAGGTCTAGGAGGATGAGTGCTGCAGTCTCCCCGTTGTCTGGCAGGGTCCTTATGTCGTCGGTGGCGGCGATGAGGGTGGTCTCTGTGCTGTGGTTGCTGCGGAACCCTGACTGGGAAGGGTCCAGGATTCTGTTCTCTTTGAGGTATCGGGTTAGCTGTCTGGTAACAATTTTCTCGATGACCTTGGCCGGGAAGGGGAGCAGAGAGATGGGTCGGAAGTTCTTGAGGTCTCTTGGGTCTGCCTTGGGTTTTTTGAGTAGGGCGTTGATCTCGGCGTGATTCCAGCTATCTGGGAAGGTCGCGGTCTCAAGGGAGAGATTGATGATGTTGCATAGGTGGGGTGTGATGGAGCTGCCTGCTTTGTTGAAGAAGTGGTGCGGGAATGGGTCTGACGGATATCCGGAGAGGATTGTGCTCATGGTCTTGATGGTGTCATCGACGCTCACGCTGGTCCAAGCTAGTAAGGGGACGTGGTCAATGGTGTGCTGAGGGTCTGTTGTGTTGCTGTCTGTTGGGGCTGTCTGGGTGTTGAAGCTGTCGGGGATGCCTGCTATCTTGCGGTGGAAGAAGGTGGCGAGGGAGTCGCACAGGGCTTGCAATGGCGGGATGTCAGTGTTGGAGCTGGGGTTAGAGAGTTCGTTCACGGTGTTGAAGAGCTCCTTGCTGTCATGTGCGTTGTTGTCGAGGCGGTCTTTGAAGGAGGTCTTCTTGGCAGCCCTGATGAGGTGGTGGTGGTTGCGGACGGCGTCTTTGTGTGCTGCGTGGCTGTCTGGAGTTTGTTCACTGTGCCATTTCTTCTCTAGTTTCCGGCAGGCTTGCTTGGAATCTAGGAGTTCTGCGGTGAAGCAGCTGGCCCTCTTGCTGGTGTATCTGTGGGGGAGTTTCTTCAGTGGGGTGAGGGTGTTGGCGCAGTCCTCGAGCCAGCGTCTGAGGTTGTGGGCAGCGACGTCGGTGTTGGAGGGTTCGGTGGGTGGGCTGGGAGCGAGGTTTGCATGCAGTTGGTCTTCGGTGAATTTGCTCCAGCAGCGGCGGGGGATCTGTTGGGTGCGGTGGTGTGTGGAGGGTTACTGGAAGGTGATGTGGATGCAGCGGCGGTCGGTCCAGAGGAGTTCGGTGGTGTGGCTGACGGAGATTTGCGGGCTTGAGGAGAAGACGGGGAGTAGGTGGGCGTTGTGACGAGTTGTCTCAGTCCGAGGTTGGCGAGGTTATCGATCAGGGTTGTGGAGTTGTTGTCGTTGTTGTTCTCAAGGTGAAAGTTCAGGTCTCCAAGGAGGATGTAGTCAGTGACGGTCAGGGCGTGCATGCTGATGAAGTCGGCGATGGAGTCGCTGAACTGGGGGCAGGGTCCGGGGTTTCGGTAGACGAGGGTGCCTCTGAGGATGGAGTTGGGGTCTGTGTGGATCTGGAAATGCATGTGTTCGACGGTGCTGAGCGCGTCGCCGGTGCTATTCAAGACCCCGATGCTGTTCTTGTGGACGATCATTAAATATAATGGGGTAACCCTGTAACCCTCAGAACCTGGGCGGGTAATTAAACAAACAATAATGGTTCTGTTGGGAGGAAAAATTCAATTCAACATGGTACTTAAGACTACAATCTCAATATTATGTCCCAGGCGGGGTACAAACGTAGTAGCACAAATGAATAAAAACTGATCCCAATAACAGAAAAAATAAATCTTTGGTATTCGACTTTCTCTGTGTTTTTGACTAAATACAGCATTAGTTATGCTGTCCAAAATACAAGAAGACATATACGGTGGAATACAACTTGATTTGTGATGGACAATTACAGGTTACATAACATAGATACATAAAGGTTGCAATTATTCAAGCTTATCAACTGTAAACACAATAGTCTTTAGGCAAAATGATTTCTTTCGTTCCTATCCGACTTTGTACAGTTAGATCTATAACATAGTACGTCGATGTTTCGACCATAGTGCTGATACGCTGACTACGTGCATCTGGGGCAGGTCTTCTTCAGGACTGGGAAAAAGTTGGACATCCTATGGATAAGAATAACAGTGTGTCAGGGCTTTCCATGGGTCAGATAGGATTTTCATTGGTGTATGGGGCACCATATAGTGTGCTCACCTTGGTAGTGGATATATTTCTTCAGTTATATTGCTTCCGGTGCCTGTCAGCCGACAAGGCACACAGGATGTGGTTGGATCACTGGTCCTAAAAATAATATACAGTGAACCTTAGTACCTGAGTGGTAGGCATTGATGAGGGTATACTGTCATGGATAACACTGTCAACATACCTTAATTTTATGTGATAGATTCTTCAACACCAGCCGGTGGGAGAATTACTGGTCATGGACGCCTTGGCTTTTGCCTAAAATAATAATAGGTTGGGTCTCAGGCTAGTCATAGGTAAGGACATATAGAATGGTGACTCCATTGTGCAGGGTATGAGCTTAGTTCTAGTTAAGCTATGGGAAAATGCACCCATGTGTAAATTACTGTGATAAAGCAACATAAGGAGAAATTGTCATTTAAAAACTTCGGAGATTTTAGCGTGGTATCTGAATGACTTAGTGATATTGATCGTAGTTGACTAACCGGAGAGATCGTGGTTGACTAACCGGAGTGTGTGTTTGAAACGGCGACTATGCCGTTTCGTTACATTGGAAATAAGGTAACAGTTGGCAGGCGGTTAGGTGAAGATCGCCATTCGGGATAAGACCGATGTGAATGCGCCAATCCCGGGCTGACTCGAGTGATTATTTAAAACAGTGACAGTGCCGTATCGTTTAAGACATACCTTTGGCAGGCAGAGTGGTTTTTTAAGGAAAGAAAAAGTGAACATGCCGACCCTCCATTGTAATGGAAAACTCTGAATGCGCTGAGTGTTTTTAAAAAAGGGATTATGCTGATCCCAAGTCAGAGTTAAAACAGTGAATACGCCGAACCTAAACGGAAAGTCAAACTTACTCAAGCGTTGTAAAAGGAGCGACCGTCTCCTTGAATTCTTCGCCGCGAATGCCAACTCGAGTATCCCCGAATGTCCTATTTGACATGTGCTGGTTGCCTGTGATGTGCGTGTGAAACGTAACGGCCGGGCCTCATGACGTTTACTATGAATAATTAGGTAACAGGGCTTCCTCTCTAGTGTTGAAACCAACGTGGTTGCTAATTGGATAAGTGGTATTTAGAGCGTGAATTATTTAATTCAGCTATTGCAGTAAAAATCTGGATCCTAAGCATGTGTTTTCTAACTTGACATCGGTATTGGGGTTTCAAACTGTACAGTCTGCGTATACAATGTGGGATACATGAGCGTTCTCCTTTATCATGCCACAATAACGTTCGTAGTTATGCATGTGTTACATGTGGAGACAAAACATACTACTGTTTATGAAATCTTAGCCTATACAAACAAAGCCATTGCCTAATTTAAAGTATATGTATACTTATCACACATGTCTTTGAACAGTCAGAGTACTTGAAGAAAAGCGTTTTTTCAGCTTTGCTTGTGCGTTAGTGATTTCTACTTCCACACAAATGAGTATACAACATTGATCCTTAGATGTTCTAATTCTTGATGACACCCGTAGTTTTCCTTGTTATGTAAGCCTTATATATAAAGACTGGTATGGAGAGTGTCTGAGCATACCTGATCAATCTCATTAATTCAAATACATTAGGGTGCACATAATATTTTCGCACAATTGAAAAGTTTGTCTCTAAACCAATCCATATTTATGAATGCTAACGGAAAAGGTTTTGGAAGCAATCCGTTACAGTTTAAACATATTAAGTACACATATGTATAACAGTGTGTCACTACTCAGAAATTCTGTGGATATACCTGTGTACCTATTGTGAAGTAAAGCTCACTGGTGTTATTATCTGCTAGTTGTGTAATGCAGGTACTGTGAGATCTATAGCATGTGTGGCCTTTTGTGTCCTGGCACATGGGAAGTAAAAGCCAGGTCTTGAACTATCTTCTAGTCTTTGATAATGTCTATGTTATAATCTGCTCATTTGGACATATGTCTCTTCCTGCTCATTGAGACCATGGGTTGTGGCTTCCATAGAGTCTGTGTGCACCGGCATTCCTTGAAATTGAGTTGGTTGATGATGTTACCTCCTCTTTGGTGAAGGATAACCTTTTCCAATACTGTCCATTCAATTTCGTTTGGCATGTGCCCAAGTGAGGTATTATGTTCCACTAATTGGGCACCTTGTACTTTACACTTGATTCTGCTTTGGTGCTGTAGAATTCTATTTTTGACTTTCTGAGTTGTCTGGCCTATGTAGATGAATTGACATGGGCATCTTATTGCATAAATGACGTTTTGGCTATTGCAATTTGTGAACTGATTCAAGGTGTAGGTTCTTCCTCGGTGGGTGATCTTGTTTCCCGTTATTGCATATTTACAGTCTTTGCAATTGCCACATCTTTGATGTCCTGTAATCGGTGGGAGACCCAGTTGTGACTGTGTGTCTGGAGTTGGCAACGGGTCTAGAAATGAAGAAACAACGTGATCCTTGACATTTTTTGCTCTTTTGAAGGCAAACATGGGTACCTCTGCTATTCCAATCTCCAGGCATACCAAATTCCAATATTTCTTAATGATGTTATTGATTTCATGGCTTTTGGTGTTGAAGGTGGTAACGCATATCAACCTGTCTATTTTGTTGTTTTTGGCTTGTATTTCCAGTAGTGTTTCTCTTGGTCTATACCAGGCTCTTTTTCTGGCTCTTTTGAGGAGTCCCATGGGATATCCCCTGTCTCTCATTTTGATGATCAGTTGGTCACTTTCCTTGAAATAGTCCTTTCTTCTCGTGCAGTTTCTTCGGACCCGCAGAAAATGTCCGTATGGCAGATTGTCTTTCAAGTTCCTGGGGTGATGTGAGTTGTATTTTAAGAATGTATTGCGATTCGTTGGTTTTTTGAAAAGATTCATATATGATTTTTCCATCTTCTGTTTCCAAGGTGAGATCTAGGAAAGGGATGGATTCGTTGCTGTGTGTCATTGTGAATGAATGTCCGTTGAGCGAGTATTAAGCCATGCCAGGTATTGATTAAGTTTTTCCTCCGTTCCTGTCCAGGTCATTACGATGTCATCAATATAACGGTTCCAAGATGTGACATTTTCATTCTACGGATTGTGATCAGGATACATGTGTTGGTGTTCAAAGTTGTTCATGTATAGGTTTGCCAGACTAGGGGCAAAGCCTGCGCCCATGGCCACTCCCTTGCACTGGTAGTAAAAGACGTTTTGAAATATGAAGTCGTTTTTTGTCATGGCTATCGTGAGCAACTGGATTAAGAATTCAGTTGGGATCCACTGTGGTGTGGGGCGGGTATCCAAGACTTCTCTTATAACTGTGATGGCCTCTTCTTGAGGTATGCTTGTGTACAATGAGCACACATCAAGCGTCACAAAGAGTTGATGGGATTTGTCAAATGGTTGATTTTCTAAGATGTTAATTGTGTGCATTGTGTCCCGTAGAAATGATTTGGTTTCCCATCCAAACGGTTGTAAGAAGTTTTCCAGGAATTGATTCACTGGTTCTAGGATAGAACCGCAGCCAGAGAATATTGGTCTCCCATGTGGTCATTGCAGGTTCTTATGTATCTTTGGGATCATATATATTGTAGGAATCCTAGGTGTTTCATTGTGCAGGAACTTGGATTCTGATTCTAGAAAGGAATCCTTCTTCCAATCCATGCCTCGTCAGATCTTTTATGAGTTCTTTAGTTGGGTCTCCTGATATGCGGACATACCTGTTCTTGCAACCAAGTTGTTGTGTGATTTCTGAGACATAATCTTCTCTATTTTGGATGACCACTGCACCCCCTTTGTCCGCGTTCTTTATAACAATGGATTTGTTGTTTTTCAGCGAGAGTAACGCCTCTCTCTTTTCCTTCGTGATGTTGTGCTTGATGTACTTTGTTTTTTGTAGGTTGTTCATGACTTCTGTCATCACCACTTTCTCATAGGCTAATATCCTTTCATTCATTAGATAGCTATCCGGGTTAAAGGTTGAAGGTGGACGTACCTGAGTGGCTGCAGCTTTTCTTGTATATTCATCTTTCCTAGCAAAGAAATATTTCAACCTTATCTTCCTGAAGAACTGTTGAAGCTCTAGTTTGATGTTAAAGGAATTCGGTGGTACCGTTGGTACAAATGATAACCCTTTCGACAAGATACTTTGTTCTGCTGGACTGAGGATGTGGTCTGAAATGTTCAATATGGGATCCCTGTCTGATGTGGTGTTGGCTTGGTCCATGTTGTTTGCGTGTGGGATGGTATCATTGTTTGTTCTTTCCATTGGGCCGGAAGATATTAGCGGTAGGTCTGAAGTCTGGTACTGGTTTTCCCGTGTTTGCCTTCAAAAGAGCAAAAAATGTCAAGGATCACGTTGTTTCTTCATTTCTAGACCCGTTGCCAGCTCCAGACAAACGGTCACAACTGAGTCTCCCACTGATTACAGGACATCAAAGATGTGGCAATTGCAAAGCCTGTAAATATGCAATAACGGAAAACAAGATCACCCACAGAGGAAGAACCTACACCTTGAATCAGTTCACAAATTGCAATAGCCAAAACGTCATTTATGCAATAAGATGTCCATGTCAATTCATCTACATAGGCCAGACCACTTAGAAAGTCAAAAATAGAATTCTACAGTACCAAAGCAGAATCAAGTGTAAAGAACAAGGTGCGCCAATGGTGGAACATTATACCTCACTTGGGCACACGCCAAACGAAATTGAATGGACAGTATTGGAAAAGGTTATCCTTCACCAAAGAGGAGGTAACATCATCAACCAACTCAATTTCAAGGAATGCTGGTGCTCACACACTCTATGGAAGCCACACCCATTGTCTCAATGAGCAGGAAGAGACATATGTCCAAATGAGCAGATTATAACATAGACATTATCAAAGACTAGAAGATAGTTCAAGACCTGGCTTTTACATCCCATGTGCCGGGACACAAGAGGCCACACATGCTATAGATCTCACCGTACCTGCATTACACATCTAGCAGTTAATAACACCAGTGAGCTTTACTTCACAATAGGTACACAGGTATATCCACAGTATTTCTGAGTAGTGACACACTGTTATACATATATGTACTTAATATGTTTAAACTGTAACGGATTGCTTCCACAACCTTTTCCGTTAGCATTTATAAATATGGATTGGTTTAATGACAGACTTTTCAATTGTGCGAAAATATTATGTGCACGCTAATGTATTTGAATTAATGAGATTGATCAGGTATGCTCAGACACTCTCCATACCGGTCTTCATATGTAAGGCTTACATAACAAGCAACACTACGGGTGTCATCAAGAATTGGAACATCTAAGGATCAATGTTGTATACTCATTTGTGTGGAAGTAGAAATCACTAACGCACAAGCAGAGCTGAAAAAACGCTTTTCTTCGAGTACTCTGACGAGACATGTGTAATAAGTATACATATACTTCAAATTAGGCAATGGCTTTGTTTGTATAGGCTAAGTTTTCATAAATAGTAGTATGTTTTGTCTCCACATGTAACACATGCATGACTACGAACGTTATTGTGGCATGATAAAGGAGAATGCTCATGTATCCCACATTGTATACACAGACTGTACAAGTTGAAACCCCAATACCCATATCGAGTTATAAAACACATGCTAAGGATCCAGATTTTTACTGCATTAGCTGAGTTAAATAATTAACGCTCTAAATACCACTTATCCGATTAGCAACCGCGTTGGTTTCAACCCTAGAGAGGAATCCCTGTTACCTTATTATTCATAGTAAACGTCATGAGGCCCGGCCGTCACGTTTCACACGCACATCACAGGCAACCGGCACATGTCAAATAGGACTCTCGGGCATTCTCGGGTTGGCATTCACGGTGAAAAATCCAAGGAGAAGGTCGCTCCTTTTACAACGCTTGAGTAAGCTTGACCTTCCGTTTAGGTTCGGCGCATTCACTGTTTTAATTCTGACTTGGGATCGGCATGTTCTCTTTTTATAAAAACACTCAGCGCATTCACAGTTTTTAATTAGAATGGAGGGTCGGCATGTTCACTTTTTCTTTCCTTAAAAAAACACTCCGCCTGCCAAAGGTATGTCTTAAACGATACAGCACTGTCACTGTTTTAAATAATCACTCGAGTCAGCCCGGGATCGGCGCATTCACATCGGTCTTATCCCGAATGGCGATCTTCACCCAATGTAACAAGACGGCATAGTCACCGTTTCAAACACACACTCATGTTAGTCAACCACGATCACACCAGTTAGTCAACCACGCTCAATATCACTATGTCATTCAAAGACCACGCTAAAATCTCCAAAGTTTTTAAATGACGATTTCTCCTTATGTTGCTTTATCACAGTAATTTACACACAGGTGCATTTTCCCATAGCTTGATTAGAACTAAGCTCATACCCTGCACAATCGAGTCACCATTCTATTTGTCCTTACCTATGCCTAGCCTGAGACCCAACCTATTATTATTTTAGGCAAAAGCCAAGGCGTCCATGACCAGTAATTCTCCCACCGGCTGGTGTTGAAGAATCAATCACATAAAATGAAGGTATGTTGACAGTGTTAACCATGATAGTATAACCACCTCAACGCCTACCACTCAGGTACTAAGGTTCACTGTATATTATTTTTAGGACCAGTGATCCAACCACATCCTGTGTGCCTTGTCAGCTGACAGGCACCGGAAGCAATATAACTGAAGAAATATATCCACTACCAAGGTGAGCACACTATAGGGTGCCCCATACACCAATGGAAATTCTAACTGACCCATGAAAGCCCTTACACACTGTTATTCTTATCCATAGGCTGTCCAACTTTTTCCCAGTCCTGAAGAAGACCTGCCCCAGATGCACGTAGTCAGCGTATCAGCACTATGGTCGAAACATCGACGTACTATGTTATAGATCTAACTGTACAAAGTCGGATAGGAACGAAAGAAATCATTTTGCCTAAAGACTATTGTGTTTACAGTTGATAAGCTTGAATAATTGCAACCTTTATGTATCTATGTTATGTAACTTGTAATTGTCCATCACAAATCACGTTGTATTCCACTGTATATGTCTTCTTGTATTTTGGACAGCATAACTAATGCTTTATTTAGTCAAAAGCACAGAGAAAGTCGAATACTAAAGATTTATTTTTTCTGTTATTTGAGTCAGTATTTATTCATTTGTGCTACTACGTTTGTACCCCGCCTGGGACATACTATTGAGATTGTAGTCTTAAGTACCATGTTGTTGAATAGAATTTTTCCTCCCAACAGAACCATTATTGTTTGTTTAGTTCTTGTGGACGACGGCGATTCCTCCTCCAACTCCGTTGGTGCGGTCTCTGCGGGTGATCTTGTAGCTGTCTGAGATGGCTATGTCGGGTGCGGAGGAGTTGTTCAACCAGGCCTCTGTCAGGAAGGCGACATCCGGGGAGGTTGTGTTGAACAGGTCCCAGAGCTCGACGGTTGTATGCCCGCGGAGCGGGTGTTCAGTAGTATGCATCGGAGGTGGTTGAGGTCTTTCTTAGCGGGTGGTTCATCGGCTCTGTGGCTGGTGTAGCTGCAGTTCCGGCAGAGGAAGGGGCCGTGTGTGCGTTTAGGGGCAGCCTTGTAGCAATTGTTGGTCCGTCCAGGGTTGAGAGTGTGCAGCAGAGTGCTGACGTGATAGTGACAGTGGTTGTAATGACGGGTGCGGGGGCCAGGGGTGCTAGCGCTGGGCGCGGTCCAGGCGCGGACGGGCGCAGACGGGCTTGCCGTGTGCCAGTGGCGCGACCGCGCAGCAACCGGCATGTATGGGGCGGTGGGAGTCAGGAGCAGCTTGGAGGCGGGAGGCAGGGGCAGCGAATGGACAGTCAGGGGGGGAGCCGCAGGGGATACAGCGGCAGGGGCGGTGAGGGGCGACGAAGGAAATAGAAGGCAAAGGGCACAACAATTGAGGGGTAAACGAGTGGCACAGAGGGCAGAAAGGTCACAAAGGGCAAAACGTCACAGAAAACAGGAGTGGCACAGAAGACAAAAGATCACAAGAAAATGGCAGAAAGGTCACAAAAAACGGGGGGAAACGAGTGGCACAGAAGGCAGAAAGGTCACAGAAATGCATTGGCAGCTAAGCAACAGACGGGAAAAACGGGCAGAGAGACACGGGGGCAGTGAGGGGAGTAGAAGGGAAACTGGGCAGAGAGACACGGGGGCAGCGAGGGGAACAGAGGGAGAGAACGGGCACAGACCACGCACAGGCAGCGGGGCAGACAGACAACAGCAGTCACAGACACAACAATGAAAATGCAGTCACTACAACGGGAACAATGAAAGAAAATACAGGCAATACAATGGAGGAAGAGCAAACCTACGGCCTACCACTGGCCACCAGGGATGAGGTGCAGGTGGTAGCCTGCAGGTGGAGGAGGGCCTCGAACTTCCTCAGCAGCGGCAGCTGTGGCAGGGACACACAGGCGGTGCTGTGTGGAGGGGGAGCAACCTGCCTGGAAGGGTCAAGGGTCGCTCTCCTCACCGCGCAGCGGCCGGCCTATATGGGGAAGTGGGAGGAAGGAGCAGCTGGGAGGCGGGAGGTGGGGGCAGCGAATGGGCAGTCAGGGGGCAGGGCCGCAGGGCATGCAGCGGCGAGGGGCGACAAAGGAAATAGAAGGCAAAAGGACACAACAATTGAGGGGGTAACGAGTGGCACAGAAGGCAGAAAGGTCACAAAAAGGGCAAAAGGTCACAAATATACAGGGGGAAACGAGTGGCACAGAGGCACAAAGGTCCCAAGAAAGGGCAGAAAGGTCACAAAAAAAGGGGGGAAACGAGTGGCACAGAGGCACAAAGGTCCCGAGAAAGGGCAGAAAGGTCACAAAAAGCGGGGGGAAACGAGTGGCACAGAGGCACAAAGGTCCCAAGAAAGGACAGAAAGGTCACAAAAAATGGGGGGAAACGAGTGGCACAGAGGGCAGAAAGGTCCCAAGAAAGGGCAGAAAGGTAAAAAAAAAAATGGGGGGAAATGAGTGGCACAGAGGCTCAAAGGTCCCAAGAAAGGGCAGAAAGGTCACAAAAAACGGGGGCAAAAGAGTGGCACTCAGGACAGAAAGATCCAAAGAAAGGGCAGAAAGGTCAACAAAAACGGGGGAAACTAGTGGCAGAGAGGCACAAAGGTCACAGAAAAGGGCAGAAAGGTCAGGAAAAAATGTGGGGAAATGAGTGGCACAGAGGGCAGAAAGGTCCAAAGAAAGGGCAGAAAGGTCACAAAAAACGGGGCGAAGCAAGTGGCACAGAAGCACAAAGGTCCCAAGAAAGGGCAGAAAGGTCACAAAAAACGGGGGGAAACGAGTGGCACAGAGGCACAAAGGTCAGGGGAAAGGGCTGAAAGGTCAGAAAACAATGGGGGAAAATGAGTGGCACAGAGGGCAGAAAGGTCCCAAGAAAGGGCAAAAAGGTCACAAAAAATGTGGGGAAACATGTGGCACAGAAGCACAAAGGTCCCAAGAAAAGGCAGAAAGGTCAGACAAAAATGGGGGGAAATGAGTGGCACAGAGGGCAGAAAGGTCCCAAGAAAAGGCAGAAAAGTCACAAAAAACGGGGGGAAACGAGTGGTACAGAGGCACTAAAGTCACAGGAAAGGGCAGAAAGGTCACAAAAAACGGGGGGAAACGAGTGGCACCAAGGGCAGAAAGGTCCCAAGAAAGGGCAGAAAGGTCCCAAGAAATGGGGGGAAACGAGTAGCAAAGAGGCACAAAGGTCACAGGAAAGGGCAGAAAGGCACAAAAAACGGGGGGAAACGAGTGGCACAAAGGGCAGAAAGGTCACAAAAAACGGGGGAAAGGAGTGGCACAGAGAAGCAAAGGTCACAGGAAAGGGCAGAAAGGTCAGAAAAAATGGGGGGAATTGAGAGGCACAGAGGGCAGAAAGGTCCCAAGAAAGGGCAAAAAGGTCACAAAAAACTGGGTGAAACGAGTGGCACAGAGGCACAAAGGTCACAAGAAGGGGAAGAGAGGTCACAAAAAACGGGGGAAACGAGTGGCACAGAAGCACAAAGGTCCCAAGGAAGGGCAGAATGGTCACAAAAAACGGGGAGACGAGTGGCACAGATGGCAGAAAGGTCCCAAGAAAGGGCAGAAAGGTCACAGAAATGCAGGGCAGCTAAGCAACAGAAGGGAAAAACGGGCAGAGAGACATGGGGGCCGTAAGGGGAGCAGAAGGAAAAAACAGGCAGAGAGACACCGGGGCAGCGAGGGGAGCAGAAGGGAAACCGGGCAGAGAGACACAGGGGCAGCGAGGGGAACAAAGGGAGAGAACGTACAGGCAGCGGGGAAAACAGACAACAGCAGTCACAGACACAACAATAAAAATGCAGTCACTACAATGGGAGCAATGAAAGAAAATACAGGCAATACAATGGAGGATGAGCAAACCTACGGCCTATCACTGGCCACCAGGAATGAGGCGCAGGTGGTAGCCTGCGGGTGGAGGAGGGCTTCGAACTTCCTCAGCAGTGGCAGCTTGGGCAGGTACACACAGGCGGTGCTGTGTGGAGGGGGAGAGACCTACCTGGAAGAACATTCATTTTAAAAAATCAAATATATTATATTTTAACAAATACAGCAAATAAACCTTATTTAAAAAAAGTAAAACACAATTATATATTATTAATATATATTCACATACATCTACTTAAAACCAATGATCAAACTAATAATTTTGAATTATTTTACCTATTAAAAAAATTTAAATATTATACAAATATAATTATATATAACGATATATATATATATATATATATATATATATATATTCAAGCAAATGTCCCTTCTGGAGGAGGAGCGGCCATACAGCTGGTGCCGGTGCCGAGTCAAGGACACGACTCGTTACAATTTTCCAAAGCAAAATAGAAATAAAACACCGCACTCTTCCAGGTTTTGATTAAGCTTATTTAATCCATCAAGGAAACGACTTCCTCACCTACGCGTTTCAAACAGATTACTGTTCTTGCTCACGGTAGTAACTACCGTGAGCAAGAACAGTAATCTGTTTGAAACGCGTAGGTGAGGAAGTCGTTTCCTTGATGGATTAAATAAGCTTAATCAAAACCTGGAAGAGTGCGGTGTTTTATTTCTATTTTGCTTTGGAATATATATATATATATATATATATATTACCTACTGGCGGTCGCCAGTAGGTATATATAGTTAGGATTTTTTCTCTATGGGATTTTTGAAAATTCTATGTCTAATAACTTTGGCGTTTGTGGACGGAATTGGCTCAAATTTTCAGGAAAATGGCACATTTTGTTTCTGAGCAGCCCTTGAAAATTTGGGGGGTGTTCGTCAAGGGGGGGCCGAGAAAAAAGGGGGGTCCCAAAACGTGTTTTTAACATTGAGTTTTCCATAGGGCGGTTGGCCTCACTTTTAGCCCGAACGGCTGAATGGATTTGCACGAAACTTGGCAAAATTGTAGGGACTGGTAGCCCGATGTGCCTTTGCTAGGTCTCAATATATGTGCTCCAGTGGATTTTGAGAAATTAACGTTCAAAAAAAGATATATATCTGTAACAGCGGACCGGGCAGCGCTCCGGTTCGCGGACTTTTCGCGGTACGGAGCTTTGTGAAGCGAAGCTGATTGGTTCTCCGGCGTCTGTGAACATTCCAAACAGTCCGTAGCGGCCGCCATCTTGTCTCTCTGTAGGATCGAGAGACAAGAGGAGGCCAAAGCGAAGGGGCAAATGACCATAAGGGGGCATAGTAGATCCTCGCTGACCCCCTAGGTTTGATGTGGAGGTTTTAAAAGGGTCCCGCGGGGCAAAAAAAAATAATAATAATAATAATCGAACGGCTGAATGGATTTGCACGAAACTTGGTAAAATATTAGGGACTGGTAGCCCGATGTGCCTTTGCTAGGTCTCAATATATGTGCTCCAGTGGATTTTGAGAAATTAACGTTCAAAAAAAGATATATATCTGTAACAGCGCTCCGCTTCCCGTAACGGAGGTTTGCGAAGCTGATTGGTTCTCCGGCGTCTGTAAACATTGCAAACAGTCCGTAGCGGCCGCCATCTTGTCTCTCGGTAGGATCGAGAGACAAGAGGAGGCCAAAGCGAAGGGGCAAATGACCATAAGGGGGCATAGTAGATCCTCCTTGACCTCTTAGGTTTGATGTGGAGGTTTTAAAAGGGCCCCGCGGGGCAAAAAAAAAATAATAATAATAATCGAACGGCTGAATGGATTTGCACGAAACTTGGCAAAATTGTAGGGACTGGTAGCTCGATGTGCCTTTGCTAGGTCTCAATATATGTGCTTCAGTGGATTTTGAGAAATTAACGTTCAAAAAAAGATATATATCTGTAACAGCGCTCCGCTTCGCGGAGATAAAATTATATCTGTATTACCTAGCTGTTGCTAACACCAGTTAGCGACGGCTAGTAGGAGATAGCGACCATCTTGGGCCCCACTTTGCATGTGAGTGATATTTATCACTAATGACATGCAAAGTGGGCATGCCAAGATGTTAGCGACTGGAAACAGTCGCTAACATCGCTATCTCCTATTATCAACTTTTGGAAATATTCGAGATAAGCGCGAATATCTCCAAAAGCTAGCACCTGCCCTGAGCAGTTCTTAGCTATGTTATCCAATGGGAGGTGGATAACATGGCTAAGAGCATTAGCTCGGTAATGCATGAATATCGCTGAGTTTTCAGCGATATTAATGCATTGCGGTCGTTTTTTATCGTATTTGCGATAAACCTTGATAATAGCAAGGTTTATCTGCGATAATTTCTGACGATGCTTAGCGGTAAAAAAATCGTTGCTAAGCATCGTTAGGGATAAATATCGCTTAACTTTGGTAATATGCCCCAACGTCTGTTAACGTTCGATTCGAAGGAAATCAGGAAGTGTTGAAAAACATTGTCTGCGCCATCTTGTCTTTTTTCAAATGCCACACTTTTGTCGTGCACTGCAGCCATTTTAGATGCCTTGACCAGACCCACTCTGTGCACGCTGTCGATCCTTAGCATGGCTCCCCACCCTCGCAAGCATCTCCCCCAGGCAGTGGTCACCCCCGCTCTCTGTCTTATGCATGGGTAATAAACCTCCCCCCATCTGCGCTGCTCTTCCCTGAGAATCACACCCTGTGCCCGCCCGACACCTCCCTTTCGCCCTATTCACTACCGCACCCTCTCACACTCCTTTTCCTCTGTGTCCGATTGTCCAGGCCGGTCCTAGGGTATCAGCTAGCCCTGCAGATGTAGTTTATGGCCCCAGCTGTAAAGAATCACCCCTCTTCAAAGGAGTTATAGTAGATCAAGGCCCACACTCGATGAGATCCGTCACAGCAGACGCGTTCCTATTATCTGAAAACCATCCTGTATTGTGATTGGGGAGGGGACCGAGCCTGAAGCGGAAGATTCCAGGGATGACTCTTTGTACATCAAAGTTTTTACAATTATGTGTCACATTAAAAATATATAGCACTCCGACAAAGTAGTAAGATTATAAAACTTTAATAACTTATAAATATATACAAGAAAACAAAAATAGTAATAACATATAAACATTTTTAGGGAAAAACAACGAAGTAGCGGTCGGCTGTGCGAATAGTCCCAACGCAGCACAACGTCCAGATTTCCGGCGTGGGGCGTCGCGGGGGGTGGGTCATCAGTAGCAAACTGTTGTGCGAATAGTTCCAAGGCAGCAGAACGATGGCACCAAGGTGATGTCCAGTAAGTTGCCGCACTGGTTTTGGTATCCTACAATGCTGCTCCGAATAACGGCGTGGGGCGCCCCGGGGGAGGCGGCGTGAACGGGCCTCTCCAGGTGGAGTGTCATCTGTTGTAGTGGGGCGCCCCTTTACCGTTTCAGTTGCCATTCCGTCCGTTTTTGGTCCACTGTGTCAAAAGCCGCAATTCAGCTGAGTTGCGCCCACTCTTGCGGTGCAGCGATAGGCGGCTGTCACAGGACTCTCAAAATGGCGGCAGGCTGTTTCCTTTTTGAGCCTGGTACACTGAAATGGCCCTGGGACACCTTGGAAATCGGACGCTTGTCTGCTAGGTCTTGGACCCCATTCTCGAAAGCGTCCCCTCCGCCTTGAGGATTCATCAAAAGTTTTGGGGGCCCCCGACTCCTGTAGGCTTCTGGTGGGGAGCGGTTGCCATGATTGCTCGCGGAATGACCACGACGGAGCTACGAGATGGTGGTGCTCTCATGCTGACGCCAGCTTCAGTCTGAAACATCCAGAAACAAGGTGGGGCTTTCATCGTTTGGGAAAAAAAAAAAGTTTTCATCCAATGAAAAGTGTTGTTTTTAGGTCATATGATCAAGCCTTCCATCATTAGGAAACCAAAAGTAAAATGAACCAATGAAAAGTTTTATAAACAAGTCACATGACCTGGTATGCGGCATAGGGTATAAAATGCGGAGAAAATACGTTGGCACGTGAGGCGGCGTCAGTAGCGGACCGATGTGCGAATAGGCCGAAGGCAATACAACGCGCCAAGATCCGGATGGCACCGAGGTGGTGTCCAGCAAGTTGCAGCACTGGTGTGGCCATCCTACAATGCTGAAAGTCGGCGTGGGGCGCCCCGTTGGCCTGTGAGTTTGCGTCAGTAGCGGACCGATGTGCGAATAGGCCGAAGGCAGCACAACGCGCCAAGATCCGGATGGCACCGAGGTGGTGTCTAGTAAGTTGCCGCACTGGTGTGGCCATCCTACAATGTTGAAAGTCGGCGTGGGGCGCCCCGTTGGCCTGTGAGATGGCGGCAGTAGCGGACCGATGTGCGAATGGGGCCAAAGGCAGCGCAACAATATTTTCGGAATAGAAGACACCACTGAGATGCCAAGATCAGGATGGCACCGAGGTGGTGTCTAGCAAGTTGTGGCACTGGTGTGGCCATCCTACAATGGTAAAAGTCGGCGTGGGGCGCCCTGTTGGCCTGTGAGATGGTGTCAGTAGCGGACTGATGTGCGAATGGGGCCAAAGGCAGTGCAACAATATTTTCTGACTGACACCACAAGGCGCTGAGATGCCAAGATCCGGATGGCACCGAGGTGATGTCTAGCAAGTTGCTGTACTGGTGTGGCCATCCTACAATGGTAAAAGTTGGCGTGGGGCGCCCTGTTGGCCTGTGAGATGGTGTCAGTTGCGGACCGATGTGCGAATGGGGCCAAAGGCAGCGCAACAATATTTTCTGTATGGAAGATACCACTAGGCGTTGAGATGCCAAGATCCGGATGGCACCGAGGTGATGTCTAGCAAGTTGCTGTACTGGTGTGGTCATCCTACAATGCTGAAACTCGGCGTGGGGCACCCTATTAGCCTGTGAGATGGCGTCAGTAGCGGACCGATGTGTGAATGGGGCAAAGGTAGCGCAAGAATATTTTCTGAATAGAAGACACCACAAGGCGCTGAGATGCCAAGATCCGGATGGCACCGAGGTGGTGTCTAGTAAGGTGCACTGGTGTGGTCATCCTACAATGCTGAAACTCGGCGTGGGGCGCCCCATTAGCCTGTGAGATGGCGTCAGTAGCGGACCGATGTGCGAATAGGCCGAAGGCAGCACAACGCGCCAAGATCCGGATGTCACCGTGGTGGTTTCATAGTTGAGAGGCACTTCATCTGCAGTGGGGCGCCGAGATCCGGATGGCACCGAGGTGATGTCTAGCAAGTTGCTGTACTGGTGTGGTCATCCTACAATGCTGAAACTCAGCGTGGGGCGCCCCATTAGCCTGTGAGATGGCGTCAGTAGCGGACCGATGTGCGAATAGGCCGAAGGCAGCACAACGCGCCAAGATCCGGATGTCACCGTGGTGGTTTCATAGTTGAGAGGCACTTCATCTGCAGTGGGGCGCCGAGATCCGAATGGCACCGAGGTGATGTCTAGCAAGTTGCTGTACTGGTGTGGTCATCCTACAATGCTGAAACTCGGCGTGGGGCGCCCCATTAGCCTGTGAGATGGCGTCAGTAGCGGACCGATGTGCGAATGGGGCCAAAGGCAGCGCAACAATATTTTCTGAAGAGAAGACACCAAAAGGCGCTGAGATTCCAAGATCCGGATGGCACCGAGGTGGTGTCTAGCAAGCTATGCAGTTGAGTTGTGTGCGCACTTGCGGCGAATAGGTCGAAGGCAGCATAACAATGTTTTCTGAATAGAAGACACCACAAGGCGTTGAGATTCGGTTACCACCGAGGTGATGTCTAGCAAGTTGCCGCACTGGTGTGGCCATCCTACAATACTGCTCCGAATAACGGCGTGGGGTGCCCGAAGGGGGGGGGGGGGCGGCGTGAACGGGCCTTCCTAGGTGGAGGCTCGTCTGCTGTAGTGGGGCGCCCCTTTACCGTTTCAGTTGCCATTCAGCTGAGTTTCGGCTGCTCTTGATGCTACAGCGACAGGCGGCTGCAACAGGACTCTCAAAATGGCGGCCTGTTCTTTGGATTTGGGCCTGGTCCACTAAAATGGCCCTGGGACACCTTAGAACTCGGACGCTCGATTTTTTTTTCCTTTCCTTTACATGCAAAAAAAGGTAAATGCCCGGTACGTTACACGCTTCATCTGCCACGATGAACTCTCCAGAGGAACCGAAAAAAAATATAGTTATGGTAACTATACCATGCATCGTCATATGGAGAGGTGGCACCAATTAATTATAGTGCTGCATAAAAGAGAGATTTGGAGGAGAACCCCTGACCTGCTAGTACATTCATCAAAGAAGTGGCACTGACAGCATCAGAGGCAAGGGAAACGGTCCCAAATATTTAGAAGAACTTTGGAAAGATTAAAATGACATGTTTAGATTGTGGCAAATTAATTTCATGTGGACAGATGAGTGTTACTCTAATAAATACAGCATATGAACATCATCATAGTCGATGGTTGGTAGAGACATTTTGACTATATCCTGGACCTGCCCGTCCTCGCCCAAAAATGGCGTCGGAATAAATGGGACTTGTAACTCCTTGTTGTGTACTGGTTGCAGAACCTTGAAATCACGAGATACGTATGCAGTTTTGAAGCACATGGCGGGCGGGGACGAGAATTGATTGAATATTTCGACATCCCTATTGATATTAAGTTCTGATGTGTTATTGATTACTGTACTATTGAAAGTTCGAATTAACGTCACCCATGGTACTTGCCCGCAAATGTATATCTAGATAATTTTATTGTAACTGGCCCTGTCGTATTTTAATTATAAAATGTACGTCCACCAATTCCGTAACTGTTAGACACCTTAGTTCTTGCAACCTAATGGCCCGCCCGTTACGTTCCTCTACAGTGTAAATGTCTACTCATCATATACGATTACAGTTTGCTCCGTGGCCGGCCCACGTGGTTATAGGCTCGTATTTGTATAATGAAATTTTCACAATAAAGGTTTTTAAAAGAAAACATGGTAGTAGTATATACATTGGTAAAGTTTTTAATAATAGTCACTGTTTTAGAATCATTAAAAGGCAAGTGAAATAAAGCAGACCAATTACATGAAGGGAAAAAAGGTATAATACGAAGGAACGCAGTAAAGATAAATGGTCAAGGGCTGTTGTGTTTTCTATTCCTGCAACATAAAGTGATCGATAAGAATCTCATATTCAGGCGTATCGGCGACTAAGACAGCAGGTCGACCCTCTTTTGCTCAACGGCTCCGTCATGGGACGAAGAAACGCTCTTTTTCTCGAAAAAAGAATATATTTTACTTGCAGGACAGTTGTAAATTTTCCGGGAAAGTACATTATAACATATATTTAAGAAAAAATAATGTTCGGAAGTAATAAAAAGCGTAATTTTTAGGTCATATGACCAAGCCTTTCATCATTAGAATAAGAAAAGTAAAATGAACCAATGAAAAGTTTTATTAACAAGTCACATGACTTGTTATGCTTACGTTACGCGCTGCGCGCCCCGGATGACTTCCGGATGCGCTAACGCGGCGCGTCATATGACGCATTACGCGACAACGCAGGTCCAGAATATAGTCAAAATGTCTCCACCAACCAGCGGTCGGAACACAACCCCTTTCAGCAGGCTAAATAGTTCTGTTAAATGACAACAGAAGGGACAGGCAACAAGAACCATCAGTCAAAGAGGGGAGGGCTAGTTCTTCTCTACCGGGTTACATTGGGGCGCTACCGGAACTGATCGAATTGGTAGTCTACAGTGTTTCTGGATGTTTCAGACTGAAGCTGGGGTTAGCATGAGAGCAGTACCATTTCGTAGCTCCGTCGTGGCCATTCCGCAACCAATCATGGCAGCCGCTCTTTATCGTTATTTTGGGTGGGGTGGGTGGCGGAGCCGAGCTGTTTTGCAGCCATCATTGTGTGGAGTTCAGTTCATTTCACTAGTTTTGTATTTGTCATGAGGGGTTGTTCCTAATGTTTCTATTTTAGCGAGGTCAAAAAGAGATCCTGTTAGTGGCCTACTGATTTTGCTCGATTCCTTTTCTTTTTTTTTTTACACGATTTTTCGTTATCTGCAAAGACTAAACAGAGTATTGCGACTCTGTGTTTGTTTGTAAATAGAGAATGAACCAAAGAGAACCAATTCTAAAACAGTAAATACTTGGATAACAATCAATCAAATGGAGAGAGAAGCAGGCACGACGTATTACAATGGGGGCAAAGGCCTGCGTTAACTACCCTTCACTATGTGCAAAGAGAGAGTACTCCTAATAGAAATGAGGGGGGGGGCACCATTCAAAGCAGATCAGTGTGCATAAACACGAAAATGTTTTCACTTACCACGTACTTGACATTCGACAGCTTATGATATTTGCTATTAAAAAACCATTGAAATTCACTGAAAAAACCATAGGTTATAGATCATATATAGTTAGGAATTAGCATTTACAAAACCTTGAAAATTCACTGAAAAAACCATAGGTTATAGACCATATATAGTTAGGAATTAGCATTTAAAAAACCTTATTTTACTCACACAAAACCATTGAAATTCCATATATAGTTAGTTGCACTAACTATATATCGCGCACCCGCAATCCACTGCTGATGATGTCACATATTACATCATTCATGACATGGTCAGTGACATCACTGATGACATCACTGATGACATCTCAAATGACATCACTGATGACATCACTGATGACATCTCATTTGACATCAATGACCACATCACTGATGATATCATTCATGTGACAATACAATGCATCTCCTCATATTTTAATATAACCTCTGTTTCACCCAGTGTTAAATACAGAGTATAATTTTTGAAACCATTGACACACCAATACTAGTTACTACATATGTACTCACTGATTCCTACGTCTACACACACATTCACTCATTCACCCATACAATCATTCATACATACAATCACTCATCTTTACAACACTATCATATGCACTCATACACCTATACAGACACTCACACTCTGCCACTCATCCATGGAGTTACTCACACACCTAGTCAGTCCTGTAAAGAATCAATCACACTTCCATTTTCTTGTCTATACAGTTAAACATAGAGCACCTTATATTTTCAAACATATACTAACACATACTTACCTTGTTATACAATCATTGATATAAGTACACATTGATCTGCACAGAGTCACACACCTCCCAGCCAGCCACACACACACTCAGTCTCCCATACAAATACTTGGACAATCAATCAATAACCCATATAGTTACTCATATAGCTACTGATCAACACATGCAGCAGTTTACAGAACAACAGACATAATGATGCACAAATTAAGACAGTTTAGTCACTAACCCATGCACTCAGTGAGACACATTTAATCACTCACTCATACAGTCAGTCATGCACCTACTAAATCCTTCGTCCAGACACTTATACATCCACTCATTCTTCAATATGTAAGACATATTTAAACTTTACAGAAACATAAAATCACTGGATGTTGTTATCAGTGATGTCATCAGTGATGTCATTTGAGATGTCATCAGTGATGTCATCAGTGATGTCACTGACCATGTCATGAATGATGTAATATGTGACATCATCAGCAGTGGATTGCGGGTGCGCTATATATAGTTAGTGCAACTAACTATATATGGAATTTCAATGGTTTTGTGTGAGTAAAATAAGTTTTTTTAAATGCTAATTCCTAACTATATATGGTCTATAACCTATGGTTTTTTCAGTGAATTTTCAAGGTTTTGTAAATGCTAATTCCTAACTATATATGATCTATAACCTATGGTTTTTTCAGTGAATATATATATATATATATATATATACAAAACAGTCCGTAAAGGAAATTGCTCAGAATAAGGATGCAGATGGCCCCGAGGGAGGTGGCGTGAATGCCGGCCGAGCGCGCCGGGAATTAATTTCTCCAAAAGCACAAAGACGTCCAACACGCTCTCAGAATCCAACAAGAAAACACGGTATGCCAAGTCCAAGGGTGTTTATTCACACAAACTACATGTTTCGGCCTAGCAAAGGCCTTGCTCACGTTAGTGCAGGGAATGGTGCATACAGAATAAATAAATTTGCAACAAAAGGTATTGACATAGAAAGTGGACATGGGACATTTACCCGGTTCTGACATTTCTTTGCTTTACGATCCTGCATTATGAATTTTGCCTGATTTGCGGCGCGTTTTGCAATTATGTTTTTGCATAGATTCATCGGACTTACTGTGATGTATCAGTTTATTTACTGTTCCAACATGTCTGCGGTTATTTTGGTCCCATGTCCACTTTCTATGTCAATACTTTTTGTTGCAACTTTATTTATTCTGTATGCACGATGCCAAACTTTGCACAAATCAAAGTAGCCATGCCCTCCAAATACACAAAACACATACCAATTAAAAAACAAATGCCCAAAAAAACATACAATTCCATGGACAACACCAACAACACACCTTACATCAAAATCCCATTTGGACACACCCACACAGCTGAGTATAAAACCAGCCCCTTTCCTGACCACACTCCTTTGCAACACTCCAGAAGAGAAGGTCATACAACAGATCTGACAGGAGAGGCAAAAGAACACAGCACACACACCACCACCACCACCACTACCACCATCACTACCATCACACCAGCACCAACTATCCCCCAGCACACAACACACCTCACACATCAACACCACACCCACCTCTGCACCCACAAACACTCCAAACACCACGCACCATGGCAGTACAGAACATGCCCAAATTCACAGAGAGTGAGTTTACAGTCATGGTAAACGAGATAGTGAGAGTGGAACCAAAACTGTTTGGTAGCCTGGTGCAGCAGACACCATTAGCCACAAGGACCCAAATGTGGGAAAGGATAGTACAAAGGGTCAATGCAATAGGGACCACACCGCGATCCAAGAAGGAGATCATGAAGCGGTGGCATGATCTCAAGAGGGTTATCAAAGAGAGGAGAAGCAGGAACCGGGAGATGGCTGACAAGACTGGTGGTGTCCCTCCCATCCCACCGAAACCATTCACACCCTGGGAGGAGAAGGTGCTTGCCATACTGCATCCTGAGAGTCTCACAGGAGTATCCGGGGGAGTGGAGGCTGGTAAGTACAAACAAATGTTAACCAACACACTGATAAGTACTTCCTGGCACAACCCAAACACCATTGTTTTT